>NC_141693.1:964644559-965351225 GCF_964263255.1 Lissotriton vulgaris | reverse complement strand
CTTAAAGCAACATAGAGTAGAGTTATATACTACATCAAGCCCAGTGAACCATCAGGACTAAGGAAAAGGCCTCTCTAAAGGTAATTTTTGGAAGAGCACATTAGGACAACAGATCAACAGATAAAAGTATTGGCACCTCCTGCAACGAGCAATTCTCAAGACTGTGGTGTTAGCTAGTGGCATTATAGTCAGTTCTGAGGTCCCATAGGAAATTTCTTTTTTGGTTTGCTACTAACTTTTGCACCTTTTGACAAATCTTCATGAAACTTTCCACAAAAGTGCTCTATTTTGCATTGTTTCTTCATGGAACGTTTCAAGGTGATCCCTCAAGTGGGGGTGAGAAAAGGGGGGTCCAACAGTGCAAAATCCCCACTTATTATTTGAGACATGATACCGCCTAAACTTCTGAAATGAAATACATCACATTTGGTGGAAGCTAGATCTTGCTCCAGAAAGTGTGCTATTGTGATTTGGTGTACATCCGTTCAGTCATTTTTTTAAAATGAAGGGCCAGATATACAACTGTTTTTGCAGTCGCAAAAGGGTATTCAACCCTTTCGCGACTGCAAAAAACTGTGGAAGTATGTACCAATGCTATTAAGCGAGTCACAGACTCGCAAAATAGCGTTTGCGATTCACTATTAGGAAGGGGCGTGCCAAGGGCGTCCCTTCCTAACAGGAAGTCCAAATGGTATGTACCATTTTTTGCAACTGCATTTGCGGTCGCAAAACACATGCAGTTTACCACCTTCTTCAAATAAGTGGTAAACCATTCATAAACGGGAAGGGGTCCCCAGGTGCAAAATTATTTTTTAAGAGCAGGCAGTGGTTCCAAGGGGCCACTGCCTGCCCTTAAAAAATGAAACAGAAAAATTGCATTTTTCTTATTTAAATGCATCCCGTTTTCCTTTGAGGAAAATGGGCTGCATTTAAAAAAATGTAAAACTGCTTTATGTAAAAAGCATTCACAGACTTGGTGGTCTGCTGACCCCAGCAGGCCACCATCCCTGTGAGTGCTGGCCATTCCCAATTGGTTCGCAAATTGCGCTTGCCTTATGAATATTGATGAGGCATGCAATTGGCGCCCCCATTGGGAATCACTAACTGTGTCTGTGACACTGTTGTACATTGCATCTTGCAACTTGTAAATTGCGAGTCTTAAAATGTAAGCGTCGTACATCTGGCCCTAAGAAGCAAAAATATTTGTGTATCTGGACGGTGGGTTTGAGGGACACTTGTGAGATTCCCGCGAGCACAACATAAAAAAATAAAGCATTATGATTGGCTAAAGAACTTTTTTCCCTTCGGCCACCTAATGTAAGTAGAATCGGAGGTCTCAGGAAAGCAAGTGCTCTGACTGGCTGGCTGCAACATGAACAAAAATGTTGAGGCGGTCATTATAGGACTCTGGAGACTTAATCCCCTATCCTGAAACTAGTTAAAAAAAAGGAGCTGTAAGGGGTCAGGGTAGTGGATACACTGCCACCCCAGCCCTTGTGAAGAGGTCCCAGAGGGACTATCTTGCCACCAAACTACAGAAAAATTTATCAGCTGTACTCCTACAGAATTGCAGCAAAATAAACCCAAATTGCTGCCACCATTTCTTTTTAAATTAATATAACCCAGGGCCACAGGGATTCATAAATATATTTGGTTGGGGAGAGGGGTGTGCATGCCCCCCGCCTGAGCCGATTTTTACACAGGGGACACTATATCCCAGTGTCCGTCAACTTTTGCAAAGAGGAGGGGGGCATGCAGACCCATTCCTGAGCTAATTGCAGCCCAGGGGACCCGATCCCCTGGTGCCTGGCATGAAATGAAAGGGGAGGGGAGTATGTAGACCTCCTCCCTGAGCCTCTACAAGGCACCGGGGACCACATTCCCTGGGGCTGAAGTTATTTTAAAAGTGAGTGTGCCCCCATGCTGGTATCGGCCCCAGGGACTTTATCCCCTGGGGTCTGATATTGTACATTCTCCCAGGGAGCCCTGGAACACTGTGGTTCCATGCCTGGGAGAGTGAGGATATAACCTGCCTGCAATTTCCCGGGGAGAGAACCTAACTTTGCTCCCACCCTTCAGAATGGGGCCGGCTGGGGAGTGGTTGGGGCCATGGGTCTCTTATAGTTCCCCCCACAGCCCCCAAATATTGCAGAAGTCCAGGTGCCTCACAAATGTTAGAATAGGGCGGGCGGGCTCCCACCTTGGAAGTTGGCTGGGACCACAGGCAGCCCCCTCAGAAAGGGGACCTGTGAGTGCTGCAGGTGAGCACTGGAGCACAAATGTAAGAAAAGTAATACCGGATCCCATCTGTACCCACTATGGGTACCAACTGGGGCATCAGGTTCCCTGGAGCTCCCCTGTGGCCCGTAAACAAAATTTTTAATGTATTTTTATATATATAACCCAAATGGCAGTCGCCACTGGGTAGTTATAGTTAGGACCATGTTTCCAAGCATTTTTTGTCTGGCTGATAACTTTGGTGCTGTTAGACAAATCTTTACAAAATTTCTAAAGCAAATGTTCTACCATCTCAGTTCTTTCCTGGAAATCTTTGGGGGTGATCTGTTAAGTGAGGGCTGAGAAAAAAGGGGTTGTTTATCACATCTACAGACACAGCTACAGCCCAAATAGCTGAGTGAAATTACAGCAAGTTTGGCAGAACGTAGGATCTTGGTCCAGAAAGCATGCTTTTTGTGATTTTGTATAAATCCATTCAGTAGTTTTGGAGAAATTAGGGCTCAAACTCTTTGCATATTTCATGCCTCTGAGGATAAATGGAGAAGGCACATCTCAAGATGAGATCTGATTTGCTGCCACCATTTTAAGAAAAAATATGGAGGCAGCCATCTTAGGACTCCAGGTCTCAGTTCTTTCTCCTAGATTATTGTAATAAAAAAGGCATAGGTGCGCAGGGTTGAAATGTCCTGACTCCCTAGGCCTGGTGAGAGGGTCCCAAAAGAAAGCATGGTTAAAAGCACACAAAAAATGGCAGTCTCCCGTATTTTTTTTTTTTTTAACCCAGGTTAGGCCAGGGCCTGGGAAAGGTGGTGCATATATATTTTTTGCAGAGGGGACAAGTGCCCCCAGCCCTGTGAGGCCCAGATGACTACATCCCTGAGGTTAGTATCTTTAACATTTGGGAAGATTGCATGCAGCTCCACTACCCATGCTGCAGATCAACCCTTGAGACCCCATCCCTTGGGATCTCATCCCCTGGGACCCCATCCCCTGGAACCCCATACCCCGGGACACTGAGTGGGGTAGGGTAGCATGGAATGGCACATTATGAAGTGGCGTGCAGTGGAATAGCGTACTCTGGAGTTGGGTAGAGTGGAGTGGCATCAAGTGGTGTGAGGTACAGTGTAGTGGTGTACAGTGGAATTTCGTACAGTGGAGAGGAGTGGTGTAAAGTGGAGTTGTGTACAGTATAGTGGAGCACAGTGGAGTAGCATACAATGGAGTGGGGTATAGTGGAATGCATAGAGTGGAGTGGCATGGAGTGTAATGGCATAGAGTGGAATAGCATAGAATGGAGTGGGATAGAGTGGAGTGGTGTGGCGTAGAGTGGAGTGGAGTGCAGTGGAGTGGCATAAAGTGTAGTGAGGTACAGTGTAGTGACATTTAGTGGAATAGAGTAGACTGGAGTGGCATACAGTGGAGTGGGGTTGATTAGAATACCATAGAGTGAAGTGTTGTAGAGTGGTGCAGGGTAGAGTATCGCAGAGTAGACTGAAGAGACATACAGTGTAATAGCGTACTGTGGAGTGACATAGAGTGGAGTGCTATAGAGTGGAGTTGTGTACAGTGGAATAACATAGGGTGAAGGGGCATAGAATGAAGTGGTGTAAAGTGTAGTGATGTACAGTGTTGTGGCATACAGTGGAATAGAGTAGACTCGAGTGGCATACAGTGGAGTGGCGCAGAGTGGAGTAGTGTAGATTGGAATATCATAGAGTGGAGAGTTGTAGAATGGTGTTGGATAGAGTGTAACAGGGTAGACTGCAGTGGCGTACAGTGTAATAGTGTACTGTGAAGTGGCATAGAGTGGAGTGCTGTAGATTAGAGTGGTGTACAGTGGAATAGTGTAGAGTGCCAGGGAGAGTGATGTAGTGTAGAGTGGAGTGGCACAGAGCAGAGTGGTGTAGAGTGGACTGGGGTAGAGTGGAGTGAGGTAGAGTGTGGTGGCGAACAGTGGAATAGCGTGTAGTGTTGTAGAGTGGAGTGGCAGACATTAGAGTGGTGTACAGTGGAATAGCGTGCACTGGAGTTGGGTAGAGTGTAATGGCATAGAATGGAGTGGCATAGAGTAGATTGGAGTAGTGTAGAAGGGAGTTACATAAATTGGGGTGATGTAGAGTGGAGTGAAGAAGAGTATAGTGGCGTACAATGAAGTAGCATAGACTGGAGTGGTGTAGACTAGAGTGGCATATAGTGGAGTGGCGTAGAGCGGAGTGATGTTGATTGGAGCAGGGCAGAGTTTAGTGGGTTAGACTGTAGTGGTGTACAATGTAATAAAGTACTGTGGAGTGGCATAGGATGGAGTGTTTTAGAGTGGAGTGGCATACAGTGGAATAACATAGAGTGGAGTGGTTCAGAGTAGAGTGACATACATGGGAGTAGCGTACAGTGGAATGTTGTAGAGTGGAATAGCATTGAGTGTAGTGATGAAGAGTGGAGTGCCATCCAAAGGAATAGCGTAGAGTAGAGTGGCATAGAGTAGGGTGTCATACAGTGGAATAGAGTAGAGTGTAGTAGAGTAGAGTGGAGTGGTATACAGTGTAATAGCATACAGTAGATTGTTGCAGAGTTGAGCAGCATATGGTCAGAGCCACTGAAATTATGCAGCAGGGACGGGCCAAATTATGCATCAGGGTTGAGTGAATGAAGCAGCAAGAAAATACAAATTAAACAAAGTAATACGGCACATTTTGTAATAGCATTACTTTATTATTAATATTATAACCCAGAGAGTCCTCCTCCCTCCATTTCGATCCGAAGCCACCAAGATCACCTGCGGCATACCCCAAGGATCATCCCTCAGCCCGACCCTCTTCAAAGTCGACATGACACAGCTCACCAACATTGTCCGATCACATGACCTCAACATAGTCCCATATGCCGACAACACCCAACTGATCCTCTCCCTCACCAAAGACCCCGCCACCACCAAAACCAACTCCCACACAGGGATTAAGGCTGTCGCCAAATGGATGAAGAGCAGTCGCCTGAAACCGCACTCGGACAAGACGGAGGACAAGACGGAGGTCTTCATACTCGGCTCCACCCCTTCCACCCCTTCCTCCCCTCCCACCTGGGATGACTCCTGGTGGCCAGCCTCACTGGGAACTGCGTCGACACCCACCGACCACGCACGCAACCTGGGGTTCATCCTGGACTCTTCTCTGTCAATGACGCAACAAGTCAACACTGTCTCCTCATCCTGCTTCAACACCCTCTGTATGCTTCGCAACATCTACAGATGGATCCCCACCGAAGGGGGCGTGGCTTGGGCGCCGATGGCGATGGTCGCCTGAGAGCTCGGCTCCGGGACTGAGCCCGGAATTATCCCGTAAATCGGAGGCTGCGGAGCACCCCAGACCCCGCATTCTGCTGAGCGGACCGACGGAGACCTGCCGGGGCCCCTGGTGGGGCTTGGACGAGGGTTGAGCCGGAGTGGAACCGAAGTTTGCGGAGTTGCGGAGTGCGACCCAACATGGCGCCCGGACTTCTTTGTCCCCCTGGTCGGACCCATTGACTCAGAGGAGCGTCGCGAGCAGCGACTTGCGCCCGGCCTTGCCATCCCCGGCTGCTCTGTGCACTAGATATCAATTGGATCGGACTTTTTACAACGAATCTGCACTCGGCGGGGTGACTGGGCGGATGCCCACGGTATAGGGGACCCCGGGAGCGGACGCCCTGTGATCCAGGCGGTGGCCCAACTCACGACACCGCACCTAGCTACGTTTTCTTGGCCAGTCCACTTCCATGGGAGGCGCGACACTCTGGCGCCACAAGTCGTCCGGTGGAGTTGGTGACCCTCACCCCGGGTCTCTAGCGGTTGAGCGGGCCTGCCCGACTCGGCGGTGGTTGTCTCCGCCCCCTCATCGGTGCCCTCAGACGCCGTGGCGGTGGCGTGAGCCGAAGCGGAGAAGTCTCCACAGGCCCTGGAGAAGGAGGTCTCCCATACTTGATTTGAAGACCAGTAACCGGGAGGGTCGTGGTCGGCATCTGCACCCGGAGACGCCTACTCCGGGACCTTCACGGAGTGCCCCCGGTGACATGGGGAAACCTAGAGGAGCCAAGGGGCCTACCCCGACTGCCTCGGACTCGGAAGCCCAGGACAAAGAGGAACATGGGGACCCAAAGAGTTCTGGTGGCGCACCGATGCAACAACAGTTCGACCGCGTCCTGGAGGCGATAGCGACCACGAGATCGGCCCTCCAACAGGACATTGCCCAGGTGGCGACGAGCCTAGGCCTCCTCAGAGCGGACCATGGTAAACTGTCGGACCGGGTCAAGGAAGTGGAGAGCTCGGTGAAAACCTTGGAGCCGGCGCAGCGGACCTTGGCTGCAACGATGAAGGATGCCTTATCCCGAATTGCGACCCTGGAGCAGAGGGCGGAGGATGCGGAAGGCCGCAACAGAAGGAACAACATCCGTGTAGTGGGCCTCCCGGAAAAGATCGAAGATGGCGACATGGTGACATACTTGGAGACCTGGCTCCGCGACACGGTGGCTCCGGAGGGGCTATCCTCCTTCTACACTCTGGAGCGTGCCCACAGAGTCCCGGCGCGGCCACCGCAACAAGGACGCGCCCCGAGACCGGTGGTGGCGCGGTTATTGCACTTTCGGGACAGGGACTTAATCCTTAATGCCGCCAGACATAATGGTCCATTCAAAGTGGCGAACAGTCAGGTGAACATCTTCCCGGATTACACCTACGAGACTCAACGTAAGCGGTTCTCCTTCCTGGCGGTCAAGCGCGAGCTCAGGAGCGAGGGCATCCAGTACTCGCTCCTCTATCCTGCAAGGCTCCGCATCATTGTCGATGACAAAACTCAGTTCTTCGACACCCCGGAGGATGTCTGTGCCTGGCTCGAGCTTTACAGGGCAGGGAAAGATGGCTTCGGCTCCTCGTCCCAACAGGCGGATGAGCCGGAACAGAGACGGCGATCCAGGAGGATCAGGAATCGCCGCGGCCGCACGGGAGGGCCCTCAACTGCAGAGACGTCGTCGGAGCGGAGGGGAGTGTTGGAAGTATTGTCGGAGTTGTCTGGTGCACGAGACGAAGCCACTGAGGAGGAAAACAACCCGGGTGATGAGGAGGCACCATCGGAATCGGAGGACTCAGTGGCTGACAGTGCCCATACACCGGTGATCACACCGAAATCGGTGGAGGACCTTTTGGATGGACAAGGGTAACGGGGTGTGCTGCCTTATTTTGGGTGGGGGCCCGGCAGGGGGGAGGCGGTTGCCGTCCATTGCTGCTGACAAAGAGGGTGGGAGGGGTGGGGTGCCCCTGTTTCTGCCCCGAGGGGGTTTTTGGTACTATATAGGGCTTGTTTTAGTCCTGGTGGCCTGAGCGTCGAGGGCCCACTGCCTCCGCCCGGCCCGCACCTGGCCCTTAAGGCCTTCCTACGGTGGCGACCGTAGGAGTAGTAGGGGTTATTGGGTTGAGGGAAGGCGAGGTTTGGATGGGATCTGGATGGCGCAGTTTGGGTCCTGTTCTGGGGTGGGTGGGTGAGAGTTCGGTTTGTTCTTGGGTTGTTTGGTTTTGGTTGGGGAAAATGGCCGCCATCAGTGCTGGGATGGATGATATCTTTTCTCTGCGGGAGCCCGGACGGGGAGACTGTGCGAGAACAATATGGGACAATGGCTGATGTGGCTAACCTGAAATGTGTTACTTGGAACGTAAGGGGGCTTCATACCATGTCCAGGCGCCACAAAGTCCACGCTTATTTAGTGCGTAGGGGAGTGCAAATGGCGCTGTTGCAGGAAACTCATCTGACCAGGGCGGAAGGGGCTGCGCTACAGCGTAAATGGAGGGGGCAGGTCTTTTCCACGTCGTACTCTGCGTATGCCAGAGGGGCGCTAATATGGATCAGAGCGGGGGTCCCCTTCCAAGTCACGAGAACAGCGATAGATCCAGAGGGACGTTACGTGGCCATCTCGGGCACTCTAGGAGGGAGGGACTTGAATGTTTGCTGTGTGTACGCTCCTAATGTGGACCAGACTGCCTTCCTCTCCGGGTTATCAGGCTCGTTGGCCCACTTTTTCTCCGGGCCCCTTCTGCTTGGGGGGGACTTCAATTCCGTAGTGGACGTGGATATTGACCGCTCCCATCCACCACTTCCCGATTCTCCGGTTCGTCGCACGGCTAAGGGTCGTCAGGATTGGCAGACCCGATGGGGTTTGACGGACATCTGGAGGGCGCATCACCCCGCGTCTAGGGATTATTCATACTTCTCGGGCCTGCATGAGTTGCATGTCCGACTGGATGCCTTTCTTGGGTCGCCCGAACTGGTTTTGGCAGTGGTCCGATCTGAGTACTTGTCCAGAACCATCTCAGACCATAACCCACTCCTGCTGGACCTTCGCTGGTTCCCCGGGGCGCCGGCGGTGCCCACCTGGAAGCTGCGACCCGAGATTCTTGAGGACAGTGTTTTCAGAGCGGACCTGGGAGACAAGGTATTGGAATATTTTGCGTCCAACGGCGGCACCGCGAGTACGCGAGCGTTAGAATGGGACGCTTTTAAGGTAGTGGTGAGGGGTTACTGTATTTCTAAGAAAGTGGGTATGAGGCGCGTTATCCTGGCTGACTTAGATGCAGCGGACCAACAACTCCGCGAGCTTGAAATTCGCCGCCCTGGACACCCGGAATTGCAGGTACGAACGGCGGAGGCGAGGGAAAAGGTAGCGGCAGAGGTCGAACGGCTTCGCTGTTTTGATTATAAAGCCTATACGGTCCGATCCATCGCAGAGGGGGACAGATCGAGCGCGCTGCTGGCATGGTTGGCCAACCCTACGCGCCAGTCCCAATTGACGACAAGTATGCGTGAGGCGGACGGCACCGAGGTACACACCCAACCGGAGATTCTTAGCTGCTTCCGGCATTATTATGAATGTTTGTACCGCAGTCGCTCCGCACGAGACCCTGCCCGGCTCGATAATTATCTACGTCCACTGGAGCTCCGCGTAGTGGAGCAGGAAGTGGCGAAGGCCCTGGGGTCCGACATTGAATTAGGGGAGATCCGCGGGGCCATCAAACGGATGGCGAGAAACAAGACCCCGGGCCTGGATGGCCTACCCGTGGAGTTTTATGCAGCTTACGCTGATCTCCTAGACCCTCGATTGTTGGTGGTCTACAGGGAGGCGAAGAGGCTGGGGCGACTCCCGAGCTCGATGTGTGAGGCGCTGGTGGTTCCTCTCCTCAAACCGGGTCGAGACTCGTCCGACCCGGGGTCTTACCGCCCCCTATCAATGTTGACGGTGGACTATAAAATACTGAGCAGCATCTTGGCCTCGAGGCTGCTGGGACACATGAGTTCCCTAGTGCATGAAGACCAAGCTGGTTTCATCCCACGGCGAAACACGACTATGAATATTCGCAGGCTATTCCGTTTGCTGGGGGAACCATTTGTGGATGCCCCGTCCCCGGTCGTCCTGTCGGTGGACCTAGAGAAGGCTTTTGATAGCCTGGAGTGGGACTACCTCTGTACGGTGCTGCGGAGATTCGGCCTCGGGGAGGGCTTTGTCAGGTGGACCGCGGTTCTCTATGCCTCTGCATCAGCCAGGGTCCGGGCGTGTCCACTGATTTCCTCACAGTATCCGGTGGAACGAGGCACGCGGCAAGGGTGTTCACTGTCCCCGCTTCTCTTTGCGCTAGCGGTGGAGCCACTCGCGCTGCACCTTCGGTCGGGAGCCCACTATACGGGCTTGTGGACGCCAGCGGGCCCGCATTATGTTTCGCTGTATGCGGACGACCTGTTGCTCTTCCTGGAGGACCCGCTCGACGCTTTACGTGGAGCGGCGGAGGCGCTCACAGAGTTTGGGGAGGTTTCGGGCCTCCGAGTGAACTGGTCCAAGACCTGTCTCTTTCCGGTACGCAAAGGTGCTCCCGCCCCTACCCTAACTAGGGAGATTCGATGGGAACCCGACTGCTTTAAGTACCTTGGGGTGTTCGTCTATCACGACCAACCCGACCTCCTGGATGGGAACATTGCCCGCAGCATTCGAGCACTTCAAGGCTGCATGGACTTTTGGGCCACGCTGCCGCTTTCGGTGGCGGGACGGATCGCCCTGCTTTAAATGGTGGCGCTTCCCCGGCTATTATATTACTTTCGGACTCTACCGATCTGGGTTCCACCGGCTACGTTTCGACTGTTACGCTCTATGGTGGTCGGATTCCTCTGGGGGTCGGGCCGCCGGCGGGTAGCCCTCAAAACCCTGATGAGGCCGAAAGACGAGGGGGGGCTCGCGGTGCCGGACTTTGAAAAGTATTATCTGGCGGCGCAGCTCCAGACCTTCACCCAGGAGATCGCCAGGGAATTCCGGGGCCCGGAAGACAGGTGGGGTACGGGCATGGCCAGGCATGTTCTCTCCTTTATAGTGCTGCGACAACGTTTGGCCCTGCGGGATTTGTCGATGGAGGAGCGGACTGTCCGCCTGTGTTGGAATCGGGCTCATGCCCGAGGCCAACTGAGAACACCATATGCACCTGAAATACCGTTGGGGATGCTGACGGCCCTCCCCCATGGAGGGGATTGGTCACGTTTGGCGGCCTGGGAGGATGCCGGCTTACAGTTGGTTGGGGACCTGTATGAGGACGGAGCACTCTTGTCCTTCCAGGATCTTATCGACCGATTCGAGATCCCCCGTGGCGATTTTCTGCTGCACTCGGCCATTGTCCGAGCAATCCAGGCACACTGGAAGAGCGGGCAGGAGGAACCCCCCTTATCTCAGGTGTGCCAGTACGTGATGATGTCTGCGGGCACGGTGAAGGCGGTCACTTGCCTTTACGGCAGGTTGATTAACGAAGGGTTGGCTCCCCTTACCACTCTGAGAAACCGCTGGGAGGAGGACATTGGCAGGGAGATTCCGGAGACGACCTGGGCCCAGTTGATGAGACGAGCCTGGAAGGGCACACGTAGCGCCCGTTTCCAGCTGGTCCACTATTACGTTCTCCACAGAGCGTACCTGACCCCAGTGAAAATTAGGGGGTATTTTGCCACGAATTCGGCGGAATGCCCTAGGTGCCCAGCTCAGGAAGCGGACCTCCTACATATGCTATGGGCCTGCCCGGGATTGTCATCTTACTGGCAGGAAGTAGAGAAGACCCTGGAGGAGGTGACGGGGAGATCCTTATCATTTGATGCGGCGGTGGGGCTCCTACACTGGTTCCCCCATACCCCCAGGAATAAAATTTCTAGTAAATTTATCGACCTAGGGCTCCTCCTTGCTAAACGAGAGGTGACCAGGAATTGGAAGGCAAAAGTTGGTCCGACAGGCAGCAGATGGCACAGTGAGCTTTTGAAGTGGGCGGCGGGGGAGAGCGCGCTGAGATATCAACTAGCTTGGAGGCAGCGTAATGAGAAGGCGCAGGAGGCCGCGTTGGAGTGGGAAATGTTGGTGCAGGCCCTCAGGGATTATTGTGCCCCCAGCGACTCTGAAGATGAAGAAGTGACTCGCCCTGAGTCCCGGTAAACGTTTGCACTCTTAGTCCTATTGCTTTCCCCGTGGGTCCCATGGCAGATCCTGTGGCGGTAGCTCCCGGGCGCTGGTGGCGGGGGTGGGTGGGGTTTCTTTTGGTTAGTAGTATTTTGTGGGTGGGGGTTTTCTTTTGGGTTTATAGGCTTGTTTGGAAAAGCAGATGACGGACAGTGGATCATCCGGACCAGCTCAAGCATCCTGCTGAGCCCCCATTGCATCTCGCCGCCCGACCCCAGGGTTGTGGGCCGGATGGCTGTGTACGAAACTTACGATGGGGGGCCAGAGGGTTTTACTATGTTGATATTGCTTGTGATACAATGCTGGTCGATATTGTAACGATTTACTAATTCCTGCAATAAAAATATATTTAAAAAAAAAAAAAAAAAAAATGGATCCCCACCGAAACCAGAAGGACGGTCACCCAGGTCCTCATCACCAGCAGGCTGGACCACGGCAACGTTCTCTATGCGGGTACCACGGCCAAATTCCAGAAGAGACTCCAATGCATACAATGCATACAAAACGCCTCCGCATGCCTCATCCTCGACATCCCCCGCCACAGCCACATCACCGCCCACCTGAAGATCCTGCACTGGCTTCCCATCAACAAGAGGATCACCTTCAAGCTCCTCACCCATGCTCACAAAGCACTCACGACGCTGGATCAGCATACCTCAACAAGCGACTCACCTTCCACACCTCCAACTGCCAGCTCTGCTTCGTTGACCTTGCTCTCGCCACCGTTCCACGCATCCACCGAACAACTACCGGCGGCAGATCCTTCTCCCACCTCGCTGCCAAGGCATGGAACACCCCCCCAACCACCTATGACAGACCCAGGACCTGCTGACCTTCAGGAGACTCCTCAAGACCTGGCTGTTTGATCAATAGCTGCTCCCTCCAACCCCCCCAGCGCCTTGAGATCCTCACGGGTAAGTAACGCTCTCTACAAATGTTTGATTGATTGATTATTTTGAAACTTTTACACTTGGGAACACTGTCTGGGTATAGATTGTACTTAATTAGTACCAGTTCAACACTCAAATGTAGCAATAGCTAACATGAAGGTGACCAGTCAACCTTTGCTCATGATCTTCCACTCCACTGTAACATGTGGCACAGAGTTGTTAATACCTTTTAAACCGTTTGAGCTAGAAACACATTGTTTTGCATAAAAATCTTCAGATTATGAAGCAGATGATGAATTGAGTGGCAAATGCGGAAAATCTATAATTATGCAAAAAAGTCTGCAGCTGTACAATCGCATAATTTTAGGGACCCTGCATATAGTGGAATGGAGTACAAAGGGGTGGCATACAGTGGAACAGCATACAGCAAAGTTGTGTACACTGAAGTGGCATAGAGTGGCCATGCGTTGAGTGTAGTATTGTAGAGTGGAGTTGCATACAGTGTAATAACATAGACTGGAATATCATAGAATGGAGTGGCATAGAGTGTAATAGAGTACAGTATAGAAGAGTAGGGTAGAGTGGAGTGGGGTACAGTGGAGTAGCGTGAAGTGGAGAGGTACAGAGTGGAATAATGCTGAGTGTAGTGACTTAAAGTTGAGTGCAATTTAGTTGAATAGCATAGCGGGAAGTGGTGTGAAGTGGAGTGGCATACAGAGCAATAGCTTAGAGTTTAGTATCGTAGAGTGGAATGGCACAGGGTGGAGTGTCATTGAATGGAATGGTGTACAATGTAATAGTATACAGTGGATTGTCATAGAGTGAAGGTGCATATAGTGGAGTGGAATCCAGCAGAGTGGCATACAGTGGCATACAGCCGCGGCCTGTCGAGGGAGTTCCGTGGGGCAGACAGGGGGTGGTACATACCGGAATATGGATTATTGCAGGTAAGTAAACAATTAAATTAAATAAACGAATTTTGTTGCGCGCCCCGCATCGCAAAATGCGATGCAGGGCGTGCAACAAAATTAGTTTTATCAATGTAATTGTTTACTTACCTGCAATCATCCATATTCCAGTGTTTACCATCCCCCACCTTGCCCCTCCACCGCCCCGCCCCGCTTGTCTGCCCCATGGAACTCCCTCCACGGGCCGCTGCTGGTGGCATAGCATACATTGGAGCGGTGTAGGCGTGAGTGGTGTGCATTGCAGTGGCATAAAGGGAAATAGTGTACAGCAGAGTGGTGTAGAGTGGAGTGAGGTAAAGTGAAGTGGTGTACAGGGAATTAGTTTAGAGTGGATTGGCCTATAAAGGAGTGACATAGAGTGGAATGGCATAGTGTGTAATAGTGTAGAGTGAAGTGGTGTGGAAAGGTGTAGAGTAAGGAAAAAACATCAGTTTGGATGCATCTATCGAGAGAATCTAGTTACAGTGGTTTCCCATGCTGAATTAATTTGAAATCAGTAAAATCTGTGCATCTGTTTATACTGCAAATATCTGGTGCCAGTTTCTTGAGTTTGGACACACTTAGAATTTGAATAAAGCATCAACTACTTAAGTAGCCATGGGCACAAGGGCATTTGTATTTACTGGTAAAAATTTGAGATATGTGTGGTTGAAAATTAAATTCCCTTGTCAATTAAATAATCCAAGACCTTGTTACTCATAATTGAACAGAATATCCCTAAATTATTGTAGGGATAAAATTGAATATCTAGATGTTAATTTCAGAAGACCAGATATGCCAGAGCTTAGCATATGACATATCAGCATCATCAGCATCGCTGTAGCCAGGAAGCAACCATATAATTGTACATCGTCATGTAACTTCGAAAATTGTAATACTAAGGAAACATTGCAACAGATCTATGTCATAAGTGTGAGTGCAATAATCGCGCAACACTCAGGGTTCAAATGAAGAAATGGCAGCCCTACCCTAGGTGCCATGCTTTAGCAAGTATGGTGATGCATCTGTCCGCTAGAAAGACAGTAAAGTATCTGAAGAAATTCATACATTAAAGACGTTCAGCATTACTATCAATTAAGTGCAGCAACTCTCTAATGGAGGCAGTCGCACGCTGATCTATGATTGCATTTTTGTTTGGAATTCAATTCAGGGCCCAGGCACGATGGTACCTAGTTTCAGCTCCTACATGTACACATTTCTTTTTATTTCATTTTGGTCACTAACTTATATTATAGTATGGCCATGGACAGCAATGAGAATAGAGAACCTACACACATCAGTATCGTTATACAGAGAGAATGTTTGTCTTTAGTCAAGTAATTCCATTATTTTGTTGAGAATTGCTTTGTAAACGGATAAGAGATCCAGTGTTGCTGACAATCACAGAGAACTTGGCGCCTTTTTTTTCAGCATGATGACAAATGGGGGAACTGCAAGACGCCAAAGTTGAGGCATTCCAGATGAATTTAAAGAGATATCTGGATTTCTGATGCTCTCCATGGGAGATCTTGAATAACCTTGGGATAAAGAAATTGAGAAATATGTCATCAGCACCATAGTGCATAATAATTCTCCTGGTAGTATTTTCAGTTTTCCAGATGCGCCAGTCAATCGCAACTTGACCCTCCCCCACCTTATCTATTTTGGGGATGTATCTTATAATGCAATGTCAATTGTTTGGTGGCTCTCATTTGCATAAGAGACTGAAACTCTTCTAACGTCTGCCTAGCAACTGAGTTAGGCTAGGAGGTGATGTAAGGAATGATTTAGGATATATATTTATGCAGCTTGGTTCATAAACATAAGAGTCGAGGAGATGTTTTTGGTTTTGAGAATGCAGTAATCAGTCGAGATTTTCTGAGTTTTAGGCCACTAGAAATGGATAAACACATAGAGACTATGCAATATATATGCTACAATACAATAAAATTTGCTCTAGGGTTATTTTAGGACTAAACTGTGAGTTTGCTTTATAACAGATTTATGGTGGAGCTGTTGGATACGACCCTCTTCTGAATGGAAACATATTAAAATAATATATAGAACCTTAAATATATATATAGACTTATTCTGAGTTCTGTGGAAATTCTTAAATTTGGTGAAACCATTGGACATAGCACAACCATGTGTTCCCAGAAATAGTATTTCTCCTGCATAGTTTTACTATTAGATAGATAGATAGATAGATAGATAGATAGATAGATAGATAGATAGATAGATAGATAGATAGATAGATAGATAGATAGATAGATAGATAGATAGATAGATAGATAGATAGATAGATAGATAGATAGATAGATAGATAGATAGATAGATAGATAGATATTATTTGGCAAAATTAATACAAATCATTGCCATAATTGGATAAAAATGTTATCATACAAATTATAACAAATAAAAGTTCAATGTTAATCGTATCAGAACAACAATTTTAAGAATCCGCAGAGAACAGCTCAAGGCCTAAAAAATGGTCTTAAATTCTGGGATCTACCTTTTCTGAAGTAAAACTGAAAGCAGAGAAAAACGTTAAAAATGAATTACAGAATAAGATATGAAACACTATAGGATTAAAATTTACACTTCTACCATGCCAATAACTATAGAATTTGGAATAATAAAATTAAGGCAAAAGCCATCATTTAACCTTTTCCGTGCTTGTGACAGAACCACTCTGTCACGAGCCACGGACACGCTGTGCTGGTGACGGAGTGGTTCCGTCACGGCGTGGCCGCCCCGCCCACGCTGCAGGATTTCCACGCCTGCGCGGGCGTTCTATTGAGGGGGCGGAGCCGTGACCGAACCACTCCGTCACAAGCACAGCATGCCCGTAGCTCGTGACGGAGTGGTTCCGTCACGAGCATGGCGGAATAACCGCCACGGCCAAGGGGTTAATTGACCGAAGGTTCCCACTCAGTACTAAAATTCAAGGTTTTAACAACAATACCCCAGCAATTTAAATCATTACTGAATCATTCATGAAATGAATTATCCTCAAGGCCCAAGATAATTGGTTCAGTCACCAAAAGTTCACAAATCTTTTTTTTCTGTGCAATTTTATATCCCACAAACTTGACTGGAAGGTATCAGAGCACTTTACATGAGCACTAGCTCCATTACAGACAGATTTAATGTTCCTAATATTGTTTAGGCACAGGGAGATTAAGTGAGTTCACAGGATGTTTGAGCCTCCCACCAGACTGGAACCTGGTTCCCCAGCTTCAGAGTAGGCTGCTTTAGCCGTTCAGACAAATCTTCACCTTAATTGCCTGGATTCTCCCTTTAGGAAGGCTTACAACTCCTTGTTACAAGTACTGATATTAAGGATTCTAAACATCGGCCTAAACCAAAATGTTATGTGGAAACAAAGCTTTCTACAAATACACACAATGTGGTTTAGTAATTCTATTACATGAGCGACATGCAGAGTCCATAAGTTCCTTCAGTCTGCCATATCTATAGGCTGTTAACAGAATCAAGCCAAATCATAGTCGCACCAGCTGGAGTTTCTGCAACGTTAAGTATGTAAGACGTTGTACATACTTTCCCATATGAAATTACTAGTCCGTTCAGATGAGATTCATAATTTTAGATATCATTTGGATCAAAAGATCATTTGATAGAGTGTCAATTGCCGTATAGAAATAGAAAAGTTGCCATTGTCTTTAATAGTGTTACTGAATATAAATTGTGATTCAAAATGAACAGGGCTTTCCTTTTCTCATTTGCTAAGAGAGGGTGATACCAAAGTAGTAGTGTCTGGACCCCCATCATTACATAGTGAATACATCCCTTAAAACCCCTGCTCACCCTTACCAGAGGACTAGTTCCATTGTGAGTGCAAACTCTTATTTCACAGAAAACAGGAAAAGTCATTATTGACCCCGGTGATAAATGAAGATGTTATATTTGCCCTTGTGTAAATTGTGTATCCTACGCTACTTACCTATGAGTTTACAGCAAATGAAACCAGGCAAGCATTTTATTGGCAAATCACTTGATATTCCAAAAAGTGCACATTTCCAAACTCAGATTTGTGCTCATGGAGTTTAGGGAAGGATTTGTCACTTCTGGGAAGTTCAACAGAGACTACTCTTTTTCAGAGCTGTGCAGAGTCTTAACAAAAGAAGTGGCTTTACAGGCGACCATCTCCTGAACCACTGACATTCAAGTGTGACAAGTGTAGCTGAGATGTAGTCAACCATTCACAGGTCAAACATGAGACAGGCAGCAATTTTTTTTTTATATTTTGGAGCCTGCTTGTTGGGTTAACAGAAAGCCCTAAATAGACTTCATAATAATATTCTATGCAAGTGAATGACATATTTGCATATGGCTGGGTCTAATCTGAGGAGGTATAGTAGGCTAAAAACGATGGAATGGAATTGATCTCCCAGCAATTGGCAATGTTCAAACTACTTGCAAGGCTTCCACCCATCACCTTTTTGTGTTTGAGCGTGTCAAGCAACAGTTCTGATGAAGAACAGTTCTATTCAAATGTTCTGTAAGGTGATTTTTGTACTTCTACTTACAAACAAGAAGTCACTGAGGAGGTTGCTAATTTAAAAGTGAGCAGTAATTGCGATATGATCACCATTTCAAATATCCTGGGGATTGGTAGTATGTTGTAGACCTTTCCACTGTTTTCAGGAACCTCTGGAATAATGTTTGTCTTATTTGGTAGTAAAGTTACAATGGAAAACTATGGGTCATATTAGCAAGAACCTCTTTAAAATTATCGCCGTTTTAGCGGCAGGAAATTGCCGTTAAAACAGCGATAATGGGCTTGCTAATATACGTTATAGAATTCCAATAGAAGCTCAGGTTAGATGTCGTGCACATCTAACCTGAGCTTCTATTGGAATTCTATAACGCTTATTAGCAAGCCTATTATCGCCGTTTTAGCGGCAGTTTCCCGCCTCTAAAATGGCGATAATTTTAACAAGGTTCTTGCTAATATGCCCCTATATTTTTAGGGGGAACATCCACTGACATTAAAATTCCATTGACACATTTTGTTGGAATTGGTATGGAAGGTTCACACCAAAGTTAATGGTTTCAGATTGTTTGCAAAGTTTCAAAAAGCTGCACACATTTCAAGATCGTGTTTTGGATTGTGAAAGCTTGTTTATCAATTTCAGAAGTTTTTTAACATTTTAAGCTGATGACCTCCCAACTGCCAACTTTGTGTATGCTAGCTTGAACACGCGTATGTGAGATCGCTTATCTGCAATGGCCAAATCGCATTTTCTTTTGGTCACTCACGTTAAAACAATTTCCTAACTTCCCTTTCTGGTTGTCTGTGCAGACTGCTATTTGGGCCTTGATGACTTTTATAATAATATGCTATCACGTTTTTGTCATATTTCCTAACCAGTTCTTTGGCACTTCAATTCAATTCAATTTTATTGTATATGGTTAACAAAAACCTTTGACAAATTGTTTATGAAAGATCAAATTTCATAACATTAGATCCATTTTTTTAAATAGGTAAAATGTTAAAGGATTCAAATTTGAGTTTAAATAGTAAGAGGTTAGTAGAGACGTCCTATTCTAATTGACCTTGGGTTGCATAGTTCTTCCTTCCACACTGACCGTGAGGGTCCCCAATGCACTTGCTTCTTCCATTTTATAGTCTAAAAGGGTTCAAAACTTCACTAGTTTGCAATTCAGTTGCGGATCGTTGGAGTTGAAACATGCTATCACTGCTTGCCGTCCTGTGTGGATCCCACATGCTTTAAATTCTGGTTGCAATAGTCTAACCCTTTCTTGCTTTAGGTGCATACAGGTGCAAATCAAGTGTGTCATATCCTCTGGTCCCTTTCTGCATAGATGACAGTTAGTTGTAGCTTGTCCCCTCTGCCATGGTCGGTAGATGCAGGATGGATGGCAGCTTCCCTAGTCGGTGTTTGAGAAATGTTTCCCCAAGCTGAAATAGGTTTGTGGGCTGAGTATTTTATAGCTAATAATAGTCATCCATGCATGGCTCCGTTTTGCAAAGGTGGCTTTATGGTCTATTAGCGAAAGGGTCATGATTGTGCTTCGTACTACTTTTTTGAAAAGTGTATGCGAGGTTGGTGTCTCCCAGAGCAGGGAAAGCCCTGTAGTTGCTAGGCTAATTTTTAAATAGTTCCTGGCTGGCAGTTGTGAGCTGAGCTGCAGCTCCTCCCATAATTGATGGTTTACAGTGTTCTTGGTGGCATCCCTAATTTTGTGCCAGCCCACTATGTAGGCCCCTTCTCTTGCTCGGTGTTGATTGGTGAGCCCATATTCCATCCTAATCTGAGCCGCCGAGGCACAAGTAGGTATGTTAAAAAAGATCCTATGAGCTCCGATCATAGTGCTGTCAAGAGCCTTAGAGTCCCTCCCTCTCAGAGCAACGCTTCTATATGAGATGGTCGGTAGAATTTTTGCTTGATAGACCTGAAGCAAGGGAGAGACCCTGGAACCTGTCAGCTTAGTTTTAGTTGATTCAGAGATGTTGCTAGGCACACACCTCTCCTTCCTTCCTTGATTCGAGCTGGTTGGAAAATTGCCCACCGTTGTCAAAGATTATGCCTAGATATTTGCGGTTTGTGACTATCTGAATTCCGACGAATCCCAGGTGGCAAGCAAAGGAGCCTTTTGGGGGCCTTTTTATAGAGATACTTTTGGATTTGTCTTTGTCACTTTAAATTTAGCTACCGATTTTTGATTGCAATTTAGAGCTCAGACCACACTTTCCAACCATCCCTTACTAGACTCAAAGCGAGCCTTACGAGATGTTGGGCCCGTGATTTGAGAAGAAAATACTCTTGGTGGAAAACTGTAGCTCCCCATAAACATTCAACAATATCAAATACCCTAATACATTATCTCTATGAAACACTGACAGAAGCCAAGATCATATATACTATGGGCAGGGGATGTCCTACAATATCATCATGTAATGAACCATTTATTAGATACCGATATCAAACGTCTGCAGATATATAACGGCTTCCCACAGATGATCTTGAAGCTGCAGCTGTATGTCGTGTATTTAAACTTGTTTTATAACTGAGAAGGTTATTGCTGCTAGTTATTCCTTCTCATTAGCAATAAGCACAAGAAGTTGTAACGTCCACTCTGCAGAACTGTACCTTTCACTCCAAGACATTCACAGCCCGGATATAAACCCTTAAGCCAGCACGTGCTTGTTGCTCCCTCCACTTTTCCACTGTCGATAGTTCTTCTTGATTCAACTCATCCAGGGATTGACTCCTGTGCCAGCAAGGCTCAGACTGGCAATGACGCGACAAATGGAACGGAGCTGCCGCCCCAGGCAGCTAGACAGCACGGTTAATATTGCACTGCCCAAGGTGGCTTATCTTAATGTATAATCATGTAGCAAATCATGTATTCATTTGTATTATTAAATAAAGACTAACAAAGTTGCGCACCGAGCAGAGAATCCGGATTGCACAAAGGATCACGGGTTCCCGGCATTCCCTGCTCGATTTTGGAAAGGCGCTGACTCATTCCCTAAGCAATCAGCGTTGTGCGCCATTACAAATGTGATGGTTAATAGGCCTGCATCCATTATCATTAGTGCATCTCAGCACGCAGGTACATGATAGAGCCTGCCAGCGCGTTTGCTCCAGCTCACTGAGCCAGGGGCCACGCTCCGTTGCGAATGAGGATGAGGAACACCTGCTCCAGGGTTTTTCGGCGGGCCAGCGTCATCCTTCACATCTCATGCAACACTTGTTCTGTCAGAATGCAGCGCTGGCACGGGCCCGCGTCGCGGCGTGCCAGGCATCCGGCGAAAGATTACAGACTCCCCGATGGTCTGTAGCTGAAGTTCAGCGCTGGATTTTTTCAAACCAACGTTTTAAAAAATTAATCAGTCCTAGATTATGCATTCAGTCATTATGTCGCAAGTTTAAAAATAAAGATGCTAAAAAAGTTTGTAGCTGAAATGAACTTGGTCTTTCTGTCGTCTTTAGCAGTTTATTTAGATTCCGGGGAAAAAACATGTTTGGAAATAGTTGGAGAAAGAGAGCCACATCTGGACGGGGATCAGAAGATTCTGGAGCGAACAGCAGGCAGAGACAAGCAGATACGATTTTATTGTTACAAATATTTCAAAGGCACTCCTCAGAAAACAAGTGTTGCAACATACTAATAAGATTAACACTTAGACGAGCAATAGAACTGTGTATATTTAAAATCAATATTTTATTAGGAAAAACGTATTTTAATTAAAATGTGTTGTCCCCTGAAAGTGGCTTACACAACAATTATTTTTGAGACACTCTCAACTACAACGGGCAGTATAGTTGTCATTGTAAACCTAACCTATATCGCATCTTGGTTGAGTTGGTACTGCACGCCAAATAATTTCAAAGCTCGATATATAAAATAAAGAATCTTATGTTCTAATTTATGTAATAGTTATTTTCTTGTTCGAGAAAGAAGTCTATGTTGCAAGACCTATGTCATTCCTCCTTTTCGAGTACTGTTGTAGTTCCAAGGGCACCTTGTACCCAAAGCATGTCATAAGGCAGTGCCAGGAGAAACAAGTATCCAATGATAGTTTGTGTTTTCTCCTGAAACGGTTCACAAAAGGACATTGGCAGCAGGGACGTGGCTTGGTTAGTAAAAATGAGGGGTGTGAGCTTCGGATTTTCCATCAATCATGCTGGCATGCCATTTTAAAATACATGATACGAAAAGCAGGGCGCTTGAGAGGGGCTAAATGGGCAGTGGAAAGGAGGAGGAATGCAGATTGGTAGTGGTGAGAGAAAGCACAACATTTTGTAAAATCAGCAACATTTTTGAAGACATTCAAAACAGAGAGGGAGAGTGTGTGCTTTTTGTCTGCGTGTGTGTGTGTATAAAAATTGCTGGTGAAATCCGTCAGGCACCTCACCATACCTGACTGAATGCACCTGTACCCACCTATTAACCAGAATATACATTTTCTAGGGTGGTGTAAGACCCCAAACACCCCCCTGAAACTATGCCCCTGCTTGGCATGATGAGTTGGCTGAGCTGCAGGTATGCCCATTACTGGGAATGTGCTCTCTCTGACGAGACAATGGAGTATGAAAACCTCCGGTAAAGTTTAATTTGATAATTCCCTGATGCAGAGGGTCCATGAAGTTTGCCTTCTCAAAAGTAACATAAGCACTGGGAAGTGTAGGCCCAGACTAGAATATATTAAAGGGGCTTAGACGGTTGTTAAAATAATAATATGCAACGTTTGCCAATTCCATCACAGGTTTTTTGAGGTGATGAGCAATTTCCTTCACTGAACTTTCAAATTCTAAGAGGTAAAGTCAAAACCACCACAATGGTATAGGTTGTATAATGAATACAAGTGTCATGAAGTGCCTTCTTGATATGTCTGTAGTGTGAAACTGACAAATCCCCCTGCTCCTAGAATGTTCACACAGACATGAAACATAATAAAAAATACTTTTAAACATGTTGCAAAATATCACACAACATCTACATCAAACCCCAATGTTCTTGCAAGCTCCAAATAGCTGTGCAAGTTTAAGAACTGTTCCTAATCTCTGTTATGTCATGTTAAAGGCTTCATATTGAGGACACATACTCCCTATTGCTTCTTGGTGCTAGGGTGAAGTGCCTCAAAAGAGTAGTTGGCTCAGAAGATTGATTTCTTCAGGCTGCTGGTAGTGTCTTTTTAAGAACCTATTTGTTTTGGACATATTGGCTGACATCAGGCAGCCAAGAGTGTAAAGTGCATCCAAGACATCATAGACAAAGGTCTGTATATATACAGAAGAACACTGGGTAATAGAGATCAGGGTTAGCAAGTTATCTTACGTAAACATATTATTTAAATAAACAATAAATAATAATACAATTCTACATTCAACATATACATATTCTCAAAATACATCTATTTTATTGTGTATTGGTGTAAAAACTTCAGTATATAAAAAATGTAGGTAACTGTTATTTGCTTAAATTAAAATCACGACTGAAATTTTCTTAGGAAGTACATTGGAGAGAGGTGTTCTCCCTAAATCACACCTACAAAACTATTCAGGACATTGAATATCATCTATATTTTAGTTTTAATACCAAACTTAGTAAATGGTGCAAATAATTTCACCATCAAATATAATTTCTTAAACCTTTAATCTAATATTACAACATTTACTATGTCACACATAAGAAAGCAGTTATCAAAATTACAAGAAATTATTCTGTGTTTTAATCTTTTGCTACACTTACTAAATTTGCCTCTATAACATAAAACATCACAAGGGCAAAACCTATCTTCCTGTCAGACATTATGCGATTCAGTTCTATGCAATTTAATGTAGACGACATTTTGTACAAATACTCATGTTAAAATATATATGTATAAAAACAGAATTCAACAAAAGTTGCCAAAACAACCCTTATTAATGATTGCAATTTCAGCATCTGCATAGAAGATGCACCCAACAATGACATCAACACCAAAAAATTGTATTTGTAGTAATTTAAAATAATGAGAAAAATAGAGATTACATTATTATTTCATCCATAACAACTGTTGTGGAGCTACTATCCTCTAGTAAATGAAGAGCATAATGAAGTTGTGCACCTATAATTTGATATATAGCTTGTTGTTCATAATTTACCATTAGGACTTTCTTCTCCGATCTCAATATACAAGTCTAAATGAAATGCAAAGATAATAAAATGTAATTGAACAATGCATATATAAACCATTAGAAACCATATGCGTGTCTTACAAATTGACCTTCTAAATACATATTATGAAATGCAATTTAAATATATATAGGCTTGGCCGAAATTCATTATGGTAGATTGGCTGCAATAAAAAGCAGAGAAATTCAAGTGGAGTCTGTGATTGGTTCTTTTGGAGATTGAAGTGATGTCAGCGATAGTATATATATATATATATATATATATATATATATATATATATATATATATATATATATATATATATATATATATATATGGCTAATCATCCAATAATCTATTTTTTGTAGGCACTCATCGAAGGTAATGGGGTCTATGTGTCAACACTGTCAGCTGAAGGGACACCATTTGCCTCAGGGGTGCAGTAGTCTTCCTACTGTTTTGTACATCCAAGGTGATATTCCAGGACGTTCAAATTTGTCTATCACACCCCCAAACACTCACACAAATTCCATTCACGGAACTGCATCCAGTTGTCCTGTCTTCCCCTCCAACCACCAACACCTGTACTGTGTTCATCTCTGTCATGCCTACCAAACCACAGCATCTTTGTCGGCAACGTAAGAGAGGCATGTGGCCACATGTTAAAGATCAAAGGGCACGTACCACGTTGGATAAATAGGACCTTCTGTTGAGAGAGAGGTGAAAGTTACATTTTTTTCAGAATTTTATATAGCATGAACTTGACCTGCAGGTATAAGGTATCAGAGAGTTTTACATGAGCACCAGTTGCAGTACATAAGGACACATTCATTTTTGTTAGGCATGGGGAGATTAAGTGATTTGCCCAGAATCACAGGATGTTGATTCTTGTTGCAGAGACGCGAACCCAGTTTCCCCGATTTGAGGTCGACTGCCCTAGCCGTTGGGCTACAACATCTCCCGATCTTTTGTCAACATGCCACCCACAATGCCTTGTGGAGGCATAGTCATACAGAGATCAACAGTGCCTAATATTGTTGTCTCTAACAACCAATCCCCCTGCACAAGTCCTGCCCCTCAATATCCACTACACAGTGGTCCTTCTACAGGGCCAGATAATAGAAACCCATTACCAGGAAAAGGAGAAATATTCATCTTGATAGCCTTTATCTTTGGACTTAAATGTCACACTCTCCACGTAATGGCTTCACATTTTCCAAGCTTTACAAGACTTTTCTGCATCTTGAGCCTAACCAAATATAAACTTTTTAAAGATACTCCACCATTTCTGGTACCTCTTTTTCTTTAAGATAAACACAATGTAAACTGTAGCGTATACATTTTTTATTGAATATAAAATGTGTACTTTATTTGTTTATCAATTATTGATAAATAAAATTTAGATCATGCCTTTAGCTAAAATATTTGTCAGCATCTTATTATTTTCTTTCGCAATTCTACTTACATGACTTTTTTTATAACATAAGTTTTAAATAACAATTTTAAGGAAATTACCATACTGAATAATTACTTTCACATATCAATTTTAAACCATAAATAATTCAGTAGGATAGGGAGGTGGGTTATTAGTAGGTGCAGGTAGGTACCCACAGCTAGAAATCATATTGCAATCACTAATAAGGTCCAGTCAATTCTCAATAAATTGATCTTTCCTTAAACCTTGGAAGCGGCAGACAAGCAGCCAGGCTTAACTTAGGAGACAGGTGTGTAAAACATTTAATATCACTAAAACAGTAAATAAGTAAGAGGCACAACACAATAAAAAATCAACACCAATTTATAATATTTGAGAATATTTTTATCTTATAAATTACACCAAAATAACAACTATCCAATGTAGGGAACTGGTGTTAATAATTTTTAAAGATTAAATATTTAAAATGTGTTTTCTAGTGCCAAAATGTTTAAAGCAACACTCAGGGCTATCTGGTCACACTGGGCTGGGACAAAGTCAACGTTTCAGGCTGACTGTGATGAAGTGCAGGTTGGATACGATGAGTGCTAGGTCCTGGTCATGATTTTACCTTGCACTTAGTCACTTTTTGGAGCTTTTCTCTTGTCGGCAAGTCCCCGTCTCTTTTGTTTCTAAAGTTGGAATCAACATCAGCGTCAAACTCCTGCATGATGCCTCAGTGGTTCTCAGGAGACCTTTGTCCTCAACTTCGATGATGGAGTGCTACAGAGTTTTCAGCGGGACAAACCCGCGCAGTCAGGCTAACTCTCTACTCATTGGTGGCTGCTTGACTCTCGACGTCAAGCCAATTTTCTCCTGAAGTTTGTTTAATCAAACTTTGACAAAAAGTTCCCAAACTTTCAGATCTTCTTCTGAAAGGAATTCCTGGGGGTCCGAAAATGTCCAAACACACCAGCCATGGGTTCAGATCTCTGATTTGCCTCTTGGGGTCTGGGACTCAATCTCCTGCAATGCACCCAGTGAACAAGTCAACCCAGGTGAAGTTGGTTGGTGGGAGTAGTCTTTTCACAGCATGTTGGAGGTGGCGTCTTCCAGCACTTTCTACCTATTCCTGTTCAGGGAGTCCACTTCTTATCCTTTAAGGCAGGCATAGTCCTTCTTGAGTGGAGCCTTGAGAGTGCAGCAGGTGCAGTCCTTCTGATAGCAGTCCTTCTTTGGTGCAGTCCAAGCATACAGTAGGGCAGCCCTTCTTCTCCAGATTTTTCAGACCCGGATCTGAAGGGCTCCTACAGATCTCACACATTTATTTCCCATTTTGGGCTGGCAAGAGTGTGGACACACCAGCCAATGGGTTTCAAGTTGACACCTTCTATTATGACATCTTCCTGGAAAGTGATGCACATTTATGAGCCAGAATGCACAGTTCTACAAAAATCAAAATGATGAAATTCTCTCCTTGAAGTGAAGGTCTGGCTAACCCAACCCATAGGTGTGGCTAACATTTCTCTACATGCCCCTTCCACCCGCTTTCCTAATCTAAGTAGCGGGGCTCCCATCTGGCTGGGGATCAAGGAAGTGGGGGCTGGTCTGAGTACTGTGACATCTGTGCTTCTACCATCGAAGTCCAGTTTATCAGCCCCAGGCCTCCTCCAACCTACTCAGAGAGCAGGTTGGGGTACGTTGTCAGAGACTGGCCAATCAGAAGAGGCTGCTATAGGGCAGCCTCTCCTTTTGGGTAATTTCTGGTTAGCAAGTTCTAAAATTACTTTCCTGCAATACTTATAATAAATCTCAACCATGGCAAGTTGTTGGATTTATTTAAAATATTAGTTTGATACTTTGAATGATGTTGCCAGCTACTTCCAATCAGAAGTTACACTTTATTAAAGTTTAATAAAGTCCTGCCATGCTAGCCCATGGAGCTAGCAGCATTACAAAGGAGAAATATGACTTTGGCTGTTTTCCCCCCACCATGGCAGACAAAACATATTTTATAATGTCCCTGATTTTTATAACAAGATACCCTACCCTTGGGGCACCTAGGGCAGACCTTAGGAGTGACTTATATGCAACAAAAATTTAGTTCTGTGCTTTGGAAGTACTTTTCTTTCCAAAGTCGAATTTGTACACAGTTTTTTTTCAAAACCACACCCATTTCCACTTAAGTGCATTAATGCCACTGGGGTCTCTAAGCCTACATGCCCCACAATCTACTAGGGACTTATAGGTAGGTTGTCTTATCCAATTATAATTACACCAATTACCATATACCTTTTCAGGACAGAGCACTGGCCCTGTGCCTGGTTAACAGAGCCCAGGGTACTTTCTGAGTCAGTAACCACTAGTATCAGTAAAAACAATGGGGATGATCCGGGCAAAAAGCATGACTTCCTACAATTATAAACAGCAGCAACAAAATATTGCATACACAAATTCCTTATGTTTCATGCACAGTAAATTAATTTTTATAATATTGGTATTTACCAATATAGTTTTACTAAAATAACACTGTTTTACAGAATAAACAAAATGCACGTAAACTAAGGATAGGTTGCACAGTATAATATTTATAATGGTTAGCTGTCAGTTTTTACACATCTATAATTGTAATCGTTTTTACAGTGATAAATCATATTCTATCCTAAGCACAATAATCAGGCTATCAATAAACACATGTTTCTTAAACACTTAAATATTATGTTATTAAATAAAAAAACAAGGCAGAATTATTTTCTTTTTTAATGGATTTTAAATGAAATTTAAATAAAAAACGTATTCCTTATCATCAATACCAAGGGAATAACATCTTTGGTTGGCATGAGTTGTATAGGCCACACTACTTTTCAAACACCATATTGAAATTATATAGCATATAGAAATACAGAATGCACTATACCACAATTAATTCCTATTGTTGATCTAAAATAGTTTTGGCTTGGATATATTGCAGCGAAATTGTACATCTCACTAATTCCTATGATCATATTTGTTATAATATAGTTTTGCCAATTTTATTTTAATATACAAACAACATTTTCTAATGTCAAATATTTTCTCATGAAAGGGTCTCCTCAAATGCAGTTAGTCATTATTTTTAGGTGTAGTTGAGTGGTTGATTTTCAAAAAGCTCAAGTTTGATGTTTACAGAATTACTTCACATTGGTCAGGCATTACAAAATCAAAAAACTGTTCAAATACACATCACACCATAACAGAGAATTTTAATATAGAATCTGTAAGCACTTTCATTCAAAGAACACATATGCACCATGTACCTGATATTAATGCATTTCCAGTGTCTAATTAAGGTTCAATAGATCTACATGTGACTCAAGAGTAAGATTAAAGAAAACAAAACTATAGTATGGCTGTTCCATTTTTAATTATACGAAAAATGTATTGATTTTAAAATAAAATAAATAATTTAAAAGTAAATGCTAACATCAATTTTAATCTTATTTTCAAAAAGCAAAACATAAATACCATATAAAAGTTAATCACCAAACAATGGCCATGATGTACATGTCCATACATGACGGTAATGTCTAACATGTTACAAAAATAATGTATGCTGTTATTTAATTAAGTAACATATTGTAATATCCTCAGTTCTTATTAATATGTTCCCTTTCATTCTGTACCTATCTGCTCAGCCAGTGTGAGTGTTCTGGTTAGAATATTAGTGTGAGTGGAATGCTTGGGTGCCTGGTGTATAAGTGTTGTCATGTCAAGTCAAAATACTTTATTCAGTTTTACAATTAGAAAGCCATAAAAGCAGTGTTACAGCAATAAAAAAGGGCACATTTTTCTAAAAAGCATATACATTAATCTTAAACAAGTATTAAAGGTGACTCATTCAAATATTAATACAAACATGTAAAAAAAATGTCAACCCTGTAATATATACAAACTCTAAAATTAGGTTTAGTTAATACAGCAATCACAGTACGGGCATCAGTTAATTCAGGAAGCTATTTCTCAGTCTCAGTGAAGATTTTAAAAAGCCAACCACAAATAAAGTACTTTCTGGCCTCAGCATTTGCAAGAAACAAAGGGTCAGGCGAACCTGGATAAAATACATCTTTTTTAATAGAGGTTTGAAAAAGAACCTCTGAGGGGCATCATAATAGTGGCAAAAAAACATAAAGTGCGTCAAATCCTGTGGAGATGAGGCATCACAGCCACAGGAAGACAACACCTGACCTCTATGGCTTCCCCTTTGAACAGCAAGTAGGAGGTGATAGTAATTAAACCTAAACCTAGTTAACAAAAAACGTTCATGGGGAGAGAGGGACCATGTAAGATATGGTTCCAGCCATACGGTAGTTTTAAGTAACATAAAATTGCTTACGCAGGGTTTTACCATTTCTGCCCCATCTCTTTTGAATTTTTGCCATAGAGAAAATGTCTTTTTAACATAGGCCACGTCCCCAACGGTGATCGTATCAAGACTTGAAAAATGGTCCGGGCGCCCCAAATCATTAAAACAGGTTTTTAAATATTTTAGCCAGGGGATGTTAAGCATATTATCCCAGGTCGGGGCCTCTTTAAGCAGTTGGTGATTAAGGGTGAGATCTTTGTTTAGCCAGCACTTAAGCCAAAAAAGCATAGGGCACATAGCTAAAATGTCACCAATAAATGGGAGCCCAGTTTCTTCATGACTAATTAAGTTTGATGTTCCTTTGGTACTCCCAATAACTGTTTTAGAAAGTTGTTCTCCGCCACCTGGATGCCCTTCACTGCTACATATCCCCATAGCTCACTGCCATAACTGCCAATTGCAACGCGTTTTGCCTGGTATAACTTCAGCATTGCAGCAATTGGGCGTTTTCCAATTTTGCTTGCAAAAATGGAAATAGCGGCATTCACCCTTGTAATTTCCCCTCTTTTCCTCTCCACTAAAGTGCCCCAATTTAGGTGGTCATCAAACAAAACTCCTAAAATGGAGAAAGTTGTAGTTATGGGCACTTCTCCATTATTTACCATAAAGGAATAATTGTGCTTCAGACGGGTCCCAACCTGTAATATATAGGATTTAGAATTGTTTATGGCTAGATCGCGGTCAGCCATGAAGCTACGGAATGTATTCAGTAGAGAATGCAGGCCTCTTGCGGTTCTAGCCAGAAAGACCGCGTCGTCCGCGTAAAGCAGGACGGGAAGACCCCTCCGCCCTACATATGGCAAAATCCACCCCAGTTTCAATCAGGGATTTATCTAGCTCATTAATATGTAGATTAAAAAGAAAGGGCGCTAAAATGCACCCTTGCCTTACTCCCCGAGTAACTGTGAAATCCCTTGTTACTCCAAGATCCTGGGAGAATCTGATGTTTGCCCTGGTATCCCTGGTAGATCCCTCGGGAAGTTAACTAGAGTGGCATCCACCCCCATGGCGTCCATGGACTGCCACAGTCTCCCCCGATTGACACAGTCAAATGCGGAGGAGAGGTCCATGAACGCCATGTAGATGGCACCCATACGGGCGATCGTATACTTCCCGAGGATCATATACAGGGTGGGGCATTGTGCCAAGGTAGAGTGCCCCGGGCGAAACCCATACTGGATATCAGAAATAACTCTATTATCTTCAGCCCAAGAGGACAGTCTGTTCAGGACTATTCCCCCCCCACCACCTTGACAATAGAATCAATAAGGAAAATCTTTCTATAGCTACTAGTGCTATTACGATCTCCCTTCTTAAAAACTGGGACGATCGTGGAGGTACCCCATGACTCTGTGCAACATTACACCACCGCTGCATTGAGCACTGCAGTGAGGACCGGGGTCCAGAGGGACTAGTTTGATTTAAAAAGGTCTAGGGGCAGGCCATCCGGGCCAGGAGCCTTGTTACAGGACAGGCCAGATATGCCTTTCTCGACCTCACACAGCGTAAAAGGGAGCAGTGTTTCATTACTTCCTCCCAGCTTGTGATATAACTGTGTCGTGGTGGACTTAAATATGTACCCAAAATGATGCACCCAGTCATCGTCTGTGATATTTGTACCGATGGCGTCCGCCCCTTCCCATTCGAATAAGGGTTTGTTGATTATACCCCAAAATTTCGAGCTGTTGCCTAAAGTATTTGGGTCAAGGAGCTCCTTCCACGTGATGTCCTTTATTTCAGATTTCCGAGTTGCCAGGGCCCTTTTATAATTAAGGCGGAGAAGCCTAATACGAGATTGATCTCTTGGGATGGACCTCAGACCCACCTTTAGCTCTCATGCCGCACTAGAGCATAGACTATTAAACCACTTAGGGTCTCTATGAAATGTTTTTTGGGAAGTGATAGACAACAGGTTTCCCACCTTACTGACAATGGCCTCAAAGGCATTGAGTATATTCGCAGGGGAAGAATCAAGGGACACACATGCTGCTAAATCGGTAGCACAAAATTCACGAATATTGTCATAGAAGGCCACAGGGTTCACTTGGGACCACTTAAGTCGCCGCCTACCGTCCGTAAGTTTCAACACACCGGGCACTGCCTTCTTCCCTTGTTGGCTCAGTAAATCGCCACCAAGATGTACAAATACGGGATTATGGTCGCTAAAAATGCTGCTTCTCATTTTAAACTCCAAAAGAGAAGATTGTAGGCCAGTAGAGATAAGAACATGGTCTATAAAAGAGCCCCCATTATGGCCTTTAAATGAGGTAACAAGCTGTTTTCCAGAATCGTCTATCATGGACATGGCTATAATTAAGTCTAACTCATTGAGTAGGTTATTGAGTGCGTCTCCCTGCAATACTGAAGGTGGCCTACCCAACTTGGCTGAGCAGCTAAAGTCCAGAGCACCACAGCAAAGAGGTGAGCACCGCAGGTGATCTGATCAAACGTTTAAAAAAGCTTTGTATGTGGTAGGTGAAAAAATTATGTTAGTCATTCATAGTCGATATATATTTTAAAAAATCTAAACAAATTCTGGTTTACAAAATGTTCTTGCGCTGCTTGAGTATACTGAAATATTTTGATAATTACCTGGCCTTTAAAGCATTACAATCTATCCAAAATCAATGTAAACTATATATTGATAGTTAGCCGTGCAATAACATTAATAAAGAAGTGATATGGGCATCATTGTCGTCTAACAGACTGGGAGGAAAGCCATAACACGAGATTCCATCGACCCTGCAAACACATTGGTTTAGCTACCCTATAGAAAAGATTAACCCTAACTACTTTTCCCAGTCCATGAGTCACATGTTACGTCTACTTTATAGAGACTTAGAAAATTAAATACTTTCCTCAGATACAGTGAACATTATCTTGGTCATTGATGCAATTTTTGTGTTATTCTAAAAAAAAAGCCACTCCGTAAATTTGTTATTTGCAAATAAAAAGGAAGGAACATAATTTGCTATGAACAGGAACTTAAAAATGTAACTGCAATGAAAGGAGAATCTACAGTGCAGCTCCTCCTTCCACAACACTGATAAACCTGCCAGAGAACATTGGTATTTTAGTATGGTGGACATTTTCTAAACCAGAATGATGTTTGGCACCTGCCAAGTGCTAACTAAGGGTCGTTGCGCCTTATTTAGAGTTTCACAGACGGTATACTCTGACACACATGTGGATGTCACATTTACCAAATCACTAGTGCATTAAAGCCAATGACACTTCCAATAATGCAGGATGTCTACCACGTTTTGACAGTGTCCTGCTACAGAATTATCTGAATGAGACCCATACTTAAATATTTTTTTACAAAAAACGTACACACACACACATATATATGTATATATATATATTTTTTTTTTGTTTAATTCATCCTTTTGCGATGTGTTGGTGCATTATGAACAAATTATACACAAATGCTAGTATGTGGTGACATATATCAAAATTAAACAATGAGGCTTTTTTAGAATATGTCGGGCAGCTTCATGTGTAACAAACAAGGCAGATGTCATGGATCATATTACATTTGCAATGTGGTCAAGTCAATGCCACTTTTAATATGGCAGATGGAATTTCCATCACATTTGTGACAGAGTGCCTGTCAACCTAGTCGGACGTAAATACGATGCCTTTGACTTACTTGAATGCCTACGCCCAATACAAATTCATTTATATATTGGTAAATATTGCATTATAGGATATTTGACCATCTGAAGATATCGAGTTATTATTGTTTCCTATGTTAAGGAAGACATGTGACATATCACGTGTTTGGAATGTGTCAGATAATTTCTAAAAGGGCATTTGTCTAATATGTAATAGTCAATTCTTATTCCAATATATTTTTCATTTATATATTTATTGTAGAATCCTCTGCACAATCTGAGAGAGTAGCCCTCATCTGTGAGGTGCTGAAGCAGCTATTGGAGTCAGCAGGAAGCGCGAGTAGCATAGAAGGAACCAGTGGAACAGCGGTTGAAGGGGATGATTTAGAAAGTAGCTCAGGATGAGAGTCCAAAACGTAGTCAGGTAATGACTCTCATGACACTGGTCAGCCTCTTGTGATGGAGCACAGACTGAGCCATCTTCTACTGTAGTTACCACCCACCATCACCCTCATTGCTCCAGCATCCCCTAGAGAGTGCTGGGCCCTGAGCCATCAGGCAGCATGCAAGAGTCTCCTTTGCCCCAGATACCTCTCTCTGTGCTCCCATACCAACACTTCTTTATTTCTGAGAAGGCACTACGGGTGTTGAAGAAATTCTGTGCTTGGAGGACTGAAGTGTTGTGTGTCCTCTATGATTTGGAACAGAAGGTGGGCCTGATGCTCCAGATCCTTGTGTATAGTTGATTGGCACAGGCTTCCAACAAAAAAGTGGCTTGGCAGATAGTGCATCCTTGGAAACAAAGACTGCCACTCCCATGTCCACTCCTTACCATTCCTTGAGCCCAGACTTCCCTCTTCCCCTGATCTGCCACCTTTATATTGCCTATTATTGGGTAGGGCCAAAGCAAAATATCTTGAAGAAACTAGTCTGCAATCGCCCAACCAGCCTAAAACCTTATTTAGCTTAGTTAGAGATATGGCTAATCCAGGGTGCGTAAAGAGTGCGATTCCAGCATCACAAGAACTCTGTGATGACATGGCAGTCTTTTTTGAAGAAAAAATTAACAGCATTTTAATTGGACTAAAAGTTCTTACCAAACATGTGGAAGAAAATAGCCTCCTGGACGAGGTCCAATTTGGGTTTCGACCAGGACATCGTACTAAAACCTCTCTAGTGACAGTCCTGGATGACCTATGAATGCGTGCAGACAGTGGCCAAACAGCTCTAAGCTACTGATCGAGAGGCTTGAGGAATGTGGCCTTGTGGGCAGGGTACTGGACTGGCTGTGATCCTATCTTTTAGACAGACAGCTGGCAGTGACCTTGTGGCCTTTCCTTTCTCAGAGTAGGTTCATAAAACATGGGGTTCCGCAGAGCTCAGCGATCAGATATTTGTACCTATGCCCACATATTTATCTCATAAAATCCTATGGCATTGAGGTTATAAGTTATGTAACTCGTCTTTTCCATTGAGGGTAATGATGCAGTTCCTCTGGAGAAAATCCATACCTGTATGCGAGAAACAGCAGGCTGGCTCAGGGATAACTCATTGCAATTTAATGGGGACAAGACAGAAATACTTTGCTGTACTGCAAGCAAAATCCCTTGCCCCCTGCCAGTAGACTTCTTGCTAGGTTCTGCTAATAACTCTCCATTGCCTGTTAAAACAATCTGCAATTTAGGAGTACTGCTAGACAGTAATCTGCAATTGGACTCACAAGTAAATAAAACTGTGAGCACCTGTTTTTTTCTGTTCCGAGCCCTTAGAAAAATACTCCCCTTTCTACCTGTCTCAGCTAGACCGCAAGTGGTAAGGAGTATTATTGTGAGCAGATTAGATGACTGCAATGCCCTTCTCCTCGGAGCCACAGCTGCTTCTTTGCTAAAAGAACTGCAAAGGATACAGACAATTGCAGCTAAACTTGCATTGAACAGACAACATAGAGCATCGTCCTCGCATGACTTGAAAGATCTCCACTGGCTGCCAATTGTACAGCAAGTCCATTTCAAGGCACTCTGTATCGTCTATAGGGCAGCCTATAAAATGGGGTCTAATACCCTACAGTGGCAATTTCTATGGTATTCCCCTGTAAGAAGCCTGGGTTCCTCCTCAGCCAGCCTGATATGTGTCCCACCTGCCAGGAAAGCTTGACTGGAGGGCTGATCATTTAGTTTTGTAGCCTCCCGACTTTGGAACACTCTGCCAATAGAGCTTAGACAAATAGATACACTGTCCAGATTCAGGAAGGAATTGAAAATAAAACTTTTTCCCAGAGATTATTTCCAGTCCTATGCTCTAGCTCAGTTACGTACAGTGTCTTTGGTAATCTCAGCGCCACGATACCCGTTGGGTGGCAGCCGTGCTATAGAATTATTCCCTTACATGACATTACATATTCCCTCTGCAACCATTCCAAATTGAGGTGTCTGGGCCTCCAAAGTGATTGCTTAAGGATTCCCCAAATGATGAGGAATAGGACAATCAGTTAAAATGGCAACACAAATAACTAATTCTTCTCCCTCCCTTCAGGTTTATAGGCGTTCATCTTCCTCCCCAAAAAGTCTGGGATGTATTGATGTTGATTTTTTATATATATATATATTTTTTAAGTTACAGCTGTGCTTTATACTCTTATTATTTTGAGGTATTTCATATGATAAATATTTGATTGTAAGGTATCAAAAACACATCTATCTACATTAGTACCTGATATATTTCGTAATAATGTGATGCATTGTTGTACTTGGAGTGTACTATTCATGTATAACAAAACATACACTGAACAAATTCTTGATCTCACGTGCAATGGTTGAAAAATGAAGGCAAAATCATGTTGACTGATGAAACATGATTTCTCAGCTCAGAATTCTACATTTTTTGGGTAAGTAAGAACGGGCGTGGGAATAATAGGCATTATTCCATGCGTGGATGCTTGGTATGCCTTTTTTAAGGTGTAAGATTTTTTTTAACTCTACTTTTTTACAATAAAAAATATTAACAATTTTTGAAATATTTTTTACAATGTTACAATATTTAAATGTGATTAGATTTGTGAAATTGTTATAGTCACTTGTGATATGTGTTGCCTTATCCTATACATAACATTTGAGTACATCAAAATTGTATATATCTCAACATTTGCATTTTCGCCTACAATGTATATTTGAGTAATTCTCTTTGTTGAAAACTTACCCTAGATTTTGGAATGAAGCAACCATTATGTCCACTGCCACTGTCACATATTTCCAGGTGATCTAGAAGCAAGAACATATTGCTTCTGTTGATGTTAGAATGCGTGTGTGCAGGATTTTAGCCATATGTATGCTTTTTCCTCAATAACAGGTGAGGAGCATTGACTTCCATGCAACCAACTACAGACAATGAACCAGCCGTGAGTTTTCATCCCATTACCAGAGGTAGTGGCAGGTGACCGAGGTGGCAGATGGACGGCAGATGTTTGCCCACTATGCTGCCAATCCCAAAGACATTGGCTGGTACACTGTGATGTGGGACAGATGAACTGCCAATTTTTGATGGCTCATCCTCCAAAGTCTAAATTAGCTTCCAGGTGCTTGAACAATTTTCCTTTCTTTTGACATGTACTACAGAGCTGGTGGATCCTATGTAACGCTATACAGAAGAGAGGTTAGGATTTGTTAGTAGGAAGCTTTCACCTAAGCCCTACTTGACTCTAATGTTTCCAACACACTGTTACAACAGTTTCAAGGCTTACCTACCTAATTTCCTATTGAATCAACGAAGATAGAGGTCTCTCATACAGTGTATGATATCTCTTGAGGTAATAAAATCACCCCCATATGTTCAACGTTGTTCCAATCATTCCTTTGTGAAAGCTGGAAAGATTCTGCAAAACTGCAGAAGATATCATTGCCTCTTACTGCCATGTTGTTTTTTGTTAAAATAGCAAATATAGTCGATAACCGAGAAACACTGCGAAGACTGCTAGGAGACAGTACATTCTAGGGGATTAACAATGACACAATTTTCTTCTCGTTCAAGGCTGCATAACAAGTGACTTTTGAAAATCCCGTAGGAAGCTTTTATCAACAGGTAAATCCAGCAGACTTTATTAGAAGGTGTGAAACTACTTCAATGCATTGGAAATATTGATTACAAGTTAGGTGCCGCCCAGTTTTGTTATATGCTACAATATGCTCATTCGTGAACAAGTTGAGCTCCACAGCTATTACTATTCACCATTTGAATTCATTTTTCCACACTGGACATATTGGAATGATTAAAGATTCGCTACTATCCCGTGCCGGAGTCGGTTTAATATTAAACAGCTTGGCTAGTGAGAAACATGAGTTAAGTCACTCTACCTCTGCACTCTAAATTGCTCCACATTGCATTCACACAGGAATATTAATAGCAAGATGAAAAATAAAAGTTGCAATGTATTGAGTAAGCTGCAGAAAAGGGGCGGAACTGGGGTGAGCCCAGAATTATGTACGGCGTTTTAGGTCAGGTACACGTTTTGCGATGTGTTCTGCTGAATGCCATTTACAAACCGCGCATTTTTAGAAACATATAATCCTATGTTGGTGAAATGCTCTGGTGACGACGATAAGAAGAGAGATGTATACAGAAGTCTCTATGTAACGACCTTGGCAGGCAGAATACGAGAAAAAGGAAACGATTCCTTCAAAATTCATCCCAGCTGCGCTTTCTTAAGCATCTGTCCTCATGAAGTTGCTGCTATGACTGAATTCAGTAACCAGCTCTTTAGCTAAGTCAATACAAAATAAATCGGACTGTTAATGTTGCCAGACTATCACAGCACAAATCAATCTTCCAGGCTTTGGTGGCATATTCATATGTCTTAAACTCTACAGGAACTCTACAGGACATCTAGACACAACTCACAGTGGTTGCTTGATTTTGTCATTTGTACATGTTTATGCCTTTATGTGATAGGCTTCATAGGAATTGCAGATGCTTGCGTGTGCACCCACTCTGATGCAATTTTCACACACTCATTTGAATCCAGGCAATTGCTTTTTGACCTTCGAAAGGGAAGGCGTTTCAATGTATTCAGATATTCCTTAAGGTGAAAAAAGACTAGGCTGAACGATGTAAAGTTAGGGACAAAGCCAAATGGGTTTATTAAAGGACAATTCATTTCCCACCAAAGGCATTGGAGGGCATTCGCAACTTGAGATTCAGTTTTAAATATGATGATGGCTTCACGGTGCTGATGAAGAGCGGGCACCACGTCCACGCACTGGGCTCTCTGGAAATTCCCCACCACTGAAAATGAATGCGAGGACAGGAGGCGGCGCATATATTCTTCAGCGACCTTTGCTTGGCAAAAGTCAGTGTTTGAGGGGAGCTGAAGCTCCAATTAGTAAACAGAGCTCACAGGCCCTTTAAATGTGGTTTTCATTAGAAATTAGTCACCCTAGTCCATTACTATATATTGGGCATACATGGGCTCCTGCATGCTTCCAGATTTGGAGGAGGTCCAAGTTGCAGACTACACACTAGTTCTACTGCTCGCTGGCTTTAGTTGTCAGATCTAAGTGCTACAGGTTTCAGACATTACGTTAGGTTGGCTCTTGAAAAGCATAACCTAAGCACTTTAGGGGCATTTATGCAGCTGGCCCTGCCTTCAGGCCAGACCAGTGTCCAACCCCTCTTCGTTCTTTCAAGTTCTGCTGTCTTCTATTGCCTACTCATTGGCTAGCGGTTGAAGATAGTCCTGCATGTCCATTAACAGACACATACATTCTGGATGATGGATGTGTGCTTGTGGCTCGTATGCTGCTGTTTGTGGTTGCTTGGTGCACGTGTGAGGAGGCTATGATCCAGATTGCTGAAGCATCACCTCAAAAGAGCCCCTATGGCCCCACAATCTGTATTTGATTTGGCCCGGTCAAAAGAGACTTAACACAATCCTTCCCCTCCTCCTAGTTGAAGGGCCAAATAATGAAGCATGTTCTGGGGGTGCTACAATATACACCATCAGGGGCATCGTTTTGTCAGTGAGATTGGGGGAATGGGGGGGTGAGCTTCACATTTCCTGATGATCAGGCTGGCGTATAATGTTAAATATATAATATGGGACAATCATGAGCGGCCTAAAGGACAGCGGAAAGGGAGAAGAATGCTGATTGGTACTAAGTGAGAGCAGCACAATATTTTGTAAAATATTGAACATTATTTAGGGATTTCAAAACGGAGATGTGAGCTAGTGTGTGTGTGTTTTTGTCAGCGTGCGCTTGCAAAACTCCCAGGTGAAATCTCACAAAAACCTCGCCATACCCAACTGAGAGCACCCGCACCCAACTAGTTTTCAGAAAATACATTTATTATGCAGTGAAACACCTCAGACACCGCCCTGAAGCTAGGCCCCAGACCACCAAACTTACCTGATAGTACAAAATGCCAGTGGGGTAGGAGATACACTGGTAATGTGGATATTGATTATACAGTATTACAGAGGAATGGCGAGGCATTAATGTAGCAGATATCTACCAATATATTTTGCTCTGTGCAAGTAAAGGCTGGCAATAACTGTTACTTCTGGTCTGATCCTTACATTATAAGTTACTGCTTTGATGGAAATTCAGGAATCATCTTTTACAAGGAGGATTTGTAAACAAGCAAAGCCAATATGAGCGTTCATGTGGAGGGTTGAAAGAGTTGCTAATGAGGTGACATGGAGGTTGAAATGATTAACATTGGGCCACACAGAGAATCACAATACTAATTACTGGGACATATGGAGGCTTGCACTTCCTGTCCTGCTGATAAGAGTACTGGAAATCTTGAAATGCCTTTCACTGGGTGGCTTGTGATCTCCCAATAAAAATGGTACCTACTTGTGTGGGTAGGCCTAGTGCCTGTGGCAGGAAAGGGCCCAAAACGTAACATACACATATCACATTATTCCACTCAAAACTGACCCTTTTTTGCAAAGTGGATAGCTATGGATTTTGGGCCCTAGCTCAGTCAGCACTTAGGGAAACCTAGTAAACCTGCACATTTTTAAAAACTAGACTACTGAGTTAATCCGGAGTGGTTTGACTTGCAAGTTTCTCACAGTTTTGTTTTACCCAGAATCCCTAGCAAACCTCAAACTTGGACTGAAAAAACACATTTTCCTCATATTTCTGCGATGAAAATTTCTGGAATCTACAGGGATCCACCAATGTCCTTCCACCCAGCATTCCCTGAAGACTCTCGATAAAAAATGGTACCTCACTTGTGTGGGTAGATCTAGCGGCTGTGACAGGAAAGGATCCAAACACAACATGGACATATCATAATCTTTCAATCAAAACTGACCCTTTTTTTGCGAAGTGGGTAGCTGTGGGTTTTGGGTCCTAGCTCAACCAGCACCTACGGAAACCTAGCAAACCTGCACATTTTTATAAACTAGACACATGGAGAAATCCAGGGAGGGGTGACTTGTGTGGTTCTCACTAAGTTTTGTTTTACCCAGAATCACTTGCAAACCTCAAACTTTGACTAAAAAACACATTTCTTTCACATTTCTGAGATGGAATTTTTTGGACTTTGAGGGGAGCTACATTTTTTCTTCCACCCATAATTCTCTCAAGTCCCCCAAAAAGTAATGTAGAAAAATCTAATTTTTCCACTCAAAAATGACCCTTTTTTTGCAAAGTGGGTAGGTGTGGATTTAGGGCCCTGGCTTAGCCAGCACTTAGTGAAAATTAGCAAACCTGCACATTTTTTAAAAACTAGACACCTGGGGGGATCAAAGGTGGGGTGACTTGTGTGGCTTTCACTAGGTGTTTTTACCCAGAATCCCTTGCAAACCTCAAACTTTGACTTAAAAAAAACATTACCCTACATTTCTGGGATGGAAAGTTCTAGAATCTGTGGGAAGTCACAAACTTCCTTCTATCGAGAATTCCTCAAAGTCTCCAGATAATATAGTACTTCACTTGCTGGTAAGGCGCTAGCTGCCCTCTTCGGAGCGCCCTGTACTCCAACCTGCTAATTTGCACATTCCCTGATTCTGCTACCTCCTAATCGTAACCTGCACTGCCTTGCTATTTGCACACATTGCCGATTATTTTAATAAAGCCTTTGACATTTTAAAACAAACGTGAGAGTGCCTGAGTCTCAGGCGAGCATTTTAATAGTTTTACTCGTTTTTTCACTTGGCTGTGTTTACGATAGTACTGTGTTTTAACTGCTGGTCCTGAGCCCCGTTCCACCACGGCTGTTGCCGCTTGAGTGGAGGGCTGTACCGACCTATAGCTCTGCCTCTATTGGAGGCGGGCCTTCCTGGGTGATTACTACTTCAGGAATGGCGGTGCCGTCGCGCAGCGGACACGCTTTGCTGGTAAGGCGCTAGCTGCCCTCTTCGGAGCGCCCTGTACTCCAACCTGCTAATTTGCACATTCCCTGATTCTGCTATCTCCTAATCGTAACCTGCACTGCCTTGCTATTTGCACACATTGCCGATTATTTTAATAAAGCCTGTGACATTTTAAAACAAATGTGAGAGTGCCTGAGTCTCAGGCGAGCATTTTAATAGTTTTACTCGTTTTTTCACTTGGCTGTGTTTACGATAGTACTGTGTTTTAACTGCTGGTCCTGAGCCCCGTTCCACCACGGCTGTTGCCGCTTGAGTGGAGGGCTGTACCGACCTATAGCTCTGCCTCTATTGGAGGCGGGCCTTCCTGGGTGATTACTACTTCAGGAATGGCGGCGCCGTCGCGCAGCGGACACGCGCAGCAGGCGCGCCGCGGGCGCGCCAAAGGCGAGCCCGTCTGCGCCCGTCCGCGGCCGGCCAGGCCCAGGGGCCTGTACTCCTGCGCCTCAGTTAGTCTACGCCAGGCAATCCCTACTATATTGGGCTTCTAAGACTCGACTACTACCTGAAATAACACTGGCGAAACTTAGGCAGGAAGGGCTCCTGAGACCACCTGCTAGTTCTAAGTTGGCAATCAGGCCATCCTCTCTGGCACCGTCGCCAAAACTGGGTTGCAGGTTTGCATTACTTAACACTCGTTCATTACCAAAGCATTGTTTGGAGGTCTTTTCCCTCCTGCAGGAGGATGACGTCGATCTCCTCTGTGTCACCGAATCCTGGCTTAACGAATCTTCAACGCCGGAGCTGGTGGCGGCCCTGCCCTCTAATTTCTTTGCCATCCATGCTAACCGCCCAGAGAATACTAGAGGGGGGGGGTTGCCATCTTGTTCAGAGACACTCTGAAGACTGAAACCCTGTGTTCGGAGTGTATCGAGGGTGCTGATGTCTTGGCCGTGAAACTCTGTTCTCCCACAGACTGTGTGGTATTCTTGTTAGTTTACCGCCCGCCTGGCACATCAGCTAAGTTCATGGACCCCTTCCTGAAGGTGGTGCACGACCTCCGTTCCCGCTATGAAGGTTTGGTGGTGCTCGGTGATTTTAACTTTCATTGGGAAAGGACCCCGAAAGAGAGTCAGGCCCAACACCTGGAAGAGGTCTTAGTGTCCCTAGGTCTCACTCAGTTGGTGGGAGGACCGACACATGAGAAGGGTCATACGCTGGACCTGATTTGGTCCTCTAGTCCACCTTTGGCCCCGCTCGCGATCTCCCCCTGTTCCTGGTCAGACCACTATTTGATTGAAGGCCATTTTCCGCTTTCCTTAAAACGGCCAGAAGTCAAATCTGATTGGAAATGGCTACGCAGCTGGAGCCAGGTTAAAGCAGCAGACTTGTCAGCTATCTTATCACAGTCGGACCTCCCCCCGTCGTGCGGGAAAAATCTGGAAAGTGAAAGCATCGCCTTGGTGTCGGTAATCAAGGAGGCTATTGAGGTAGTCGCCCCTGCCCATAAAATTAGACTGAGGGATAAGGGCAAAAGAGCACTGTGGTTTAATAACGCTCTCAGAGAAAAAAAACAAGTTCTTCGTAAGTACGAGAGAGCTTGGCGCAAATCCTGTTTGCCTGCTGCTCGGGATGCCTATACTGCACAGTTCGCAGAATATAAAAAGGCTATCCGCCTGAGGAAAGCCGATTTCTACGAAACTGCTATTTCGGAGGCGGCCAATCCGCAGAAAGAAATATTTAAAGTCCTGAATGATCTGCGGACAGTGAAAGGCCCAACCCCGACTTTCAATTTGAAGGACTGTCAAGATTTTCAGGCCTTCTTTTTGAATAAAATAAAGGATTTGATGGTAGAGATTAGCCAAACCCCGCATTTTCCCTGTTCTATTGAGCCTCCCCTCATATCCCCGAGATCAACACTGGGTACCCTAATGGACCTTCCAGCTCTCACAATGGAGTCGTTATTCACTATAATGAATCGGGTGAAATCAGGATCCCCAGCCGACCCTTGCCCACCCAAAATCTTCAAATTGGGTTGGCCTGGCATGGAGGATAACATTCTAAACCTGCTGAATCGCTCCTTGGCAGAGGGACTGGTTCCCCACAACTTTAAAGAAGCACGGGTGGTCCCCCTCTTAAAGAAACCTGGTGCCGACCCAAAAGTTTTTAAGAACTTTGGCCAATCTCCCAGCTACCCTTTCTCTCTAAAATTTTAGAGCAACATGTCCTGCACTCCCTCACTCACTTCGTAGAAAGCAACCTTTCTCTTGGAGTCCAATCAAGCAGGGTTTAGAGCTCATCACAGCACCAAATTGGTGATGCTCTCTGTGCTGGATGATTTGAGATTGAAGGCTGACAAAAGAAATCCATGTGCCTTGGTCCTTCTGGACTTATCCGCGGCATTTGATACCGTAAACCATTGTCAACTATTGTCGCGGGTTGAGGACTTTGGGATCCAGGGTACGGCCCTGGCCTGGCTGACTTCTTTTTTAGAAGATCGCTCACAGCGAGTCCAACTGTCTGACCTCGTGTCAAGTCCAGCCAAATTGACATGCGGGGTGCCCCTGGGTTCAGCTCTTTCACCCCTGCTTTTTAATATATACCTTCAGCCACTGATTGCAGCCCTAAATAAGTTGAAATGTAGGGTTTACAGTGACACACAAATTCTGATCCAGATTGAACACTCTCCGATCGCTTATTTGAGAATGCAAGACATTCTCAAGTTTACGATTAACTGGATGACGAAAAATTGGTTGAAAATTAACCCAGACAAAACTGAAGTCTTGGCAGTTAACACAGCTACCGATCCATGGAACGATCGGTTCTGGCCAGCTGAATTGGGGCCATGTCCAGAACCTGCGGTAGCAGTAAAAAGTCTGGGAATCAAAATTGATGCTCTGCTGTCCATGACACAGCAGGTGTCAGCAGTGGTAGGCACTTGTGTCGGTCTGCTGCGCCAGCTTCGGAAATTCTCCTTATTGTTGTCCATCTCCACCCTTAGGCTGGCTGTTTCTGCCTTAATTTTGGCACGGCTGGACTACGGTAACTCCTTATATCTGGGCCTACCTAACAATCTTCTAGCCAGACTCCAAGTAGTGATGAATGATGCAGCCAGGCTGATTTTTAATAAGCCTCGGCGCACAAGGGCAACGCCCTTGCTTCAGGACCTACACTGGCTGCCAATAGTTCAGAGAGTTAAATTCAAGAGTCTAAGCATTGCTCATAAAGCGGTCCATGGCTCAGCCCCTATCTATATTAAGGATCGACTGACTAAATATGTACCAAATAGGACCCTTCGGTCTGCTGACGCGTGTAACTTGACATGCCCTAAGTTCAGCCTAGCATCCAAGGGTGGCAGAGCCTTTTCAAGCACGGCCCCCCCGAGTATGGAATTTGCTCCCAGTCAGATTGAGGAAAGAAACTAATCTTCTCACCTTCAGAAAGCACCTGAAGACGGTGCTCTTCATGGAAGCTTGGGGTTCATCGTAGTGGGAGGCTGTGTGTTCTTACCGGTGTTATGTGTCCATCGTGAGCGCTTAGATACCTCGGGGTGATATAGCGCTTTATAAAAGAAAAATAACATAACATAACATAACATAACTTGTCTGCATAGGCCTACTGACCACAACACGAACAGGCCCAAAATGCAACATGGATACATCACATTGTCCCATTCAAAATTAACCCTTTTTTTGCAAAGTGCATAGCTGTGAATTTTGTGCCTTAGCACAGGTAGAAGCCAGTGAAACTTGGAAAACCCACACATTTCTAAAAGCTAGGCACCTGTGGTAATCCAGGGTGGAGTGACTTGAGTGACTCTCACTAGGGGGCAGATTTACAAGAACTGGTGCATCTCTGCATATTAGCAGAGATGCGTCAGTGAGTTTGCGTCACGTAAGAAAACCCTTGCGTCACCATGGGTGCGTTGCATTTGCAATGTGGCGCACCGTAGCGCAAGGCTAGACAAGGATAGACAGATGCATGATGCATCTTTTGGCGTAAAGGCAGCGTATTGCTGGAGTCGTGTCACAAGCACTTTTCCTATCGTGCTGTGTCACTCCTGACGCCTGCTTCAAGCAAGCACAAGGTTTTGACGCAGTGACGTCGTAGTAGTGACGTAGTGAAATCTTGTAGATTTCATAGCGTCACTTTTACGAGGCTTTCTCACGTCGGAACGCCCACCCTGACGCAGGTATAATGTAGCGCAGCGTTGTAAATATGTCGCAACCTGGCGCATTGTTTACGATGCCGCTGAATCACAAAAGTGACGCAATGGTGGCGTGAAGTTGTCGCAAGGGGCTTGTAAATCTGCCCCTTGGTTTCTTAACCCAGTATCCCTTGTAAACCTCAACCTTTGACTAAAAAGCACATTTTCCCCACACTTCGGTGAAGGGAAGTTCTGGAATCTGTGGGGAGCCACAAACTTCCTCCCATCCGGCATTTCCCAAGCCCCCCAATACAAATGGTATTGAACTTGTGTGGTTGTGCATAATGGCTTCAACAGGAAACAACCTAAAACGCAACATGGATGAATCACGTATCTGCACTGAAAATCACCTTTTTTTAGCAATATGGGGAGGTATGGGTTTTGAGCCTCAGCTCAGCTGGCACCTTGAAAAACCTAGCAAACCTGCACAGTTTTAAAAACTAGACAGCTAGAGGATTTCAGGGTGGTGTGCCTTGCATAGTTCCCATGAGGGGTTTTTACCCACAATTCCCTGCAAACTTTGTCTAAAATGCCACATTTTCCTTACACTTCTGAGATGAAATCTTCCGGAATCAGGAGGAATCTGTAAAATTCCTGCAACCCTGTGCTGTACCAATTGTCCCAGTAAAAACTTTCCCCCACTTGTGTGGCTGCAAAAGACAGACAATAGATGGATGGATTGCTTAACAAATCAAACATTCATGCCCAGTCAAGAGATCTGGATTGAATCCATCATTGTTTTGCTCACCATGCTACCCCAGTTTAGACCCTGCCATATTCAAATCAGTCTTGACTCTGATCTTCATGGGAGCAGTCTAGCCCCAACTGTCAAACCAAGTCCTCCCTGAACCGGAAACAAGAATCCTGGGACCAGTTTTGGAGTATCACCCCTCATGAGCCACGTTAGCTTGAAAAATGTTGGCACAGTGAGCCTGGGACCTATGTCTGGGCAAACCTGACACACTTATGGCGAGAAAGTAAGAGACACACAAATGGTGGAAAGAATATGGAACAAATCAAATATTCACCCCTAGTCAAGGGATATGGTCTAAATCTATCATTCTTTTGCTCACCATGCCACCAGTTTAGACCCAGCCATCTGCAAATCAGCCTTGACCCTGCTCCTCATGCGAACAGTCCAGTCCGAAATGCTAAGATAGGTCCTCCTTGGACCGGAAACAAGAATACTGGGACCTTAAGTGGCTGGGCCTAGTGCCAGCGACAGAAACAGACAAATCGCAGTCAATGGAGTCCCCTCGCAAGGTCCCCCTTTGACCTTTGTTTGATTTGTTTCTGTTGCGGGCACTTGACCCAGCCATACAAGTGGTGCAGCATTTTCATTGTCACAACTGGTGTAACGCTGGGTAGTAGTATTTTTGTAAATTCCTTCTGACTCCCTAAGACTCCATCATAGAAATGTAAAGAAAATGCTTGATTTCAGGCAAAATTTAATTTTGGCAGGGCATTATGGCTAAGGAAGCCTCATGGGATCCATGCAGTGTATACCACCTTGGAACACTCTGTTTGTCTTGTTTTCAAAAATGTCTGTGATTTGTACTTTTGCATGAGTGGCTCCACATCATAGCCCCAAATACTGCAGCTACACATATTGCTTATCTATCAATGTAGCGCTTTAGGGCCTTTTGTGTCGTGGCCTCTTGGTCCACCCACTCAAGTGGGGTACAATTCTTATCAAGAGACATGTCTGAACTCTGGGTCGTAGAAAAGGGGTGGCTCCCCACAGATTCCAGACACTTTCCTCTCCGAAAGTGTGAGGAAAATGTGTGTTTTAGTTAAAGTTTGAGGTTTGCAGGACATTGCGGGTTTGACATGGTTGTGGGATCCACACAAAGCACACCACCCTGGACTCACCAGGTTTCTAGTTTTCAGAATTGTCTGGGTCTGGTAGGTTTTCCCAGGTCTCAGCCTATCCAAGCCCAAAAATATCAGCCATCCACCATTGCAAGTGGGACGAAACTGGGAGTTGGCCACACTTTCCTGGCTCACATTTAAAAACAAAAGAATCAAATGCCCTATACTTGCCCTTGTGATGGGATTTTAATTGCACAGGGGAGCAGAAAGACTGTTGAGGCTTTAGGAGTGAGGGTGGGGCATGATGTTAGGATGGGCCAGACACACCACATTAATAAGAAAATATATATATTCCTGCCTTACTATGGGCTCTCTGCCCTTCCAAGGGCAAATTGGGGACAAACTTCCTATGTTCCCTTTTGGGGTGGCCAGTGCCAGAGTGCAACACCTGCACTAATTTAATTTGCCTCAAAGACAAAGACCCTGGTGTCAGGTGGACTTTCTCCCCCTTGAGGCAGATTTGAGGCATTCACCCTAAATGTGACAAACCTCCTATCTGTCTCTGGGGGGGTGGGTGGGATGGAAGACACTATTTTCCCTTTGGGTTAGTGGTATGGCTCGATGCCAGGGTAGGCTGCACCCTATTTTTTGTTTTGGTGCCATTTCGAATTCCCTGATGTGTAGAGAACTTTCTATCCCTCTATGGAAGGCAACCCCCCTATATGGCCCAGGGGAAAGAAAATCTGGCATTGGCCACACCCCCACCCCAAATGGGACAAACCAGTCTTTTTGTCATCTTTAGTACCAGGGGAGGTTGACTTAAATATGTCCCCTTGGGAGTTAGAAAGTTCACCTGACACCAGGGATTTTACCTTTGGGCTAAAAGAAAGTGGTGCTGGCCACCCTTCAGCTCCGGCCCCAGTGCAGAAGCACAAAGGTTATGACATATTTTAATGCAAATGCATTGGAAGTCGATGCAATGCACACTCCTAGCTTACTCAGGGCTTTTGAGCCTGGGATTACATTGTCCTCTACTCTCAAATCTTTGATGCAGAGTACATGACTGTCAGAACAAAAGGAATTTAGTAGATTACAAACTGAGATGAAGCAAACAGCTTCATTTACAGGGACACAATGGTTGCAAATGTGTCTCCTTTGTGGTCACTTTCAGCAGTGCTGCCATTACAAAGGAATGACAGATTGTGTCAGCCAACCATGCCAACCATGGGTGTGAATGTTAGATTTGTTCAATATTCCCTCCATCATTTTATCTTTTTGCTTTTCTTGCCCTAAGGGAGAAGGGAATGCAGAGAGGTGGATTTACTCACTGTACCACTGGATTCAAACTAGCTTGGCTGATGACGAAACTGGTCCCAAGATACTTGATTCTGGTCCACGGAGGACCTGGCCTGGCAGTTGGGGCTAAACTGCTCCCTTAGTTTATTCCACCATAAATTGCTCATCAAAATATCACTTTGCACCAAAAAAGTTTCCAACCCAAATGGAGGCAATCAACAGGTACAAACCCCTTCTAAACTGTATTTCTGATACTGTCAGGGCATTCCACCTTCTTAGCGGCTGGGAGGACAGTGGTAACGTGTCATGTTCAGTAATATGGGCATTGTTTTTTACCGGGTAAGACCCAAGGGTCTATCCAGTTTCCCATACGACTCCATAATATTCTCTCCAGCTTCCCTACACTTTCTCAAACTTTCAAGAGCAACCCTGTGCTGCATATACCACTCTTTCCACCTCAATGCAGAGTCATGCCTGTTATCCCAATGCATCGCTAGGTCTCTTTTCACTAGGACAAACCCCAGTGCACAAAACAGTAGCTGTCTCCTGCGTAAATTGATATTGCCAGGGATCCCCAGTAGAAATTATTGCGGGGGTCGCCCAGACTGAAACTCCCAGGATTGCTGACAGTTCAGCAGTTATCTCTTGCCAGTACTTCACAAATGATGGATGCACTTCCCAAATCATATGGGGAAGGTACCCTCCTGGTCAGCACATCTCAGGCATTAGGAGGAGGGAGCCCTCCCCATTTTGAACAGTCTGCTTCTATTGTGGTACGCCCTATGTAAGTTTTTTAGTTGGAAAAGCTGCAAGCTCGCTTTAATTGCTAATTTGCACAAGTGGATCCAGGCTGCCTCCCAGTCCATATTTCCCAGGTCCTGTTCCCAGCAGGCCAGTGAATGTTGAGATGGAACAGTCCTCTGTATGGTAATGGATATGCAACCAAGCCCTGAGGGCCCAACGATACCAATGTCCGGATCCCTAATGCTGAGTTTTGTTGTCATAGGCAAATGTGAATCAATTGTGTGTGCCAAGACAAAGGCCTGTCTCATGGATTGTGGTCTTGTTGGACCAGGCATGGCACCAAGCTCACCCTCATAGAGGTGGAAGGCTACTGTCTTCACCAGGAGTTATATAGCACAATCGCATTGGTGGCAGCATACTATGCAGTGGTCAGTAGGAGTAAACAGGTCCTCTTTTTAACCTGTGTCACTGGAGTGAATCTGCAGGCTCACTCACTTTTAAAGTTCCTCTGCTGTTTGCTTAACTCACCTTTGGCCTATATCGGACGCCTCTTTGCTGAAGCATCTGTCGCGCTACACAACATTTCCAAATAAATATAAAGTACTGTGCAGAAGTGGTGCATCTGTGCTGGGTGTATGTGTGCAGGGGAAGGGTAAAATAGAGGAATAATGCAGTACTGTGCAGTGCATGCAGGTTAAAAGCATGTGTCAGGAGTATGTGTACATGTGAGTGGGATAATACATGAAGGGTGCAATGTGTGCATGCTACATGCATGTGCTGGATCTATATATGCCTATAAGGGGGTACAATACATGTAGGATGCAGTACTATGCAGTGCATGTGTGCTGTACACATGCACTGGTTGTAGGTGTGCCTGTGAATGGTACAGAACGTAGCGGGCCCTGTGCTTCTTTTTGGGAGACCTAGACCTGCATGATGGAACATGGATAGAAGGTAGAGTGATCCAACCAGACAAATGTGTTTATTGCTGCAATCCTGTACGCTGAGTGGAACACACACTATGGTACTCCCCTGTACACTTCAAAGAATGCTCTTTGTTTTAGTGAGAGGTCACGAGGAAGGGGCATCGGCACATCTCAGGAAAAAAGAATGGGTTGATGAGATAATCATAAAGAGTAGAACCGGGGCCCTGGGCTATCTTCTTGATGCACATATCACTGTGGCTGACATCCAGATGTGAACTCTAGTCATTCTAATGACATGTGTTGTGGGATTATCAGCTTTGGAGACACTGCTTTTCTGACAGACTGCTTTTCCAGAATAGCAAGGAGCAGAGTAGTGGCCACTTCAACAGAAGCAGATCCCCAACAGAAAACTTCAAAGACTTAGACCCTGTAATGCTTTTTGTGTTTGGAAATTAACTACAAGGGAAGTTTGAGACCCCAAACATTGTCATCTGCCAAGCAGCCAGACATGCTGTGTGAGGAGGGAAAGCTCTGAAAGACTTCTGCCTGTGACCAGGGCAGGGCTCAAGGCCTGCTAGTAACTCTGAATGGGTAAAGGTTCATCGCAGGGAACCTGGAGCACCAATGTCTGCTTGCTTACAGAGTTGGAGGGAGCGAGGTCCAGTGGGAAGCCCTGTTGAGAGGAGTACCTGTGTGAGGATATGGCTACCACACCCATTGGGTCATTGACTTTATGAAGCACAGAGTTGGCAAAACCCAAATGCCATGAGAGGGCTGCCGTGAATTTAGCAGTGTGGGAAAGACTGACAGTAGGAGCTGTAGTCCTGTGCTGTGACAGAGACCCCGTATGCAGGAAGAGGCTGCTGTGAAGAATTTCATTGTGCTGATTGTGCTGGAGTCTATCAAAAATAGGAGCTAAGAGGGAAATTACGGACAGGGCTGCCCTCCACTCAAAAACCAGTCATCAACAAAAACCCTGTTCAAGAGACGTGGATTATGTCAGTTAATTAAATAACAGAACAGTCTGTAAGTACTGATAACTGTTATCCTCCCCTCTATACTTCCGATCTAGTAAGGGGACGTTTCACTGCACTACGTCCTGAGTTCCTTGAAATTAAAGACAAAACCAATAGGCCAACACCTCTTTGACAGTTACACAGAACACAACAACAAAATGTCCGACACCTTTAATCAGTATCAAGTGTCCACCTCATCAGATTGGAACAAGTTCTGTTTAGAAAAAATGTGAAAGGACTGAATAACACCTCATGGAAACACCACCAACGGGGTAACTGGTATGCAATCTCCAGACAGGGCCCCTGTCTCATCATCGGTTGTCATCCGGTTCATAAAGAAATATAGAAAACTTGTCCAAAACAACAAACCAAAAAAGTATGTAGAAAAGTGGAAGCAGAGAAAGTCTGCTAGTGACAATCAAAAAGTGCATAAAAAACAGCAAACGTTGAAGAGAAGCGTTTGCTGTTTTTTATGCACTTTTTGATTGTCACTAGCAGACTTTCCCTGCTTCCACTTTTCTACACACTTTTTTGGTTTTTTGCCTCTACAGACCATTGCCCAGGCGAGGGACCCAAAACAGGATCGTATAGCCACTCTTCAGCAGGAGAAAAATGAATTATGCCACAAAAGCCTCTGGTCGCTTTAGCAGCACAACTGCAAGTATTAGACTAGGCACCCAGCGTTTGGATTGCACTCAGTAACTCCAAACGCTTCACACCTGCTGGTGCGGGTAAAACTGGTTTCAGGCTGGTCAACCCTGGTAGAAGTGTTTCTAATTTATCACTATAGTGCTTGAACACAATTGACTTAAAATTAGAGCTGTAGTGGTCTCTTGAGACATGATCTACTAGTGAGGCATAACAAGAATTTTGCCAGTAGTGAATGAGGAATAACCAGGATCGCTAAGGTGAGGTGTGAGTGGAACAAGTAACCGCAAAAGAAACACCAGAGCTCAGCCTCAGGGATGTGCTGTGTAATTATTAACTGTAGAAATAAAACGTTTCTCCTTTGTCATAAAGTGAGTATTTGGTTGGACATTGATTTATTGCTGTTGCTGCACTTTTGTTGAGTTCACTATCTTGTATCCACACCTCCCCTCAAGAGGGCATTGGACTGCTAGGACCATGCAACCCTGAGAGCCAAGTGCAGAAAAGGTACTTGGCCCAGTTACTCAGAGTCCATAGTAAGTCTGTACCAGGGACATCAGGAGTAAAAGGACCCAATCCCCACTGCTGTGCCCAGTAGCCTCTTTGTGCCCGAGGTCCCTCTAAATGGGTTTCTAACAGTGAAATAACCTTTTTGGTTACTCTTGATAAGGTTACTTTCTTCCAATGCTACCCAATCTACAAATTCTGCTTTTACGGCATGGCTTATTTTGTGTTAGGGGAACTCCTGGGAGGGGTCTCGGTAATCCTTTCTATTCAGTAGGATCAAGATTATCGCACCCCATTCTCCCATTTTGAATACAACTGATTTGTCCTAATTGCTCCTAAAACCTACGTATCATTTGAAGTTGGTAAAGAACAACAGGACCCCCTGTATCGATAATCCGGGGTCAGACAAATATGTATGTCATCAGCATTCACCAACACTTTCTGAGGTTCATCCATTACATCAGGGAAACCCACTATGTCTCCCCTTTTGTGCACTCAGGTCACCCATGACTCCATTCAAGGCAAACAGCAGGACGGACGGGGGAAAACAATAGCCACCCTCTCCAAAGGAAATGCCTGTAATAACAAACCATTTACTTTCACCCTTGCCATCTGTTTCTTATATACCAACTATAGCAGCGACAGACGACCTGACCAAATCTCTGTCATATCAAGACTTGGAAGAGGAGCACCCAGGGCCATATTTGTGAACAATTCATGCAATGTAACACAGTAAGTGACCTTGCTGTGCTGCAGTTTTGATAGGGAGAGGGCAGGAATGCATTGTATTTAGCATTAAGCAGCCCATTCCTGCTCTCCGCCTGCACTGAGGCACAAACTGCTGCTTAGCACCAATGCAGTCACCCTTGCACCATGGTGCATTGTTGCCTGTGTTGTAGGGGAGATTGTTTTTGTGCATAAAGGGACACCTTCCTGCACCAAACAATCCTCAGAGGCATTTTCCTCGTTCTATATGTGCCTACCACTGAAGCACACTTAGAAAGAGGAAACAACAAGGAGAAATAAAGATATTTCTCCTCGCTGCTGCAGAGTAACGCAATGCATCGATTTGCGCTGCCTTTGTTAATCTACATTTATCAAGCAACGCAAGGCAGACGTGCAATGGAGAGGCAAAACCTTGATAAAAATGGGCTCCAGTTTATGGAGTCAATCCCCTTCTCAGCATCTAGGGCCAGGAGAGCAGTTTGCCCTCATCTTTCCCTCATGTATTCAAGCCAATTCTGTAGATTGCAGAGATTTCTTTGTGTTGCACGGTTGGGCATAAAGCCCATCTGGTCTTAGTAGATCAAGGGCATAACATCTCACATTAGTCAAAGCACCTTTCCAAAGCTCTTTCCTAGGATCTTGACATCAGTGTTTAATAGGGTGATGATTGGCCTGTAAGAGGCACATGCTGTACCGGGTTTCCCCACTTTGGGAATTACTACAATTGTCACATGTTCTAAGTCTGGCAGTAGCTCGACCACCTCCTGCGCCTCATTAACCATGGCCAGTGGGTAAGCACGGAGGATTGACAGGGTGAATTTGTGGAATTCCACCTGTATGCCATTGGGGCCTGGGGTCTTCCCTGGTTGCATCAATGCCACTGCTTCGGAGAGCTCTTTGTCAAGGTAAGTTTTACTCTCGGATTCAAGTCTTAGTAGTGGCAATTCCTCTAAGAAGGCTGTAATGTCAGCCTTGGGGAGGTGTGTCACTCTCTATATAGTGCTCGATAGTGGCGAGTTAAGACCTCGGCTACACCCATATATGTGATTCAGGGTTCCCTTGCATCCAGGAGCTCTCCCACCAATCTCATCGCATCCTCCCGCCTACTAAGCCATGCCAAAAGACGATCCACCTTGTAACCTACTACCTATAATTTCCTCAGGGTGGACAGATAACGCTTCTTTGCGGCGTTATGTGCAAGTGCTACTTACTCGTGGCCTCCAGGCAAATTAACTCCGATACCCAATTGTGGTGCAGAGTTTTTCAATCAATCAATCAATCAGCAGATTTGTAAAGCACACTGCTCACCCGCTAGGGTCTCTAGGCGCTGAGCGTCGTGGGGGTGCTGCTACTGCTGGAAGAGCCAGGTCTTGAGTTGCTTCCTGAAGGAGAGATGGTCCTGGGTCGGCCGAAGGTGTGCGGGGAGGGAGTTCCATGTCTTGGCCGCTAGGTAGGAGAAGGATCTTCCCCCGGTGGTGGTTCTGCGAATCCGTGGGACAGTGGCGAGGGCGAGGCTGGCGGATCGGAGCTGGCGGGTGGGAGTGTAGAACATGAGGCGGTTGTTGAGGTATGTGGGGCCCGTGTCGTGGAGGGCTTTGTGTGCATGGATGAGGAGCCTGAACGTGATCCTCTTGTTGACCAGGAGCCAGTGCAGGTCTCTCAGATGGGCGGAGATGTGGCGGTGGCTGGGGATGTCCAGGACGAGTTGTGCAGAGGTGTTTTGTATGCGCTAGAGTCTTTTCTGTAGTTTGGCTGTGGTTCCAGCATAGAGGGCATTCCCGTAGTCCAGTTGGCTGGTGACGAGGGCCTGGGTGACCGTTTTTCTGGATCCAGTTGGGATCCACCGGAAGATCTTTCGGAGCATGCACAGGGTGTTGAAGCAAGATGATGAGACAGCGTTGACTTACTTGGTCATCGATTTCCGAGTCTCGAATCACTTTTTCCAATTAAACTAGCTGGGGTTATTGTACGTTCTTCTTATGAATTATAGTGTTTTGAGCATTGTCTAGGAGGGGTACTTTAAATGCCTCCTAAAGTGTCCTAGGTTAGGACACCAAGTTTTTAGTTTCTTCAAAGTAGACGGAGGAGAAGGTTTGCAATTTGTTCACATTTTCACTATCCTGGAGTTACTGTTAAGCTACCACTAGCCACCTGTGGCCCCAAGCATGACCCTTAGAGGGGCATGGTCTGAGATTCATCTCTGTAGGTATTCTGCCATAAGGTGGTTGGGGTATTCTCCAGCTGAGACCTCAACATAGACTAGTCATGAGAATATCCTGTGAGCCCAAGAGAAGAAGTACTGCCTTGTCCATGTTTGGGCTTTCATACATCTAAGAGGCCCATTGCGTGTGAGAACTGTGCCAGTCATGACTCAGCGTGAGGCTGGGCTTTGTTTGGTGAAGCGCTGTCAAGTGTTATTTCCATCACTTCATTAAAGTCTCCACCCAATATGTGTATGTTGGCTTCCTCCTCCAGGAGGATAGGCCCTAGGGCCTCTACAACCAATTACTTAGGAGTTCTTCAACGCTCAGGGCAGACAAGGGCATGCTCCTTCTAGTGCAGCGGTCTCCAAGTATCTACCCTGTGGATAGAGCAAGTCCTGTCAATCTGGAAAGGGGGTTTTCTTCACCCGGATCGCCACCCCTAGGAAGGACTGGGTGTTGTTGCCTGATTGAGATGCATGTATTGACCCCTAAGTAGGAAGAAAACATGATTGCCTCTCAGGTGTGTTTTCTGTAGTATTATCAGGTCTAGCAGCTGTCTCTTAAAATAGTGTTCAACCACTTTTGAGTTTACCTATCAGGCGATTGGGGTTACATGACAAGATGTTTAGTTGGTGTGGATCACCCTCAGGAGTGTCATGTATACTGGCCATGTTTCATGTCACCCCATCTCATTGAATCGCCTGTAGAGTATCCTGTGTCAACCAAATGGTGTGAGACAGCCTATTGTGTTGATTCACCTGTCTCCTTCTTCCCATTTGTCAGGGTGACAGCCCCTTGTGAATGATTGTGGTTTTTTGGTGGGATGTGTTGTCAGGTACCCACTTCCCTATAGTGTTAGTGGATTGGCCATCAGTGCAGGTAACTTTCCTGGAGGATTTTACACTTAAACATCCCTAACTGGGATCTACTTTATGAACTCCCCTCAGCCTACACTTCTAGAAAATATCTGTAAACCCAAACAAGAACTTCCCATAACATTTCAAACACAGTACAATGGCTTACCCCATTCCTTCACTCCAATTGACATTGTAACTTACTGCTAGTATGCTTCTGTGGCCCTCAGGGGCTCGGGTGGGTCTCTATATATGTTGGGCGGATGCCTGCCTGGTGTTGCAGTGCATGCCATGCATATGCCAGCCCCCATTCTCATTTGTAGGGGACTTGTTTGCATCTCTTTCATTGTTGGCTGGCATGCCAGGCCATGCCTCTCACACGGCTAGAAAGTTCATGTATGTTGATAAAGCTTCATCACGCCTTTTCTGGTGTCTCTGACAGGCAAAGCAGGGGTTGACTCAGGTGGACCTTCACTGTTGGACAATGATGACTCTCTGTCTCCTATACCAGGGACTGATGTGGTTCAACTGTGGAATACAAATCAACAGATTGATTTAAATTCAGTATTGCCAACGGGTATAAGAGTGGCCTCCTGACCCTTTCTCTCTTGTTGATTACATCAACTGCGGAATATGCAGCACCTGGGCCAGGAGGAGTTGCGTCTTTCAAAGTGTTAATCTCATGGATTGGACGACCGTGTCATTAGATATACTCCTTATTTTCAGGTGCATTGCAATTAAATGCATGTTTTGCTCCTACTGGACAGTGGAGTTTGACTTTCATATGTCACAGATCCAACTGATTCCCATTCTGCAAGGCACTGCCTGATTTTCTTCACAGCTGAGCCTGTACTCTTCCTTGAAAGACCACCAGCGAGTGACAGCCTGAACACCCAATTAATGTTTAGGAACACCTACCGTGCTGATTTAATTCTCCTGGTGGAAAAGTTAAATTAATTAGTAATTCCGCGTTACATGAGCAAAGCGGAATTACTAAAATAAAACAATTTTGCCAGCAGAATAAAAAATTGCTCCCACCCCTATATTGGACAAGGCGGCATCCCAGGACTGAGGATTTGAAAGAAGAACTGATTCGGGGTGGGTGCTCCCAGGACTTCTACCAGTCTAATGTTGTTGCACTTGGATCTACCTTCTGCATGTTCTGCACGCCTCTCCAGTTGTAGCGCAAACTCTTGTAGTTCATGCAGTCTTGCCTAAGGGAGTGTAACATATCTTCTACTGAGTGGGATCTGGTCTCCATCTCCGTCGTACAGTCTGACATTTTATGGAAGTTACATTGCAGAAAAGACAGTTCAGTGGCCATCCATCAATCCCTCCCTCCAGGGCCACTCATGATTCCCTTATAGCCTGCAATATGGTTGTTGAGGATGCTGTCTTCTACCCCTGCAGTCTTGTATCTCTAGATGCTTTCTTCAAGTTGGGGGAGTCACTGCACCGCTACCAGATTTGGTGAACCAGTCTATCTTCCCTTGGGAGGAGGCAGACTTTCAACCTTCGTTCACCAGGGTGGGGGATGCAAGTGGGGCCACTCACCAGTGGCCACAGAGAGGGTGCAGGCAGCAGATGGTCTGTGTGAAGTCTCCACTGTTCTCTCCACCCCTGACACTCCCTTCATGGACCTTGCTACAGCCCTTGGCCTGGGAAGTCTGTTATACCACGCCGGTGCTGACCGCCTCAAACCCTAGGCAGTGGTACGGGCACAATCGTTCCTGCCACCATTATCTTGAGGGCTCTAGCACACACAGGCGGATCCCTACATGGGCTGAGCTGCTGTCCTTGGGCTGACACTCCCTTTCTATTGGGTTCATGCAGTGGCTGCCCACCATGAAAATGTGCTCCCTTCTGGTGGGTCTGCCCTCCAGATGTACTTGGGGGCTGGTCACACAGCAGTGTGCAAATTGTGGACAGATGAGTAGGGCCTCGGACAGAGTTTTACAAAAGCTTGACCACCATCTTAGGCAGTGAGGCTACTCTCCCAGTGCTTAGGCTCTTAATATGTTACAAGCAGATCTTTTTGGGACTCTCGTAAAGGAAAACAGACCTTGCTTCTGAATCTGATATAGCAAAGGCAAATGCAGATGGCCACAAAGATCCTTGTGGAAATGGTGCTACTTGTTACAGCCTCTGATGTGCTTACAAGCTATTGAGGCTGGATGTCTTTCACAGCAAGGCTCAAGTGGTGCCGTGCCACACAGAGGGCCAATTGCCTTGGATATCATGCATGCCTGCATGTATGGCTGGTGAGAAATTGATGTTTTGCGGGAGCCCTGATCTATTGGATGATTGCCTCATATTAGTTGGCTGCCAGGGTTTAATGCTAAAGGCATTGTAACTGACAAAAGGACCTTCTTGTCAGCTTAGAGTGCTGAGAGACTAATGTTCCTAATGATAAGCCAGTAACTGATACCAGACAATGTTGCACTTACGCACTTTACAGAGGGTGGTAAACATAGCGTCTGCTTTGCTGTATAACGAATACAATTGGACAAATGAAGAATAAAAAAGCTGTGCACTTTTTCTCAGGATAATAATCTTTTTTAGTGTGTTATCTTTTTTAGATGTGATGGTTGGTAACTGTGTCTTCACTGCAACCCACACTTACCACAGACACTCCCATAGAGAGAAACCCAACCACTTATCCCCAAAACTCCCCCGACACCGCTCGAGAGGGAAACCCAAACCTGCCTCCCCAAACAGTCCTGACACTCCTGGAGAGGAAGATCCAATCATGCATGCTGCAAACACCTCTGATACCATTTTTTTACAGACTCCTAGATAGGGACAACCAATCATGTATGTTGCAAACACGAAGACCCAACTATGTATACTACAAACACCTCTGAAACCACCCCTGACACAGCTATGTATTGGGATCCAACCGAGCAGTTCCCAAACACCCCTGACAGCAGTGAAGAAAGAGACCCACCCATACTTCCTTCAAACACCCAACACAAGTCCACAAAACTCATCAAAAGGGAGACCCAATAATTTCCTTCAAACAACCCTTACACCCATGGATAGAGAGACTCAACTACACATATCATCAAAACCAGTCGTGGCCGGTGCAGGTTGTTGCAGAAACGCTCAGAAAAAATATAATGTGTTCAAGCGAAACCCAGAGAGATACAATTTAAATTGACTGTTTTCTACAAATAATAATTAAACTAATGCTTGAATGCAGGATCTAGTAAAAAATATATCTCTAATGAAGGCATCCTTACAGACTCCGCTGTAAAAACCCTGGTGATAGTCAGAAAAACTTGAGTTATTCTGAACTTTCGGGGCTGGGACTATCAGCTTCAAATTATTATATATTTTAGGTAGTTCCAAGGATAAGTATGCATTCTTGATGTAGCATAGCCAGGGAATCTCACCCCCTTTTCAAGGGCCATACAATCGAAAATATTGCTTTTTGTGAGGCCAAGGTCACTTGATTACCATATCTTGAGATTCTTGACCCATAGCAAAAGAGGGGAAAGTCCAAGAAGATCTTCAAGATAGGGCAATTCAACCTCTGAGGGGCAAAAAAAGGTGGCTGTACCTGTGGCAACTGACGGTATTCGTTTGAGAAAGCTGCTTTGTATTTTCTGAAGATTATCTATACTACAATGCTCCCACATTCCTGCCCCATAGGACACCACAGAGATACATTTGTGATTTAAACAATGTCATCATTTCCTTTATGGGCTTGTGTTCCAAAGTACAGGAACATTTAAAAATCCCTTCAATAGTTCGAGAAAACTGTAGGGCCCTCTCTCTGTCAGCAGAGGCGCCGACTTAAGTTTAGAATCAAAGGGAATCCATATGTAGTTAACACATTCCATGCTGATGACGGAACCGCTCCATCATCAGCTGCGGTTGGGCTGTGCTGATGACGGAGCGGTTCCGTCATGGCCCGGCCGCGCGCCTGCGCGGCGCGTTCTATTGTGCGGGGCGGGCCATGACGGAACCGCTCCGTCACGAGCACAGCTCAACCGCGGCTGGTGACGGAGCAGTTCTGTCACCAGCATGCGGCCGCCGCACGGCCGCCCCGCCCTGTTAGCGCTGCGGCGGAATAGCCGCCGCAGCGAAAGGGTTAAAATTGTCACTCTTGTTGACTAGCAAAACTTTTATATAAATATTTCTTGGTTATGCCCTTTTGTGCCTACAGGTCAAAATGAAAAACTTGGACTCATTGCCTTTTGGAGGCATTAGCAGTCCTAGCTAAGTACTATGTCATCAGCATAGAGGAGTGCTGGGATATAACGATAACCCACTGCGCATTAAGGTATAATGCAAGATTAAATGAGCATTGCATCAACAATAAGATCACAGATGAACCGGAAACAAAACTAGACAGTAGTGTAACCCAGCATTTATCGTGCATTTATGTCATCATCATCTCCACCTGCACCTGCCACTTCTGCCTCTTTCATCTAGTCTTGGTGCACAGTTTTTCATACTGTCACTCATTAAGTTGTAGGTATTGCTGGGGTGTTGTTGTCTCATGTACTCCTACAGAGCCTTCACCAGGGCTGCAGCCAGAATCCTAACATACAAAAGGGCTAGAGAACTGCAAATGGTAATTTCCACTAGTTATCCTGCTACATATATCACCAGAAGTAACCTTTTCTTCATGCAAGGACCCTCGCTCACCTAAGTGGCTTGCTTCATCATTTGGTCATGCTCCACACTAGGCAGGTGGTGCAATGTCCAGCAGGGCCCTCAGATTGGAGCTGTTTGGTGGGGATTATTTTCTTTCCTTCATGAGAGGCGGTGGTGATAGTGGGAGTGGCAATTGGATCTCTCCAGAACCTGTGCTGGACCATTATCAAATTACCATTTCTTCCTTTTTTGATTATTACTGAAGGCAGAATCTCCACAAACGAAAAGATCAGCCATCAGACATGACACATCATTATATATAGAGCCTAGAAGAGTGATCTGGCTGTCGGCTTTGGAAAAGGGTTACTGCACCCCAAAATGTCACAACCCAGGAATGAATGGAGCATGTGGGAAAGTGTGCTTGACATGATCAGTGTGGCCAAGAAGAAGCTGCACACTTTTGCCGTAACTCAGGGTGGTGTTCTAGTCAAAGCATTGGCACTGGTCAAGGCAGTGGTGATGGTGTTGGGCCAGGTTGAGCTGGTGCTGCTGGATGAGGCAGTGGTGGTGGACAATAAAGGCTTGTTCAGGTGATAGTGGTGATGCTGGTGGAAAATAGATATTCCATGGATATCCAGTGGCTGCTCTTCACCTGCCAACAACAGTGCAGGTAGGTCACAACTGATGCAGACTTCAGCATCTCCCCCTCTCTCTCATAGTTGAAAGTACTGCCAACTCTACGATATTGGAGGTTCCTGTGGTGGTGATGATATTTTTATATGGATAATGCTGCTGACACCTTCCTAGTGCCACTGATTCTGGCTGTACATAGTGAACCTGGTGCTTTCACAGGTGTCTCTGTCACTGGTGCCGCTGTGATTAGAGCTGTTGTCACTGTGGCTGGTGCCACTGTTGTTGGTTACATTGTGCACAGAGCTCCTGGCACTAAGGTTGCTGCCACTATTGCTTGTGCCGCTGTCAATGGTGCACTGATTTTGTTTCTGGTGTAGAAGTCTGCACTGTGATGGTGCTGCTAGCACTTTTGCTGCTTTTGCTGCTGTGGATGATTCTGCTAGCATTACCACAGGCACCTCTGTGGATGGTGCTACTGCCACTCTTGCTACTGGCATTGGTCTTACTGGTCTTCTTCACTTGTAGTGTGGGAGCTGAAAAAGGTCTTCCTTCTCAGCACTATATTTTGAGGGGATGATGACTGGCAGCAGTGGAAACTGTTTTTTGTCTTCAGCATTGCAGCAGGTGTGGTTGGTGCTCATGGTGCTGTTGGTGGATGAAGGCCCTGGAAGAGCGATTTCCAAGCAGTTATCAGCGAACCTACTATTGCTCTGATGCCTCTCCTTGAGTTGGGACAGATGAATGCATTTAGTCAGCCAGGAAGTTGTCTTTGAAAGTAATGGGACTCGACATGAACAACTAACGGATGTCTGGATGAGTGACACAAACTCACTGAGAATGACAGTGAGATCAGCTGTGGCACTGGTGATGGTGCTGATGAATGTGGGGTTGTCAGACATAATCTATACTAAGGGCCAGATGTACGACCATTGTAAATTGCTCCTTGCAACTTGCGCTCGCTTATGAGTCTCAAATTGCGAGTCGCAATTTAGAATGTACTGCAGTGTCAGAGACTCTGATTGCGATTCCTATAATAATGAGCGACTCGCAATTTGCAATCCCATTGGGAATGGCAGGCTCTCCCAAGTAAGGTCCCCTGCTGGGCTCAGCAGACCACCATATCTGGGATTACTTTTAAATAAAGCAGTTTTTTTAATGCAGCTGGATGCATTTAAATAAAGAAAAATTAAACGCTTTTGTTTCATGTTTTAAGGACAGGTAGTTGTCCCTGGAACCACTGCCTTCCCTTAAAATATATTTTCGCCTTCTCTTTTGCAAATGCATTACCACCCTCTTGAAGAGGGCGGTAAATTGCGAGTGTTTTGAAACTACAATTGAGGTCACAAAACATTTGTACATGGCTTTGCAGTGGCTATTAGGAACAGAACGCCCCTTCCTAATAGCGAGTCGCTAAACGCTATTCTGCGAGTCGCAATTTATTTGCGACTCGCAAAATAATGTTTGTACATTGGCCATAGGAATTTAGCATTTGCAAACGGGCCGCAAACCCATTTGCGCATGCCAAACATCTGGCCTTTAGTTCACAATGGTAGTGGTGGAGATAAACTTGTTTTTGGAAAGTTTTGTTAAGATTCTTCAAACTGTGCCAAAGTATAGGCATAATTTAGTCATGTCTAACCTACCTAATATAAGCTAACTAAGCTTAAACTAACCTAACTGTATTGCTTTGCTTCTGCACCCCCAAACACAAGGTAATAAACATCAGGACTATTGCGAGTCCTAATGCATGACAAACTCAATAATAGTATACTTTGTTGTGTTATTTTATGTTATGTTGATTTTTATAGTGCACTAGTCGACCAAGGGGGTATCTAAGCATTGGGGCAGGCATGTAAGTGTGTAGTCCCCAAGGTGCTTATAAAAATAGTCAGGTCTTTAGCTCCTTGCAGAACTCAAGAAGTGAAGAGGAGTCTCTAATGCATTGAGGGAGGTTATTCCAAATCTTAAGTGTGATGTAGAAGAATGAGCTACTGTTTTTGTGGATGAGGGAATTTGTGTGAGTGAGGTAGAGCATATGTGTCAGGTGGGTTGGTGAAGGAGTATGCAGCTTTTCAGGTATTCTGGTCCTGTGTTGGGTAGGGCTTTGTATGTGTGCATGAGAACTTTGAATTGGCTGTGCTTGTGAATGGGGAGCACGTGAAGCTTCTTGTGCTGTGGTGTGATGTGGGTGCAGTGTTGGAGGTCGAGTATGAGTCTTACAGTGGAGTTCTAGATGGTCTGGAATCTGTGTAGGAGTTGTTTGGAGTTTTCGGCGTAGAGAGTGATGCCGTAGTCCAGCCTGCTGGTGATGAGTGCTTGTGTTGCGGTCCATTTAGTATTCTGAGTCGACCATTTGAATATGCTTTTTTAAAATGCCTAGCATGTGGAAGCAGAGGTGCACACAGCATTTACTTGAGCCATCATTTTGAGCTTGTCATCGAGGATGATCCCTAGATTTCTCACGTGGTTTGTGCGTTTGGGTGTTAGTCCTAGCTCTGACGGCCATCAGGGGGAATAACATGGGGAGGTCTTGTTGCCGAAGACCAGTACTATTGTCTTGTTGGGGTTGAGCTGCAGGGAGTTGGTTTGCATCCAGTCTACTACCATGGTCATGCAGTTTGTAAAGTTGGTCCTGGTGATAGTTGGTTGGGTTTAATCGGCGTAGGAATGACAGTGATATCTTGTGACTAAATGATGTTGGTGAGCGGTATCATATGTATGTTGAAAATGGAGGGGCTGAAGGGCGATCCCTGTAAGACTCCACATTTTAATCTCTTGGTCACTGGTTTGAAAGGTGGCAGCCTGACCCTTTGGTTTCTTCTTGTGAGTAAGGAACAGATCAATTTCAGAGCCGATCCTTGTATGCCAATCTCGTGAAGTCTTCTGATAAAGATGTTATGGTAGACAGTGTCGAAGGCCGCAGAGAGTTCATTAAAAAATAACCCAAATAAATGACAATACGTAACATGCTTATTTGAGGAATTATATATCATATTAGCAAAATGCATGGCAACTGCTTGATGAAGCCGGAATGGCGGTACTCGGAATGAGGCATTTCCCTAGGAGGCTGAAATGGTGAGCGTCCGCTTTTGTTACCAGTGGCAATTTTTGTAGCAGTGCAGCAGTTTTGAAAGCTTTCTCTTATATCCAACTGTTTTCAAGCAACAATTAAAGCGCCAAGCTAACTCTGGTGATAAATGTGCCTGCCGGACAGAGATGTGAGTTTTGTCTAGTGGTGGTTTTGATTCATCTAAGGTAGCACAGAGGGTTAAAATGCCGGCTGCTAAGAGCATGAACTATGTAGATCACAGAACAGTATTTTATGTGCATAGCTCAGTGGGTTACTGCTTTTGTCACAGAGATCCTATTGCTACTGTGTAGTTCATAAATTACGAACGTAATCTAGGTTGGAAAGTTATGTATTTTCCCAATCTTTCATTATCCTAATTTTTCTAAAAATAGTTTGTTTAGGTAGAAATACATTATGTTTAGTAAAGTCAACCCTAACCACTGCGTTACGTTCTGAATCCTGAGCTTGTGCTTTCCCACACCAAGAACTGTTAAAAATGCCTACCAGTATGGATGACACATGAATCATACACCATGTAGTCTCCTTTGACTTATGTAACATTTTCTATACACTGATTTACACACAAATGATTCATTGTCTCTGTATGTGTGGGGGATGTAAAATGCTCTGACACACTACAGTGGTATTAGAGGCACTATCAAACAAATCAAATACATGAGAGAGAGGGTCTATGGAGAGATAAGATGCACTGTTGAAGGCTGGTTGTGATGGAATCATTGACGAGCCCCAATATAGATTGCCGTATCCTGGTGCATTGTAAGTTGATCATTTACCATGCTTTAAAAACTAATACAATTGAATATATAATGAAAATGTGTTTTAGAATGCACCTTTTTTTCCTCAAATTTTCTTGGGGGGAGAACATCCACAAGACCCCTTGGTCAGGCTTGCTCGTTGCACTCGTTATGCACTGTCTGGAGCATGCTCTGACAACATTTTCCAGGGCAGCTTTGGAATCCCAGTCCGGCCCTGATGATAAATAACATGATAATCATTGACCCCCTTTTCGTCCCAATCATTCTCTCTCTAGCATTGTTCCTTCACCCCTTAAAATTTCTGTGCACCATTCATCACTCTTTTTAATAATTGTGAAACACTGACCATTGCTTTTTCAAGACACTCCACCAGGTACGACCCTTCTCACATTTCCAGTATTGTTCTTGATGACCCAGCCTTCTTATTCCCATGATTGCCAATCCAACCTTGTGGCACCACCTAAAACTTTTACCAATTAGCAAGATTTTTCAGATTTTTAACCTCCCCTGCATTACCCCTCCAGTTTCAGTTCTGAATCAACATTATGGCGCCCCGGATTCACGTTCGCACACACAACCTGTCCAACCTGCTGTTTGTAGTTTTACCAACATTATTGAAAAATGGAAACTATTGATATCTAATTCCTTGCATTCTCATGGGATTGTACTTTCTTTTTTTGAATAATAACTTCCCCGATAACAGCCTTAACATAATTTTAATTAGTGTATTTGATATTGGAATTTGCTGGAAGTAATGCTACTAAGACACACCTTACAATCTATTTTACTCTATTTTTGTTCCAGCTAAATAATGCCATTTAATGACTGTTCAATCAATCAATCAATCAATCAGGGGATGTATAGAGTGCACTACTGACCCGTGAGGGTCTCAAGCCGCAGGGAGGGGGGTTAGGGGGTCGGGCAGCTCCGAGGTCATCCGAAGAGCCAGATCTTGAGGTCCTTTCTGAATATTTGCAATGTAGGGCTTCATCTGATGCTGAGGGGGGAGTTTGTTCCAGGTCTTGTCCGGGATGTAGGAAAAGGATCTGCACCCCGTTCTGGCTCTGTGGATCCAAGGGACCTTGACTAGGGCCTGTTGATGCCCTTAAATAGGAAGAGCGGAATACTTGATGCTTTAATATTATATGAATTGTTTTATTATGTTTAAATGTAAATGTTTAATAATTATATGTACTGATGAAATGTGTTATTGTGATGCATTTATTGTTATGAATTTTTATTACTAAATTTGACCTAAACTTTTTTTTTGATTAATTGACTTTTGATGCTGGCTTTGGTCTTTGGGAATGTTCGGAGATCGATATTGTCTTAGAAAAATCTGATCTTAAAAGAATTCAACTAACTTCTTTTTTATGCGTTTGTTCAAATATTTTACTTTATTTACCTTACAGGGATGGCTCTATACCTTCAGAAAAGAATCACCCGATGGTAAAAAGCAATTAATCGAAATGCACTGGGGCCATGTGTCTAAATATGTGGATGTAATGGAATTCATTGAACAGACATTTAAGAGATAGTGGGCATTTAATTGAATGAAAATACTTGGATTATGTATATTTTCCCAACATTCTTCAAAGATTGTGAATGAAACGACATCAGGCCAAATCAATGTTGTGCGACCAAATAAGAGCTGCTCATGCAGAGTGCACACAACAAACAATTTGCTAATAGTCCCTCCTAATTATTATCACATAAAGTGAGGAGTGTGCATAGCAAAATCCCCTCAAGCAGAACTTTCAAGTATAGTGGGCTAGCTACCCCTTCCGCTCACTCAGGCAGCACGAAGATTCTTAAACAAGAGCATGGTGAACCTTGAGAGCAGAGTGTAGTACTTCTTGGTCAACAAACCCCCCAAGACTTAATAGTGAATAGTCTCTATAGCATTGGAACTATACTGCCAAGGTTGTCCCTACTTTATTCCGATATAGATTATGAAACGTCAAGCATGAACAGTATTCCAAAATACTCCACAATCTCCTACAGTATGGGGAGTACTATCTCTGGGGACAAGCTGTTGTCTGCACACAGTGACATCATGTGGGTGTTGCAAGGCAATTCAGGCATCGTGGCTGCAGTTTCATCTCACTGCAGCCACTAAAGCCACCACTTCTAGGCAACACTGGAGTGAGGCCAATTGGCACTCCTGCCTCCCTTGCTTGAGCTCAAAGGTAGCTCAGTTGACGCTCCACAAAGGCGATATGTAGTCAGTCTTCAGTAGAGGAAGTTAATCCAAATGATCACACAATGATCAAGGTTGTTCTATTCTAGAATCTGAAACGGAAACGTCCAGCTAATGCAGTCAAATGCCTTACAAGTGTCAAGCCTCATGATAGCCATTAGTCCAGATCATCCTTGTTCCCACTCGTGAGTGTAAATCACCTGCACATGTTCCTCTGTGTTCCCACCAGCTATGACTCTTTACCCATAAAATGTAATATTGGGTGCTTTTACTTTTTGAATTCCAAGCACAAGAATGATTCTTGGGATATTAACTGTGGAAACATGCAGGAGTGGTATTATTGACTTGAAAGAGCCCAAAGCTAGTCGCTCATTGAGCAACAACTTTGAACGATTCAGCCCTTCAACAGTATCTGTATTATCACATGAAGAGATCAGGGTGTCTAAATCATCCACTGCTGTGTCTGGAAGTGCTGCCTCTCCCAAACCCCATTAAATAATGCAAGATTTGCTCAAAGAGTAGAATGGTCTCCTAGAGGCAGAGGCCTCTATAGTACTTAAAAAACAGATCATATTTGCAAGTAGATGATAGATTTTGGTTGTTTACACTCTGGACACATTTCACCTCCCTGGATCTTTTGTGTAACCCCGCTAGGGAATTAGATGTGTTATCCTTTTAGAAGGGAATTAAATGCAATAAGAAAAGACAAACAAGAAGATCCTTACTCGAACATCTCTCTATATGTCCTTTAAAAATATAGATTTTTGTACGGAGGACGTTGATTGTGACCTTGCTGAGAAGGAACGTGGCCCTAGGCAGTGCATTTTTGAGAGGCCCAAGGCTGATTTGCTTATCGTTGGTTCCTGTCTGCGATGGCACAGATGAGCTAAAAATGATGGACTGAAATGTGGCTTTGAGTGCTTATCAGGAAGTGAGATTAACTAAAGATATGCAATTGCCTGTCTAAATTAATCTCCCTAAGCAGGACAAGTATACCAATATGTGGGTGCCAAGCTTGCTGTGCCATATGTCTCAAGGTACACTTCACTAATGAGGCACTTCACAGCTGAAATTGGTCTGAGGTTGATTGCTTTCCTATTCACAGGGGATATAGCCTAACAGTTCAGCCTGGACCATTGCTTTTGGGGTGTAGCAAAGACGGTTCTACATATGGCCAATCATTGTTTGCAATAGGGAAGGAAGAACTGGAGTGCAACAATGGGCTGGAATCAGGTTCCAAGTGTTTACCAGTGGATGAGATTAATTGAAACATTCTGCCTGTTACTTTTTGTTCCGTAAAACTGTTGCATCATCAGTTGGCTCTGAATTTTTGGGAGATCTGCAGCCCCGCCCTTTCTTAGGGAGCTTCTGCAGCCTGTATTGCTCAAGGTCCCTGTCAGCACAGCCGATAGCAGTACCAATGCAATACTAACCAACGCACTTTTACGAGTGTGACAATTCAGACTATTCCATGATACCCAGACCTATAAGCATTTGAGCATGGTTTGGAATAAATTGGCATTGTCATTTTTAATGTATGTTGAATTATTAAACACTGCCGCTGTGCTCATCTCAAAATTAGACAGACAGAGCAACCATGTTGCCGAGTTTCACTTCTGCTGGTGTCAAGAATTAAGTGCTGAGGCCAGCAACAGGAATCCACCAGCTCAAATTAAGCACTGGATTTTAGGGTGGGTTATGTTGTTACCTATGACCTACTAAACATAATATTTCCCACATAGTCTTATAGTTTACCGAAATTATACATAAGAAGGAAGTGGGTCTACTTAGTCTACAGGTAAAGGTGCCTAACTTCAAAAGTTATTACTGCTCTTCTCTCTGAATGAAAACCACACTTATACCGAATTGGCACACTTTAATCAAGTGCATGTCAGTTGGGAGATTGCTACAAACATGAAACGGCAAATTAACAAATTAACCGTGCTCTATAATCATTTGCAAAATGTCTTCGTTCCAATGTGTACTCTGTATGCTATTTTGTCAGATTATTGGAAAGCACGAAAAGCAGTATTGCCCCATACCTCTACATCTATTACAAAAGTATGTATTGTGCATTGGCATTACATGTTGGCCTTTATAGAGAAAGCCTATAATAAATGTACAAATCACCTTCCCTGGCCGAGGTGCCAAATGCCATCATCCGTAATATCCCTGGTTGAGAGGGCAGAAACTCAGGAGGCAGTCCATATGCAACGAAACCCGCTCCTGCCAATCCCCTCGCAGCCCTAGCAGAGGCCATGGGTATTAACACTACCGTAATTTGTCCCCAGCTGGCTGGAGGCTGATGCAAATCCCAAACCCCTCACACACAATTGACAAAGCTATCACGTTTGCCCAGATGTAGGGCCAGATGGCTTCTCCTAACAACAGATTTGTCACTCCCCAAATCCTAGCTGTTAGGGTTCATTTAAATAAACACATCTTTTTAAGGTGTTTAGCTCGTTTACTTTTCCCCTAAAAAGCCGGCAGAGAGTTCTAGTGTTTTTCACTTGCTATTTCTTCGCCGTTTAGTGAGGCTTTGCAATGCTTTTGAAATGAGCCAATTGCGCTGTCGGTGGGAGGGATGGGATTGCACTGAACCGCGCACATTTGTTTCCAGAACGTGCTCGCGCGTGAATGATGCTTCGTGCGCATGCAAAGAAATGCAGTGGTTCCGGGGCAGATGTCAGGTGTGCGCTGCAATGTTTGATGGGAAATTCAACTTCTGTTGGTGCACGCAGAACCTTGGCACTAGCACCCACGTTTAGAACTCATATAGAATCAATAGTATACATTCACATTGGTGAACACCTTGCGTGACGTTGGAAAAAGTGCTAAAATTGATGTGGGCTTTTGCTTCGCATCTTTACAATACATGCACTAAATGGTACTCTAATGCTTTTCACATTAAGACCACTAACAGCAAAATGATGATGAAAAGTGACTAGAACATATGCGTCAAGACAAGAATACGAAGCGAACAACCTCTTTCGTGGGGCATCGCATGCTGTCTCTGTCGATAAAAAGAACAGTATAAAAAAGTATGATGCAGTTTACATTGACCACTGTAAAATGCGCGCTAATCCAGTTCCAACCATATGCTCGCCGAAAGAAAGACTTTTTTCTTCACGTGCCTTTACATGTGCATTTTTCTGTCTATCTTGTCAGAATTCTTTGGTTCACCCACAGCAAACAGTGCTAACTACTAACTCATAAAACATAGCCGGGTTTATTACTTTTAACCGTCTCCCCAATTGCACTGTAAAATAAAGGCAGATGCCATTTTAAAATCTTATTATTATCAAGGGCCGACTACTCCGCCAGCACCTGCTTAGCACCAATCTGCTTGTTTATCGTTACTTTTTATAGATCACAGTTTAAGGTGCCTGTTCTTTTGTTACAAGGAGACTTTTTTTTTCTCGCGCGGTTGAGGTGGCACGCGCCGAAGGTGAGCGCCTTCCCTTCATCCAGTCCTATTGAGCAGGGGGTGGCTGGTTCACCTGTGATTTTTGCTTGACAGCTTCGCCACGCACATCAGGCCCTGCCAAATGCTCCGCCATTAATTTATGATTTAAAGTAATTAACTTTTGCTGATTAAAGTAATTATTTCGAGTGCATTGCACTCAGGCCCAAATGATGCACGCAGCCCCCTCTCCAGTTTGAGCTAGCAGCGTGCCAAGTGCTTAAAAGCTGCACCAGGGAGCGCGCAGCGGCTCCTGCCAGTCTCGCAGATCTGCCATGTTTATGGCTAACTCGCACTAACTGCTCGTTTTAATGCCGAGTCCTGGCAGAGCATCGACTCCGCGTGAAACAAGCTTCCACTCGGTGACACCAATGACAGTGAAAACTGTTGAAATGAATCTTGCCTCCAGCTTTGCAGAGGTAATATGCTTTTGAAATGTTTAGGAACGTACTGCTTTTCCCCCCAGATTGGCTGTAAAAAAATGACAGCTTTTTCCATCATCTGCTCTCAGAAATGGTCCAATGTCTTAAATTCTTTAGGAAAGAGAAGCACAACATACTCTTTCTCATGTTACCATAGGAAAGAGGGATGTAAACATATTTAGGACATGTTCCTCTATTATACATGCAGTGCTGTATGCATTGCAGTGGTAGGCTGTGTTTCCTCTAAGATTGCTCTTGCTTTCCTGCGGTTAGATACAGGCAGGGCTACTGGAATTATAAGGCAGGGGAGCACAAAATTATGTGGCAGGGTTGACAAAATGTTGCGGCAGGTAAAGATAAATTACGCAGCACAATGCAGCTCATGTTTTCAAAGTGTTACTTTAATATGTTGTCATGTTTACACTACAAGTACTGTTTGGGCAAAGATTTAACCTCATTACTACCAGTTTAAAAAACAAATACAGAATTAAACATCTTAACAATGACATATACACAAAACGAGAGGCAACAGGAATAATTGACAAAAATCACATTTGATGAAAGTGGGAAACAGTGGGGGATATTCTCAAAAACATGTGATAATTGTCACAAAATTAGCTTATCGCAACTCTGCAGATCGCAGTCTATCGCGGAAAAATAACGCGTGTTAATGTTGTATTCTCAACACGGCGGTACCATGTGATAGTCTCACACTAACGAGTCAAATGACCGCGATAAAATCACAGTGATGGCAAAAAAACGCGAAACACGAACGCGAAAAATGTTGTGATGTGGCCAACGCAATAAAATAATCAGCGATAACCAGCGTCAGGCCTGCAATTCCCATGCGTCATGCGGGAAAATGCACTATAAAAGCAACAAAAAAAAGACACCAAAACCAAAATAAACTGCGTAGCACCATGAATGCACCTGGACTGAGTGCAGAGGACAACTCGAACCCCACTAGCCCCAAGGAGGACAAGCAAGGAACTTGTGGTCGGGGAAGGGCAAGGAGAAGAGGAAGAGGAAGACTGGGTTCAGTTCACAGGAAAACCGGATCATTGTCACGGAGGTGATAGAACACTACCAACAACTGTTCATCACCTCCACTGTGTCTTTGGCAAGTCACGCGGAAATATGGCAGTCCATCGTGAACTGCGTAAATGGAGTCGGAGTGTTGAGGAGGTCAATGGAGGAGGTCAAGAGGCGCTGGCATGATGTGAAAAGCCAAACCAAGCAGAAACCTGCTGCCAACCATAAGGCAGCAACGGCGACAGAAGGTGGGAGTCCTGTGCCACTGGAGGAGCAGGAGGAAATGGTGGCCAAAGTCATCAGTGTGGAGACGGTGCAAGGAGTTGGGGGTCTGGACACAGCTCGATATGACCTGACCCAACAGAAACAGGGTGAGTAACGACCAGGGACTGGAGGGACGGGGGGAGATGGGCACAATAGCACACATGCACAATTATGTGTAGCACACTGCACACCCATAATGATTGTGCAACATGTCCCTGTTACCCTTGACACACTGCAGCACTCATAGAAACACCAAGTAGGCCCCGTCCACTATGTGCACAAAGGGACCCCCCTACCTATCACCAATCTCACAACCTACCCATGCACATGTGCTGAATCCAGCAAAGCAGTGGCTCTGTGAGCCACACTGACAATGCAAGTGACACTGCATGACCAATAGCATGGCCGCAGTCAAAATACATGACATGGTGCACAACACGACACTGAGGTGGCCCAGTGAGGATCACATCCTCAAAGGAGCAGGTCACACACTGACACATCCACGTGCACATACAACCCCTGACGTCAACAACACATCTGCAGACAAACAATGCACTTGAGTACAAAAAACAGTCCAAGAGCACAAATGACCCAAGTCGCCAACTTCTCAGCACCGTAAAAGCACACATGTCAAAGGAACACCGCCTCAAAGGGATAAGGGGCCACTAAATCAGAGCTGCAGGGGCGACTCTCCCACAATGCAGCACACACACATAGCAAACACAGCACATCAACATTGACGACAATGTGGTACAAAGTGCAACACTTTCACTACAGAACAGAGGACACAACTGGTACGGCCTGTGTGTAGAAACTGGCCAATCACATCTGGCATAGTAGAAAATTGTGAGATGATAATATACGAGTACAACCTCATATCCATCATTTAGTCGAAATGTCCACTGTCTCCTATCAAATAGCCAGCTCCTCCTAAAGGGAAACAACCTTTACAACGCAACTTTTACACCGCACTACCATTATAACAAAACTTTTACAACGCAACATCCATTACAATCCATGCAAAAATAACGCGTGTTAATGTTGTATTCTCAACACGGCGGTACCATGTGATAGTCTCACACTAACGAGTCAAATGACCGCGATAAAATCACAGTGATGGCAAAAAAACGCGAAACACGAACGCGAAAAATGTTGTGATGTGGCCAACGCAATAAAATAATCAGCGATAACCAGCGCCAGGCCTGCAATTCCCATGCGTCATGCGGGAAAATGCACTATAAAAGCAACAAAAAAAAGACACCAAAACCAAAATAAACTGCGTAGCACCATGAATGCACCTGGACTGAGTGCAGAGGACAACTCGAACCCCACTAGCCCCAAGGAGGACAAGCAAGGAACTTGTGGTCGGGGAAGGGCAAGGAGAAGAGGAAGAGGAAGACTGGGTTCAGTTCACAGGAAAACCGGATCATTGTCACGGAGGTGATAGAACACTACCAACAACTGTTCATCACCTCCACTGTGTCTTTGGCAAGTCAAGCGGAAATATGGCAGTCCATCGTGAACTGCGTAAATGGAGTCAGAGTGTTGAGGAGGTCAATGGAGGAGGTCAAGAGGCGCTGGCATGATGTGAAAAGCCAAACCAAGCAGAAACCTGCTGCCAACCATAAGGCAGCAACGGCGACAGAAGGTGGGAGTCCTGTGCCACTGGAGGAGCAGGAGGAAATGGTGGCCAAAGTCATCAGTGTGGAGACGGTGCAAGGAGTTGGGGGGTCCGGACACAGCTCGATATGACCTGACCCAACAGAAACAGGGTGAGTAACGACCAGGGACTGGAGGGACGGGGGGAGACGGGCACAATAGCACACATGCACAATTATGTGTAGCACACTGCACACCCATAATGATTGTGCAACATGTCCCTGTTACCCTTGACACACTGCAGCACTCATAGAAACACCAAGTAGGCCCCGTCCACTATGTGCACAAAGGGACCCCCCTACCTATCACCAATCTCACAATCTACCCATGCACATGTGCTGAATCCAGCAAAGCAGTGGCTCTGTGAGCCACACTGACAATGCAAGTGACACTGCATGACCAATAGCATGGCCGCAGTCAAAATACATGACATGGTGCACAACACGACACTGAGGTGGCCCAGTGAGGATCACATCCTCAAAGGAGCAGGTCACACACTGACACATCCACGTGCACATACAACCCCTGACGTCAACAACACATCTGCAGACAAACAATGCACTTGAGTACAAAAAACAGTCCAAGAGCACAAATGACCCAAGTCGCCAACTTCTCAGCACCGTAAAAGCACACATGTCAAAGGAACACCGCCTCAAAGGGATAAGGGGCCACTAAATCAGAGCTGCAGGGGCGACTCTCCCACAATGCAGCACACACACATAGCAAACACAGCACATCAACATTGACGACAATGTGGTACAAAGTGCAACACTTTCACTACAGAACAGAGGACACAACTGGTACGGCCTGTGTGTAGAAACTGGCCAATCACATCTGGCATAGTAGAAAATTGTGAGATGATAATATACGAGTACAACCTCATATCCATCATTTAGTCGAAATGTCCACTGTCTCCTATCAAATAGCCAGCTCCTCCTAAAGGGAAACAACCTTTACAACGCAACTTTTACACCGCACTACCATTATAACAAAACTTTTACAACACAACATCCATTACAATCCATGCATTTACAACGCAACCCTTACAACGCATGACATTACAACGCACACCACTACAACGCATGCCATTACAACGCAGTCATTACAACGCATACCATTACAACGCATAGCATTACAACACATAGTACCCTTACACTATCCAACACTTACCCTACTGTTGCACCCCCTGGAGTTAGAAAAGTAATTTTAACACCTACACTATCCAACAATTACCCTACTGTTGCACCCTCTGGAGTTAGAATAGTAATTTTTACCCCTACACTATCCAATACTTACCTTACATGCAATGTAATGTTATGCGTTGTAATGGTATGCGTTGTAAATATAGTATGCGTTGTAGTTGAATACGTTGTAAAGGTTGTTTCAAAGAATTTGTTGTAATGGCAGGCATTGTAATGGTATGCGTTGTAATGGATGTTGCGGTGTAAAAATTGCGTTGTAAAGGTGGGCGTTGTAAAAGTATGCGTTGTACCATCATACATCCCCTCCAAGACAGTCCCAATGTACATTGTAATGCACTCTGTATGTGAACATGTACAATGCGTCAACATACATGAAACATACTATTAACCTGCATCTCCCCTTTACATTGCAGAGGGACAATCAACACCTCCTGCAGAGCAGACCAGACATCTCTTCAGTGATGATGACGAGATGTCTGGCCATCTGGTCCGAAACCCTCCAACAGCTTGTGGACAGCCTCCACACCCCACCTCCAGGAGCAGGGTAGCCCAGCTGCATCGAGGTGACCCCACCACCTACACAGACCACACAGTAGGAAGCACCCACCACCACGGCTGGCTCCCACGCCTCATAGAAAAACACATGGCCTTCCAACGCCATGTGCTAGACTGCCACAGGGGGCTGGATGAACAGGTGCGGTGGGATTCAACCTCATTGCAGACAAACTAGATGCCATACGTGGGTGTATAAGTCCCATCAAGTGCCACTTACAGTCCCTAAAGGACACCCACAGTCTGTTCCATGCTCTACAACAATCCTTGGCTGACCTCAGTGGAGCCATTACTCCATACAAGAACTGTCTAGTCAGACAGGCTCCAGTGATGACAGCACAAGTTTGGAACAGATGTGGAGGACAATGGAGACCATGGAGCGGATGCAGGCTGGAAGGATGGCTGCCATAGCTTAACACCAGCAAGATGTAGCAGGGATCTTCCAAGCCCTTCAGAACCTCATCTTGCCATTACTGCCACAGAGCCTGTCCCAGATAACTGCTGCCGGAACTTCGACACACACATCTCCGCCCCCTGATGTGTCATTGGCACGCAGTGATGCAAACATAACACCTCCACACCTGATGTGTCAGTGGCACACAGTGATGGAGCCATAACACCACCACACACACCTGAAACACCTGACACAGAAGACATATCAGAGGAGTAAGATGTGGATGATAATGACTGTGTGAGAAAGGAGGTTGTAGCATTCATCCCCGCTATATTGCCTGTTCCTGCTTGGTTCAGTCCTCTGCATCCTGCCCTGGAAAAACACCTTCCGCTGTCCCCCGAAACACTCTGCGACATTCACCTAGACCCCGACATGGACTGCCATTTCTGCACTGGTAACCAATGGCACAGCAATCAGGCTGCAGACTGAACTCTTCCTCTTCTGATTAACTTGTCATTCCCCAAAGGACTCTGGTTGGCCCTCCACTGGGCAACCATGTAATGTGGGGTTTGCATGGCCATGTACTGCTGCAGCTCCAACACTACACAGAATGTGAATAAAACATTCCAAATCACACAGATGTGTCATGTCTATGTTCAATCAAATATAAAAGTATGGATGAATGTAGGGACATTGATTGCACAAAAAGGTACACCCTGGAAAATTACATCAATACGCATGTTTGACCCTGACCCACATGTCCAATTTGATGACTGTGAAGGTGTCAACTAGCCGTGGCCTCATTGCTCATGAACAACAATCTTTCAACCCCCCCAACGAAGCCCCACTTCCATGTATTAAATAGGGCTGTGTGTAAAAATGTCAAATTCTGTAGCAGGCCTAAAGTAGTGTCCCCCATCACATGTGACAACAGAACATCTCTTCACAAACCTACTGACACTCAAATGTATGGAAACAGCATGTTTTGATGGATCACATTGATCCACATGGCAAGAAGTTGGACACCCTTCTCTAATTGTTGAAGACATGCAAGAGCAGAGGTCTACCAGGAACTATCCCATCCACAATGTCTGGCTTACAGAGGTGGAGCTGGCAATAGGGGCTCACCCCTAAGTGAAATGCATCAGTCAGTCCCTCCCTGTATACGGACAATGCTCATTGAGGCACACGATATGTCTTTCTAATCAACACCCATTACAGTTGAACACTAGTGAAGTTGTGCAGACTTTATTAGCATGTGCTAGTCAGTACAGGCAAGACAAGGGCCATAACATACGGACCAATGCTTCAGACACTAACAGGCAGCATAGGAACATGTAGAGGTGCAAGAAATGAGGAGGCAAAAATGAACACCAATCATTACGGATGGCAACGGTCTCAGCCCACCTTGCCTTGGTGGATGAGTCATTTGATGTTTGGTGTATGCTCATTGCAGCGGACATGACTCACAACCCATGGGATCTGCATAGTGCTGTACCACTGGACTGTGCTGACTGTCTGCTCTGCTCTGCTGACAGTGAGCAGGTGAAAGGGTCCAACAAGGTGACATGTTGTACTACATTGCCATGTGTGTACTCTCCCTCCAGCAGTATGTCAGATTTATGAACGTTGCCAAAAGACTCTGTGCAGCTCCGCCCATGGGATTGCCTCACCTTGCACAGGTGTGTGCCAACATGCGTAGGTGCACGCATCTGCATTCTGAGTCCAGGCAAATGCAGACATGTCCACTGTTGTGGTTGGATATGTGACCATTTCTTCAAGATGCAGCAAGGTGTTGGGACCTGTGCTCTGGGTTACAATCAGTTGTGGCTGCAGTATCGTAGTTACTCGTCCATGAATGCGAGCGCAGCTTCCTGGGCAATCAGTTCCAAGAGTACGTAATTGTCGACTTCAACGAACAAGAGGGCAAGCCAATCCATTAACTGGTCTGGACAGATGTGCTCCGTCCATGCCATTTCACCAATCCACAACAAAGCCCAATAGGGGAGAGCTTCGATGTGGTCATTGCACACGAGGACTTGTGCAATCTCTCATGCCCAACTGACAGCACATACGCCAAATATCAAGGCATCCCATGAACAGGTATCACAGTTACACTCCTGGTCGTGAGCCAACAGGGGGTGCACATACAAGTCATAATCCAGTTCAGCTACCATTGTGTGGGATAGGCAGACATCCATGGGCCATCGAATATGCATGATCAACAGTGGAACCAGGGCTGGACGCAGGTGACGTACGCAAGACAGAAGCTCAGACGGTAACTGATGCGCAGGACTGCCAGTGGCAGTGCCCCCAACAAATGCAGCATATGTGCACGGTACAGTTCTACGTGACAGGGATGTGCATGTGCCCGGTATGTTCTGCCATTGTGTTGGTGGCTCTGGTACAACCGGCACTCTTCTGATCTGCGGCAGTTATGCGGATGATATACCACAGCTCGGAGCAATGAGTTGTATGTGTGTGCAGAGTTTGGACGTATGGGTTGTTTTTTACATAAGTGTCAAGGGCATTCCATGCAAGAGTACCTCAAGCACAGACTTCTGTGTGTGGGGTATGGATACCTTGGCCTTTCATTAGCGCTGTACGTAGTGTGGGATTCATCATTTATTTATTTATTTATTTATTTTGCAACTTATACCGCGCAAACTAAAACCCGAAGGTGTCAAGGCGCCTAGCAAAAAAGATCAAAAAGCGGGCAGTAATGCACTTACATGTACGCTTGAACAAAGAGGCGAGTTTTAAGGGCAGCTCTGAAAGTTTGGAGGGAGGGGAGGGACCTCATCATCATCTGCTATGGTATCTTCTCAGGGGGTGCAAGCTGCATGCAAGACCAAGGTCGGAGGTGTAGATGTCCTTCTGCCTTATACATTGAGACAAAGGAAAATTCATACCTAATGTTAGTCTGACCACTGCTTGCATTCTGGAAATGTGATGTGGCTTTTGCACTGCAATTGAGGCTAGGCCTTAGGCTTGTGGTGCGCCAAAAGCGATACAAACCCAACAGTTGGCATGAATGAGACAAGAGCCTGAGCAGCCTTGCGCTACTTTTACAATCTCTCTCCATCTCTCTCTTTTTCTCTCTTTCTCCCTATCTCCCTCTTTCTCTCTCTCTTTCTTTCCCTCTCTTTTTCTCTCCCACTCTTTCTCTCTCTCTCTCGCTCTCTCTCTCTTTTTCTCTCTCTCTCCCTCACTCTCTCTTTCTTTCTCTCTTTCTGTCTCTTTCTTTCTCTCTCTCTCTCACTTTCTCTCTCTCTCTCTTTCTCTCTCTCTCTGTCCTTTGATGAGTGCATGACACACCTTCTTATTTTGAATTTTGTCTTGCAGTCTTGCAGGCTGTGACTTACAGATTGTCCAGAGAAGACCCCCCATGACTCTTTTAAATAGTTGTTTTGAGTTACATTTGAATGAAATATTGTGTTTGGAAATTCAAAGATGAATGGATGATTCTCCTTTTTCTGACCACACATGAATGTTAATTGTTGTAATTGTGCGCCATCAGGTGAATTGTTTTGTTCATGGTTTCGTAAAGTTGATTGTAAAATATCTTTGTCTGGGGGGGTCCTAGGGGTGGTGGCGGTGGGTGTTGTGGCACTCTTGGGTGTCCAAGCTGCATGATCAGTAGCTCCATGTCATCTGTTGTTCTCCAGGTGTGGCTCTTGGCTGGGCTCCTTTTTATGGTGAAGGTTGTCCTCCGACTTAACACCAGGTAAGAGCAGATGGTAAATCCCTGCTGCTAACGAGCCTTATCACATGTTTTGGAATCTTATCACCGATCTGGCTAGTCGTAGAGAATGTTGAGAAGTGGTGTTGTCAAGGCTTTTTACAAGGGAATGCCTACTCTACATATCATTAGAGTTAGTTCTCAGTGTCATCTGTGGCAATGTTTTTTGTGGCTGCTATTGCAGGAAAACTGGTGATATCTGCTGTTAGCACCAGCTTGTGAATAGGGCGATACATTTATCACCACTTTGGCTGCGATAAAGTGCTGCTAACTCACGATAAGTCCTTGAGAATATGCCCCACTGAGTCTTAAATGATGGTGCAGAAATTTTCTTTATTCTATATTCTCAAGATAGTGCAGCCAACAAGTTTCACCTTACAAAAGGCTTCATCAGGACCAAATATTTGATCCAACAGAGTTGCAAAACACCTCCGTGTACACGAGGCAGTAATAGTGTACTAAAATTTCATGCTATATTGATTCCTGCTGAAAAAATATATATTTAGTGTCTCATTTAGTAATCGCCAGATGAATCTTTCTAGGAGGTTAAATCCATTGTTTGTCCTTTACGGTAAGGTTCACAGGAGGGACAACTAGGTACATCAAACATCTTGCAGTTCTATATGGCCACAGACTTGTGTCCTGTCTCCCACAGTGTCTATCGTTTCAAGACTCACAAGTTCCCATTTTTTTCTAATGTGGTTTTCGTGGACTATTCCTGGTTCCTCTTGTTTTATGTATATAGTTGTATTAATGTATGGTAAATGTCCGGCTGACCATTGAGTTGGGCTAAGGTTGTTTCTATTTGTTTCTTTGTTATTTGTAGTGACTGTTCCAGGCTGTGCGGTGTCAAATCCCACGGCTACATTCCCTATTTTTGCTCCGGAACTTGACCACCTAACCTTAACGAAGGGGCTGCTACTGAGCTTGAACACATGCCACCCTGCTTTTAGTTACTTTTCATCACGTTTGAGTTTGAAACACATTTTTTGGGCTAAAATTTGCATATTATGCAGTAGGTAATTGATTATATGGCAAATGCAGCAAATCCATAATTATGCGAAAAAAGGAACAGTCGCAGAATTGCATATTTCCAGTGGCCCTGGATAGAGTTAACATCAATGCATGAGGCTTCATAAAGGAAACCCTGCTATTCTTGCCCTGAGGCGCTATATGTATGGGATATGCTTTCCTCACTAAGTCATTGTGGGAAGGAAATGCAAAGGAAGCAGTTTTTTCATAACACAATGGTTATTATCAACGAATGTTCCAGTCGCTCTAGCTATTTAAGGCATCTTAGTATACGTGATATGTCATTTCCATTTCCAGTACCGGATGAAGGTTAAGAGAGTCAGTGTTGTAGAAGTGTAGCAACTACGCAGTTGGCCCTATCCTTTATAGTATAACTCCTCAACAGCCTGACACCGTAATGGTAAAAGGAACAGTTTTCTCTTTTACGAGACCTTCTTCCTTTACCCAAATCATTTCACACGATGAACCCTGTTGACAAGAGGTGTGCAAAATTTTAAAGCCCTTAGCATCACAGATAGCACATTTTCTAAAAAACAGCCTCAGCAATGCTGCTAGCTGTGCCTTTAATGTGGCAACGTATGGAAACAAAGGCATTTTCAAATGCTGTTTACATGTATTGCCTGCACACATGGGGCCTTATTAGTGATGTAATTTAATTTGTCATCAGTGATGTCATCAGTGATGTCACTGACCATGTCATGAATGATGTAATATGTGACATCATCAGCAGTGGATTGCGGGTGCGCGATATATAGTTAGTGCATCTAACTATATATGCGAATTTCAATGGTTTTGTACGAGTAAAATGAGGTTTTGAAAATGCTAATCCCTAACTATATATGGTCTATAACCTATGGTTTTTTCAGTGAATTTTCAAGGTTTTATAAATGCTAATTCCTAACTATATATGGCCTATAACCTATGGTTTTTTTCAGTGAATTTCAATGGTTTTTTAATAGGCAAATATCAAAAACTGTAAAATGTATTCTTTTTTTTTTTTCTCCAAAGTACGCTCCCCGGTTCGCTTACTGGTGCGCGTACCGGGCGCTCCCCCCACGAAATGTAAACATTTTTTTTTCTTTATTTTTGCATGTATCAGCATCCTAATCCCCCTCCGAAAACCTAGATGGTCACAAAGTGTCTACCGTGCCCCCTTCTACCCATTCCGAACATTATCCTTCATTTTGTGTCACAATTCTACCAATACTCAAAATGGAGGACTCCCGTAACGCTGCTGGTTCGCGTACCGGGGAGCGCACCGGTAAGCGCTCGATAAAAAAAGGTGGGAAAGTAATTTAAAGAAAAACCACTACAGACACTTTCATCAAATATAGAATAGCCCCTACTACATAGCAGTCCCTACCATTTCCCCAAATTTGATGGAATTTCATTGTGAAAATTATGCTGTAAGCCTGATTAAATATCCTGAGGTAAATTATCTAACCAAAACACTTATGAAGTGTTAGAATTGACAACCAATCAAAATGCTACTTTCAATATCTTCTATTATTTCATGACATTTGATTGGTCATGTACCTGAATACATATAAAGAAAGAGAGAGAACCCCAGCCATTTTGACTACTACTTCTTGAAGTACATATCAAGTACATTTCAACTGATAACTTAAACTTCTATTTGAAACGTAAGATGTTATTTTAAAAACTGAAGTATGTTCTGTCCTGTAAGTTAATTAGGAAAACATTTTCTGATAGTTATATACTATCCCTCTGTAATACTTATTGAATAAAATAGACTTCTCTGTTTTAGTTATGGATGGAGTTAGACTTGTCTTGTATAATTAAGAATTGACTTAGACTTTATCACATACATTTTTTGATATTTCTACTTCCAGTTTGATACCATACACTGCCCAACGAAAAAATCACTGTTTAAAAAACCAAACTACCTGTCTGTACTTAAACCCAACAGTGCCCTATCTGTACTGATATATTTTTTTAAAATTCATTTTACAGCATAGAAATGGAAGGAGAGCAGAAAAATAACGTGGAAATTGTTACAGAATGCAACCAAGACACAGAAAATGATTCAGAATTCTTTGATGAATCAATGGACATAGAACTTCTGCAATGTGTTGAAGCTGTGGATTTCTTAATTGAAAATGAGACAAAATCTGACCAAGAATTATTAGAAGTTCTTTTTAATTTTGAAAATAAATCAGAAAAATAAATTTATATATAATAATTCAAAAATTGTTTGAGACACTATAGTTATTTTTATATGTATTTTTTAAACTAGTAGCAAATTGATTTTAATGTAAAATCAGACTTTAAATATACTGTGCAACTTTAAGTTTGCTCATAGTTACTTCCTTTCTTCCACTATATCATCTCCAATGTGTATTTAACATCTCTTTATCATGTCCTGCCTCCATGGTGTTTCTGCTTTCCTGACAGACTACGCTATGAATTCCATATACCTCAATAACTTCTGAAACAACCTGCAAGATATCTACAAAGGAAACAATGTATTTTTATTTTTAGACTCTGCATTGGTACCTACATGTTGGTACTTAAATAAAATAAATAAAAAACAAAACAAAAATAACAATCAATAAACATACAATATTTGAACATTCTTTCATCCTATTTTCCCAATATTACGCTTCCCGGACCGTTTCCCGGTACGCGTACCGAGCGCTCCCCCCGCAAAAAAACCGATATAAAAATTATTATTTTTTAACACCGAGAGGCGCTTTTAAAGCCCCCTCATCACACCTAGGGAGTCAGGGAGGATGTACTCTGCCCCCTTATGCTCATTTCCCCCTTTGTTTTTGCCACCTCTTGTCTCTCGATCCTACCGAGAGACAAGATGGCGGCCGGTCCGGACTGTTTCGAATGTTGACAGACACCGGAGAGCCAATCAGCTTCGCTTCGCGAAGTTCCGTTACGCGTCAGGTACGCGAACCGAAGCGCTAACCGGAGCGCTGTCACAGATATATCTGTTTTTTAAAACGTTAATTTCTCAAAATCCTCTGGAGCACATATATTGAGACATAGCAAAGGCACGTCGGGCAAACCATATCTACAATTTTGCCAAGTTTTGTGTAAATCCATTCAGCCGTTCCAGCTAAAAGTGAGTCCAACCGCCCTATGGAAACTCAATGTTAAAAACGCGTTTTGGGACCCCCATTTTTTCTCAGCCCCCCCTTGACGAACCCCTCCCAAATTTTCAAGGGCTGCTCAGAAACAAAATGTGCCATTTTCCTGAAAATTTCAGCCAATTCCGTCCACAAACGCCAAAGTTATTCGACATAGAATTTTCAAAAATCCCATAGGAAAAAATCCTAACTATATATACCTACTGGCGACCGCCAGTAGGTAAGATATATATATATATATATATATATATATATATATATATATATATATATATATATATATATATATATATATTACCTACAGGCAGTCGCCAGTAGGTAGTTATAGTTAGGATTTTTTTCAATGCAAAATCTCAAAATTCTATTTGGAATAACTTTGGCGCCGGTTGACGAATCTGCTTGAAAATTTCCTCAAATTTGCCTCGTGGAGCTCCGGTCCTTCCTTGAAAGTTTGGGGGGGATTCATCAAGCGGGGGCCGAGGTAAAAGGGGGGTCCCAAAACATGTTTTCCCTATGCTAATTTCCATAGGGCGGTCAAACTCACTTTTAGCCCGAGCGGCTGAATGGATTTCCACCAAACTTGGCAAAATTGTAGGGACTGGTAGCCCGATGTGCCTTTGCTATGTCTCAAGATATGTGCTCCAGTGTTCTTTGAGTAATTTAGGTTAAAAAAATATATATATCTATGGCAGCGCCCTGGTACGCGCACCGGGGAGCGCACCGGGGGGCGCCACGCGACTTGCGCACGGAAAGCTGATTGGCTCTCGGGTGTCTGTAAACATTCGAAACAGTCCGGAGCAGCCGCCATCTTGTGTCTCGGTAGAATTGAGACACAAGAGGTGGGAAAAACAAAGGGGGAAATGACCATAAGGGGCAGAGTAGACCCCCCTGACCTCCTAGGTTTGATGTGGGGGTCATTAAAGGGCCCCGCGGGGCCCCCAATTGTTTTTTTTTTCGATTTGCGTGGGGGGAGCGCCCGGTACGCGCACCGGGGAGCGGACCGGGGAGCGGACCATGGGAAAAAAAGAATGATAGAGTTTTCAAAAAATGTAGCATTTTTTTTATAAATTGGAGGTAGTTCTAAAAAGAACTGTTTTTTTTTCTTTTTGTTGTTTTATATTTTTTTTATTGTTTTTTGAACATTTTTTACTTTTTTTGACTTTTCTGAACATTATTTTTTTTGTTGTATTTTTTAAGGGGAGAAACAAAAAACAGGGAATTCTAAAGGGCTAAACAGGAGCAAAAAAAAAGCGGAAAAAATTAATGTTTCCTTGGGCACTTGTGGTTATCCCAAGCATGGTTAATAAGGGTGATGCATTGCTCTCCATAGTAATTGTTTGTCCACAAAAAATACAAACCATTTTAAAATTGGAAAAGTTTGTTTGTATAGTGGAGCACATCTCCCTAACTTCCGGTCCCGATGGGGTGGAAACATTAGTTTGGGAGGTGCAGGCAGAAGATTTGACAGGGTTTCTGGCCAGTTCCCTGACCTCTGTCCTAGCATAGGTATTTGGATGCTTTCGTAGCATATGTCTGATCATCGTGTGGTTGCCGAAGGAGTATTTTTTGTTGGGATTCCCCCTTGAGAGCTCCTGATGACATATTAAGCATGTTGCCTCAGGCGCATTTACTTTTTTTTGTTGTTGGGGATTGAAAATTTGCCAGATGATGTGCTCTTTAGGTTTGTAGGTAATATTGTCCTCTCGGACGAATCTCCTCTCCTCCTCCTCTTCATCCTCCTCCTCTTCTTGATCTCCACCACTGTGAAGTTGTGGTGGTCCTTGTGGTGGTGGTGGTGGTGGAGGTGGGGGTCCAGAAGATCCAGCAGCTGCAGCTAATGTAGCCATTTTCTACTGAAATAACTGCAGGTCTACCTCTCTCAAAGCAGAAAGTTAGAATGAGGAAAAAAGGTGGGGTCTTTCATCATTTGGAAAAGAAAACTGTTCTGAACCAATGAAAAGTGTTATTTTAAGGTCACAAGACCAGGGGTTTCATCATTATGAAACCAAAACTGTTATGAACCAATAAAAAGTGTTATTTTCAGGTCACATGACCCAACGCGCTTTCGCTACGCTCCCCGGGGCGCGCCCCGGGGCGCGTCGCGTAAGCACGTCAGATGCTTACGTTGCGCGATCGTATTTGCACGAGTGCTTCCGGGTGCGCTTACGCCGTGCGTATCACGCGGACGCGGCTATGCGATACGTCACGATCATGTTTTCCTTCGCGACATTGGCGCTAACGGGACGCTTCCCGGTTCGCGCACCAGGGCGCTTCAAAAGACTGCGCTTTCCGGGGCGCTCACCGGGGCGCGCACCGGGAACGCTCCAGGGCAAAAAAAAAAACCAATGTACATTTAAAAAATTGTTTTCAATAGAAATATAATATAGGATTCATTTTCTAAAATATTACATTTCATAGCTATAGACATTTGCTATTTAAAAAACTTTGAAATTCACTGAAAAAAACATAGGTTTGGGGCCTTATATATACTTAGGAATTAGCATTTAAAAAACCTATGAAATTCACTGAAAAAACCATAGGTTTCAGACCAGTTATAGTTAGTAATTAGCATTTAAAAACCTTTGAAATTCACTGAAAAAACCATAGGTTTCAGACCAGTTATAGTTAGGAATTAGCATTTAAAAAACCTATTAAATTCACTGAATAAACCATAGGTTTCACACCAGTTATAGTTAGCTGGAAATTTTACTGACATAAAACCATTGAAATTCCACATTATAGTTAGTTGGACTCACTATAACTTGCGCGTGTAATGGTAGGGCCTGGTATGCAGATGTGCCTTTGCTATGTTTGGTTAAAATCCCTCCAGTAGTTTGTGAGAAAATTGAATTTGAAATTTTTCAAATGGCATTTTCTATGGGACCTTTAGACACGGCTACAGCCTGAACGGCTAAACGGAATTACACCAAACTTGGCAAAATGGCAGGGACAGGTATGCAGTAGTGCCTTTTCTATATTTGGTGAAAATCCCTCCAGTAGTTGTTGAGAAAATTGAATTTGATCAAGTTATGCATCTATATGCGCTCACCGTACGCGCACCGTACGAGTACCGTACGCGTACGTGCGCGTACCCTTACGTGCGCGAGCGAGTTTCTGATTGGATGGCAGTCGACTGCCAACATTCCAAACTGTCCAAACCAGGAAGTGTTGGCCACCATCTTGTTTTTTTTTCAGGAGAACTGAGGCACAAGAGAGCCCAAAGCAAGAGTGGAAAACACGAAAAGGGGGTGGGGTAGAGAACCCCCAACCCTCTAGCCCTTCTCAGGGGGTCTCAAGAGGACCCCCAAGGGCAAAATAAAAAAAATAAAAAAATTGCGGGGTACGCGCACCGTACACGTAGGGTACGCGTACCGTGCGCGTACCCCACGATTTAAAAAAAAAAGAATTTTTTTTGCACTTGGTGGTCCTTCTGGGACCCCCTGAGAAGGGCTAGGGGGTCAGGGGGTCACAACCCTGCCCCCTTTTCGCGTTTTCCACTCTTGTTTTGTGCTCTCTTGTGCTTCACTTCTCCTGAGAAACAAGATGGCTGCTCAGGTGGTCCCAGAAGGATAATAACATATATAAACGTTATCCGCTAATAGAATTAGCATTTTCAAATCCTTTGAAATTTATTGAAAAAAATATAAGTTTCACGCTTGATATAGTTAGGAATTAGCATTTAAAAAACCTTGTAAATTCACTGAAAAAAGCATAGGTTTCAAGCCTTATATAGTTAGGAATTAGCATTTAAAAAACCTTGCAAATTCACTTAAAAAACCATAGGTTTCAGGACTTATATAGTTAGGAATTAGCATTTAAAAAACCTTGCAAATTCACTTAAAAAACCATAGGTTTCAGGCCTTATATAGTTAGGAATTAGCATTTTAAAAACCTTGCAAATTCACTTAAAAAACCATAGGTTTCAGGCCCTATATAGTTAGGAATTAGCATTTAAAAAACCATTGAAATTACTCCTATATAGTTAGTTGTACTAACTATATTTCGCGCACCCGCAATCCACTGCTGATGATGTCACATATTACATCATTCATGACATGGTCACTGACATCACTGATGACATCTCAAATGACATCACTGATGACATCACTAATGACATCTCATTTGACATCACTGATGACATCATCCAGTGACTGTGTGTTTCTGTAAAGTTTAAATATGTTTTACATATTGAAGAATGAATGGATGTATAAGTGTCTGGATGAAGGATTTAGTAGGTGCGTGACTGACTCTATGAGTGAGTGATTAAATGTGTCTTACTAAATGCATGGGTTAGTAAATAAACTGTCTGAATGTGTGTATCAGTATGTCTGTTTTTGTGTAAGCTGCTGCATGTGTTGATCAGTAGCTATATGAGTGGCTATATGGGTTATTGATTGGATGCCCAACTATTTGAATGGGAGACTGAGTGTGTGCGTGGGTGGCTGGGAGGTGTGTGACTTTGTGCATAGATGTGTGAGCAGTTGATTCACTAGGTGTATGAGTTCAAGAGTGCATGTGGAAACAGCTACATGGGCGGTTGACTGTGTGCATGGGTGCGTTGGTGAGTGAATGGATATCTCAGTGCTACATGTGCAAGTAAGTACATATGTAAAACACAGTGCATGTGAGAGTTAGCATATATATATGACTATACATGAGAGCCAGTGAATGTGCGAGTGGCTATATTGATCATTGTGTACTTGTATCAGTGATTGTATAAGAGAGTAAGTATGTGCTAGTATATGTTTGAATAAGTAAGGTGTTGTGTATATAACTGTATAGTTGAGGAAATGGAAGTGTGATTGATTATTTGCATGACTGACTAGGTGTGTGAGTAACTCCATGGATGAGTGGCAGTGTGTGTGTCTGTATAGGTGTATGAGTGCATATGATAGTGTTGTATTGATGAGTATGTATGAGTGATTCTATGGGTGAATGAGTGAATGTGTGTGTAGACCTAGGAATCAGTGAGTGCGTATGTAGTAACTGGTATTGGTGTGTCAATGGTTTCAAGAATGGTAGTCTGTATTTAACACTGGGTGTATCAAAGGTTATATTAGAGTGTGAGGAGGTGCATCGTATTATCACATGAATGATATCATCAGTGATGTCAAATGAGATGTCATCAGTGATGTCATCAGTGATGTCATTTGAGATGTCATCAGTGATGTCACTGAGCAGTTCATGAATGATGTAATATGTGACATCATCAGCAGTGGATTGCGGGTGCGCGAAATATAGTTAGTACAACTAACTATATAGGAGCAATTTCAATGGTTTTTTAAATGCTAATTCCTAACTATATAGGGCCTGAAACCTATGGTTTTTTAAGTGAATTTGCAAGGTTTTTAAAATGCTAATTCCTAACTATATAAGGCCTGAAACCTATGGTTTTTTAAGTGAATTTGCAAGGTTTTTTAAATGCTAATTCCTAACTATATAAGTCCTGAAACCTATGGTTTTTTAAGTGAATTTGCAAGGTTTTTTAAATGCTAATTCCTAACTATATAAGGCTTGAAACCTATGTTTTTTTCAGTGAATTTGCAAGGTTTTTTAAATGCTAATTCCTAACTATATCAAGCGTGAAACTTATATTTTTTTCAATAAATTTCAAAGGATTTGAAAATGCTAATTCTATTAGCGGATAACGTTTATATATGTTATTATCCTTCTGGGACCACCTGAGCAGCCATCTTGTTTCTCAGGAGAAGTGAAGCACAAGAGAGCACAAAACAAGAGTGGAAAACGCGAAAAGGGGGCAGGGTTGTGACCCCCTGACCCCCTAGCCCTTCTCAGGGGGTCCCAGAAGGACCACCAAGTGCAAAAAAAATTATTATTTTTTTAAATCGTGGGGTACGCGCACGGTACGCGTACCCTACGTGTACGGTGCGCGTACCCCGCGATTTTTTTATTTTTTTTTATTTTGCTCTTGGGGGTCCTCTTGAGACCCCCTGAGAAGGGCTAGAGGGTTGGGGGTTCTCTACCCCACCCCCTTTTCGTGTTTTCCACTCTTGCTTTGGGCTCTCTTGTGCCTCAGTTCTCCTGAAAAAAAAACAAGATGGTGGCCAACACTTCCTGGTTTGGACAGTTTGGAATGTTGGCAGTCGACTGCCATCCAATCAGAAACTCGCTCGCGCACGTAAGGGTACGCGCACGTACGCGTACGGTACTCGTACGGTGCGCGTACGGTGAGCGCATATAGATACATAACTTGATCAAATTCAATTTTCTCAACAACTACTGGAGGGATTTTCACCAAATATAGAAAAGGCACTAGTGCATACCTGTCCCTGCCATTTTGCCAAGTTTGGTGTAATTCCGTTTAGCCGTTCAGGCTGTAGCCGTGTCTAAAGGTCCCATGGAAAATGCCATTTGAAAAATTTCAAATTCAATTTTCTCACAAACTACTGGAGGGATTTTCACCAAACATAGCAAAGGCACATCTGCATACCAGGCCCTACCATTTTGCCAAGTTTGGTATAATTCCATTCAGCCGTTCGGGCTGTAGCCGTGTCTGAAGGTCCCTATGGAAATTAACATGGGGAAAACACGTTTTGGGACCCCCCTTTTGGCCCCCGCTTGACGAATTCCCCCATAACTTTCAGGGAAGGAGCAGAGCGGAGCTGGACAAAATTCTGGAAAATTACACACAGATTCCTCAATCGGCGCCAAAGTTATTCCCAATAGAATGTTGAGCGCATATAGATATATAATTTGCTCAAATTCATTTTCTCAACAACTGCTGGAGGGATTTTCACCGAATATAAAAAAGGCACTACTGCATACCTGTCCCTACCATTTTGCCAAGTTTGGGAAAATTCCGTTCAGCCGTTCGGGCTGTAGACGTGTCTCAAGGTCCCATAGAAAATGCCATTTGAAAAATTTCAAATTCAATTTTCTCAAGAACTACTGAAGGGATTTACACCAAACATACAAAAGGCACTGCTGCATACCAGTCCCTACCATTTTGCCAAATCTGGTATAATTCCGTTCAGCCAGTTTGAGCCTTGTCAGAATGTCCCTATGGAAATTAACATAGGGGAAAACACGTTTTGGGGCCCCCCTTTTTTCTCAGCCCCCGCTTGACGAATCCCCCCGAAACTTTCAGGGGAGGAGCGGAGCACAGCGAGGCAAATTTAAGAAACATTACAGGCAGATCCCTCAATCGGCGCCAAAGTTATTCCCAATAGAATGTTCGGAATTTCATATGGTAACTAGGTCCTAACTATATCTACCTACTGTTGACCGCCAGTAGGTGATACATATATATATATAACATATATATATATATATTCACAGAAAAAACCATAGGTTATAGTGGATATATAGTTAGGAATTTGCATTTACAAAACCTTGAAAATTCAATGAAAAAACCATAGGTTATAGGCCATATATAGTTAGGAATTAGCATTTACAAAACCTTATTTTACTCGCATAAAACCATTGAAATTCCATATATAGTTAGCTAACTATAAGCGCTAACTATATATCGCGCACCCGCAATCCACTGCTGATGATGTCACATATTACATCATTCATGACATGGTCAGTGACATCACTGATGACATCACTGATGACATCTCAAATGACATCACTGATGACATCATCCAGTGACTGTATGTTTCTGTAAAGTTAAAATATCTCTTACATATTGAAGAATGAGTGGATATATAAGTGTCTGGATGAAGGATTTAGTAGGTGCATGACTGACTGTATGAGTGAGTGATTAAATGTGTCTCACTGAGTGCATGGGTTAGTGACTAAACTGTCTTAATTTGTGCATCATTATGTCTGTTGTTCTGTAAACTGTTGCATGTGTTGATAAGTAGCTATATGAGTAACTATATGGGTTATTGATTGGTTGCCCAAGTATTTGTATGGGATACTGAATGTGTGTGTGGGTGGCTGGGAGGTGCGTGACTCTGTGCATAGATGTGTAAGCAGTTGATTCACTAGGAGTATGAGTTCAAGAGTGCATGTGGAAACAGCTATATGGGCGGTTGACTGTGCATGGGTGTGTTGGTGAGTGAATGGATTTCTCATTGCTACATGTGCAAGTAAGTACGTATGTAAAACACAATACATGTGAGAGTTGAGATATATAAATAACTGAACATAAGAGCCAGTGAATGTGTGAGTGGCTGTATCGATCACTGTGAGCTTGTATCAGGGATTATATAAGAGAGTAAATATGTGTTATTATATGTTTGAATAAGTAAGATGTGTATAACTGTATAGTTGAGGAAATGGAGGTGTGATTGATTCTTTGCATGACTGACTAGGTGTGTGAGTAACTCCATGGATGAGTGACAGTCTGTGAGTGTCTGTTTATACTGAGTGTATGTAAGGTTATATTAGAGTCTGAAGAGGTTCATTGTATTATCACATGAGTGATGTGATCAGTGATGACAAATGAGATGTCATCAGTGATGTCATTTGAGTTGTCATCAGTGATGTCATCAGTGATGTCATTTGAGATGTCATCATTGATATCATTTGAGTTGTCATCAGTGATGTCATTTGAGATGTCATCAGTGATGTCATCAGTGATGTCACTGACCATGTCATGAATGATGTAATATGTGACATCATCAGCAGTGGATTGCGGGTGCGCGATATATAGTTAGCGCTTATAGTTAGCTAACTATATATGGAATTTCAATGGTTTTATGCGAGTAAAATAAGGTTTTGTAAATGCTAATTCCTAACTATATATGGCCTATAACCTATGGTTTTTTCATTGAATTTTCAAGGTTTTGTAAATGCAAATTCCTAACTATATATCCACTATAACCTATGGTTTTTTCTGTGAATTTCATTGGTTTTTTAATAGCAAATATGAAAAGCTTTAAAATGTCAAGTACGTGATAGATAAAAACATTTTCGTATTTATGCACGCTGATGTGCTTTGAACGCTGCCCCCCCCCCTCCCCTCTTTTGCCTTAGTAGTACTCTCTCTTTGCAGATACTGAAGGGTAGTTAACGCAGGCCTTTACCCCCGTTGTAATCCGTCGTACCTCCTTGTCTCTCCATTTGATTGATTGTTGTCCAAGCATTTACTGTTTTAGAATTGGTTCTCTTTGGATCATTCTCTATTTACAAACAAGCACAAAGTCGCAATACTCTGTTTAGTCTTTGCAGATAGTGAAAAATCGTGTAAAAAAATAAAAGTAATTGAGCAAAATCAGTAGGCCACTAATTGGATCTCTTTTTGACCTCGCTAAAATAGAAATATTAGGAACAACCCTTCTTGAGAAATACGAAAATAGTGAGATGAACTGAGCTCCACACCATGAGGGCTGCAAGACAGCTCGGCTCCATCACCCATCCCGCACAAAATAATGACAAACCCTATGCAAATATTAAAAATATAGACAACACACCAGCAAAGAAACAGGGTAAAACATTTTATTAAAAAACTATTTACATAACGTTGGTTTATAAGATGATGTCAGTAGTGGACCGATGTGTGAATAGATCGAAAACAGCACAAGGCTCCAAGATCCGGATAGCAAGCTCCTGGATGTTGGGTGCCATAGTTTAGAGTTCTGAATTTCAGCCTTTTTCAATGCCTGTGCTTTGTTGAATCAAAATGGCGGCTTGACACAAAGCTGACTCAAGCGTTGTTACTGATGCTATGCAGACCAAAACTGGTTTTCAGTTTGTACATTTTTCTAGATTTTTCAATCCAAGTTTGATTGACTTTGTAGAACGATGGCTTCAGATTTTCAACATACGGTGTGGTGGCGCTGACTGGGAGGGGGCGCTTCGCTCCTGCCCCCTCCCCAAGTAAGATTTTCATACGTGAAAGTACGTTAATGGTTTTGGTCCCTGAGATGCTTCGATGTCACTACCATTCTCAAATAGCATAAGTTCTGGATGTTGGGTGCCATAGTTAAGAGTTCTGAGCAGCGCTTGTAACACTGTCTGAAGCTTATTTCCACCTACTGCAGCTTCACTATTCTCAAAGTAAGTGAGTGTCGTTTGTGGACCTGACTGCATTAGAAAACAATGTGATATGTTACCTTCCTAAACAGCTTGACGGAGGCCCCTGAGGGGCGGTGTGATGGCCATGGACTCGGAGAAGACGCTTGGCTCCGACACCCTCCCCAAGTCTTATAGCACTGGTGTAGCCTGAGATCGCCCCCGACATAGGCGGCCGGCTCCCGGGGTCCGGCGGAACTTTTTGCCTTTTGATGACTCTTCAATTCTGGACCTTGTCCCACAATCCGTTTGACCTGAAGACAAGCTGTAGTGGGGCGCCCCTTTATCGTTTTAGTTGCCATTCCGCCCGCTTTTGCTACACTGTGCCTCTTCCGCCATTCAGCTGTTTTCCGCCCGCTCTTGCGACTACAGCGTCTCGCTCACCATGTAGTTGAGATGCGCCCGCTCTTGCGGTGCAGCGATAGGCGGCTGCCACAGGACTCTCAAAATGGCGGCCGGCTCTTCGGTTTTGGGCCTGGTCCACTAAAATGGCCCTGGGACACCTTGGAACTCGGACGCTTGTCTGCTAGGGCTTGGGTCCCATTCTCGAAAAGCGTCCCCTCAGCCGTGAAGATTCTACAAAAGTCTTGGGGGCCTCCGACTCCCGCAGGCTTCTGGTGGGGAGCGGCTGCCATGATTGCTCGTGGAATGGCCACGACGGAGCTACGAGATGGTAGTGGTCTCATGCTGACGCCAGCTTTAGTCTGAAACATCCAGAAACACTGTAGACTACCAATTCGATCAGTTCCGGTAGCGCCCCAACATGACCCGGAAGAGAAGAACTTGCCCTCCCCTCTTTGACTGATGGTTCTTGTTGCCTGTCCCCTCTGTTGTCATTTAACAGAACTTTTTGGACTGCTGAAAGGGGTTGTGTTCTGAACGCTGGTTGGTGGAGACATTTAGACTATATTCTTGACCTACGTTGTCGCGTAATGCGTTTTATGACACGCCGCGTTAGCGCACCCGGAAGTGATCCGAGGCGCGGCGCGCAGCGCGTAACGTAAGCATAACAGGTCATGTGACTTGTTAATAAAACTTTTCATTGGTTCATTTTACTTTTGTTAATTTAATGATGAAAAGCTTGGTCATATGACCTAAAAATTACGCTTTTTATTATTTTCGAACAATATTTTTTTTTCAAACATATGTTATAATATTCCAGGCTAATGTACTTTCCCGGAAAATTTACAACTGTCTTGCAAGTAAAATATATTCCTTTTTCGAGAAAAAGGGCGTTTCTTCCTTCCATGACGGAGCCGTTGAGTAAAAGAGATTCGGCCTGCTGTCTTAGTCGCCGATACGCCTGATTATCAGATTCTTATCGATCACTTTATGTTGCAGACATGAAAAACACAACTGCCCTTGACCATTTATCTTTACTGCGTTCCTACATATTATACCTTTTATCCGTCATGTAATTGGACTGCTTTATTTCACTTGCCTTTTACTGATTCGAAAACAGTCACTAAAAGTAAAAACTTTACAAATGAAAATACTACTACCGTGTTTTGTTTTAAAAACCTTTATTGTGAAAATGTCAGTATACAAATACGGGCCTATAACCACGTGGGCCGGCCACGGAGCAAACTGAAATCGTATATGATGAGGAGACATTTACACTGTAGAAGAACGTAATGAGCGGGCCATTAGGTGACAAGAACAAAGGTGTCTAACAGTTGCGGAATCGGTGGACGTACATTTTGTAATTAAAATACGACAGGGCCACTTACAATAACATTTTCTAGATATACATTTGCGGGCAAAGAGTTACGAGTCCCATTTATACCGGCGCCATTTTGGGCGAGGCCGGGCAGGTCCAAGATATAGTCAAAATGTCTCCACCAACCATCGGCCAGACCAGAACCCCTTTCGGCCCTTTATGTTACAAGATGGTGTCTTCCATTCAGAAAATATTGGTGGCAGCATTTTGAAAGGAAACAGAAACAGCCGTTCTCCTAGTGAGTTTCACATTGTTACATTTAGGAAGAATGTTGAAGAGTAGTATGTGGAAAATCTGAAGCCATTTTTCTACAAACTCTCAATCAGACTTGGATGGAAAAAAAAACCTGAAGAATGTACAAACTGAAAACCAATTTTTGTCTGTATAGCACCAACAGTAACGCTTGAGTCAGCTTTGTGTCAAGCCGCCATTTTCATTCAATCAATAGCGTCCCCCTGCACACATTCAGGGACCTGGTCGTGTCTTCAGATGAAACGCATTGTAGGAAAAGAAGCAGAAAAGAAAAGGAAAAAAGTTCCGCCGGACCTAGTGAAGCTGCAGCAGGTGCAAATAAGCTTCAGACAGTCTTACAAGCACTGCTCAGAACTCTCAACTGAGGCACTCAACATCCAGGACTTGCCATTCGGATCTTGGCGCCTTGTATTTTTGTTTTGTTTTTGATGGAGGGGAAACAACAAAAAACAGACATTGAAAAAGGCTCAACAGTGCAGGGCGCCTTGTGCTGGTTCCGACCTATTCACACATCGGTCCGCAACTGACATCACCTCATAAACCAACGGGGCACCCCACGCCGACTTTCGGCGCAGCATTGTAGGATGGCCACACCAGTGCGGCAATTTGCTGGACACCACCTCGGTGCCATCCAGATCTCGGCGCGTTCATTCAATCAATAGCGTCCCCCTGCACACATTCAGGGACCTGGTCGTGTCTTCAGAAGAAACGCATTGTAGGAAAAGAAGCAGAAAGGAAAAGGCAAAAAGTTCCGCCGGACCTAGTGAAGCTGCAGCAGGTGCAAATAAGCTTCAGACAGTCCTACAAGCACTGCTCAGAAATCTCAACTGAGGCACTCAACATCCAGGACTTGCCATTCGGATCTTGGCGCCTTGTGCTGGTTCCGACCTATTCACACATCAGTCCACTACTGACATCACCTCATAAGCCAACGGGGCACCCCACGCCGACTTCCGGCGCAGCATTGTAGGATGGCCACACCAGTGCAGCCACTTGCTGGACACCACCTCGGTGCCATCCGGATCTCAGCGCGTTCGAGTCACTGTGCCGGAAGAGTGACCGGAACTCAGCTGAACACGCCGTCTTTCGGCGCAGCATTGTAGGATGGCCACACCAGTACGGCAATTTGCTGGACACCACCTCGGCGCCATCCGGATCTCGGCGCGTTCGAGTCACTGTACCGCAACAGTGACCGCAATTCAGCTGGACACGCCGTCTTTCGGCGCAGCATTGTAGGATGGCCACACCAGTGCGGCAATTTGCTGGACACCACCTCGGTGCCATCCGGATCTCGGCGCGTTGTGCTGCCTTCGGCCTATTCGCACATCGGTCCGCTACTGACGCCGCCTCACGTGCCAACGGATTTTCTACGCTTTTTGTAGCCCTATGTCGCATAACAGGTCATGTGACTTGTTTATAAAACTTTTCATTGGTTCATTTTACTTTTGGTTTCCTAAAGATGGAAGGCTTGGTCATATGACCTAAAAATAACACTTTTCATTGGTTTAGAACATTTTTTTTTCCCAAACGATGAAAGCCCCACCTTGTTTCTGGATCATTCAGACTGAAGCTGGCGTCAGCATGAGAGCACCACCATCTCGTGGCTCCGTCGTGGTCATTCCGCGAGCAATCATGGCAGCCGCTCCCCACCGGAAGCCTGCGGGAGTCGGGGGCCCCCAAGACTTTTATACAATCTTCACGGCTGAGGGGACGCTTTTCGAGAATGGAGCCCAAGCCCTAGCAGGCAAGCGTCCGAGTTCCAAAGTGTCCCAGGGCCATTTCAGTGGACCAGTCCCAAAACCGAGGAGCCGTCCGCCATTTTAAGGGCCATGTGGCAGCCGCCTATCGCTGCACTGCAAGAGTGGGAGCAACTCAACAACATGGTGAGCGAGACGCTGTGGCCGCAAGAGCGAGCGCAACTCAGCTAGATGGCCGCCACCTGGGGAGGCCCGTTCACGCCGGCTCCCCCACGCCCCCCCCCCGGGCCGCCGCACGCCAATTTTCGGAGCAGCATTGTAGGATACCAAAACCAGTGCGGCAGTTTACTGGACATCACCTGGGTGCCTGTCGTACATGTTGTGTCAGCCATGTGACACTGGACACAGACCGCTACTGACGAGGCCTCCCCCCGCACCACCCGGGACGCCCCACGCTGTTTTTCTGTGCTGCATTGTAGGATCCCTAAACCAGTGCGGCACCCAGGCGACATCACCTGGGTGCCGTCCAGAACTCTGCACGTTGTGCTGCCTTGGGACTATTCGCACAACAGACCGCTACTGACGAGGCCTCCCCCCGCCCCACCCGGGACGCCCCACGCCAATTTTCGGAGCAGCATTGTAGGATCCCTAAACCAGTGCGGCACCCAGGCGACATCACCTGGGTGCCGTCCAGAACTCTGCACGTTGTGCTGCCTTGGGACTATTCGCACAAAAGACAGCTTCTAACGATTGTTGCTTTTTGTGTTGAGAAATGTTTAAATGTTTTTAGTTTTTGTTCCGTTTGTTAAAGTTAGTAGTTAATAAAGTTTTATAACCTTACTTTGTTGGAGTGTTATCTATTTTTTTTAAAACGGGTGAATGGGGCCTTGATTCGGGTTATTGTCATGTGTGGGCTTTGGAAGTGTGCTGCTGCAGGATCGGACATTTCAAACTCAAATGCACGTTCTTTTTCTTACCTTTCCGAAGCATGGAGCGCAATAGCAGGCAGAGAAAGGGTGATGCACGTGTTGAACACTACCTGACCTGGCAAGTTGCTGGCAGTGCCCCCCCGCCCGCTCCTGAAAGAGGGCACACACACACCGCCGCCCCGAGTACTTCACAAATCTTTAAAAGACCATGCGCTTGTTCATGAGGCTTAAATGGTTTATCACCTCTTCTAGAACCCCTACATCGACCCTCTGACGTTTCATGGAAAAATTACCATGTAACACAATACCAAGCCCTGTCAGCTGAAACCCCCAAGGAATCGTGGGGCATATTATCAAGGGGGTTTATCTCCGCTTTTTTGGCTTTAAAAACCATGAAAGCGGAGATAAAATTATTTCCCTATTATCAAGCTGTCGCTAACACCAGTTAGTGACACCTAAAAGGAGATAGCGACCATCTTGGGCCCGGCTTTACATGTCAGTGATACTTATCACTAATGACATGCAAAGTGGCGTGCCAAGATGTTAGCGACTGGAAACAGTCCCTAACATCGCTACCTTCTATTACCAACTTTTGGAGATATTCGCGCTAAGCGCGAATATCTCCAAAATCTAACACCTGCCCTGAGCAGTTCTTAGCCATGTTATCCAATGGGAGGTGGATAACATGGCTAAGAGCATTAGGTCGATAATACATGAATATCGCTGACTTTTCTGCGATAATAGCAAGGTTTATCTGCGATAAAAATCGCCGATGTGCGGCGATAATTTTTGTCTCTAAACAAGTTATAGACAAAAATTATCGCTAGTTGTTCGTAATATGCCCCCGGGTTTTTGCTTGCAGTAATCGGGAGGCGGGAGACTAGCACTGAAATCAGTACTCACACGCCTGAATCAGGAGGATTGGCATGTCTGAATTCTCTACAGCTGGGGCCATAAACTACATCCGCAGGGGTAGGTGATAGCCTGGGACCAGCCTGGCATCTAAAATGGCTGCCGTGCACGACAAAATTGTGGCATTCGAAAAAAGGCAAGATGGCGCAGCCGCTGGAAGAGATATATCAACATATATCAGCCTCCTCAGCCACCCTCAGGAAACATAGGGGATTAGGATATGTCTCCCGCACCCCCTTATACCTAGTACTTTAATTAACGAAGCACAAAGTGGCGAATTCCCGTTTCGCTACCAGTTTGCGGCCCAGTTCGCGGCCCGTGAAGCGCTTCTACCGTGAAAAATCATTTTTTTTTTATTTTCCCCACGGGACCCTTTAATAACCCCAACAACATTCCTAGGGGGTCAAGAGGGGGATACCTTGCCCCCTTTCATTAAATTCCCCCTTAGTTTTTCACCTTTTCTTCTCTCTCGATCCTACCGAGAGACAAGATGGCGGCCGCTCCGGACTGTCACGCAGCAAAAAAAAAAAAAAAGCTCACGCACAGCCGCTGGAAGAGATGTATCAACATATATCAGCCTCCTCACCCACCCTCAGGAAACATAGGGGATTAGGATACGTCTCCCGCACCCACTTATAACTAGTAATTTAATTTACGAAGCACAAAATGGCGAATTCCCGTTTCGCTACCAGTTCGCGGCCGCGCTTCTACCGTGAAAAATCATTTTTTTTTTATTTTCCCCACGGGACCCTTTAATAACCCCAACAACATTCCTAGGGGGTCAAGAGGGGGATACCTTGCCCCCTTTCATTAAATTCCCCTTTCGTTTTCCACCTCTTCTTCTCTCTCGATCCTACCGAGAGACAAGATGGCGTCCGCTCCGGACTGTTTAGAATGTTGACAGACACCGGAGAGCCAATCAGCTTTCTGCGCGCAAAGTTCCGATAAGCGAAAAGTAAGCGGACCGGATCGCTGCCCAGAGCGCTGTTACAGATATATATCTTGGTTTGAACGTTAATTTCTCAAAAACTACTGGAGCACATATATTGAGACCTAGCAAAGGCACATCGGGCTAACAGTCCCTACAATTTTGCCAAGTTTCGTGCAAATCCATTCAGCCGTTCGAGCTAAAAGTGAGTCCAACCGTCCTATGGAAAAATGAATGGGAAAAACGCGTTTTGGGACCCCCCTTTTTTCTCAGCCCCCCCTTGACGAAACCCCACCAAATTTTCAGGGGCTGCTCAGAAACAAAATGTGCCATTTTCCTGAAAATTTCAGCTGATTCCGTACACAAACGCCAAAGTTATTAGACATAGAATTTTCAAAAGTCCCATAGAGAAAAAATCCTAACTATATATACCTACTGGCGACCGCCAGTAGGTAATATATCATATATATATATATATATATATATATATATATATATATATATATATATATATATATATATATATATATATATATATATATATATATATATATATATATTACCTACTGGTGGTCGCCAGTAGGTAGATATGGTTAGGACCTAGTTTCCATAGGAAATCCGCAACATTCTATTTGGAATAACTTTGGCGCTGGTTGACGAATATTCGCGAAATTCTCCAAGAAGATGGGGCGCTCCGGTCCACTCCTAACCTGAAAGTTTCAGGGGGATTTGTCAAGTGGGGGCTGAGAAAAAGGGGGGGTCCCAAAACGTGTTTTCCCCATGCAATTTTTCATAGGGACCTTCAGACACGGCTACAGCCCGAATTACACCAAATTTGGAAAAAAGGTAGAGTTTGGTTAGCAGATGACGCTTTTTGTTAAATGGTGTAAATCCGTTCAGTAGTTCCTGAGAAAATCAAAAGTAAAATCATAGATATATCTATAGACGAAGTACCGTACGCGTATCCTTCCGAGCAAGAGCTTTATGCTAATTGGTTGTCAACACTCCAAACCAGGAAGTGTTGGCAGCCATCTTGTGCCTCTGTAGAACCAAGGCACAAGAAAACAGAAAAAGTAACGTGAAAAACGCGAAAAAGGGGTAGGGTAGAAACACACTGACCCCCTAGGCCTGCTTAGGGTGTCACACATTGACCCCCAAAAAATATATATTTTTTAAAAAATCACGGGATACGTGTATGGTACACGTACCATGCCGATAAAAAAAAAAAAACGAAGCCCGGCTCCTGCGCTTCTATGTAAATTAGCCCCGGAGGGCCAAATCCTGGGAGCTTTATATATTAAAGTATGGGGGGCCCAATCCCCCCACACTGCCCCAGGGACCGCCACCCCGGGGCAAAGTTCATATTATAGCGGGGGGCACACAGTGCCCTCCAGCCCCGGGGACCACCACCCCCTTATGTTTATAATGATGGGGGCCTCTAAGGCCCCCCAAGCCACGGGGAACGCCGCCCTGGGGTTTTAGTATTAAGTATGCGGGGGCTCACGACCCCCCCTTCAGCCCCGGGGACCGCCACCCCCGGGGCTTCATTTTAAAATATATTTTAAAAATAACCTGTGTGGGGTGTTAAAGCCCCCCCACACGCCACGGGGACCGCCACCTCCTCGAGGCTCTAATATTTAAAATAGCGGGGTCCGTGATGGACGCCCCAGCCCCAGGGACCACCAGCCCCCGGGGCTTTTAACTGTTGGGAGGGGGGCCGCGTGGCCCTCCTCCTGGAGCATGAGAGGGCCCTGGGGACTGCTACCCCCAGGGCCAGCTCCTGCAGTGTTTCGGGGTGCCTACACCCGGGACACTGCTGTTTGCTATGGTAGGGCAGGAGCCTCGCGGCTCCCGTCCTACCATAGCAGCCCCCTTGTGCATACTGGAGGTTCCTGTTGGGCTAGTTGGCCCCCACGGACCCCAGTATTCAAGGGGATTTAGTTCCCCATCTGGAAACGCACCAGGGGGCTGCGTTGCAGACAGGTGTAATGAGGCCATGCCCCTTTTTACACCTCTCTGCAACGCAGCCCTCTGGCGCATACTGGAGGCTCCTGGTGGGCTAGTTGGCCCCCAGGGACTCCCAGTATTCAAGGGGATTTATTTCCTCCTCTGTAAACGCACCAGGGGGCTGCGTTGCAGAGAGGTGTATTGAGGCCACGCCTCTTTTTGCACCTCTCTGCAACGCAGCCTCCTGTCACATACTGGAGGTTCCTGGCGGGCTACTTGGCCCCCAGGGACCCCCAGTATTCAAGGGGATTTAGTTTCCACTCTGGAAACGCGCCAGGGGACTGCATTGCAGAGAGGTGTAATGAGGCCACAGCCCTTTTTACACCTCTCTGCAACGCAGCCCCCTGGCGCATACTGTAGGTTCCTGGTGGGCTAGGTGGCCCCCAGGGACCCTCAGTATGAAAGGGGACTTAATCCCCAACTTAGAACGCGCTACTGGTATGTTTGCACAGTGGTGAAGGTAGGGGCGGGGCTTGAGGTGATATGTGTGTAAACATGCCCTGTGGAGCTTTTTAAGTTGGGGAATTAATTCCTCTCCAATCCAAAGGTCCCCTAGGGGCCAACTAGCCAAACAGGTACCTCTAGTAAGTGCCACGGAGCTGCGTTGCAGAGTGTTGTTAAAAGGGGGCGTGGCCTCTGAACACCTCTCTGCAACGCAGCTCCCTGGTGCAAACTGGAGGTACCTGGTGGGCTAGTTGGCCCACAGGGGACCTCAGGATTGAAGAGGAATTAATTTCCCAACTTAAAACGTGCCACAGGCGTGTTTGCACACATGTCACCTCAGGTCCCGCCCCCTTCCTTCACTATTGAGCAAAATATACCTCTAAAATCAGCCGAACTACGAATTCTGATTTACTCACCTGTTATCAGGAGAGACCTCAGTGCTGCATCGTTCAGCCCACTACTGATCCTGAACAGTAATTCTAACCATACTTACAGTAACTTGAATTTCCTTCTATAGGCTAACATTGACTGGTTTCACTTGGAAATTCTTCTAAGTTTGGAGTTTTGGAACTTATAAAAAATCCTCTAAAATCAGCCGAAGTACAAATTACGATTTACTTACCTGTTATCAGGAGAGACCTCAGTGCGGCATCTTTCAGCCCACTACTGATCTTGAAAAGTAATTCTAACCATACTTACAGTAACTTGAATTTCCTTCCATAGGCTAACATTGACAGGTTTCACCTGGAAATTCTTCTAAGTGTGGAGCTTTGGAACTTTAAAAAATTCCTCTAAAATCAGCTGAACTATGAATTCCAATTTACTCACCTGTTATCAGGAGAGACCTCAGTGCTGCATCTTTCAGCCCACTACTGATCCTGAAAAGCATTTCTAACCATACTTACAGTAACTTGTATTTTCTTCCATAGTTATCCATTGTCTGGTTTTCACCAGAAAAGTTTGTGTCTATTTTTACAAACTAAAAATATTCCTTAAAAATCGCCTGTATGACTTAAACGCATTCTTTCAACTGTTTACAGGAGATGCACCAGTGCTGGATCCAAGATCCACCACTGAGTAAGAAAAAGTAATGATAACACTACTTACCTGCTAAGTGAATTTCCTCCCATAGGATAAAATTGGTGATTCTGTGCGAAAACATTTCTGTGTCAAATTTTAAAATACAATAATATTCCTTAAAAATCACTACTGTAACTAAAACACTTTTACTCAACTGTTTACAGGAGATGTCTAAGGACTGAATCTAGGATCCAGTCCTGTGGTTAGAAAAGTAATCCATAAAGTAACTAATTGCATTTAACTAGAAATACACATTGAGGTCAATGTTGCATTGTGTTTGAAATTGTGTTGCCCATTGAAACAACTGTAACTACTGTACTTAAAAGTCTATTGCCTATTTGCAAAGTATTTAAACTAAAGTAATTCATTCTTAGAAAGTATATTTTGTAATGTAATGTATAATGTAATTACAATGTAATTTAAAACATAAAATATCTAAAAATAAATAGTTTAAAAAATGTAGTAAATCAGTATAAAAAAAATACATAACACTAATACATTTAAAAATTGACATTTACAAAACCATCAAAATTCACTGAAATAAACATAGGTTTCTGGCCTGATATAGTTAGGAATTAGCATCTAAAAAATCTTTGAAATTCACTGAAAAACCATAGGTTTCAGGCCTGATATAGTTAGGAATTAGCATTTAAAAAACCTTTGACATTCACTGAAAAAAACATAGGTTTCAGGCCTGATATAGTTAGGAATAAGCATTTAAAAAATCTTACAAATTCACTGAAAAAAACGTAGGTTTTAGAGGTGTTATAGTTAGCTGGACATTTCACTCATACAAAACCATTGAAATTCCTCCGATATAGTTAGTTGTACTAACTATAACTTGCGCGACTGCAGTCCACTACTGATGATGTCACATCAGACCTGGGTCAATTCCCATATTACTCATCATAACCCATAGCTTATTCCTATTCACATGGTGAAACGCAGCTGCTAGGTCCATTAACCCCATGTAAATAACTTCATTGCTGGCTTTGGTATATTTTGCCACCAGCAAATAGAGGTTAAGACATTGATCACTAGTGGACCTGCCAGACCTAAAACCATACTGGGTGTCCGAGATGGTATGATGCTCTTCCATCCAGTCCATGAGCCGTTTCAAGATTACCCGGCCCAGGATTTTGGCTGAAACATCAATCAGTGATATTGGTCTATAACATTGGGGTTTGTCCCTGTTTCCCTTCTTAAAAATAGGGACAATTATTGCGGTAGACCAGGAGCGGAGCAATCCAGACATAATAGCCGCGTTTAACACCCTTGTGGGGATGGGGGCCCATGAGTCTACATTGCTCAAGTACAGGTCGGGTGGAGTGCCGTCGGGGCCTGGAGCTTTATTACGAGTGAGGCCTTGGATCCCCTTGGTTATTTCCTCTAAGGAAAATTCTACATCCGAGCTCCGCTTTCCATCCTACCCCCCCTCCCGGTCAGTATCCTGGTTGTAATTGTAAAGTCCCTCAAAGTGTGGCACCCACTGTTCGGGTAAGATGTTTGTCCCAATCCCAGGGGTGCTGCTATCCTGAAACCATGGCCTGTTGATTATCCTCCAAAATTCTGTTGAGTCCCTTCTTTCGCCAGCCTCCCTTAGGTGTGCCCACACTTCAACTTGAAGGGAAAGCTTTCTCTGCTTAAGCACACTTTTATATGTCTGTCTGCAATGGGCTACTCTTAATTTTCCCTAGGGTTAGCTTTCAAGCTAAATTTTAAGTCTCTCGAAGCTCGTGAGCAGTTGTTATCAAACCATCTCGGCTGTGTGGTGTTTCCCCTGGGGTCTTTGCCTTCAATAGGCCCTCTACCAGGCTAGTTACTGACCCGAACGCCCTGACAAGGGAACACCCCTCTATCGTCAGATCTAGGCATTCGTCAATCAGTTCTTTCCCCTTAGCTATTAAAGATTTGTAAAATGCCTCACCATCAATTTTCGACCACCTAAGCCATCTTCCCTGATCAGTTGCCCTCAGCTCAGTGTCTGACTGTAAACTCTTCTTGGGTCGACCTCGATATAAGAGTTCTAAGACTAAACAATTGTGATCACTAAATATACTCCAGTCAATCCTTACCGAGCTGATCCAGTTTTTTAAAAGCCTGGACACTAGAATGTAATCTATAAAGGAAGAGCATCCTCTTCCTTTAAAGGTTGGTGTGAGAGACCCATCTTTCTCCAAGCTAGCCAAATCGATGGTGTGTTCAAGGACATGAGTTCTTAAGAGCTTGCTAAAGGCTGTTCCCTCAGTGATATGTTCAAAATGTGGACCCTTCTCAATTAGTCAACAGGGCAAGTCTATATTTAAGGGAAACAAGCTTGGACATAGGTGGCAATTTAGGTCACCCATCACTAGTACAGTGGGTTCTACAACCCCTTTCCTATAAGCTAACTCCTGACTAAGTCTGTGATCTAGTTCCTGGAGTGCAAAGTTATTTCTTTTCGCAATCCCTGTGTTGTAAATGTTGAATAGGATCAACCTCAGCCCACTACCAGTAAATCCTTCCGCCTGGAGAGTGTGCGATGACCAGGATGGAAGTGTCCAGACTCCTTCCAGATTTATATCTACATATAATGATAATCCTCCAATTGCTCTTCCTGATCTAGCTTCTAGTGCTGGTACAAAAAAACATTTGTAACCTGCTATATGGAAAAGGGTACTGTTGACTGCCCAAGTCTCCTGCAAACTTATTATCTGAAACCCATTAATGTTCTGTCGCCACTCTTTATTATCAAATTTCCCTGCCAAACCCTCTATATTCCAGGATAATATTTTTAGCCCCCCCGCAGGTTGTTCCCTGTGTGAATCTTTTGCCCTCGGGGTCTCAATAATTGGCCCATCCTCAGACCTTAAAGGCACCAATTGTACCCCCAGTCTCTGCGTAAATGGAAATGCTACGGCCACCCTCTGCTCCTCCTCTAGGATAAAACCTTCTGGTGTACTGCGACATTTTCCAAATTCATGGGATATCGCCCTGTTTTGACTTGCTGGCCTATAAGGCACCTTTCTATCAAGGGGTTGTAGTGGGTCGACATTGACAGTCATCTACGACACTAATCCTGGTATTTCCTGTAAATTAATTTTGTCACCCTCCCTCCCAATTAATTTGTCTGGCTGGTCCGACGACCTACTTAGTCAATCGTTCTCATCAAGGGACAATAAGGGACTAAATCTGTTTGTCCAATCCGCTTGACCCTGTTCTTTTACCACCAGGCCATCCAAGGTGTAGTTCCTAGCCCTGGGGACATTTAGACCCATCCCCGTTCTACCAAAAGTGTACCTTGGGTCATGAGTGACACGTTGCACGGGGTAAAAATATCCCAGTGGCGGGTCTTATAGTGCTTGTCTGATTTATATTGCCACTGTTTAATAGGTACTCCACTAAACTAGTGTCCCTGAAATTCACAATTATGCAATTTCCCGCAGTATCTTTAATTCTACTGCCTAACCAGTTCACTCTTCTAACATGCAAGATCTTACCACTTTTGTTATCGGGTAGTGGCCTGTTCTGATTTAGCCAATTTATTATCTTGTTTTGTAGTTCAGTATGTGTCTCTTTCTGTTCAGGCTTCAATTCCGGAACCCCTACAAGTACAACTACTTAGGGGCATGCTTGAGGGGGTAAATTTGTGGTTGGCACAGGACTGATAATTCTTCCATTAATCTCCAGACTTGTATGATGTGTCTCTACTGGTTTAGGAGTTGGGAGATTTTCGTTTTGCGGTTGTAATATTGGCTGACTCCACCCCCTATCTGAGCCCATGATCCCTGCTCCCGATCTGTTGTCAGCAGCCACTTGTATTGATGGACTTAAAGGAATTGGTGCCTGTGTAACAGTATGTTGCTTACTGCTGACACTATTATTTTGTGTAGGGGGCTGAGGGTCCGAGCTAATGCCCATCATGGCAGTATTGCCTAATGCTCTAGTGTTGGGAGAGGTGCCCTGTGGCCTTCCCTGCCTATTTAGTTCATTTAGAATTTTATCTAGCCTGCTGACTAGTGGTTTAATCTGGCTAGCGATAAGCAGTTCTAGGTGATTTTGTAAATCTATTACTACTTGGGCCATCCAGCTCGGCGGGGCTAGCTGATGTGGTACTTGTACTTCAATAACCTCTTCCTCTATACTTCTGCTTTGGGGGATGGTGGGGCTCCAGAATGACATGTGGGGAACCAACGATTATCTCATTGTCGTTTTCCTGTGGGGGGTAGATAGGTCAGTTATTGGCGTTAGGGATAGGCGTCTCTCCATGCGCTCTATTTCATTAGAGACTGCTCCAATGGCTTTCCTCAACATGAGGTCAATCGCAGTGGGCTGTACATTGAGGGGAAGCGATAAATTAGGCTCAAGAACTGTTACCCCGGGTGTGAGAGTGATATGAGGTTTGACCTTTTTTGAACGAATTTTCGCTTTACTGGCCATGCTATAAGCGATCAGTCAAATGAACCAAGGCTACCCCAATTACCCCTGTTGAACACACCCGAATCAAGCCAATGACCCCAACCTCTAGCTGTAGACTGTAGAATACAATCCCCCCTCCGGCCCTCGCTGTTAGCTTACGTTTTTGACCCCCAGTGTGCCAGTCCAAAGTATCTTTTACACCAGTTTGTCTTGCTTTATGAGATATCCTAACTTCAACAAGGTGTAGAGGTTTCAGTACCACGAGGGGCGAAGGGGGGTGGCCCAGCCTCAATCGGCTTCAGACGGCCACAGACGGTCCCACCCTGTCCCGGGATTATCCGGCACCGCCCGCGCGCAGTCCCGCGACGCGGGGGCTCTCCTCAAATTTAAGCACCTCCGGGCGCGGTGTAGGCGGTGGTGGCTTCTGCCGCAAAGGCTCCAGGGGATTGTAGTCCCCCCTCTCCTATATGGCCGCGCTGCGCTGATGGGGAGCTGCGGCAACGGGAGGGAGACCAGGTAGACCAGCAGCGGGACAAGGGAGACAACAACAGCAGTCAGGTAATGCCCCGAGAAAATGTTCACAGAGCCCGCTCCACCGGGGCTCTCCTCAAATTCAAGCGCCTCCGGGCGCGGTGTAGGCGGTGGCGGCTTCTGCCGCAAAGGCTCCCGGGGTTTGTAGTCCCCCCTCTCCTGTATGGCCACACTGCGCTGGTGGAGAGCTCCGGCAATGGGAGGGAGACCAGGGGGACCAGCAGAGGGACAAGGGAGTCAACAACAGCAGTCAGGTAATGCCCCGAGAAAATGTTCACAGAGCCCCGCTCCACCGGGGCTCTCCTCAAATTTAAGCACCTCCGGGTGCGATGTAGGAGGTGGCGGCATCCGCCGCAAAGGCTCCCGGGGATTGTAGTCCCCCCTCTCCTGTATGGCTGCACTGCGCTGGTGAAGAGCTGCGGCAACGGGGGGGGGGGAGACCAGGGAGACCAGCAGCAGGATAAGGTAGACAACAACAGCAGTCAGGTAATGCCCCGAGAAAATGTTCCCCGAGCCCCGCTCCACCGGGGCTCTCTTCAAATTTAAGCGCCTCCAGGTGCGGTGTAGGCGGTGGCGGCTTCCGCCGCAAAGGCTACCGAAGATTGTAGTCCCCCCTCTCCTGTATGGCCGCGCTGCGCTGGTGGAGAGCTGCGGCAATGGGAGGGACCAGGGAGACCAGCAGCGGAACAAGTGAGACAACAACAGCAGTCAGGTAATGCCCCAAGAAAATGTTCACAGAGCCATACATGTAGTCAATGATCAATAGAACACTATTAAATATACTTATACACTGATATCAACATTACACACCAGCACACATCCTATTCAATTAGGAAGTCATCCTATTCACTTATGCGAACAATGGATCATACTTACATTTACTTAGCTATGCACTTATACAAACACCACTTTATCTATTCCTATAGATAGTAACTTATACTTAGTGTGTTATAAAATCACTATTACAAGTATACAGCTATCCATACAGTCACCCATACAATCACTGAGTCTTATGTATACTTATTTATAAACAACAACTGACACATACATTGACTTTTATTTTTCTACTTTGTTGGACATGTACCATTGAGAGAGATACTTGTTCATCACCACACCCATAAAGATATTCACTCACCCAAACAACTGTTATAACATGTAGTCTTAACGTCATATACCTACTAAATCAACTATTCACACATCTTTGTGCAGTCACACACCTCCCACTGAACCACACACACATTCACTCTCCCATACAAATACTCATTAACTAATCAATAACTAATATAGACTTTCAAATAGCTACTAACCAACTGGGGAAGTAGTTTACACAACAACTGACAAAGTGATACAGATGTTCACACAGTTTAGTCACTATACAATATATTTAGTGAGACACTTTAAATTAGTCAAGTTAACAGTCAATCACACTGCTACTAAATCCTCCATCCAGATATTTATATTTATATATCCACTCATTCTTCAATGCAAATTGCTATATATATAATACATATTTAAATAACTAAGCAAACCACATTCACTGGATGATGTCATCAGTGATGTCATCAGTGATGTAATTTGAGATGTCACCAGTGATATCACTGACCATGTCATGAATGATGTAATATGCAACATCATCAGCAGTGGATTGTGTGCGCGCGAGATATAGTTAGTAAAACTAACAATATCGGAGGAATTTCAATGGTTTTGTACAAGTGAAATGTTCAGCTAACTATAACACCCCTAAAACCTACGTTTTTTTCAGTGAATTTGTAAGGTTTTTTACATGCTAATTCCTAACTATATCAGGCCTGAAACCTATGGTTTTTCCAGTGAATTTCAAAGGTTTTTTAAATGCTAATTCCTAACTATATCAGGCCTGAAACCTATGTTTTTTTCAGTGAATATATATATATATATATATATATATATATATATATATATATATATATATATATATATATATATATTATATTGATTTATTTATATATATCTTCTATTTGATTGTGATTCTGTGAACTTCTTTCTGATTTGTCATTATGCTATGGTGTTTTTCCAATTAGGGTCCTAGTCTTCTCCAGGCCCTTGATATAGTTTTCAATTCTTTTTTCTACCTACTTAGTAGTACAGTGCTAGATATATTTTGTTTGTTATTTTAGAGGCTCATGGGTGACATTAAATCCCTGCCAAATGTAGGATATTATTTGTCATATCACAAGAGAGGACAAGGAGAATGACATTACAGTATAAACACTCCTTATATAAATCATAATCAAATCAAAGTAAACTGTTCCTAAGGTTTAGTCATAGAGACATTATCTCTAACTGAATGCAGGTACACCAGGAAGCATGTGCTTATAAGACCCGTTGCCCTCACTCACCCGAAGGTGACATGCTTCATCACTGGGCTATGTTACTCAACAGGCCAGTGCTGCAATGCCTGCAGGCCTCACGAGAGGGCACTTTACTAGAGATCTTTTAATAAATATGCCATATGAGCACAGTAGGACAGAGGATGGTGTTTCCTAAGATGTGAGATTTGTGAAAGTGGGAATATAAGACCAACTTTCGACTAGATATTGCAATATATTTAATGTGAGCTTCCTGGTCTGTGTTGAGATTAAAAACGTTGGTAGAGAAATTGGGAAAATAGTGGTCCCAACCTCTGTAAAGTGTCAGTCACTTATAGCGTCTATACTTCAGGTATCTGTGTTCAGTTAGAGATAATGTCTCTGGGACTGAACTTCTGGAACAGTATACTGTGATTTGATGACGGTCATTTTTTGCCCTCATGTGTTCTCCGGTGGCTTGGACAAGAAAGCTCCAGGAGTCAATATTCATGTAGCGGATATTTTCCTTTGTTCTCATCCTCCTTCTTCACCTTCTACTTGCACACACATTTCTTTATCTGTGAGTTTGAGAATTTGTGATACAATAGATTAATGTGATTTTCCACAATCTTTAGAAATATTTGGCTTGGGTACTTATTCATTATTGCTATTTAGGGTTAGGACATTTTTTTTAATTAAATTTTTTATTGTCAGTTTCTGTGTTGCCTTGCTGTGTGTAGTATCCCGTACCTTGTTGTTTAGTACTTTATATCTTACATTACAGCTACCACTGATATGCATTGTCAATCAGTGTTAGCATAACTAGAACGTTGGGACTGCATCTTGGTTGTCCCTAGTGATGGAATGCAGATGTATGAAAGGGAGGAGTTGAAGGGAGCCTGGCTGGCCTGCTGTGGCTGGCATTACTGAGGCTGAAGTGTAAACCATCTTTCTTAATAGAGCTTCCTGACTATCAAGCAGCCGCTGCCTCTACATCATTTTACTGTGATTATATTTATCTCGGCTGATTATTTTTATATTATAATTGTGGAAATTATAAATCCGAAGTAAATACAAATCCGGAATGATGAGGATAAAACACCATTTATTCAGGTAGGTGTTGCAAGTCAGTCAGTCAGTTTCAGGAAGAGTACATCAACGTAATCTACAAACAACTGTACACCCGATATTAAAAACCATAACATTCCTATCCCACTTTCCCCCACGAGGCAAAACAACTTGAATGAAAACATGAGCGTGATTGCCATCACGCTCATGCCCTCGAGAACAGAGTGAGCGTAAGCAGTGTCCGTGAGCACAGCAGTGCTCGTGAGCACACAACACACCTTTCCCCCTTAAAAAAAAAGTGGAATCTATAATTTTCTCAGAAGTAATTTCTTTCACCATTTTGACTTCGGGCCATTTTGATAAGTAATCAATTAAGACAATTCCAAAAGCCTCTTGTTTGGGTAATACAGAAAAAGGACCAATGATGTCCAAACCTAATTTATGCCAAGGACCTTCTGGAAAATTAACAGGATGGGGTTCAGGATGTAAAGGAACTGCAGACCTATCACCAGATGAGCACTCTAAACAATTCTTGATAGCGTGTTCAACAGAAATATCAATCCCTGGCCACCAAAATGGTTCTCTAATTAACCTTCTTGTGCTTGATATTCCAAGATGTCCTTCATGGGCAAAACTGATAATGTTCTTCCTTAAATTATGAGGAGGTACAATTTTATCGCCTCTTAAAACCATATCATTTTCTATAGCTAATTCCTCTTTGATTTTGGAATAACCAGTTAATTTGCTGGATAGTTTTCTTTCTTGGGGCCAACCATGTAAAATGTGATATTTAACTCTTTTCAATTCTTCAACACTATCCATTTCCTCTAGCCATAGTTTTTATTTAATGGTAGAATGTTCATTATTTATTGCATCCATGTCCTGAGTGGTAAAAGCTACCCCACAATCTTCATTCACAATTATCTCAGGATCACAAGAAGATGGAGGAAACCTAGACATGCAATCGGCATGAACATTGGACTTCCCTTGAATGTACTCCAATTGGAACTGGAAACTTTGTAACCTGGAAGCCAATCTAGCTAATCTTGCAGACATTGTGCAACCACCACCTGGTGCCATCATATAAAGACGTGGTTTATGATCCGTTTTTATTACATATGTTGTTCCCCATATGAATGTTCTAAAGTGCTCCACACACCACACACAAGCTAATAACTCCCTTTCAATCACTGTATAGTGTTTCTCTGCCTCACATAAGGCCCTAGATGCATGAGCAACAATCCATTCTGGCATCTACCATAATTATGCATTTCTTTCCACTAACAAAGGGTTGTAACCATGGTGCATTGACAATGCATGCCTTTAAGGTATTAAAAGCAATTGACATATCATTTGTCCATTCAAACTTCGCATTTTTTTTAACAAAACTCTAATAGGATCAACTTTGGTAGCATAGTTTGGAATACATTTTGTGCAAAATTCTGTGAGGCCCAGGAAAGCAACCAACTGTTCTTTGGATTTTGGAATTTCAGCATTAATTATATTTTCAACATGGTTACATTTAGGTTTAATTCCAGTACTGCTATTGGCATGCCCTAAATATTCCACTTGAGATGCTTTAAATTTGCATTTATCTGTACGAAGTGTGAGACCTTTTGATGACAGAGCAGACAATACCTTATTCAAATTTTGATCATGTTCTTCAGCGTTTTTCCCATGAACTAGTATATCATCTTGGAACGCTATGGCCCCTACTAATCCCTCAGGAGTTTCCTTCATTAGCCTTTGAAACACTGAGGCTGCACTGGCCAAGCCAAATGGCATGCAACAGTACCCGTAGAGACCTTCAGGGGTAATGAATGCAGTATAATTTTTTGCTTCATCATCTAGAACAACCTGATGGTAAGCACTGGCCAAATCAATGGTGGAAAACACCTGTGCACCTGCCAACATAGAAACCATTTCATGCAGATTAGGTAATGGGTGAGCATCAATCCATATTACATTATTAAGACTGCGTAAGTCCACACACAATCTAAGCTCACCAGTGGATTTAACCGAAATCACAATCTGAGAAACCCATGGTGAGGATTCAATAGGTTCTATTATGCCCTTAGAACATAAATCATTTAACATATCTTTGAGTTTCAATCTGTAAGATAAAGGTACTTTCCTCACTTTATGCTGGACTGGAATGGCACCATCATGTATTCTAATGTGGTGTTTAAATCCCTGGTACATCCCCAATGTGTTTGTGAATACGTTTGGAAAACTTTTTTCAAAATTAGAAATAAAATTGCAATTATCAGTTGTGGAACTTACCACATAAACAGGAGGATCAGCTTTGGGATCAAGTTTGATACCCATTTTTTCTTGATGCGTTCAACCCAGAAGTGATTTTCCAGATTTTGCAACATATATAGCCATCACGATCATGCCCTCGAGAACGGAATGACGTTAAGCAGTGTCCGCGAGCACAGCAGTGCGCGTGAGCACACAACAATAATTGCTGGTTTACTGGTACTATGCATATGCTTATGGATGTAGTTAGACACATTTTTGGCATGCATTTGTTAAATTCTCACCCTGTAATTCATCATGTTTTTGTATGTTTTGTATGATGAGTGGTGCTCCAGCCATGGTAGGGAGCCATGTTCTATTTATTCTCATTGTCTGCTTCTTTCCTTGCCATATGGTCCACAACCATTTTGTGAAACTAGTGTGTTTGTCATAGGTGGCCATTTTGTCTTTCTCCACATGTTTTCTCCTTCCGTGCCAAATGGTTGTTGACTATTTTGTTAAACCAGTATGTGTGTATGAGTATTAAGCATTTTATATAATTTTAAAAACCTTTTGCTGGGAGCATCGATTGTTGTGGTTCTGTAGGAGCCCATGTTACCTATGTTCACTTTTCATATATATTTCTTGTTATATTTATTTAAGTTTGTGACCACTTGTAATAGTTAATAGAGCTTCTTTGTTGTTTTAAAATAATGTAATCAATTATTTCCAGCCTCCCCCTGGCTTGCATCTTTATAATTTTGGCCATGGTTGCTGTTGTCTTTAGTTAACTTGATCTATTTGGGCAGTGTTTACCTGCTCTCCTGAGGGTCTCAGGTGCTTTGGAGGGACACTAGATATTATTATGAAGTTTTTCCTGAATTTATGTAGTGCCCTGTCTAACAAAATAGATACATTTTAGGTTGGTATATTTTTGTTACGATGATGATGGGTTGTCTTCTGCCTATTTTGTATTGCCTGCAGGTGCATCTGATGAGCTAAAAACTTAGGTGAAGAGAAGATTGTGAATTAGCTGACACTGGAGTCACAATACCTCTCCCATATTTCTAGTGCTCTTGCTGTCATCAACACGAGGTAGATAAGACAGCCCTATAGAAAAAGGCTACTGCCAAGAAATTGGCCAGTGAGGAGAAGTCTATTGCAAAGCACCAGTACCAAACTCTATTCTCTATTCCACAAAGGTGTGCATTGAGGGGCACCTGCTGCACCTTCCTTTGAGCAGAAGGCATTGGAAGGAGGATCATCCTTAGATCAACAATAGCACCACCTCCACCACAAACCATAGCATATGTTTCTCAATGCTGCATTGACTCCAGTCAAGGCTGAGCCCAGTAAGTCTGCATTATAAATGTTGCAGCAAACTGAATCTTCACAGGAAAATTATCAGCAACAAGCATCTCCTACAACTGATTTCCCTGTGGTAGTAGCAGAGAAGGAAGTAGAACTTGCTGTGCAGCAGGATGTAATGACTCCTCTGCTATTGGTGACATCATCATCGAAATCATCTGCTGCGAAGAAAACAAAAATCATTCCCCCATTTTCTTCAAGCCTCCTTCAGATGAAAGTGACTTGCAGTGGAACCTTTAGTACTGGCACAGCAAACAAGGGATAAGGGAAGTTTCATTAAGTCACCTGGAAGACAGGAAGATGAATCGGTGATTGTCCATGTCAACGGAGGCACTTCTATTAAACCTGCTCCCACAGACCCACCAAACATCATTTTGTTCCACCTTTTCAAAACCTCACCTGCATTAACCACCATATCTACTGTAGTCACAGCCAGCCCTAGGGAAAGCCATACAGAACCAACTAGCTCCACCACAACGTCGTTAGGCATGGGCTTCAGCAGGTATCTCTCTTTCCCCGTTTGAAACTTCTTTACTTCTAGGCCACATGAGTACCATATAGCGAACTGCAGTTTGCCGCAGATCGGTGTTCAATGGGATAGAGGTGAACATTATCTTACTGAGGGCAATTGAACCACATGAAAAAGCAACATTCAAGGAATCCTGTGGAAACCTACAAATATAGTTGCTGCAGAGATACTGGAAACTGAACAGATAGAAAGAGTGGTGATAAAAAAGATGTCATCATTAGGCGATGCAGACCTGTCACCTATAGTATGTAGTCATTACATGCAGCAATCTCAGGTTGCCCCAAGGAAAAGAGGGATACCACAGCCACACCAAGTTGTCCAAGCAGTCTATCTTCTACATAGAGGTCTCTTGGGGTAGAGGTCACACAGAAAACGAACACAACAACACACTATAAAGTCTGTGTTCAACAAGTAGTTGCAGTCCCACTGAACTCATGAGTTTGGCCTTGTATACTATAGAGAACTGCCCAACAGGTTTGCACTTGACCTTCTGCCTATTTCTTTTGCGGAAGGACAGAGGTTTCTGGAATTTGTGGAGTGCTTTGTCCAAAGTAGAAGGCTCCAACTGAACAGTTGCACCGTCAGGTGCTGGAATTGGTTGGTGAAGTAATGAAGGAGAGCACAGTGCACTACATCCACCTTGCATCTGATATGTGAAACAATTGTCAGGTTACCAATTATACATGAATCACTGCACAATGTGTCTCCTTCAAAGTGAATAAGCAAAGGCTAGCATCTGGTTTCACCATTGCTAATGACCAAGATATTGAATCACAAGAATTGATGCTTTCTACTTCCAGGTTATAATGTCAATATATGCACCAAAATTATTGTTCACTGTCCCTCAATGTCAGTTTGAGTTGAGGGTGACCCTTACATGGCTGAATTAGGGACTAAAAGCAGTCCAGCAAAAATGCTCAAGTCGTCCCACTCCATTTGTCTTCTTGTGCTTTCGCTCTCTTTCCATCCATCCATTCTCTTTCTCTCCTTCTGTCCTCCTTCTTAGATCACTTTCTCTCTAATGTCTATGTCTTCATCTCTCTTTCTTGCTCTCTAGAAGCCCCTTCATGCCTAATGCAAGTAACCTCGGAGAGCTGGGAAAAGTGGCAGATGCACCAGGAGTGGCCTTGGGCTATGAAAATCAATCTCCAAGGGCTCCAGCCCACTGGGGAAATGCACGGTGGAATATAAGGCCTGGATGCTTCCTGCTCCTTCAGTTTATTATCACCATTTACCTCTACACATTTTCTTTTACTATCTTATGCTCTTAAAATTGAAAAAACACCAGGAGATATTGAAAGTAAGTTTGGCTTCCGAATTACCAAAGACTTCAGATGTCTATTTGAGGTAACAGATCCGAGCATTATTTTTAAAAAGCTCCCCATGACGCGATTCAAAAGTTCATTCTCATTACCAGTATTATATATTTTTGGGGGTTTATTTTTAATTGAACAAATTAAGAATTTTGTCATACATGCAGCAACAATTCAACAGTGTTTATATATGTTTTGTGCTTTGTAGGTTTGCAGGGCTACTTTCTGATTTGCATTGAGTCATTTTCAGAATGGGCTCCCCCTGCTGTCTTTGTTTTTCGATTTTAAATGAATGACCATGCATTCTCATTTTGCTGATATTGCTTTAGATCAATGTCTGATATCTGATCCATTGTGCAAGCAAGACATTTGGGCCGAGATTAATTTAAACTGAGAAACGACCTTGACTAGCTGGGAATGATGTACCAGGAGTAGTGAGAAAAGGCTAAAAATCTTTCACAGAAATCCCTGCACTTCTAGGAATTGATGACAATAATTGGCTCTTGACATTGAAGGGTGACAAGAGGATGATCAGCCTCAGTATGCATTCCCATTGCCTTTCACACAGAGGAAATAATTAGCTACGTGTAACAAGACAATTATATGTAATATTATAAATATATTTCTTTTCGGAATTCTTCCAATTATATGCTCTTGTAATAGAATGCACGTATTTTAATGATCAACTAAAATCTAATTATATGTCTGATTGGATAAATATTTATTTTAACAATGGTGTAACAACTTATATTCGAGCATTGCAGGGAGTCTGATTAGGGGAGAGGCTGCCTTGTGAGAGTGGGGTTTTGCTGCTGAATGAAGTTGAGACACCGATTCAGTGTATCCGAGAGTAGCAAGTGGTTGATGAGTGGTTGGTGTAAAATAGATCACTGTTTTTTAGGTATTAGTTTGATTGCGATGCCAAGCAAAGGCACGTGCCTGTGATTTTCCTTGGGATGTCTGTCTTTGTGAAAGTGCTTGGGTTCATGCTAATTTTTTAAGGGTAGAATAACTTAGTAGGGGTTAAATATACGTAGCAATTTAGCAGTCACTAAGCCTGCGATGTTCTAAATCTCAGGGGTGGTGAGTGATATGGGGCTTTTACAAATGTACTAAGCCCATTTTTTGATTCGGGAACTGGTTATTGATTTGCAAAATGGGTTTAAAAAAGCATTACAATTCACAATTTGGCACAGGCATATTTTGGGTGACCCCTACAAATTCCAATTCGCAATCTTATGTATGAGTGATTGGTGACAGCAATTTTCGTTTCTAACCACTGATAGGCTACTGACTACTCATCATAATTATTCATAAAGTAGGTTAGATTGCGACCCACACCAAATGGTGATTTTGCAAACAGACCTAATAGAACAAAGGTCAGTTCACAAAATGTAATTTAATTCACAAAAATTTGGTCTGCAGCTGCCGCTTTTTGCAAGCACAATGTAAGTACAGCAGGCCTTTTATCCTTAAAAATATTCTAGGGCGTGGACACAAAAGTATTTGCCTTATTCTTCAGAACTTAGGTTTTCATGCCACTAAATCAGTTCCTCAATTTGGGACTTGTGATGGCTTTTTTTTTCTTATATGACATCATTATGTATATTATTTAGTATTTAACTTCAATATTTTCAGTTGTGTTGCTGATTTGTAGTGACCATTTGTCTTCATTGAGGTTGTTGAAATATACTCATTGCTGTTGTGAAGAAATAGTGTTGACATCTGCAGTGTTGGCATTGGTGTTCAGAGCCTGCTGCTGTGATTAATCCATGACCTCATTGTTTAGTTGAAGCACAAAATTCTATGGTATTGAATATTTAGTGTAAAGATTTTTTGATGGTGTGTACTTTAGTCTAATACACACACACTATATGCTTGTCATTTATTAAAATTGTATTTGATTTTCATAGCCAACCAACACACTTTACAGATGGCAGTACAATGATAAGCGGGGAATAAAATAACAGCCTTGAACACAACTTTCCTACACAATAAATATGTATTCTCCGGGTATTGTATTTTCTAGCATTTATCTACTAATTAACACCTTGGCTGCTTGACTTATTCCCCTGATGTGCTGGACCATAATACAAATGGGTGTGGTTATGACGAGCTCAGCTCGTCATGAGCACACAAGCACTGTGCCTCATGACGAGCTGAGCTGGTCATGAGCACGGAAGGGGTTAAGTGACTTCAATGCAGCTTCAAGTGTCCTCCTCCACAGAAGGTGACATCCCTGCAGTTCTCAGAATCCATTCACAGAGGAAGTGACTTCACTTCTTACATTCACAGACTTCTATGAGCTCCTCAGGGCATTCTGCCATCAGCATGATCACTTTTATTGGCAGACACTGGCAAGTGTATTCCCTATAAGGGCATCTCAAGGAAAGCACATACAGTAGCATCCCCTGTTTGCAGTAGCTTGGTGCAAGAGGGGTCTAGGGTCAGAGCCCCAGCTCCCTGCAACCAAAAGGTAAGATGTCATTATGTGCCTCGCTCGATATCCCTCATTTCCCATCCTCACAATAATACCCAGACCTACACCACAAACTGGCATAGGAGCCTCACAATACATAGCCCCAATCTCATACAAATTTAAGTAACCTCCAGATACCATCAAATGACCAAGCCAAAGGTCCCTCTTGTGCTCATCAATGCACGCTCTGTGGTATTATATGTTCCATGCATTGCAAACCTTATCACCTAGTACAACCTTGTTCCACACTGGCAATGAAGGCTCGATTGTTCCCATTGAAGCAGGGTCAAGACTGATTTGCATATGGCAAGTTTCAGACGGAGGTAGCATGCTGTGCAAAATAACAATGGACTTGGATGCGGCTCTGAGCAATCACCAGTGGTTGAGAATTATTCAGGCATTCCATGAATTGCTTTTTGTATACTTTTTTGTGTTGCCCTAAGTGGGACAAGTATGCCCAGGTTTGTGTCCTGCACACACTGTGTCACTTGAACCAAGTTATACCTGCTGATGAGCCCTAACTAGAGCAAAACTGGTCCTGGGTTGCTTATGTTCCGGTTAAGGGAGGATCTGTCCTGGCAGTTTGGGCTGAACTGTTCCCATTTCAGTAGGGTCAAGGCTGATGTGCAAATGGCTGGGTTCAAACTGGGCATGAGGTGCAAAATAACAATGGACTAGGATGTGGCCCTGAGTAATAACCAGTGTCTGAGATTATTTCAAGCATGCCATCCATCAATTTGTATTACACTTTATTGTGTCAACCTTGATGCACACTTCATCACAGAATCAGGACTCAAACTCTCATTGTTGCACATCATAGAAATACTTCTTACCATAGACTACAGGAGCCAGTGTGTGGACTGTGCTCAGGAGAGTAGAGATGGCCTCACCTTTACCATCATTCATAAATACTTCTGGTCCTGCATCAATAACAACCAAAAAGCACTCAACTAAGGATGTGTAAAACTCAAGCTGTTTGCTCTAGCATGAATATGCGAAATCACAGCAAAATTACAAGGATTATGCAAAAATACATCTCCCAATTGAAAATTAAATTTCTTTTTTTTAGTATTATTTTTTCTTGAGTCAATAAAATCAGCATAGATTTAAATTACATTCATGAGTACAAAAAGACAACATAATCTGAGAGGGGCATTGCCTATTCATCATAGCATTATACTTTCAACATACTTCACGGGGATATAAACATATCAGGGACCAAACATTCAAGCATGTTATAGCCCTTTAAAAACATAAACTAAGTAAAGAAATAAAATGGACATAGATAATGGTATGTTAACTTATACATTGAGAGAGAAGAAAGTAATTATTGTAAATACTCTACTAAAGCCCCCCAGATCTTAGTACCCAACCGGCGATTCTGAGTGCCCTTGAGAGCGTAAAGACTATATTCCAGATTAAATATAGAATACAATTTACCCCTATACAATTCAAAATATGGTGGTTCTTTCTCCCTCCATAATGATGCAATACACAATCTTGCAATCAGCATAGATATAAATACAAAATACCTAGATTCATACATTCCCTGTGAATCCACTACTTCATCTACCACTCCAAGCATCATCACAGTTGGTGTAATCGCTATCCGCACCCCTGTCACCTCCGTCAAAAAAATCTCAATCTTATTTATGAACTGTCTCAGATCTGGACATTCGTAAAACATGTGGAGTGTATCTGCTTGATCTGAGGCGCAGCGTGTACATTTACCTTCTTTTGGACTCCTCCATCGTGCAATTTTGACAGGCGTGTAATACAAACCATATATAGTTTTGTAATGTTGCGACTTGAGACTGGAAGAGACCAGAAGCTTTTCTGACAATGCTAATGACTGTTATAGGAGATTTCCTACGTGATTTAAATTATTGTTCCATTTGGAGTTCTGTTTTTCCAGATCGTCCCCTTGTAGTTTATTAAATTTTAAGTTGATTTCCACTAGCTTACATTGAAAACAGTGTTGCCTGCATTTGGATTTGTAGTTTCCACACGAATATTACTCAAATGGTTCTATCTGATAAAGAAATCTACCTGAAATGTTTGTTGACCGTCCATGCTAATGGAACTGCTGCTTGCATTCAAAACACTACTGTTCACATTCAAATGTTTAGTTACTTGCTCAAACATTACCTAAATGATTTGTTTGGGTGAAAGACCTTCCCTGACCCTATGAACGCCTAATGTGAGTGCACCCTGCAAGTGGCAGTTTGTGGACCTTAATCTATTCCGGCCAGCCAGGTCGGGGGGAGCACCGCCGCACAACATGCGGTTCCGTGCTTGTCTTTGGTGATAGCACAACGGGACTACCAGGCGAGTGGCAGAATGGGGGAAGCCACCTTTGACACACCCATGTAAGATAAACTTTATTGAACAAGGAAGTGCTGCCAGCTCACTTGAGTTTGATTTGGACTACCAATCCCAGGATACATTGGTGATACTCACCTGAGTTTGATTGTAAGCAAAAGTAAAGGGTATTTATTGGCAAGTCACGTGTTGGCACTTCTTTGTTGCAGCAAACCTCTGATGAAGGGCGGAGCCAGAAACGCGTCAGGTGCTGCGGGCGCAGGCTGTGTGAAAGATCTTCCCTGACCCTATGAACGCCTAATGTGAGTGCACCCTGCAAGTGGCAGTTTGTGGACCTTAATATATATATATATATATGTATATATATATATATATATATATATATATATATATATATATATATATATATATATATATATATATATATATATATATTACCTACTGCCAGTAGGTAGTTATAGTTAGGATTATTTTAAATAGGGATTCGCAACATTCTATTGGGAATAACTTTTGCGCTGGTTGAGGAATCTTCCTGAAATTTTCCTCAAATTTGCCTCGCCGTGCTCCGCTCCTTCCCTGAAAGTTTGGGGGGGATTCGTCAAGCGGGGGCCGAGATAAAATGGGGGTCCAAAAACGTGTTTTCCCCATGGTAATTTCCATAGGGCGGTCGAACTCACTTTTAGCCCGAACGGCTGAATGGATTTCCACCAAACTTGGCAAACTTGTAGGGACTGGTAGCCTGATGTGCCTTTGCTATGTCTCAAGATATATGCTCTAGTGGATTTTGAGTGATTTAGGTTAAAAAAAATATATATATCTATAAGCGCGCCCCGGTACGTGCACCGGGGCGCGTACCAGCGCGCTACGCGAGTTTGCGCACGGAAAGCTGATTGGCTCTCGGGTGTCTGTCAACATTCCAAACAGTCCGGAGCGGCCGCCATCTTGTGTCTCGGTAGGATCGAGACACAAGAGGTGGAAAAAACAAAGGGGGAAATGACCAAAAGGGGGCAGAGTAGACCCCCCTGACCCCCTAGGTTTGATGTGGGGGCAATAAAAGGGCCCCGCGGGGCAAAAAAAAAAAAATTCGATTTGCGCGGAGAGAGGGTGCCCGGTACGCGCACCGGGGAGCGTATCGGGGAGCGTACCATGGGGAAAAAAAGAATGACAGAGTTTTAAAAAAATGTTGCTTTTTTTTATAAATTGGAGGTAGTTCTGAAAAAAACTGTTTTTTTTCTTCTTTTTGTTGTTTTATTTCTTTATTGTTTTTTTGAACATTTTGTACTTTTTTTGGCTTTTATGAACAATTTTTTATTTTTGTTGTTATTTTTATGGGGAGAAACAAAAAACAGGGAAAACTCTTGCCGCATTGACTTTCTTCTGGCCTCTTGGGAATTTAAAAAACTCCCACACAATGTGCTCTCTCGGTTTGTAGGGGGGATTGTCTTCAGGAAGGAACGTCCTCTCCTCCTCCTCCTCCTCCTCCTCCTCCTCCTCTTCTTCACCACCAATGTGGTGTTGTGTTGGTCCTTGTGGTGGTGGTGGTGCAGATGCTCCTGCTGCTGCTCCTACTGTAGCCATTTCTCAATGAATGAAAACAGGTCTTCCTCACTCAAAGAACAAAGTGAGAATGAGGAAAAAAGGTGAGGGCTTTCATCATTTGGAAACCAAAACTGTCCTGAACCAATAAAAAGTGGTATTTTTAGGTCACATGACCCAACGCGCTTACGCTATGCGCCCAGGGCCCCGGGGTGCACCCAGGGGCGCGTCGCGTAAGCGCGTCTGATGGTTACGTAGCGTGATCGTATGCGCTCGAGTGCTTCCGGCTATGCAATACGTCACGATGATGTTTTTGTTCGCAGCAAAAGCGCTAACGAGACGCTCACCGGTACGCGCCCTGGGGCGCGCAGAAAGACTGCGCTTACCGGTGCGCTCACCGGGACGCGCACCAGGAGCGCTCCAGGGCAAAAAATAGTATTACATAAATATACAATATAGGATTCATTATACACAATATTACATTTCATACCTATAGAAATTTGCTATTAAAAAACCTTTGAAATTCACTGAAAAAACATAGGTTTGAGGCCCTATATATAGTTAGGAATCAGCATTTAAAAAACCAATGAAATTCACTGAAAAAGCCATAGGTTTCACACCAGTTATAGTTAGGAATTAGCATTTAAAAAACCTATGAAATTCACTGAAAAAAACAGAGGTTTCACACCAGTTATAGTTAGGAATTAGCATTTAAAAAACCTATTAAATTCACTGAAAAAACCATACGTTTCACACCAGTTATAGTTAGCTGGAAATTTTACTGACATAAAACCATTGAAATTCCCACGTTATAGTTAGTTGGACTCACTATAACTTGCGCACCTGCAATGCACTGCTGATGACATCACATATTACATCACTCATGACATGGTCAGTGACATCACTCATGACATTATCCTTGTGACAGACTGACAGACCTCCTTTCAGTGTAATGTAACCCTTGAAACACATATTTGAAAATAGAAACTAACATTTTCAAAAAAATGGAGATACCCATACCAGATACAACAACCAATTCAGTAATTCCACCATCTATATACACATCCACTCATTCAGCAACAGTTCTATATAGTCACTCATACATATACTCACTTATCATATGTAGTGATACACATAACATCCTGTTACACACCGACAGTATATGGAATTTCATTTGTTTTATATCAATAAAATGTCCAGCTAACTATATATGGTCTCTAACCTATGGTTTTTTCAGTGAATTTTCAAGGTTTTGTAAATGCAAATTCCTAACTATATATGGTCTATAACCTATGTTTTTTTCAGTGAATTTCATTGGTTTTTTAAAAGCTAATATCTATAGCTGTAAAATATATTCTTTATTACGTGACGTATCACGTAGCCACGTGAGACGCCTCATGACGGGTCGCATAACCGTGACGTATCGGCTCTGCAGCGCAAACAAAACCCGTAACGTAAGCGCGCCGGAGCACGCTTACAGATATATATATTTTTTTTAACCTTAATTAGACAAAATCCACACGTGCACATATCTTGAGGCCTTGCAAAGGCACATCAAACAAACATTCCCTACAATTTTGCCAAGTTTGGTGGAAATCTATTCCTTTAAATTTTATTTTACTGTTTCTCTTGGTTTTCCCCTTGTTACGCTTACCGGAACGCTACCCGGTACGCAAACCGGACGCTCCAAAAACACAAGATGGTGGACTCCCGTTACGCTGCCGGTTAGCTGCCCGGTTCGCGTACCGGGAAGCGCCTCTACCGCAAAAAATCGCAATTCTTTTTTTCTTTTGCCCCGCGGGGAACTTTAATAGCCCCCTCATCAATCCTAGGGGGTCAGGAGGGGTCTACCTTACCCCTTTCCTTCATTTACACCTTTTTTTTCCACCTCTTGTCTCTCGATCCTACCGAGAGACAAGATGGCGGCAGCTCCGGACTGTTTACAATGTTGACAGCCAATCAGCTTCTCCTCAGACTCCCGTTACGCTGCCGGTTAGCTGTCCGGTTCGCGTACCGGGACGCGTCTCTATGATGAAAAATCTCAATTTTTTTTATTTTTTTTTGCCCCGCGGGGCACTTTAATATCCCCCTCATCAATCCAAGGGGGTCAGAAGGGGTCTACCTTGCCCCCTTTCCTTCATTTCCCCCTTCGTTTTTCACCACCTCTTGTCTCTCGATCCTACCGAGAGACAAGATGGCGGCCGCTCCGGACTGTTTAGAATGTTGACAGACACCGGAGAGCCAATCAGCTTCGCTTCGCAAAGTTCCGTTACGCGAAAAGTACGCGAACCGGAGCGCTACCCGGGACGCTGTCACAGATATATCTGTTTTTTAAAACGTTAATTTCTCAAAATCCACTGGAGCACATATATTGAGACCCAGCAAAGGCACATTGGGCTAACAGTCCCTACAATTTTGCCAAGTTTCGTGCAAATCCATTCAGCCGTTCGAGCTAAAAGTGAGGCCAAACGCCCTATGGAAAAATGAATAGGAAAAAAGTGTTTTGGGACCCCCCTTTTTTCTAGGCCCCCCCTTGACGAAACCCCCCCAAATTATCAGGGGCTGCTCAGAAACAAAATGTGCCATTTTCCTGAAAATTTCAGCCGATTCCGTCCACAAACGCCAAAGTTATTAGACATAGAAGAAAGAGAAAAAATCCTAACTATATATACCTACTGGCGATATATATATATATATATATATATATATATATATATATATATATATATATATATATATATATACATACATACATACATACATACATATATATATATATATATATATATATATATATATATATATATATATATATATATATATATATATATATATATATATTCATTAGAGTTGCCCCTGTGGAAAGAACACCAAGTGGATTAGATTTCGCCTTGATTTAATGAAATGCTGCAGTTACACCTCCAAAAAGACTGGCTTTTCAAAGAATATTGTCCCTCGACCAACCGCGTTTCAAGTTTCCTCTTCGTCAGCAGCCTCGGGACTGCAAGTGTTCAAGGCACTGCTTGTGCATATTTGATCCATTATGAACTTCCCTTTGTGGGTGTGGCAGCACCATCGGCCTTGTGGTTCGTGTAGTTCGCACTCTTACTCCAGTGAGTTTTGCCTTGTTATTGCTCATGGGTCATCAATAACCCCAGTGGGCAAAAGTAACACAGTTCTTTGGGGGTGCACTGCGTTCGCCGCATTTCACCACTTGCACCACCTCCCGATTCACGATGTCATCACTCGAAGGCCTCTCGGGCCCGCATTAGCAGTGTCTTCCTTCCGCGACCGGACAAAGCCGCAAACATAAGTTCATTAGAGTTGCCACTGTGGAAAGAACACCAAGTGGATTAGATTTGCCTTGATTTAATGAAATGCTGCAGTTACACTTCTAAAAAGACTGGCTTTTCAAAGAATATTGTCCCTCGACCAAACGTGTTTCCAGTTTTCTCTTCGTCAGCAGCCTCGGGACTGCAAGTGTTCAAGGCACAGCTTGTGCATATTTTACCCATTGCGAACTTCCCTTTGTGGGTGTGGCCTCACCATTGGCCTTCTGGTTCGTGTAGTTCGCACTCTTACTCCAGTGAGTTTTGCCTTGTTATTGCTCATGGGTCATCAATAACCCCAGTGGGCGAAAGTCACACAGTTCTTTGGGGGTGCACTGCGTTCGCCGCATTTTACCACTTGCACCACCTCCCAATTCATGATGTCATCACTCGAAGGCATCTCGGGCCCGCATTAGCAGTGTCTTCCTTCCGCGACCGGACAAGGCCGCAAACATAAATTCATTAGAGTTTCCCCTGTGAAAAGAACACCAAGTGGATTAGATTTTGCTTTGATTTAATGAAATGCTGCAGTTACACCTCCAAAAAGACTGGCTTTTCAAAGAATATTGTCCCTCGACCAAACGCGTTTCAAGTTTCCTCTTCGTCAGCAGCCTCGGGACTGCAAGTGTTCAAGGCACAGCTTGTGCATATTTTATCCATTACGAACTTCCCTTTGTGGGTGTGGCCGCACCATTGGCCTTCTGGTTCGTGTAGTTTGCACTCTTACTCCAGTGAGTTTTGCCTTGTTATTGCTCATGGGTCATCAATAACCCCAGTGGGCGAAAGTCACACAGTTCTTTGGGGGTGCACTGCGTTCGCCGCATTTCACCACTTGCACCACTTAAAATGGAAGCAAGAAAATTTGCGTAGTGGATTTACTCACAGGGGCAACCTTTTTGAATTAATGTTTGCGGTTTGTCCGGCCGCAAGAGGATCCCGCTGCCTGAACGGCAGACCAACGCTGCTCCAAGCAGGATGCAGCGCGAAATGGATGCAAATATTCCGGACTTCGTGGGAAAGCAAAGTAAGATGCTGAGATGTGCAATCTCTTCCACCCACTTGGGGAAACAATGATGAACAAGTGTTAAATGCTCCTTTCACTCATGATGAGGTTTACTGTGAAGCACTACAAGTCCCAAGATGCCAGGAGCCACGCCCTAAAGGGCAGGACTTATTAAGTGCATAGAAGCAAGAGAGGAACTTTAGCAGTCGAGCACAGAACCACTGACAAAGGGAACAGGAGTTCTCGAAACGCGTCTGGACTTGTGCATTGAGAACTTTTAAAAAGTGGGAAACACGCTGCAATTTACAAGCAGGCGAAGTTCATTAAAATGGAAGCAAGAAAATTTGCGTAGTGGATTCACTCACAGGGGCAACTTTTTCGAATTAATATATATATTTATATATAGAATTGGGACTACCGCAACTAGCATGCAATTCACTGGAGAATGCATGGGATAGGAAAATGAGCAGCAGTCCGTTACCTGACTTTCCAAAGGCCCAGCCCTATGATTAAGATGCCTGTGGCATCGAAACGCGTCAGGGACTGGAACCAATCAAGTTGTATTTTGCTGCCTCTGTGAATAAAGGTTCAGTTGAACTCTTCCTCGTGGAGTGCGTTTCCAAAAGCTTGGGGGTTTTCTGGAAGGAATATTAACACGGCTACTCCGGCCGTGGGAGATGCACCGCCGCTGACATCGTTTTGAAGGTCTGTGGGGCTGCAGACTTTGGCAGCCTATTTCCAGTACGAGGAAGTCAGCAAATGCGAGGCAGATTTGCAACTTGAAACCCACTGGAGGGTATTGAAAACAATCTTTTTTAAATTGGGAGCATAAACAGTATTGGAAAAAACGGACCCCACCGAAGGGGAAGAATTGGGACTACCGCAACTAGCATGCAATTCACTGGAGAATGCATGTGATAGGAAAATGAGCAGCAGTCCGTTACCTGACTTTCCAAAGGCCCCGCCCTATGATTAAGATGCCTGTGGCATCGAAACGCGTCAGGGACTGGAACCAATCAAGTTGTATTTTGCTGCCTCTGTGAATAAAGGTTCAGTTGAACTCTTCCTCGTGGAGTGCGTTTCCAAAAGCTTGGGGGTTTTCTGGAAGGAAGATATATATATATATATATATATATATATATATATATATATATATATATATATATATATATACATATATATATATATATATATATATATATATATATATATATATATATACATATATATATATATATATATATACATATATATATTTATATATGTATAAAACATGTACATTATTAATTAGATATACCAAAAATCTACAAATATTATATAAAATAAAATAGTGAATACATTTGCAAAAAAAAAATTATTTTAAACTAGAAAATAATTACAAACAAAAAAATGTATTCAAACATAAATGTATATATTTTATTTCCTACCCTATAGCACCACACCAATAACAAAACACTTGAACATTCTTAATTACTTTTATTTATATATTTAACATAATTATTAATCAATTCAAATATTATTAATAAAAAACAGTAATTGTCTACACACTTGTCACTATAATATCCACAACACACACCTTAATTAAACTATAGAATTATAAAACACAATTAAAACGTATTTTAAAATTAAAAACGAGTACTATTAATAACTAATAATTAAATAAATAAAATGTATTAAATACCCATCCTTTACCCCTTTGAAAGTAAAAACAACACACAGAAAGTAAACAATTACTCAAAATAAATATCAGATAGTTAACATTATTTAACAAGTATACATTAATTAACTAAGCACAAATTACTTCACACCCTATACTCCTATGAACACCATGAAACCAACCTAAAATTAATTACACAATTACCATAAATAATTACCAATTAACTAATAAAAAATATTAACAACCAATTATTAATTCTTCAATTAAAAAAGATTACTTCCCACTCCCCACCTTTTACACCTATAAATACCACAAGACACACCTAAAATTAATCACAGAATGATCATAATTAATTGCCAATTACTTAAGTTAAATTAATTAACAACCAATTAATAATTAATTAATAATAAATTGCTTTACACAGTTAACACTATTACATCTCAACTAAGCAAATATTAATAAATAAAAACGAATCAATAAATTTAAAATAATGAAATACCTTTCCACCTATCCCCCATAAACCCACAACCTGCTACAGAACTAAAAGAACAACATTCAAATAAAAAAGTATAAATGCTAAAAATATAACACATATTATAAAAATACAAACAATTCTTATACAAAAATACATTCATCACATACATATAAAATATATACTAAAATACATAACAATAGGAAAAAATTGTATTCTTAACAATTATATTTTTGCAAACGATAATAAACACTTCGATATTTTTAAAATCAATATTACATACCTTAAGTCGATATTCTTTCTGTGGATATTTCTGACCCACGATAATGACTCGATATTTGTGCAACTCGATATTTTGTAATTGAAGTTCTGCATCTGCACCCATCCTTATCTAGATCAAAATCAAAGCCTATGGAGATGATGTCTTACAATCATTTGCCATTAAAACATTCTCTGGACAACTTTTCTCATACCTACACACCATTGTCAATGTCTCACTCACTCAAGGCATCTTCCCTGAAGCTCAGAAGACAGATCTCCCCACTCATCAAGAAACCCATGCTAGATACAGACAGGCTTCAACTACCTCTCCATCACCGATCTAGCCCATATCAGCAAGAACATCAAAAAATGTATCCATACACATTGTCAAGTTCACCTCAATGCTATCAACTTCTTCATGACTATCAATCTGTCTTCCCATCACACTGCATAGTTGAGACAGCTACATTAGATATAATAGACAACTCCATCCTGACCACAGATAAAGATTAACCCATCTCTTGATCTTACAAGAACTCTAAGTTATCTTGGGCGGAACCGACCACCCGCCCTCATCCACATCCTGAATTACAAATGGGTTTCACTGGAAATATCCTTAACTAGTTCCCTTACCTATCCGAATGACACCAGGGGCTTCCTTATAGGTATGATTCTCTGTGCCAGTTCAGTACACCTTATAACAGATAATGTGCTATCCCCCAGTCTAGAGACAAACTCATGCCTGCCCAGATAACAGTGTATTATTGAAAGGCAGAGTGACTATTTGAATCATCTGCTCCATCTTTCAAACTGGAGGTAAGACTGGGCTGGTACTTCAATGGGGTAGCAGAGATCCTCCTAATGATGGGTGCAGTGAGTGGCCAGGGGTATGCATTGGGAATCCAAGGCACCCACTTTTCCCCTTGTCAGATGGGGCTCTAGGGGTGCAGGGGGGCTGACCTTGTATCAACTCTTTGTAGCGCATAGTGAGATGGCCTCTTTGCCTCTGTGTCCAAGTTCATACCATGGGACAAAGTATTTCCTTCATTTGCGTGGGGACACCATGCAAATGAGAACTAGCCCTTTAGTATAGAGCCACACTACAAGTGCATTGGCTCTGTCTGTATTACAGAAGGGATTGCACAAGCATTTGCCACCTCTTCTGTAAGACCATATTTTTTAAGGGGCACAGACAGTGGTTGCACATGCCCATAGTACCTCCAGGACACTTTATATAGCATGGATCAGTTCTTTGTCATGGGCCCCTGCAGGTCCCAGAGGATCCCAATCAACTGTGGAGTTTCCCAAAGTTCCATTTTGTCCCCTGTCATTTACAACCTATATATTGCTCCTCTTGAGGATCTACACACAGATAATAACATCAATACTCACCAATACACAGAACTATATTTGAAAGTCTCCTCTACTTCAGACATCCAATGCCTCAAACATTGTTATCAACTCATCCAGAGCTGGATAGACATCGCCCACCTGAAGCTTAGCTGCTACTATTCATCAAAAACAGTACCAAGTCTTCCAAACCTGACGACTCAATGACCTGAACCTAAATTGATTCGATTCGGTTCAGCTTTCACTCAATGCCAAGCCACTCAGATTCACCATGAACACAAATAGCCCTTCATGGAGCACAATGGCAATAAAACTAAGGCAATCTGGTACCAGCTGCCTCGACTAATGAAGTGAAAACATTCCTCCCAGAAAGTGATTTCATAATGGCTGTTCAATCTCTCATTCTTTTTTATATGAATGGTGGCCTCCTAAATACCACACCAGGTGCCATTACGGGCAACCCACATTTTTCAGCAATATGACTGCATCACCCTTCAAAATGTAATGGAACTCCATTGGTTCCACTTGCCAGCACGCACCATCTTCAACACCAGTTGCATCATTTACAAAGCCATCCTTACTGATGTTATCTGGATGATAAGCTCCCTCTCCCCAGAGGCTGTTGCCCAGTCTGCAGCCTGGAACCATAAGACTTGAGTCAAACAAGGGTGGAAATGAAAAAAACAATGCATCTAAGCAGCCATGATCTATAACCACACCCTTCTTTTCCATCAGGACTTTACCAATCCTGCTTCAATTTAGGAAACTCTCTTCAAAGGCCTCTATTTTATCATGCAGCAACAGGCCACTGTCACTCGTAAAAAAGAGCTACACCTCCTCTCATATTTGCCTTTGCCACCTCGGTGAACTTCATGGTTTTTTGATTAAGTTCATGCTATATACATACCACATATATACATACACACATGCTGTAAAAGCAGAAACAATGGAAACAAAAATAAAGTTCTACAGACATGACATTTCATTGGTTGCACGCTCTTAACACATTCTTATCTTTCTACTACTTAATAAAATCATGGGTTAAAAACTATTTTCAAAATAAGGAAAATCATATCAAACGCTCCCAGAAAGCATCTTTACAAACTCAAAAATGAAAAGCTACAGCAAAGATTTTGAATGTATAATCCACATTAGATTGAACAGGTTGTCTCATATTGGAGCAATACACAGTTGACTGCAGTGGTTCGCTAGATATTAGTTATGTAAATAGGAATACAACTGCTACTCATCTTATTGTAAGTTGATAACTAAACACTCTTGGTTGTGAATTGGCAAGGTATTTTGGAGGCAGCAATTTTTGTGAAATTCTGGTATATCCAGCAGAACAGTATTCCATGATGTAAGCACCTCTCTATTTTGTATCATTCATGGCTGAATGTTGATTATGTTTTTTACCCATTGTTTCCATTTGGTTTGTGCCGTAACGTTCTTGTGATGTAGTCGGCGCAACACTTACATGCAGAGCAGCCAAATTACAAAGAAATGCTCTGCCCTAGATAGAACGCTATTTGCATGTAGAGGTCAACTATTACCAATTTCAAATGTTGGAGGGGTAGCAGATAGACTGTAACAGTTGACTTTCTATTGAGGACAAAGGAATGGTCAGGTAGCTCAGCACATGCGTATTTAAAAAACAAATGTGGTCAGTGCATGGAGGGCCAGAAACTTGCAAGCAGATGTTCATGTCACTCACTGTGCGACCCTCCACACCAATGTTACAGAATGCATTTATATATGTGATAAAGTACACATTAACCCCTTCCACGCTCATGACGAGCTGGGCTCGTCATGGTGTAGCCTCCTCGCACGCTCATGACGAGCCCAGCTCGTCATGTAACATGGGTTTTTTAAAATCTCAACATACGGCCGTAATTACAATCGCGCCCATGAGGTTAAACCAACCTATCTCGAGTGAAGTCACACCCGACCACTGTGCACTGTTGCGAAACTGTTTTAGTTTATTTTATTTTGCAATTCTTAATGTTTGATTTCAAAATAAGGTTAAATATATCACCATATCTTTTCAATTCAATACATTGAAAACTTCATACATGTTTGTTCAAATAATTTACACATTGGTACTTAAGGCAGCAAGATTTAAACAATAAACAAACAAAGCAAAAATCATCCAATTCATTATTCATTATTCATTGTAATGCCCGATGCATTTCGAGCCTGGTGGGGCTCTTCTTCCGGGGCCTGAAATCTAAACAGATTGAAACACATGTTTTAAAAACAGGTCATTACATTTGGGACCAAGTGTTATTGAGTGTTGGATGTAAGTGCTCAGGTTGAACGAACCTCCACCTAATGGCCACGTGATTAATGAAAGGTGGGCTTACCCTATATTTCTTGGAGCAAGCAAAGTTCTGAAATTAATAGAGGAGAAACCTTATAAACATCGTCATGAACAAGTTCTGAATGCAAAACTCAAATCAAATGTACTGAAAGCTCTAAGAAAAACTCACCCTCGTGGTGAAAATGTAAAACGTTAAATAAGGTGTGCTTCTCCCCTACATTCAATAAAGTACACATTGCCATACATTACAAGACTATTGCAAGTCACAGAGGAGTTCCGTGACCATACAGAGGAACAATGCTAAAGGCTGAGCTCCTTTATAAAGTAATCGATCTCCATAGTGACTAGCAGTATCTTTTATATGTGCAGTCATGAAATTTGAATCTACGAATAATGTGAGTTTACTTGATATGAATAGGTCATAAATACCAATAGTTGAGCCGTATTTAACATTTAAAAGCATTTAAAGTTGACAAATAGGCTTCAAATCCAGTTGCATTTGTTGTACATTGAACACATTTTCAAAAGCATGATTTCTCGTTTCTCTGTCTGTGCACCTCTAATCAAAATGAGTCCTTCAGAATTTTGTCAAATATCCTTCATTCTGCCAGCTTTATGGTCTAGTGACTCATGCATCTTAAATTGATTTTTTTCGTGTTTCTAATGTTCCTGAAGAAAGGAGAAGAGCTCGAATATCTTTACAAGGCCTACTCCTCTGGCTAGTGGAGGTTGTATATGTAATTTCAAATTATGGTATTGTTTTGTTCGGGTACAATATTCACTAGATTTTAGGTGAAAGTCCCTGATCATTATTAATGGGGCTCTCATTTTCCATGATGTGATTTATCTTTTATGATTGAATATTGTGATGTACCATTTGTGTTAGACCATAGTGACAGTTTGGTTTCTCTAACTGACAAACCAATATAACATGATGTATTTGTGAACTGAGCTAGATTTCTTTAGCTTTCTATAGCGAGCAGGCTCCACATTACGTCAAGACTTTTCGGGTTTGTTCTTACCTTTAAATCTTGCAACCTTCATGCCTGTCTTTTTGCAAATTTACTCATTTGCCTGTGCTAAACCATATTGGTTTCTGGCTCCGTAACTTGAATATATCCCTATGCTAATTCCCACATATTTGCATTTTGAGAATAATTTGTGTTTTGATTTGAACAGACTAACTAACTATTTTACCCCACTGTCATGATTCCTAAAATGTAAATAAACCTTCTTGGTTTCGACTTTGAACCTTGTCTGGCGTAGGTGTACTTAGACTTGGTTTATTTTTATTCCATGATCATAGCCCTTTGGATTCTACATAAGCCTCCAATCCCAATGGACATTTAAAGTAATAATTTCTGGTTAAACATTTTTTAGGAAAGCACAATTGCATCAAGTGTATGGTAGAGTTTATTGTATTCCTTATTAAACATGGTCACCCTTCCCATAAACCGCTTAAATCCTTAGTGTCTTGCTCTTGTATATTCATTTCAGGCAGGAAGAATACAAGCAGAATAAGTATAAGAAATTAAACACATCAAAAAGCAGTAAGTAATTGCTAAACATTTCAGTCTTAGGATATCTTTCCCCAAACTTTGTACCTTCTCCCACTCTGTTTTGCTGAATTAGTTTTTGTTGCCTTAGGACCTTACCACTGCTAAACAGTGCTAAAGAACTTGTGCTCACTTCATAAAACATAGTAAAATTGATTTACATTGGACTGGCATATTTAATCTATTATAAGTGCCTAGTAATGTGGTATACCATACACTCAGGGATGGTAAATTAAATGCTACTAGTGGTCCTGCAGCACGTATTGTGCTATCCATTACGCAGCCCCTTAATACATGTCTCAGGGCAGCCATTGCAGCCTGAGCGCAGTTTAAATTGCCAACTCAACCTGGTAAAATAAACCCCTTGCCAAGCCTAAAACTCCTTTTTAATACATAAAAGTTCCCCATAAGGTATGTCCTAAGCCCAAATGGCATGGTGCAGAGTATTGTAAATGTGGTACATGCACTTTAAGTTTTACCTGTCCTGATGGTGAAAAGCTCACACATTTGTTTTTCATTACTGTGAGGCCTGCTGCTTCCATAGCATAACTTTGGGTTACCTTATTCCATTTAGTAAGTGATAACTTTTGTTTAGGAGCTGGTAGAAATGTAATGCTTGATGCCTAAGGAATTGTAATTTTAAATTCTTTTGAATGGTAAAGTCAGATTTTAAGTTACTATTCTAAAAATACCACTTTTAGGGAGTTGGCATTTTCTTGTACTAACCATTTGGTGCCTGCAGCCAGTTTATGGGTCACTTTACTATGTGTAGTTGGCAGTTGGCATTTGTGTATTCCTCCCAGACAGCCACACAATAAAGGGACTGTGTGTTGGCAAGATGGGCAATCCAAGCAGGATGAGATTGCAGAGCTGAGCAGCCCCGCTTACACTTCAAAGACACTGCATCAGCTCACACACAAAAACTTCACATTAGCCTATTGTGACTGCTTACAGGCTATGTTCAGGGCAGGGAGGCAGGAACTTCCAGACACATCTCTTGGCAGGAAAATCCAGAAGTTTGTTTCTTCGACTTCAAAGCTGACACCAGGTATAAAATTAGGACCCTTAGACCCATTCTTCAGTTAACTTCTGGACTTGTGGAGGACTCTCAGAGAAGTGCCCTGCTGCCCATGACCTACTGTGTATTTCAGAGCACTGCCTGCTGCACCAAAATAACTGACCTCCTGCCTGAAGCCTGCCATATGCCCTCAGAGGGCTGGCCTGCTGCTTGAGACCTACTTCTCTGCTTGAACCCAAGACTACCGGAGTGACTCCAAGTGTTAGCTTGCTGACCTCCGGATTAGAGCCTTTGGGACGGAAAAGACTCCAATCATCTTGAACTTGCTCCGGGACTCAGCCTCAGTGAGTCATGTCCTTCCAAATGGTACCTTTCCCATCCGGGAACCTCGCAGGTGGTGCTTAAAGATGCTCAGATAAACCAAATCCAAACCTTTGAAACATTTACAGCCAAACATGCCGTGAAAACAAAGAGGAGCCCAGGAACTATCTGCCAGCCAATCCATCCATTGTGCATCACCAGTCAGCCTGAAGATACGTTCTTCTCTGCAGCAGCAAATCCTGTTCAGCAGACCCTGGAAGGATATCTGCTTTGTGGAATTCTTGCTGGCTACAGTCTGCTGCTTCATTCCACTGGAGATTTTCAACTTCCAAAAAAGCAACTAAATGCCAACATTGAAATTTTCAATTAATTTTCATTCACCAACTCCTAGACAATGATGCATTCTCCGTGAATAGCACCAGCTGCCTTGCCCCGATGAACTTTACTTTCACCGAAATATTTTTCCGAGATTACTTTTAAGTCTGAGGTAAGTGGAGTCCACCCAAATCCACTTCTTATAATTGACCCACACTCCGTCGCAGTCAGCCCTAAATTTCGACTTTTCCCCGGTCTTGCATGACTAGATGTAAGCAGTTGGCACTTTGATCTTTTAAGCTCTACTTTTCACTTTTAACGTTAAAAATTCATAACTCTAATTCTACTGTCTGGGTTTTGGTCATTTTGATGTCATGTAATGTATTGAAATGTACTCTGTTTTTCTAATTTAGTGTTGATTTGTTGTGTGTTTTACTTTATTACTGTATAAGGGCTGCATACATTATTTTTACACTGCCTTTAAGTTAAGCCTGATTGATGTTGTGCCAAGCTACCAGATGCTTAAGCACAGGATAATTGAGTGACTTTTGTAGTGCACCATGGCAAGGATTGTGGCTTTTGCTTGAGAATGGGCTCACACAACCCTCAACCAACAACCCAATTTTTCAAAGTAATTTTGCAAACAAATATTAGAATCAATTTAATGTAATTCAGGTTAAAATATGCTGGTGCTTAGATTGTGTAGGAACATACTGAGATTTTATCTTGCCCTCAAAGATCTATAGAGTGAGAGCAATAAATAAGTTACCATAAATATCTCCTTTCTTCTCGTCACTTTTTCTTTTTAGAGATATATACCAGATAAAGGAAAAGCTGATTCCCATTTCCCTTGCTTAAACCTTGGCTGCAGTTTGTGGCTGCAGTTATGCTATGTGGCCCTCCTTTCACCCTGGCTGATGGTTCTGGCAGCAGACAATGTGACATCAGAAGTCAACTGGAATAACTTGAGGAAGTTGAGCAGCTGTGCCATTTCTGTATTACAAGTGACTAGTGGCCTCACAAGTTGCTGGTAATAAGTACAGTAGAGAAGGGATTTCAGGTTCCCATATATTATAACACATAATGCACCAAGCTTTGAAGTGAAAATACAAGCATAATGAAAAAACTAACGCAAACATAATTTGGCAATACTTCTCCAAATAAACCCTATATGAGTTGACCATTTAGATACCATAGTGACATGGTATTGTAGTAATAGCTGTCTTTTCAATACAAAATAGTTTGAATCTGTTGCACAATAATATCTGTGTGACTAATTTTCTGGACTAAAATATGCAAACATCTCATCTTTTAATGGTGGAGTGAAGTAATCATGTAAAAATGTTTAAATCTCAGTTGTTATATAGAATATTTAACAGAAAGAAAATATGTTTTGCAACAGTGTATCGGCCTTTGTTTTCAATTCATATCTGATTATCTGTGATCATTAGTGACGTGATGATCCCATGATCATTTACCACCAACATTGATTTTGTGATCATTTGACATGAACTGTACAAAGTCAATTCAAAGCAATACTTTATTGATAACCAGCCCCATTTTCACTGCTGCGCAATGTGAAACTTACATGTCTTATGCAAAGGCGGAGGAGTGTCGCCCCACTGCTCTGCGAGCAGTAGTTAAAGGAGAACTAAAATGATAATAACCAACATTATCAACGTTATTATCCTTTTAGTTTTACATTTCCTGGTTTGCAAAGTGCACATGAATATGTTGCCGGCCGTCTCAGACCGGCCATACATTTATGTGCACTTTGCATGTTCTCCATTACAGCCTGGGTGGAGAACATGCCCTGGCTCCCATTTCCCGTCTGAACGCCATACCACGACGCTACGACCAGTCACAATATTGCATTGCAGCATTGTGATTGGCTTATGGGGAGCCTAGGAGCCCGGGTGCTTCCTGTTGCCGGACTCCAGACAGCAAGAAGATAAGAAGAGGAGGGAGAAGAGGCTGCAGCCGACCATAGCCAGGTAAGTGTTTTTTTTTCTTTTTCATTCCACCCTGCCCCACCATCTATGTCTGGTAAGAGCCGCTCCTGATATCTCATCTCCTCACGGATTAATCATGACCAAAACCACAACAATAATGGCACTGCAGAAACCCAACATCCTAGTTGGCACAACCACCAGGGCATAATTTCATCTACATTTATATTGAAGAATGATCATTTGAGGATCTGTTGGTACCACTGTCTTTTACCTGAGGGTGCATCAAAAAGAGATGTATCTGCGGTAAAAAATAACTTTGTCAAACTCCTATTTATGATACGTGTTCAAATGTGCCTTGTGTTTTTTTTGTAAGAGGGTTTGAAACAGCTATCGAAAGAATTAAACCAAGATTTGTGTCAAAGCCAATGCATTACACTCATCATTACTCATTAACTATGTGCTGAGTAATTTTCGTGCCTTTTTATATAGCAGTTTGTTTCGAAAAGAACGATTGCTCCATGTATTGACTTACTCTGATCTTCTGAACCCTGTGCAGTTAAAACACACCAAAGTTCCCTGATGGGCCGTGATCTTTGGCAGAAAATATTTCAGGCTAATGTTAAATGCTGAAAAAACATTATTTTAAAAACTGGATGCCAAGGAAATCATCTGCGTTGGCAGCAATTGTATGGAATGTGATGAATAACTCAATAAAAACTCGATTTGAGTAATAAATTAAGTGTTCTTGGAGACTAGGACGTTCTGAACATAAAAGGAAGAAACCTGATATAAACCCCCAAAGAATGAGGTAAAGTACAGGTGGCTACACTGCGAGCAAGCTTTCCCACATAGATTACATACTTGGCCTGGCTACTTTCTGATGAGGTATTTCATTCTTACAAGCCGTCCATTTTTTAAACTGACATAAGAGTTGCAGATTGTGGTAATTTTCTCATGAATACATTCATGACTGGAATTAGCATTGGCAAGAGGAATTCGTCGTGCTTTGAGAGTGATTTATTGAAGGGGAAATGAGTACAGCAATCCACATTTGTTGTGGGAATGTCTGTATCATTCCAATATTTGCTGGTTGCGTGTGTGGGGCTGAGCGTTTGGGCTGCCTGACACGTAGGTGGCTGTACATGCTGTGTATTTGAAACAGGTCTATTGCTGTAACTTGAACCTCTTGTGATTCATTAAGTTGTGTATATCTCCGAATTGCCGTGGAACCTGTCTGTTTGGGTAAAAGTGGTTAGCATGTAGGGTAGAAGGGTTTTACAAATACCAAGAAAATAAATAAAAAAATAAATAAATATGTAACTGCAGTGATAGAGATAACAAACATAAGCAGTAGGTCTGCACTTCTGCTAAAAAAAAAGGGCTTTAAGGCTTTCCTGGAACTCAGGTCGCTTTCATTTGAACCCAATGGGGAGAGTTCTTGTGAGAGGCAGGGAGCTAATTCAATAAACAAGAATGCATACGCTCCAAAGGATGCATGCAAACAGTGATAATAACTGAGTGTCAATAGGCCCTAAGATTCCATGAAATAGACAAATGTAGTGTCACAGATAATCATGAAGCACTTACTAAAATGTATCTTTAAATGAAAGATACTTAATATTTAATTGTTTTGCATAATGTATGCAGCACTTTTAGCTTGAAGGGGCACTGTTTCTTCGTGTATGTGTGTGTATGTTTGTGTGTGTAGTTGCCACTGTGTATTTATTGTTAGGTCAGAGCATCTATAGGAAGAGCATTCCTGTTTTGATAATAACTTTTGTGGCACTTGACGAATCTTCACAAAACTTTCCTAAAAAAGTTCATCCACCTCAGTTCTTTCCTGGAAAGTTTCGGGATATGTCAAGTGGGAGCATGGAGGAAAAGGGCTGGGGCAGGAAACTAGCCATGCAGGGCTGGAGTGAGTAGCATGGGTATAGGCATGGACAGGAACAATGGCGGACTGTGGGAGAGGGGCAGAGGCAGGGATAACAAGCTACCCACACAAGGCAAGCGGAAGGGGCTGTGGCAGCACATTGAACCATGCATGCAGGGGCATAGATTCAGATGACAGAGGGCATTGGGAAGGTAGGTAGGAGCAGCAAACAAAGCATTGAAGGCAAGCGGAAGGGAGAGGGGCAGCACAAAACATCACCACGGCAGGAGGGAGGTGGCAGGGCACAGACTCAAACAGTGGAGGGCTAACAGTAGTGTAGCAGCAGTTCATTTGTAGGGGCTGAGGGGCTATGCCCCATCATTTTCCTGCCAAGAAGAATGTCCGTCAGGCTGAAGAAATGCCAGCCTGGCAGACACTCTTCTTGTTCAGGTCAGGCAGCCAAGATCAAGACATGTGCTTAATGCACATGTTCCAGGCTGCCTGGGTTGAATTTTGCCAGGCTTAGGATTTCACAGCCCAGTGGGTGTGACCTTCTCAGCATGGTAAAAGCACCTTGAGGCACTCCCCTCATGACGAGAGGGAGCGTCACTGATTGCCTCCAACTTAGTTTCTTCAGTTTAATCCCTTAAGTAACACCTAGTTACAGACTGGGGTAAGGTCAGCGGTCTTTCTGACCCCATCCCACAATGTGACAAGTGAGGGACTGCTGCCTTCCCTCAGCCAATGAGGGAAGGCGGTAGTCTCAACCCTGCCCAGGGCAGGTACGTTTATGGTTTTGAATGTTTGGTGAGTGTGAGCAGATATGTGTATTAATGTATTATTTTGTCATGAGTGAGTGTTGTGAATAGGTTTGTGTATGTACATGTGAGAATGCATGGGTTTGAGTGAGTGTGTACTTGTGCCACCTGCTCTACTCCCTGGGAAAACTACTGGTTGCTCCTGCAGGAAGGGGTAGGAGAAACAGCCATTACATTGCATGCGTTACAATGCATGTGATTACAATGCGGTTGTTACAACAATCGCATTTTTACATCGCAGTACATTACAATGCAAGTTGTTGCGTCCACTTGCTGTACGGAGTGCGCTGACGTAAGGAATAGTATAATTTACTATTCCAACACTTTCCCTACTGTTACGCGCACTGGAGTTGGAATAGTAAATTATACTATTCCTAAATCCAGCACAACCCCTACAGCAATTCGATGTAACAACTTGCATTGTAATGTACTGCGATGTAACAGCACGTTGTTGTAATGACCGGGTTGTAATCGCATGCGTTGTAAATGCATGCAATGTAAATTGTCCTATCCGAGGAGGGAGACAGCAAGCTGACCACAGACTGCTTTAAAGCAACTATAACTGGTGACGACACCATTCACAGCGATGTTATCAAAGATGTAATTTCAGATGCCAATAGGAATTATATCAATGCAGTCGTTGAACGTGTCATGAGTGATGTATTATGTGCGTATATAAGCAGTGCATGGCAAGAGCACGAGTTATGGTTACTTTAGGGCATGAGTTATATTTACTTGAGATAACTATAAGAGGTAAGTTTCTGTTGGTTTATTAATTTAAAACAGTATGTTTGAACTGACATTTTCACCTAACTAAAACACCCTTTTAATCTTTGTTTTTTCATTGAATAGTTAGGGCTTTTTTAATATTATAAAGTAACATAATATCACAAATTCTAACTATAATGTCACTTTAGCCTTTGTTTTTTTTCAGTGGGACCCGCCTTCCACAAGACCCAGGGAATCAGGATGCCCTTAACCTACCCCTTATATCTTATTTTGTTTATTCTTTTAGGACTCTGTGATGCAGTACTTTGGTACCACAATCTGGTAGATACTGTGACACGTAAAGGCTTTTATCCACTGCTGTGATGTCAGAGCAACACAGTTAAAGGTGCATCAGTCAAAAAAGGCTTTCTTTTCCTGCACTCTGAATTGGGTCTGAAGTCAGCGTTCAGACTAGAGCTGCCAAATGTATTCTCACTTGGAACTTGTTTATGTTTAGATGTACTAGTGGCTTCCCCAGGAGCAACTTGTCTACCCTGTTAATTTGATAAAGTAGCAGGTTGTATAAACTGGTAGCACTGTCTAAGGAACACATGTACAGCAAGTTTCAGATAATGCACAGTATGTCATCACTGAGTATATTTGTTTTATCCCAAATTTGAATTTCCAGCATTAAACATTATTTTAAAATATAAGAGCAACTGACGCGGTTCACTATAGCACAAAGCACCATAGATCTCTCTACGTAGTATTATTGTACTTGGCCCTGTAGTAGGCAGGAAAAGAAAGTAGAACTTGTAGGGCCCCCTTCACAAAGGTAAACTTAGATAGTTGATCTAAACTTAGACCAGGAGTGTAGTGAACTCACGCTACAGTAGGGGTGGGGCTCTTTATGGGTCTCTTCTGTCTGCAACTCGGCAGATCAAATCTCATAAATAACTCTATGAAAGTATACAACGGTCAACAGAAGAGCAAGCGGGTAAAAGGAAACAAAAAACATGGGTAAAAAGAAAGAGGAAAGAAGGAATATTGAATAAATTGAAGGGTGAAAGGAATGAGGGATGAGTAGGGGGATGAAACGGTGAGTGGATAACTGTGTGTGTAAATGGATGAATGGGTGAACGAATGATGAGTGAATGGATAGGTGGATAGACAGGTGAAAGGATGGTGCAGTAGATGGATGGACGGGTGAATGAATGGATAGGTGAATGGATATGTGAAAGGATGGTAAAGGGATGGATGGATGAGTGGGGTAAAAGGATGAGCAAATGGGTGGTAGAGTGGACGAATGAGTGACAGGATGGATATCAGAGTTGATGGAAGGATGGTGGCTGGGTGGCAGGGTGAATGGATAGATGGATGGCAGAGTGAATGAATGGATGGCTGCATGGAAAGATGGCAGAGTGAATGGATTGATGAAATGAGAAACAAGTGAATGATGCGTGAATGATGCGTGAAAAAATGAATGGAAAATGAAATAGTGGATATCAGGATCTGGATGGATGGATGAAAGGATGAATAGGTAGATGTCTGGAAGGAAGAGACAGGAGTGCTCTTCTAGGGAACAGTCAGCTCACTTGCTTCCCGTGCTTTGTGCCATCATAGCTTTCATTTAAAAGTGGGGAGTACTTTCATTTTCTGACTACACCCTTGACTTAGACCAAACGTCGAACAGAATCTTGATGTCCGTACTCGGGCGGAGATCCAGCCCGAGTGTGGACATCAATATACTACTTTCAAATGCCCTTTGTGAATTCCCAAAGTCCTAAACTTAGATGTTTGGTCTAAGTTTAGACCAAATGTCTAAGTTTACCTTTGTGAATTTGTGCCTTAAGTGTATATTAGTTCATAATCAGGTTGCTTGTTTTTGTCAGTCCCTGCGTAAAATCAGAATTGCTCATTTTTTCTCCTTCCAAACTTTCTGTAATGTCAGTGTTAAAACATAAACAATGATTGGCCTTGAGAATGTTATTCATGGCACGTTGCTGGTGCCCCCTCTGTCAGAATTAACAGCAGTCACAAACATTCTGAGTTACCTCATCTATTTCTAAAGCATTTCTACTCCCAAATTCATATAACAGCATCTTTGCTATCTTTTGCTTTTTCGCAGAATCTACTCTTTGGGAAGGTCATACACATTGATGAATTGAAGTACACTATTTCTTTAAGGTGACAACCTTTGAAAGAATGCAAACACTGCTGACAGATGGCACTGATAGACATTGGTATTGAAAATTATAGTTACATGTATTCATTGGCATCTTAATGAGCTTTTGCTGAGGCATGTTGATTTATGAACGTATGCTGAATGGCTCATTACTATGGTGTCTTCTACTATGGGCCCTTCTCTGGATAATCGATTTTGCTTAGATATTAATACCCCACAGAAAAAAACATTAAAGACATCCCATACCACATCGGCCTTATCAGAATTTAAATTTACTTCAGATAATTCTCTGATCTGTTACTTAGAGCTTATTGATTTGCTTAGGAAAACAATGAGAGGTCAGCCCATCAATTTGTCCTTCTGTAAATGTAAACATTTCTTACATTAATTATAAAATCACAGAGATGACATCTGATAGGAATACTGAGAGGATTTCTCCCACATCACTGACCAGTTTTTTTAGTATTAAATCTGTTTTTATCGGCAGAATACAAAACAGAGAAAACAGAGTTAAGTCTCCTAAAACACAGCTGGCCGGCTACCTGTGACCTGTTCATACTGGCACAGCAAGGATAATAGTAGGGTCCCACAGAGTTAAACACATCAAGTAGCCTACAACCCAACAGGCCGGCTGCGTCTGAAAGGGGGAATAGTAACAGAATGTTTGTGCTGTGAGCGGGTAATCTCGCCAGTTAGAAAGTCTGGAGGTCAAATGTGATATAGTATGTCGACCAACTGCAATCAGTAGGCACTGAGTAGTATTCAGTTTTTAAACACTGAACCAAACAAAAAGGATAATGTGAAAACAATAGAGAAAACGGACATAACTCTATCCCCCCTCCCCTTCTCCTCAGTGAGCAAAACAAAGAAAGGACACCTGACAGCCTGTGTGCCCTGGGTATTTTGCAGACCTAGTGCGTCAGGAAACAACAGAGATCCAGTGATACGCAATCGTATGGGGTGACAGCGGTGTCCTCCGGAACTAACTTCAGGAAGCGGAGGTATTATGGGCAGGTCAATTCTGGGAATTCAGTGGAGAGGATGGCTATGAAAGGGGCCCAGGTTTTTGCCTAATCTTTACTCTTTCCCGACGTTGCCATCGAAAGCTTCTCCATCCCTAGAGGACTCCAGAGTTGGTGTAACCACTGTGTGTGAAATGGTACCTTGTCCGATTTCCATCATGCCAATATTACCCTGTGTGCAGCGTTCATTGCAAGCGCCATCTGCCACCCTCCAGTAGAGCGCAGGGGAAAGGTTATTGCATTGGGTAAGCATAAGAGATTATAAGCAGGGAGCCGGGGAATGGAGGTGTTGAAGGCCAAATTAGTGTCCTCCAGTATCTTTTCCCAGTAAGCGGGTAAGCTGCGGACAATGCCAGAGTAGGTGGAGAAGTGTCCCGGGGCTTCTGCTGCCCCGCGAGCAGAGGCCATCACATTGGGATTGCCGTTTGGATAGTCGTTTGGGGGAGTAATGCCAATGACACAATCTTAAAAGCTGTTTCAGCATGCCCCGAGGAATACGTAGTGCGGTGTGACCAATAGAAAACATCCTCCCACTCCTTGTCAGACAATGTGCTCCCTACTTTTGCCTCCCAGCATTTCTGCCCTGTGGTGCGAGCCCTTGGGGTGGCCTTGGTAAGGAAGGACTATATTTCAGAGATAAGACTTTGGTCATCTTTTTTGCTAATTATCCACTTCTCAAACAGCTGCATCGGCTGGATAACTAGTGAGCGCGTCTCTGCCCCAGAGATCCAGTGTATCATCTAGGAGTGCAAATAAAAATTGGTGGCGGGGAGATTATAGTCTAACTGTAATTCCTCAAAGGGGATAAGGCCTTGAAGGTCAAATAAGTGCCCCTAGGAGCTAACAACCCCCTTCCACCGAACACGCGGCAAGCTTTTTGTCCATCCCTGGTGGGGAGGCGGGGTTTGAGAAAAGCGGGGACAAGGGAGAGGTGGTGCAGTTAATTTTGCTCTTTGAGAGACCCTGTCCCATGCGGCATTGTGAGGTGCGTGACTGGCGAGGAGTAGAGTCCCCAGGAGCGTGCCAGTTTCAGCAGCCAAGCGTCTCGCCAGATATGATGGCCCGCTACTGTCTGGTCCTTGAAGACCCAGCATTTCTCTTTCATGGGACGATTCCACTCTACCAGATAACGTAGAGTGAAGCATGGAAGTATCGGGTGATGTTAGGGAAGGCTAGACCCCCGTCCTTCTTAGGCCGTTGAAGCTGGGTTCTCTGTAATTTTGGCGAGATCGGGCCCCAGACAAAGCCCATGATCGCCGATTGCATTTGGCACGGGGCATGTGGTGGGGGCTCTAGTGGAAATGCTTGGAACAAATATAAGGCACGTAGCAATACATTCATTTTGACCACGGATAGTTACCCAAACCACGTATCGGGTAGCCGTCGCCACTGTTGTTTTAACAAGGCTTTTGTGGAAGACCAACGCGAGGTAAGTGATTCCCTCTGGTACCCAATCAAAGGCAGAGCGATTCTGGAGAGCATCCACTGTCGGCTGGCTCGTGGTGAGATTGAGTACTTGAGATTTCTGCTAAGTATGGGCGAAATGCGCGAATTCGCGATCCGCAAAATCCTCAAATTTGTGCGAATTTGCGGATTTTTATTTTTTTGCGTGTTCGCGGGGCGCTTGCAGCGCATCGACCGCGAAGTTACCCATGCGGTCGTACATGGGCGCGGCCATCTTGTTCGCATTGCGTATTTCCGTTTCCGGGCGCTAGTTGCATGCTCGCATTGTGCGCGGGGCGCGATTACGTGGTTGTGTTCGTTTTTGCGTGCTTGCGGGGGAAATATCACGCAAGCATATCCACGCGGTCCTCAATTGGCACGGCCATCTTATTTTTCAGTCATTGCTATGGTTCTGGGCATGCTATTTCAATCCTACACTAATCTTTGCAATCCTTTGTTTCTTTGAATTTTTTTGGGATCTTTTTTACTCATTATCTATCCCTTTCTTTTTCTACATCTATATTTTGTGTTTTTTTTCTACTTTTTGTTACTTTAAAACTACTTTTTTTAACTCTCTTCTTTTCTTTACTTTTTCCCTATTCTTTCCTATTTTTTTTTCAGCTGTCCAGGACCATGGCAAAGGAAGCCGAGAAGAGCAATGGGAAGGGTCCCGCACCCCATACCCGGCGCCGATGCGGGCGATTGATGGGGGAGGATGTAGTGGCCAGGGAGATTTTCAGCACGGTGGAGGTGGCCGCACTTATATTTTGGGAAACAGCCTTAACCACGACTCTTTAACTACGACGGTACTAAACAACTAATTTTAACAACGACCTTTCCTGAACAACGAATCGTTTAAACCACGGCTCACTTGAACAACGACTACATGAACAATGAAATAAACTTACCTGGTTCGATCTGCTGCATGCGGTTCACACTTCTGTTTCAAAATATATTCTCAACAAAAGCGGATGTCTGGGGGAACAAAGATATTCATCTTGGATTGTTCTGCCCCCACTATATTTTAAAGTTAGGCAGCCACATTATTGGTATACAAATTTATTTGAAAAGTCTATGTAGCACTGCCCGTCATGAATAAAATAGAACTGGGAAATAAAAAAATGAATTATTATTTAAACAGAATAGGAACTCTTAAAGAATCCTTATGGAAGTGATGTGAATGTTTTAGCGCAAGGCTAGCTACCATAGCAGACACTATTAGGCCTGTGTTGACAGAAAGGGCACAGGTGAGCTCTCCTGGAATCAGGATTAGGAATCTTGAGTTACACAGTGACCTTACGAGCTCCTTGATATTTTCTAGTTACAAACCGTGGACCGGGACCAAAAAGAAATCTGATATCATCTCACAGGCAAAGTTTCAATAACACGGTTTTAATGAACTTTTATTTACTACTAAACCCACCTCAGATGAAATACTTTAACTATTTGATTTAAAAAATGAATGGACTTTGCTTACACATGCCAGTTTGCACTGGAGACATTTATTTACAGTTGACAAAGTCGACTCACTGAAGCACTTCTACGTGTTGTTGTGCTGAGTGAAGGGACAGGTGTCCTTTATAACTAGTACAGGAAAGCACCGGGAGTATAATCTGGTAATTAGCAAATTGTATATTTGTCGTGGTTCAGGAAGTCGTAATTAAAAATGTAGTGGTTTAGAATTGTTCGAGGTTCAGCATTCGTGGTTTAGGAATTCGTTGTTTAGAAGGTTGTGGTTTAATCATACAACCTTATATTTTATGTTCAGAGCCACCTCCCGAAGACCGTGGTAGCAGGGGGCAGGCCCGGTCAAGGGTATGGTCTCCGGGAGTGTCGCCAGCTGTGGAATAAGGTGTGCCGGGCCATGCGTAGGGAGTCGGGGGTCCAGCGCACCTATGACCAAGCGACGCACCGGTGGGCAGACGTCCTTGACCGGGAGCAGGACCTGGTCCACCTGCTAGGCGTGGAGATCCCTGGCCTTGGTGACTCACTATTTAATAACTACTTGTTTTCTTCTGCTCTTTGTCATATTGCTAATATATGTTTTTCCCAAAGAGCAAGAATGCTGCAGATTCGATTACATTGCAGGTAAAATAATGTTTAAATAGCTTCTGTGATTGCAGGTGCTCACCTCCTCAGTGGGGTTGCTACTATGCTTACTTGTTTGCAACTTTGTGCTCATTTGGCCTGAATATTTATGAGTGTAGTACTTTACAGAACTGTATAATGCTAGAGAGACTAGAGGCTCAAGCCTAGTCCTTCCTTTGCACTCCTGCTGCCACTAAGAAGAAGAGATAGTGTTGGATTGATAGGTTGAGTATATTATGACTTGTTATTAGTAGTAGGACATTTTTTAGTGGTCTGCAATCATGATGACGGACTGTGTCTGTCACGTCGCATGCTGCTGAGTGCTGGTAGTCGCAGTAGAACCTTTTTGTTGTTGGTTTAGTTAGTGATTTACATAACTTTCCAAGTAGACGGTCTGCGAATCCAGCAATACTGTACTAGTATCCTCCTAGTTGACCAGAACAGATAGTCAATACATGTAGTGCAATTGTTGGTAATTTGTTTCCCCCAAGATAATTTTAGAATGTGGTCAAAGAAATCAAATATTTAAAAAAAACAATCATCCATGTTTGTGTTTATTTCATGTTCACATTCAGCACCTCCCAGGGGCAAGAAGACTACACCCCAGACTCCGGAGGAAGAAAGTGGGCAGGAACGGTCCTCTGCAGGCTCTTCTGCTGGCCCCTGTAAGTTATTCTGTTGTTAATATAATTATACTTCCCTAACTTTTAGAGCTCCTATTCATTCCAAACTGTTTCCTAATTCTATTTTTTACAAAATAGTCTTTGATCTTCTTGTAGACTGTTTATACATTCTTTTCTTGCTTCTCTACCATCACTCTCTGTGCTACTACTATTTACTATTATTATGAGTCGGTCTGTGTAGGTAGCTAAGCTTGCCCAGTCGGCAAACGGTGTTAAACAAAACTCTGATCCAGCAATAGCTCTAGAGGCACTGAGTGCAGTCCTCTGGGTTGCCCTTGCTGTGTATTCCAGTCTTCTTAATGTTAGTGCTTTGACAATTTCAAACAACAAAATTTCGATGTCAACCAAGAATAAGCTAGTAGTTGGCTTTTTGATTTGATAGTAGCACATACCATACCGCTAGTGTTTCAGGGACTATTCTGCACACACAGAAGTATGGACAAGAGAAATAGGACATTGTTGATGATAGGTGCAGTTCAACTTTCTACATACCTCAGTCAGAAGTAACTGTGCGGGACTCGGGAGCCCTCACCTTGTTGGAACTTCAAGTCCTCCTGGTGGTGATGAGGAGTAGTTGGTTCTGTCTGTAATTAGAAAAATGTTGCACTTTAAAAAACAAGCATTCATCAGTTGTGCCAAAAAGTGTTGCATGTTATGGCTAAGCATATAAGTTAACACCCTCCCCTAAACCGTGACATTTTTTCAGTCCACATAATTAAAAATTGTTTAACATTTTCTCTTCCATTAGAAGATGAAATAGGGGGTGGTGTATGGCATCTAAAAATATGACTTGTATATTCTAGGCGTCACAACATCGGATGCGGCACTTCCCACCACCAGTGCCGGGGCCAGCAGTGCAGAGGGGTCCACTCCAGAGGCGGATGCGGCGGTGCCACAAGTGCCACCAAAAGGAGCTGAGGGGGATGGCTCAGCAGCGGTGGACGGTGGTAAGTTATTATACTCCTTACTTATTGACATTTTAGAGTAGGCTCGCAAAGGAGCGTATGATGTACTCTACAGTAGACAGTACACTACTACAAGTACACTGTACTGTTAAGAACAGTTACTAATTTAGAACTATATTTTTGCCAATCACAGAGAAGACAGTCACCCTTGATTTAGCAATAGCATTAGCGGCGGTAGTTCTCGAGTAAGCAATGGACCCCTCTATTTGACTTCAAATCAGCTGGGAAACTTTTATCGTGAAGCCAAGTCATATCAGATGAACTTGAGGGATGTGATGAATGGAAAGGGAAAGAACTTAGGGTGAATAGAAAGACGAGCGAGTCGTAACATTTATGACTGTAAAGAATGATCCGTGTTTTTGAATGCAGGCAGAGGTGGCTGATAGGAAGGAATCAGATGCATGGCTGCTTGAAGCAAGGATGGTTGGAGGAGAAAGAAAAAATTGACTGCCTGTGTCGGTTGATCAGAAAATTCATGTGTGGGGTGCATTTCAATATATCATTTGGGTGAAACTTAAATGCAAGTCAAGACGGTGGTTTACCAAATCAAATGAAAAGGGTGTTATTTGGTTGTTGAGAAAAAGTAAAGTTGGTACAGTTGAGACATTAAGAGGAATGATAAACGTTTACTTTGGAAGCCTGGATGGTATCTTCTTCCTCATAGATAGCAGAGGTGTATGTAGAGCAGACGCTCAGTGCATGAAGAGTATTAATTTGTTTGAACAGCATGTCCGTGTCAGAGTAGCAAAGCATAGAAAATCCAAATACTAGAAGTTGTGATTGTTCAGAAAATCTCCCTTGCCTAAAGTAACAGTACAGTAGTTTACTTTGCAAGCACAGCATATATTGTGTATGTATTGTATAGTTGACAATTATATCAAGTCAAGTCCCTTCCTCCGGCAATTATGGTTTCCACACTCACTCCCTATGTACATAATTGTCTTTCTGCTGTGTCAATCATGATTGTTCACTCAATCTATCACAACAAAGCACCTAAAGTCATCCATCATGTAAGCAAAGAGATCATGTGATCGACTGGATACATGATCAGAAATTAATAATCTTCATTTTCCTTTTGTAGAACTGAAGGCCCGCTGGGGGGCAGTGCGAAATATAAATTACACTAAGCAGTAGCCCTTGATATAACCGAGTATGGCCAGTGCCACCCCTATAGAAAAGTAAGAGCTTCCCTATTCCCACCTGGATGTACTGCTTTAAGTAATGCGAGTCTGCGGCAGCATGGCTTGTGTCTGTTTTTCTTGGGTGCAAGCTGACTGAGCTGGCATTATGCCGGCTACCACAAGTTCATGTACAAGTAATTTCTTTCACACAACAAGAGAAAAAAAGAAGAATACTGGTGTACTCTCTGACTCTCTGACTATGTATTGAGTCCATAGTGCTGCCTGCTAGTAGAATTCCTGAAACTCCCACTAATGTTACAGGCCTGCAAAGACGGCGGAAAGATACATGCCAAAATATTATACTGTGCTTGCAAATTGCTAGTGTTACTGTGAGACAACTTTCTGTTGAATTATTTTGTGTTATTGTTAAATTGTAAATTGTAAATTGTTGTGTCTTGTAAAGCGCACTGCTACCCGGAGGCCTCGTAGCGCTATAGACCGCTTGGGAACCCGTCCTGGCTTTCCCTGTGAGATAGTCCCTCCTGGGGGTCTCCAAGGTGAAACCAGGCATCCCCGGCGTTTGTGTGGGGCCGTTGTGGAGATGAGGCAAGCTAATGCCCAGAGTTGCCGAGTGTGCTCCCTGGTCGGAGTAGGCACCGATGCGAGAATTATCAGTCCGCTGATCCTGGTCCAAGACCCTGCCGCGTCGGGAATCAAACCCTGGTCCCAGGCCGTTCTCTGCACTCAGGTCTGCCGCCTCTAACCAGTGAGCCACACCTGAGTATTGGTTACAGTATTTTTCTTTCTTTCTTCATATAGATGCTGCAAAAAATCTCACCCGACAGGAGATGGCTGTCCGGGCCAGGGTCCGGAAGCTGGAGGCCATTTGTTTGGAATATCGCCGGCTGTGGGCTCGGGAACAGGAGGAGGAGGCGGCAAAAGCTGCTTCCTCCTCCAGTGCCCCCGGGTCCACCAGCCAGCAGCCTCCAGCACGGCTCCGTGGTCAGACAGCCTTCTGCCGCCACCGCCTAGCTGCAACAACACCAGCAGCTGCTTCCCCCCAGAGCCTGGATGGCACGCCTGCACCGCCTACGCCTCCGAGTGGACTACCTGGAGTGCAAGGTGGAGAAGCAGCAGCAACAGCTCCGGGACCTCCACAAAAAGCGGCGGGACCGCCTGTCCACACACTGCCGGAAAAAGGATGTCCCTTGCCCCTTTTTTAAAGACAGTTGTGGGGGTGGGAATCGTGAGTTGGGGATTTTTCTGGACTTTTCTCAGGACATTTGAAATGAATTGTTTGGGTTAGGGAGGGGGGTGGTTTGGGTCTTTGGGATTAATTTATTTTTGTTAGGGTAATATATAATTATTTATTTTACATACTTCAACATAGTGTACGCGTTCATATTATTTTGTGGGGTGGTGGGTTGTGGGTCACTGCATGTTTGGTTTCCTCAAACTTACCAGCATGAATTATGTAAAACGTCCAAACATTTTCAAAAGTGCCACTAACAGAGTTAGTGAATTCAATTGGCCTACTAGTACTTTGCTAGTACTACTGTCAGTCTCTCCTCCGAGTCCTAGCCCATTATTCTACCTCCCCAAAATGCTTATCTTACCTGTGATTCGTGTTTGAGAATAGAGCTGCATGGCAAATGGCGATTACGGTTGCCGATGAAATCCATCCAGGACCGAAATTCCGTTGTTGTGGTGTTAGTAGGAGTGGTACCACACTAGCAGTAGCAGCATATGAAAAACAAAGTATAAAAAAGAGACATTGAGTGGCCTGAGAGGAGTATTAGAAGGAACAGTAAGTTTATTTGTAGCCTAAGCAATGCTAAAGATAAGTATGGGTAAAAAAAAATTGCATGGATGATTATGGCTACAACAAGAACAGTGACACAGCAGCGTAACAAGTCTTCTTGACATGTAGGAGGATGATGTTGACGATAAATCCAATCGATGGTGGGCATGAAATTCAGAATTTATTTTAAAATACTCATTGTTTTTTTAACTAGAATTACAATATCCTAGGATTCATCTAGCTGCCTTAAAATTGATTTGAGAAGGTTGTTCGCACCTTATCCTCCCCAGCAAGTGTGTGGAATTATTGTTGTCATTTAGTCACACCTCAATGAAAACCACACAGCCCGGGGAAAGAGGGTTAGGGTTTAAAAATTGGACGGGAATGGGGAAAGTTTTGTGGAGAGAGGAAAAAAAACACAGCATGGACAAACAACAAATGAAGATAAACAAATCTTTGGATACGAAGCCATAAATCTTTTAAGGGACATAAAGGAAGTGCATACACTACTGCATGCATGAAGTTGTTTGCTAAATGGATAGGTTACTGAAAAGTAAGTAGTACTTTTTACAATGTACTAACTATTAAGAAACAATGTGACAGTACAGGGCTGCAGTAATACGCAATTTCACTTGCCTATCTGCCCTCAGAGAGAAGACTCACTTAGTACATTAAATTAGTTTAAAAAATAGCAAAGAAAAATGTGTACAATGGCTGGAGGAATGAATTGAAGCAGAGAGCAAACAAATGCACAGAGTCACAATCATAGAAGTTAACATCAATAACATTACTTAAAAGATAAGTAGAAATGAAGATGGATACTGTAACTGTATGTTGTAGTTGTCCTGTTGAATTTGGGAAGTTGCATGCATCCAGCCATTGCTCTTATTCGCGGTACTCCTCCATTCCATCTGACGCTCCAATGTTGGTGACCAGAAGTGACCTTGTCCACTGCCTGCCTGGCGGATGCGGAATTGTGGATTGCTAATGGTAAGCCTGAGTTGATCGTTTTACCCATTGCACAGGGTAAAAGCCGGCATGTAATTGTTGATGGAAAAACAGGAAGTGATACTAAAACACCAGGGAGAAAAAAAAATATAAGGTACGCTATGTAGTGCAGAAATAACACTTTCAGTTTCAGAGTCGAAAGTATTACATACAAACATCATTTCGAAAGTGCGTACTCTGAGTCTCCTTTTCAAGGATAGTAATTAGTAAGTATGGGCGAATTTTGCTGATCTTTCCCCTCAAGCTAGGTGCAAACTGTGATTTTAGAACAAAATTAGACCTTCCCAGCAGTGCTCCCAGGCCCCTAAACCCACTCCCAAAAATATAGAACACCCCACAGAACCCTCCCAAAAACATGCGATACTGCTTCCTGGCATGAGCCCTAACTTAAAATCCTGCCAAAATGCACCCTGAAACTAGGCCTAAAACCCCCCTTTTCCAGCATGGATTTTCTTCACACAACTTGCAATCAAAATGAGACCTTCCCAACAGTGCTACCAGAACCCTCAACCCACCCCCAAAAATCTAGAACACCCCCAAGCAGCCCCCAGAAAACATGAAATACTGCTAGGCCTAAGTTTAAATTGTGCCAAAACGCTCTCTACAACTAGGCCCAAACCCCCCTTTTCCACCATGGATTTTCTTCAAACCACTTGAAATGAAAATTAGACCTTCCCAGCAGAGCTCTCAGACCCCTCAACCCACCCCCACAAATGTAGAACACCCCAAACAGCCCCCCCAAAACATTCAATACTGCTCAAAAAAACAACTTTTCCATTTTCCACCATGGATTTTCTTCAAACCACTTGCAATGACAATTAGACCTTCCCAGCAGTGCTCCCAGGCCCCTAAACCCACTCCCTTAAATAGAGAACACCCTACAGAACACTCCCAAAAACATGCAATACTGCTCCCTGGCATGAGCCCTAACTTAAAATCGTGCCAAAACGCACCCTGAAACTATGCCCAAAACCCCCCTTTTCCAGCATGGATTTTCTTCAAATCACTTGCAATGAAAATTAGACCTTCCCAGATGTGCTCCCAGAACCCTCAACCCACCCCCAAAAATCTAGAACACCCCTAAACAGCCCCCCAAAAACATGCAATACTGCTAGGCCTAAGTTTAGATTGTGCCAAAACGCTCTCTGCAACTAGGCCCAAACCCCCCTTTTCCACCATGGATTTTCTTAAAACCACTTGTAATCAAAATAGACCTTCCCAGCAGTGCTCCCAGACCCCTCAACCCACCCCAAAAAATCTAGAACACCCCCAAGCAGCCCCCCAAAAACATGCAATTCTGCTAGGCCTAAGTTTAAATTGTGCCAAAACGCTCTCTGCAACTAGGCCCAAACCCACCTTTTCCACCATGGATTTTCTTCAAATCACTTTCAATGAAAATTAGACCTTCCCAGCAGTGCTCCCAGACCCCTCAACCCACCCTCAAAAATCTAGAACACCCCCAAGCAGCCCCCCAAAAACATGCAATACTGCTAGGCCTAAGTTTAAATTGTGCCAAAACGCTCTCTGCAACTACGCCCAAACCCCCCTTTTCCACTATGGATTTTCTTCAAACCACTTGCAATCAAAATTAGACCTTCCCAGCAGTGCTCCCAGACCCCTCAACCCACCCCCAAAAGTCTAGAACACCCCCAAACAGCCCCCCAAAAACATGCAATACTGCTAGGCCTAAGTTTAAATTGTGCCAAAACGCTCTCTGCAACTAGGCACAAACCCCCCTTTTCCACCATGGATTTTCTTCAAATCACTTTCAATGAAAATTAGACCTTCCCAGCAGTGCTCCCAAACCCCTCAACCCACCCTCAAAATCTAGAACACCCCCAAGTAGCCCCCCAAAAACATGCAATACTGCTAGGCCTAAGTTTAAATTTTGCCAAAACGCTCTCTGCAACTACGCCCAAACCACCCTTTTCCACCATGGATTTTCTTCAACCCACTTGCAATCAAAATTAAACCTTCCCAGCAGTGCTCCCAGATCCCTCAACCCACCCCCAAAAATCTAGAACACCCCCAAGTAGCCCCCCAAAAACATGCAATACTGCTAGGCCTAAGTTTAAATTTTGCCAAAAAGCTCTCTGCAACTACGCCCAAACCACCCTTTTCCACCATGGATTTTCTTCAACCCACTTGCAATCAAAATTAGACCTTCCCAGCAGTGCTCCCAGACCCCTCAACCCACCCCCAAAAATGTAGAACGCCCCCAAGCAGCCCCCCAAAACCATGCAATACTGCTAGGCATAAGTTTAAATTGTGCCAAAACGCTCTCTGCAAATACGCCCAAACCCCCCTTTTCCACCATGTATTTTCTTCAAACCACTTGCAATCAAAATTAGACCTTCCCAGCAGTGCTCCCAGACCCCTCAACCCACCCCCAAAAATCTAGAACACCCCCAAGAAGCCCCCCAAAAACATGCAATTCTGCTAGGCCTAAGTTTAAATCATGCCAAAATGCTCTCTGCAACTAGGCCTAAACCCCCCTTTTCTACCATGGATTTTCTTCAAACCACTTGAAATCAAAATTAGACCTTCCCAGCAGTGCTCCCAGACCCCTAAACCCACCCCTAAAAATCTAGAACACCCCCAAGCAGCCCCCCCTAAAAATCTGCAATACGGCTAGGCCTAAATTTAAATTGTGCTAAAACGCTCTTTGCAACTAGGCACAAACCCCCCTTTTTCACCATGGATTTTCTTCAAATCACTTTCAATGAAAATTAGACCTTCCCAGCAGTGCTCCCAAACCCCTCAACCCACCCTCAAAAATCTAGAACACCCCCAAGTAGCCCCCCAAAAACATGCAATACTGCTAGGCCTAAGTTTAAATTTTGCCAAAACGCTCTCTGCAACTACGCCCAAACCACCCTTTTCCACCATGGATTTTCTTCAACCCACTTGCAATCAAAATTAAACCTTCCCAGCAGTGCTCCCAGACCCCTCAACCCACCCCCAAAAATGTAGAACGCCCCCAAGCAGCCCCCCAAAACCATGCAATACTGCTAGGCATAAGTTTAAATTGTGCCAAAACGCTCTCTGCAAATACGCCCAAACCCCCCTTTTCCACCATGTATTTTCTTCAAACCACTTGCAATCAAAATTAGACCTTCCCAGCAGTGCTCCCAGACCCCTCAACCCACCCCCAAAAATCTAGAACACCCCCAAGAAGCCCCCCAAAAACATGCAATTCTGCTAGGCCTAAGTTTAAATCATGCCAAAATGCTCTCTGCAACTAGGCCTAAACCCCCCTTTTCTACCATGGATTTTCTTCAAACCACTTGAAATCAAAATTAGACCTTCCCAGCAGTGCTCCCAGACCCCTAAACCCACCCCTAAAAATCTAGAACACCCCCAAGCAGCCCCCCCTAAAAATCTGCAATACGGCTAGGCCTAAATTTAAATCGTGCTAAAACGCTCTCTGCAACTAGGCACAAACCCCCCTTTTTCACCATGGATTTTCTTCAAATCACTTTCAATGAAAATTAGACCTTCCCAGCAGTGCTCCCAAACCCCTCAACCCACCCTCAAAAATCTAGTACACCCCCAAGTAGCCCCCCAAAAACATGCAATACTGCTAGGCCTAAGTTTAAATTCTGCCAAAACGCTCTCTGCAACTACGCCCAAACCACCCTTTTCCACCATGGATTTTCTTCAACCCACTTGCAATCAAAATTAAACCTTCCCAGCAGTGCTCCCAGATCCCTCAACCCACCCCCAAAAATCTAGAACATCCCCAAACAGCCCCCCAAAACATGCAATACTGCTAAAAAAAAACTTTTCCACAATGGATTTTCTTCAAACCACGTGCAATCAAAATTAGACCTTCCCAGCAGTGCACCCAGACTCCTCAACCCACCCCCAAAAATCTAGAACACCCCCAAGCAGCCCCCCAAAAACATGCAATACTGATAGGCCTAAGTTTAAATCGTGCCAAAACGCTCTCTGCAACTAGGCCCAAAAACCCTTTTCCACCATGGATTTTCTTCAAACCACTTGCATTCAAAATTAGACTTTCCCAGCAGTGCTCCCAGACCCCTCAACCGAACCTCAAAAATCTAGAACACCCCCTAGCAGCCCCCCAAAAACATGCAATACTGCTAGGCCTAAATTTAAATCGTGCCAAAACGCTCTCTGCAACTAGGCCCAAACCCCCCTTTTCCACCATGGATTTTCTTAAAACCACTTAAAATCAAAATTAGACCTTCTCAGCAGTTCTCCCAGACCCCTCAACCCACCCTCAAAAATCTAGAACACCCCCAAACAGCCCCCCAAAAACATGCAATACTGCTATCCCCAAAACATGGCAAATCGCGCCTTCACAAAAAATTGCTGTTTTCAGCACTTCCACTACTTCGATCCTCTTGAAACTTACCAGGACACTTGTTCCAGTGGTTCCCAAGAGTCTCAGCAAGGCAGAACAAAATCGATCCACTGGAAGGTGTACAACTAGTTTTCACCCAAACACAGGCGCCCGCAAAGCACCAAAAAAGGCCAGGATTTGGCCAATTCTGGACCAAAAAACGCCAAACCCCCCTAAAACCTTGCCAGCATCATTATGAACAAGCCTGCATCGAGCCCTGAGCCCTAGACTCCGGGAACCCTACCAAAATAATTAAACCCAAAAACCCTAGTAAACCGCACTGAACCCTAAACCTTAGATATGCTTTGTCTGTCTGTGTCACAGAGCCTAGGTATGCTACATCAGGTTGCTTCACTCAGTGGTGCCTGCCTTGACCGTCTGCATGGCCTTGCCACAAGCATGGGCCAAAAATCCGTTATGCTCAAGAATTTGCGAAATTTCGGCAATTTCTCGAGATTCGCGGATTGCGAATTTGCCGCCGAAAATCAGCAAATTTTGTGAGCGGAATGGATTTTTGGCCCATGCTTGCGGCAGGGCCATGCAGACGGTCTAGGCAGGCACCACTGAGTGAAGCAACCTGATGTAGCATACCTAAGCTCTTTGTCACAGTCAGACAAAGCATATTAACTAATTGTATGCAGCAAGCCACATAACCCCAATTTTGCATGAACTGCTGTCTGGACTCTGCCTGGCATAACAACAACACTACACTGCCTCGACCACTCCATACCACGACTAGACAGACATGTAGTTCTCCTGTAGTAGTAGTTGTAGACGGGTTTACCTGTTTGCCACTCACGAATTGGCCATAGGTCTTCCGTAAACCGATGCTGATGATCCATCCATCCCAGTGAGTGACTGTAAAGGAAAAAGATATATTATTTAATCATTCATCATGTTATATTGGCAAACAGTAAGTCCAAGGACATTTTGCATATTGGAAAGTTCAGCGTAGTGGCCCCTGCAGTTGAAGTACAATTTGAATTAAACAAGGTAAAAAAAACAAAGCAGAGTAGACTTGAGTTACATTTAGTGTGTCAAAGATTAAAAAATAAAAGAAGACATATGATTCATTTCATGCACAACAAACAAACAGAAATTGCTTTCATCAGAGCCAGAAAGCCATTGCTGTCCACTGCATGCCATCTTCTTCTCATTATTCATTACCTGTTCCACTTTTTGCCCGCATCTTCTTCTCTCCTGTCAATTTCAGAAGTAACTGTCAGCAATCAGCAAGCATGTAGTCAGTTATTCCAGTCCCACTTGAGGGGACTCGTCTACGAAGACAAAGTTTCTTTATTCTGCGTAATCCAGCCATCTGCCTTGAGGGAAATGGATAGGGGGAGTCTGGAGGAGGAGGATAGAGTCAAGTCAAGTCAAGTCAGAAAATTTATATAGCGCACTACATACCCAGAGGGTCTCAAGGCGCTTAGAAAGGGGAGGAGGATTACTTGTCAAATATCCATGTTTTAAGTTGCTTTCTGAATGCTAGGTGGTTCTGGGTAAGGCGAAGGTCAGCGGGGAGTGAGTTCCATGTTTTAGCCGCCAGGTATGAGAAGGATCTGCCTCCCATGGTGGTCTTGTTGATGCGAGGTACAGTGGCGAGGGCTTGGCTGGAAGAACGTAGTTGGCGGGAGGGGGTGTAGAAGGACAGTCGTGAGTTGAGGCATTCTGGTCCGATGTCGTAGAGTGATTTGTGTGCGTGGGTTAGCAGTCGGAAAGTGATCCTCTTATTGACGGGTAGCCAGTGGAGGTCTTTCAGGTGACCAGAGATGTGTTCGTTGCGTGGGATGTCTAATATGATCCTGGCTGAGGCGTTTTGGATTCGTTGAAGTTTCTTCTGGAGTTTAGCGGTAGTACCTGCGTAGAGGGTGTTTCCGTAGTCCAGTCGGCTCGTGACCAGAGCATGGGTGACTGTTTTCCTTGTTTTGGTGGGAATCCAGCAAAACGTTTTTTTGAGCATGCGGAGAATGTTGAAGCAGGATGAGGATACGGCGCTGACTTGTCTATTCATTGAGAGTGAAGAATCCAGGATGATGCCTAGGTTCCGTGCGTGGTCTGTCGGGATGGGTGCTTTTCCAAGGGCTTCCAGCCACCAAGAGTCGTCCCATGCAGAGGGGGATGTACCTAAGATGAGGACTTCTGTTTTGTCTGAGTTCAGTTTCAGACGGCTTTGTTTCATCCATTCGGCAACTTCTTTCATTCCTTCGTGTAGGTTAGTTTTGGCGGTGCTGGGGTCATTGGGGAGAGAAAGGATTAGTTGAGTGTCATCCGCGTAAGAGATGATGTTGAGGTTGTGTTGGCGTGCGATGGTCGCAAGGGGGCTCATGTATACGTTGAAGAGGGTGGGGCTGAGTGAGGATCCTTGTGGTACGCCACAGATGACTTCAGTGGCCTCGGACTTGAATGGTGGGAGGCGGACTCTCTGGGTTCTTCCGGTGAGGAACGAGGTGATCCATTCAAGTGCTTTTCCTTGTATTCCGATGTTATTGAGGCGTTGTAAAAGGGTGTTGTGGCAGACTGTGTCGAATGCTGCAGAGAGGTCGAGGAGGATGAGGGATGAACCTCAGGAATGCAGACTGCGGCACCTTCAAATCAATAAGGAAATACGATGAAGACAGTGCTGCTGATGGACTTGTTGTGATTAGGTGATTAGAGTTTTGTTGTGGTAAAAGTTGCAAAACAAAGAAAGACACACAGGAATAAAAGTGACTAAGGACGAAAAAAAAAGGAAGTCATTTTCAGGCCTTGTTGTCAGGGAAGTACAGCTCATCCTCAAACTCTATGAATTGATACAGGAGTAGGTCAGCTAACAGAGAAGAACTTCCGTCACCTAAGTCGGTGTCCTCTTCTTCCTGTGTGCATTCAAGGATTTTGTAATCTGGTGGTATGAAGTGCTGATTCATCTTGATCAGTGTTCACCTCTCCACATTTTTGGGAGAGAGGCGGGTCCTTTTTGAAGTTACAATGGCACCAGCAGCACTGAAAACACGTTCGGAAGACATGCTTGCGAGTGGGCAAGACAAATAATTTAGAGCCAGGTTGGTAATCAGTCGCCATAGAGGCCTTTTCCCATACCAATACAGCAATGGGTTCTGATCAACAAAGACCTATGTTGCGTCATCCACATAGGCCTGCACCATTGACTCAAGGTTCTCCAGGGTTGCTCGATTTTGCATACCATCTGTGGCCTTTGCATCACTGGAACGAGCAAACCCTTGATTAGTTAGCCAATCCGCTTCCGACAATATTATGGCTGGGCCTGGTGCAAGTGAGGATGATGATACGGTTGCTGGTGTCGTTAACAGCTGTTAGGGAAAGTGACTCCCTTGGGCCACAGATTCAGAAGTAGAACTTGACGCCGGATGGCCTGCTGATTCACTAGTACTTCTGCCAGCTCCTTCAATTTTCTGCCGCTCTTTTTTGAACCGAGTGGCTGACACAGCTAGCCAATGTTTGTAGTTTGAAACATCTGCTTCATCAAAAGGAATGAATGCTTTGCTGGCCACAGCCTTTTTGTACCGTGGATCCAGAATAGTGGTACAAATGTAATGTTGTTCTGTATGTATTTTTTAAGCTTTTCATTGTCAACTTGACGGCTTAATAACCTCTCCACCAACTGATATGCGTCTTGCTTTTCAGCATCATCTCGGAATGTTGAAGACACCGCCTTCAGTTGGTGCTCTAGCATGCGCAACAATGGGATAGCTTTGCCCAAAGAACAGTCCTCCCTGCTGACTTCACGAGTGAAGACCTCAAAAGGACGAAGCATGTCTGTCAGGATTGCAACTAGCTTCCATTCCTCCAACTCTAGCCTCATGTTTTTCATAGTAGAACCCAGTTTATAGACATACTCATTAATTACCCCCCACTGCTCAGACAGACGCTCAAGCATGTAAAAGGTTGAGTTCCAATGTGTTGCCACCTCCTGGATGAGTCCTTTGACTGGCAGTCTACATTCATGTTGCATGCTCCTCAGCTTCTTCCGGGCCTTAAAAGAATGGCTGAAATGTGTGCAGATTCTTCGGCAGGTTGTCAGTAACTTGCTGACTGTGTTTTCTTTTTTCAAGAAATCTTGCACAGCAATGTTAATACTGTGCACCAAACACAGCACTCTGAAATAGCCACCATGCTGCATGGCCTTAACTATATTACTGCCATTATCCGTGGAAACATATCCAATCATGAGGTTTCTTGGATGCAGCCATTCATAGACCTTCCATTCAAACTCCTCCAAAAGGTTAAGTGCAGCATGATATTTCTCCATGGCAAACATGGCTACTGTTGCATGTTTCCGAGTAGCTTGAAAAACTGTATCCGTGTCAAAACCTGCTTTTACCTTTTCTTTAACCCCTGCAAAAGAGACCCAGTGTGCAGTGATGCACATGTAATCAAGAGCTTGGCAACTGGTCCACATGTCTGTTGTCAGGTGAATATTGTGAACAGCACTCTTCCGTATAGCTGCCCCAATCACCTCCAGCACATCTTGATGTAGTACTGGAACAGAAACTCTGGCAAAATAGGACTGGCTAGGAACCTTCTATTTAGGGCAGACTGTTGCCACAAATTCTAGAAAACCCACCCCTTCCACGAAAGAAAAAGGGAGAAGTCCAGCGCTAGCATTTTAGCCAGATTTGCGTTATACAGACGCGGCGTTGGGTGGTTGCGTTCAAATGGCGCATCCGACCAAAAACGTCTGCTAATGCTGGTTTGGACCATTTTACGTGATGATAATGATGCAGACTTCTTCAAACCAGTTAGGCTCATTGATGTACTTTTTCGCATTGGTGTCTCTTCCAGACTCTTAGTGTGCCTCATACATGTGGCAGGGGTAGAGGATGTGGGCACTACCACTGCAGTGCTGCTGTCAGGAGTACTGGGTGTACCAGAATAAATGCCTCGTCATCAACATCAGATGCAATATCAATGGATACATTTGGATTTGTTGTTCTTTTGGCTCCCTGGAACTTCCTTAGGTGCGCATCCCAAAAGATAGTGTGGTGTTTTTTGAGATGACCTCACTGGCCTCCGGTGCCATATTTGGTACCAAGCTTACCCCGACTAACTACTTGTTTAAATATCGAACAAATGACCATGTTTCCGCCTTTTGGCTAACACTAAAGAAGTCCCAAACTGGGGACTGGAGATGACGGCTGGTGGTGGTGGTGCTACTTTCAGTTTCAATGCCAGATGAAGTGGAGGATGGGCGTGGCTGAATTCAACTCTGTTGTGCACTTACAGCACCACTACTTGAGGTAATGGAGGTCGAGCTGGAAGTAGGTCCCTGCCGGCCCTTCTGACGAGAAAATATGGAAGCTGTAGGTTGTGTTGATGTTGTACTTAACTGCGTTGGGGGTGGTACCAGTGCCACGCCACCCACATCCCGCTCAGCAGCCATTCGGGATAAGGTCAAAATGTCTGTCTGCTGCATTCCGGCTGGGGCTGGAGTGATGACTGTGATGACTGGGTCGTCGTCAGACTGTTTATCAGCAGCAGAATACACCACTTCTTGTTCGTCATCATTACTGCCAGGCCATGTCTTCCCTGGACCGGTAACAAGCTTCCGAGGACCGGTTTCTGGCATTCCAGCCGTCTTCAGCCCGGCTAGCTTGAATCCAGTGGCAAAGTGAGCAAGGGACTCACGTCTGAGCATACCCTGCCACACTTAGGATGGCCAAAAGCTGTACAAAAGAGGGTGGTGATGGACGGAGCATCTGAATCAATCAAACACTCAGTCAAAAGATCTGGGTTTAATCTATCACCGTTCTTTAGCCCACTCTGCCACCCCAGTTCAGACATGGCTATATGCAACTCAGTCTGACCCTGTGCCTCATGGGAACAGTCCAGCCCAAACTGCCAAGCCATGTCTTCCATGGCCTGGAAACAAGCTTCCGAGGACCGGTCAGACTGATTTTGCATATAGCCATGTCTGAACTGGGGTGGCAGAGTGGGCTAAAGAACGGTGATGGATTAAACCCAGATCATTTGACTGAGTGTGAGTGTTTGATTGATTCAGATGTTCCATCCATCACCTCCCCCTTTTGTACCACTTTCTTGCGATGAGCCATCATCACTGGTCGATGGTGATTGAGCAATGACAGTGGCTGCCTCTGCAGCACTCATGGGCTTGGACCTAACCTTGTGTGGTGGCACGGAGCCAAACGAAGCGGAGGTGCTGCTCCCAGCTTGGTCCCCGGCGGGCCCCGCTGCTGCAGGCGTTGTTTTTTTTTTCTCCAGAAAAAACTGTCTGTGGGCACACCAGTCTCCTTAGTAAGTGGCACCACTTGCTTCTTCTGCTCCTTCTCACTGGCAGTGGCACTGTCAACTTTCTTTGTAGAGGAGCTATGGCAACCTTTCTTTGGGCCCATCTTCTTCAGATGTCAGAACAGCAGGCCGCAGTTGCACGAGTTTCAGAGTTGTCTGTGGCCACACTTGATGTCACGTAACGTTGTGCTGCACACTCCGCTGCAGGACTTCTTCCTGGCACTGGGGGTTCTCTTGTGTACCTAAAAGCAAAGGAAGCCAGAGGAACATCAGTTAAACACCCCAAAACTTCGAAAAACACACAAAAATCACCACAATCCATTGCCATCAATGCCCTAAATGATGTTTAAATTCAAGACACCCCACAGAAATACTTGGTCCATGGATCACTGAGTACCCCTGGGCATAATGGATGAAAGCAAGGCAAACTGGGTGCAGGCCTGAGCACACTGCCTGGCTTCAAAATGGCCCCTTGTCCCCCAGCCACATGGCCAGGCCCTGCCTGGTCCAGGCCTCAAAATGGCCCCCACCCACATGGCCACGCCCCAACAACACGCCAAGAAGTCGAACAACACACAGAAATCACCACAATCCAATGCCATCCATGCCCTCAATGATGTTTAAATTCAAGAGGCCACACACAAAGCCTTGGTCCATGCACCACTCACTACTAAGCACTTACTCACTACCCCTGGCCATAATGGGTAAAAGCAGGGCAGGCTGGGTGCAGGCCTATGGCTCAAAGCACACTGCCTGGCTTCAAAATGGTCGCTTGTCCCCCAGCCACATGGCCAGTCCCTGCCTGACCAGGCCTCAAAATGGCCCCCACCCACATGGCCAGGCCCCAACAACACCCCAAAAAGTAAAAAAAAAACACACAAAATTCACCACAATCCAATTCCATCCATGCCCTCAGTGATGTTTAAATTCAAGAGGCCCCACACAAAGCCTTGGTCCATGCACCACTCACTACCCCTGGGTATATGGGTATAAACAGGGCAGGCTGGGTGCAGGCCTATGGCTCAAAGCACACTGCCTGGCTTCAAAATGGCCCCTTGTCCCCAGCCACATGGCCAGGCCCTGCCTGGACCAGGCCTCAAAATTGCCCCCACCCACATGGCCAGGCTCCAGCAACACCTCAAAAAGTCAAAAAACACACAAAATTCACCACAATCAAATTCCATCCATGCCCTCAATGATGTTTAAATTCAAGAGGCCCCACACAAAGCATTGGTCTATGCACCTCACTAGCCCTGGGCATAATGGGTGAAAGCAGGGCAGTCTGGGTGCAGGCCTATTGCTCAAAGCACACTGCCTGGCTTCAAAATAGACCCTTGTCCCCCAGCCACATAGCCAGGCCCTGCCTGGACCAGGCCTCAAAATGGCCCAACCCACATGGCCAGGCCCCAACAACAGCCAAAAAGTCGAAAAACACACAAAAATCACCACAATCCAATGCCATCCATGCCTTCAATGATGTTTAAATTCAAGAGGCCCCACACAAAGCATTGGTCCATGCACCACTCACTACCCCTAGGACTACTGGCTAGTGAGGCTTTACAGGCACCCCAAAATTACAAAAAAAAGTCCACATATAACAGTGAGCTAAAATACCATGACATAAATGAGATTTAAGTTAAAAAAAACTCACAGAATCAGTTGTATCATGCGAGCATGACTAACCCTGGGCCTACTGGATACTGTGGCTACCCACAATATATTTTTTTTAAAGTTGTGAAAAAGTTTTAAAATTTTAGCTGCAGCAACTGCAATGCCCCAAACAAACAACACCAACTTACTTGTAAAATCTCAAATCCAAAAGTGATCCAAACTCCAAAGTCCAAAAAGTCATCAAATACAAATATCCAGCAGCAGCCACAAAAAGTAATCCTTCCAGCTCCAGATCCAAATTAAAAGTGACCGGGACATATACAAAGCACTGGGAGGAGCCTGCTGGACAGGAACACAAAGTTTAGAAACTCTGGAGAACTTCCTTCCTCCTAACCCCCCCCCCCAAATGGACTCCTTGCACAAAAAAGTGCAGCCAAATGTCAATCTGAGGAGTTATTCTGATCAAAATCATCATTTTCAGGAGGTTTATGCTACCTGCGGTGGATTTCTTGTGCAGAATTGCAATTTTTGCAAGTTCGGGAACGCGAGCTGTTTAAATTTCTCGCCGGCCGGAAGTCAGCTGCGCGCCGCATCTACGGCGATGCATGATCACGGGCCCTTATGAGGTACTCTCGTTGTCAAACTCTTGCTGTGCAAGATGGCGGGCCGCGATGACGTAATCGCGGTCGAAAAACTCTTGCACGATCACGCGGCAAGATCCAAAATGGCGCAGCACACGCAAACCGGGAGAAAAACAACTCGGCGAACAAAATCACGGTACGTCAACGCCGGGCGCGCCATATTGTATTTTTCAAGCGCAACCAAGCAAAAAAATTCACCAGCTTGCGAATTTGCAGATTTTTGGGCAAATTCGCGGGACTCGTGGACAGCAAAATTGCCAAAAATCTGCAAATTCCGCGAACGGAACAGATTTTGCACCCACGCTTAATTTCTGCATATTGATTTTAAAGCCGGAAAACTGACTGAATGTCTGAAGGTCGTCCAAAATAGCTAGGAGGGAGGTCAGGGGGTGCGCAACCGAAGCAATGACGTCATCATAATATAAGCTGATGAGGTGGCGATCCGGCCCAAATGGATGCCTTGTGCCAAGGGATTGTCCCGGAGTTGCTGCGCCAAGGGCTCCATATATAGGGTGAATAGCAGATGGAAAGGGAACATCCCTGTCGTGTTCCCCCCCTACCTCGAAGTTATCAGAGAGCAAACCGTTGACTCGGACAGCCGCTTGTGGGGCACTGTAGATGCTTGAAATCCAATGCCAGAGCCGGGGCCCCTGCCCATATCGCTTGAGAGTAGCGAAGAGGTACAGCCAGTGCACACAGTCAAAAGCCTTCTCTGCATCAATCGCTAGTAGAAGGGCTTCCTCTCTGGACCGCTGCACCTTATCGATGAGATGACAAATACGTTTGGCGTTGTCTCCATATTGCCGTCCTGGGATGAAACCGGATTGATCCGGATCAACCAAACCTGGCATTTGGGGGTTCAGCCTATTTGCTAAAATGCTTGAGAACAGCTACGCATTTATGTTTAATAGGGAGATCGGCCAGTATGACCTACAAAGTTCTGGGTCCTTACCCAGTTTGAGGATAACTGAGATAGAGGCCTGTAGAATGGAGGGTGAGAGGGACATGGTTTCTGCGAAGGAGTTAAACAGTTGAGTGAGCAAAGGGGCGAGTTCAGCCCAGTAGGTTTTGTAGAAAAGTGCGCTGAAGCAGTCAGGCCCGGGGGCCTTCTGTAGCTTCAGCTGGGCGATTGCAGCACTTCACCGATAGAGATAGCTTCTCTCAGATGTTCAGTAGAGTCAGACAGCAGAGAGGGATCTGCTGCATAAAGGGATTGATAGAAGGTTCAGAAGGCGGACACTATTCTGGCATCACCAGTTATTGACTAACCGTCCTCATCATCATCATTTTAACAGAGTGTGCTTCCTGCCAGCCATGCAGGCAGTGCACCAACATGCGGCCCCCCTTGTTGGAGCCAACAAAATATTTGTGTTTCAGGCGGACCACTGCATGTTCAGCTCGGTCGAGATCAAGACGACGGAGCTGGAGGCGCTCTTTTTCCAGCTGCCGCTATATTTGGTGGGAGCCTGTGTGTTTATGAATGGTGTCCAATTCTTTAACAGTAGCTTTGAGCTCTGCGCGCTTCATCCATCTGACCTTATTCTCGTAGGTGGCCTAAGCAATAAGAGTTCCTCGTGCTACAATTTTGCATCTCCCATACCATCGTTGGATGCATTATAGTTGGTAAGACACTGCCTAATGTCAGTTACTACATCTGGGGACCGAAGCTGTGAGTCTTGCAATCGCCAGTGCAAGATGCAAGCAGAGTGCTCCGAGGGACAGCGCACGGACAGGGTAATGTGTGCTGGGGAAAGTGACTATGGCGCATACCGTGGGTGTCAGCTTGGAGCAGGTGGGTTTCTTGGATGAGACAAATCCCTCCCCCCGAGTTTTCAAGTACTGAAAGGACCGCCTTCCACTTAGCGGTATTATCAAGACCTCAGGCGTTAAGACTAACTATTTTAAGATGCAGATGGGAAGGAAGGGGCGGATAAGTTACTGTGGGAGCACAAGCAGCCCCGTGGGAGGAAGAGGCCAGAGAGGGCTGTATGGAGGAAGGCAGTCAATTGCGCAAAGCTGTAGTGTGAGGAACTGAAAAAAGAACTCACTGAGGAGAGAACCCACCATATCCCAAGAAAGAAAAAACAACCCCAAGAACAAGACAACAAGAATTGCAAAAGTAATGTAGGACCGATCCTAGGCCGGTCTGCTTTAGTACAATAAGGGAAGGGACCGCAACAGTGCAGAATTGACACATGTCCATCAAGGTGACACAGTTCAGGGGTATAGTGATGTTTCATGTCTGTGAAATCAAGGAGGAAACGGCACTCCGGCCGTTCAGCGGAGTTGAGGATCTCATATTTGATCTAGGCAAGGCTGCCAGACAGTGAGGCCAGAACTTTTTCCCTTTCTTTCACTCGTGCTGCTACGTCTGGTCCATGGGACTGTGAGGAGGACTTGCCTACAACTTGATAGCAGGCAGGTCTGTTGTTACTGTTGGTTGTTTCTGTGTGTTGATGAGGCGGGCCGGAGGAGGAAGTCCCAGGAGATCAGTGGCCTCTTGCAGTAATCTCAACGGACGTAGATTTCCTTCAAATTTGAAAATGACGTGTAAGGGAAGACCCCACGCATAGGGGATCCCTTTTTCCCTCAGGTGCTTAGTAATGGGCCAAAATTCCCTTTGTTTAAGTAGAGTGATAGCAGATAGGTCCTGAAGGAGCAGCGGGGTAAAGCAGCGGAACTGCAGTGGATTTGTGTCTCTGGCTTTATGAAGGATAAGCTCTTTTAATTGAAAGTTATGAACACAGGCTAGGATATCCAGTGGTGGTGCAGCATTCCGGCGGGAAGGGCCCACTTGATGTACCCTGTCGATCTGGACCTCAGTTGTGTGCTCCGGGCCTAGGATGTGTCTAAAAAGGGCTTTGACAAATTCTCCAATGTTTCCTTCCTCTGCCCCCTGCCTCACTCCCCGGATGCGTATGTTGTTGCAGCGCTAGCGGTTCTCTAAATCCTCTGCCTGTCCCTGGAGCTCAATATGCTGCTTTTTGAGAATGAGAATTTCCTGTTGCATCATTTCTATTTCTTCGTTGCGCCTGTTCTCGTGCTCCTCCAACGTCGCAACCATGTCCCCTATTTCCGAGACATCCTAGCGGACCTCACTGTGATCCACCGCCAGTTGTTCTTTAAGTTCCTGTAGGTCATCTTTGAGTGCTGAGCATAGCGATGTAATGAAGGCCTTCATGGCCGGTGCATCTGCTCCATCTGTCACTCCCGCCGTTACCTCTGACCCCTGACTCGCAGTCTTGGCTTGCAGCATGTCCTTCACAGAGCGGTCATTCCTAGGCTGTGCAGTTGCCATGGGTTTCTGTAGGCTGTCAGCCCCCGTCCGATGGTCCCTCACCGCCAAGGCACTCCTGCAGCTGCGAAGAGGCTTGGGGCATGGAGGTGCAGGAACCAGAGGCGGGTGATCAAGACCCAAGGCATGAAGAAATCAGGGATTCCGCTGGGTGGTCAAGACCCCTCATTGCGTCTGCAGGGGAACCCGCAGGCACTGCATGAAGTACTGTTTGGAGTGTGGCGATGTGTGGGCCTCTGGTAGATTTAGATTCACAACTCGAAAATGTACTGCCCTCAGCAGGAGCCACCACTCTGTTGCAGGGTCGTCAGTGCAGGCTAGGGTGATCTTGCTGTCAGGCAATACAGATTGTCCAGAGCAATCTGCAGTGCTGCACCACAGGGATAGGGGACGCCAGCGGGAGGGAGTGCGCTCACCATAAACCTCCACTGCAAATCCACCCGCAACAACAGCAATCTCTCGCGGTGGTCCCATCCACCACGTGCTCAGAGCCAGAGGTCATCAGACGACACCTGTGAAGCTCCCCGGGAGCCGGGGGTCTCCTTTACGGCTGTTGCATTTGGTGCCACAATGCGCTGCTGCTGTTGTCACAGCCCTGCCCACTAGGCCATTTTCTTACCCGGGTCCTCACTCATTGGGAGCCCAACCACCACAGGAAGGGAGCCAGTAAGGGGGTGAAGTAATCATGGCCACTGACGGACGGGCGCAGAAACAGGAGCTGCTCCACTCGAGACCCCACGGGACCGGAAGGCGCCCCACCTCCTCCCCATGTGTTATTCCGTAGGTTATGATTCTTGCCTCTCAGCAGATGCTCAAAGAAGGCCTCTGTCACCAGCAGGGGGAAGTGGCGCGATCCTCCACCGCCGCTCAGCTCGCTTCTCTGCACACTGCTGCAGCGGAGAGATCGGCTGTGCTGCCGGCCTCAATGCCTTTTCGGTGTGTCTCTTTGGGGACACGGGGTTGCTGCTGCTGGCGCCCCGATGGACAGTGGGCACTGGCTCAGCTCCCTCTTCTAGGCCACACTGTAGACTGGGCCCATGCCAGAAGGTATCCTCACGCAGTGGGGGGAGCCGGACGCAGGCGACGTACCTTGGGTCCCTGGCGATGGTCCCCTGGGCTAGGCTGCGAGTAGGTCTTGGCGCCGGGGGAAGGTCCATCCACCGGTCCCTGGTAGCTCCTCAGCAAGCAGCGGTATCAGAACTCCCCCGCTGGCCTCCACGCTCGGCAGCCACCTAGTTTCTCCCTGCATCCACCAGGATCGCAATGGCCGACCAAGGGCTTGTTGGGCAATAGCAAGGTGCTGGCAAGTCTGTGAGCGTGTCCCCCGCCTTCAAAAACGGCAGATGGGATGCGATTACAAAGCTTTAGATAATGGTGAGCCAGAGCGACTGTAAAACACGTCCTATGCGGTCGCCATCTTGGACACGCACCCTGACCAGTGTTTTTGAACAAAGAACAGAATGTAGTCTTGATTGACTTTGCTATTTCCTACTGAAATGAGTGCTTCTCCTGTCTCTGAGGAAGCCATAGTGTTTTAGACGAGTACCTGAGAGGTGGGGTGTTTAGCTGAAATTGTTATTCTTCAGAGTCACATTAAATATCCAAACTATAATTAAAATAAACCTAAAAAGCTGGCAGCATCAAGTTTGGGGATCATTGAGAATTGAGTGTAATAGCTACTGACTGTAAACATCTATTGTCATTTAGTAAGAGTCAGTATTAGCTACAGGCCAGTCTTTCCTCTTTGTTCTCTTACTGTATTTCTCCTAATAAAATTTGTGAAACCCCAAGAAAGCGGCAGAATCAAAAAACTGCCCAACATCCTGCAGCTATTCAGATTTGGAAAGGAGTTTCTTGTTGCTGATCTAGAGGTACTTTTCCTGTAATTAAGGAAGACAATTTTCATAAAGAGGCTGTGCGATAAATGGTAGATACAAATGGAAATGCAGCATCTGCTGCTGCCAATAAAGAGTGGTGGGCAGCACAGGGGAAAATAATAATAATGATTTTAAAAAAGCATTTGCCTGCCACTACCTCTGACGGCTACCACTTCGGTGCTCCTTCACAGCTTCTTGGTTTCTGCATAGGCTCCAAACCCAATCCAAACACTGCTCTCATGCTATACCAAGCATGTTAGAAGTTCCAGGATTGGCCTAAGTGGGCTGGTCTGTTGCACGCACAGGAACAGGAGTATGTGCCTTTTCTCCACCCGGCTGTGCAACACAGCTGGGTTGGAGAAATCTAAGTGTGCATGTCGGTTTGGCACCCTTAGATGGCCGGACAAACCAAACAGTGCCCAGCTCTCCTCCTCTCTTCTGCTCTCCATTGAGGATGGCCATGCCCCACCCTAACCTTGCAAGACTCAGGGGACTCAGCTAACAGTGAAAAATAAAATGACAATAAGATTGTTTTATTATAATTTTATTTTTCATTTGCTGGCTTTGACCAGTGGGGCAATGCTCCTCCACCATTGCGGAGGAGCCGCCACTGCGGAAATAAAAATCAGGACTAGTTATGGTAACAAGAATGTTTTACAGTTATTTCAATGAACTGATAATAAGAACAATTTGAAGCCATTTGGCTGTGCATGCTATCCAAACTGCCATTGGCACTTAAAACGTAAAAAACTTAATAAGACAAAAACTATAGAAAAACGTATAAGAAACGTAATAACTTTTATTGGTGATGCCTCCTCCAGAAATATTCAATTTTTGAGGGCCTTCAGTACATTATCAGTGTAAACTCTCAAGTACTCAAATTCGAACATCCAGAATGTATTATTGAGTTTACAAAAGGCACTGGTGTGACTGATTTCATGGATGAATGTTTGTTTTTACCACTAATGCTTGGTTTGATAACGTTTTTAAATCATAGGTTGTTCTGATTAAAAACCATGATTTCACATATTTAACAGAAATGAAACGTGGATGCCAGGCAGAGAGCCGCAAAGTCATAACATGCAGGGGTCTAGCAAGAAATGATGTGCCCTCATTCACCAGCAACATTAAGTAAGAGTCATTTGATAATATTTATGCAATGAAAGGGAAATATTAGGTGAATAAAAGTCATGCTACAAAAATTGCACAATTAATTAGCACTAACAGATGCTAAATTAAGACGACGTACATTTCAATAAAGGGCAAAATGACTGTTTTAGGCAGTTGTCCACGTACTAAATCTCTAATTAGGTCATGAAAGCAAGTGACCAGGACAGTGCATTAAAAATGACAAATTATAATTACTTAAATGCTGCACATTTATTAGCTAACTAGCTAAAATGATAAAACAGTTACACTGTATTCTTCAAGCAGATATAAAAGTCAAATATTTGTCCTCATTCCCCGAGGCTCTGATTGACCACATTGAGTTATTGCCCAAGTTTCTTACATCTTCTGGGGTCCTCCACTGCATCTGGCACCGCAGACTGAGTCAAAAGTCATCAGCTGTGTGAGTGCACGTTGTAGAATATTTCATTTGCTGCTCCCCGTCTTTCTTCTGGTCTGCTGCTGCTGTGTCGCTGTTAGTTTGCTGACTGTCCTGTGACATTGAATTTAGGCATAGGTAGTCTTGGGGCTTCTGTGTAGATAGGGTACTTTACTTTGGCCGATGCCAATATCCACTGAGGCAGCTTCACTTTGGATTGAAATGAGGATATGTGTGGGTGGTCCTGATCATCTTTGTGATTGTAGGGCTTTATTCTATTATGTCTGATGCTTGATGTTGAGGATTATTGTTATTGCGTTTTTTTGTCCAATATCCTGGGGTCGTATGGAAGCATTGGAGCACAGTTCCTTCATGTGCGGAGAGAAGCAGAGGCAATTTTTCCAATTAGGTGTCTGCTGATGGTGGCAAGGATAGAGAGAGGAATTCCAGTAAGCCGAAGAAGTAAAAGTCTTCCTGGCACTGGTCCTTCTCCCTGGTTCATTTTAGCAACTACTTTCCTAAGCTTGTGCTATCTCCTGGCCTGCTGTCAGGAATGCTAGAATGTTGGCGACTTAATACTATGCAAAGATATTTCTTGCTTCAAAGATATTCCATGCTACCTGGCATTCTTCATGTTCCCTGTTACTTCAAAGATGTATACACAAGAAAAGTGAGTGGCAAATGCGAGAGCAGTGTTCAGCAACTTTCAAGGAAGTCGCCAAGGCGAATAAACTTTTTTTTCAATGTTTTATGAAGATTCATCAGACAGAGTCAAAGTTATTAGTAAAGCAAATAATGATCTTCCTATGGTAACTGTGACCTAATGTATACCTACACATAAACAAAGACTCATACACAGACACATACCCACACGTTAACTAGTGGCGGTCACAACTAGGTAGTTATAATTAGGTCTGCTTTTCCATAGAAAAAGTGTTCTTTGTCCCCATTTGACGAATCCTCACAAAACGTTACCAAGAAATTATTTAGCCACCTCAGCTCCTTCCTGGAAAGTTTCAGGGTGATCCATCAGGCAGAGGCAAGAAAAAAAGAGGAGTCTCAAAATGCAAAATCCCCATGCTTTTTCTGTAGACTTCTTTAGACAAGGCTAGAGCACAACCTGATGAATGGAATTAGACCAAATTTGGCAGGAAGCTAGATTTTGGTCTGCAGATTGTGCTTTCTTGTTTTGGTGTAGTTCCGTTCAGTAGTTTTTGAGAAATTAAGGGAAAAAATAATTGTGTATTTGGATGGGTGGGTCCGCGAGAGTCCGGTGAGACTCTCGCGGGAGCGACAATTTAAAAACAGAGCGTTCTGATTGACCCAGAGACCTTTACTTCTCTTGGGCCTTCTGCATCCACAGGAGAAAGCGTTCTGATTGGTTTGCAGATACATGAGAAAATGTTGCTGCCAACCATTACAGGGCTCAGGGACTTAGTCCTCTGGCCTGAAGTAAAAAAAAATATATATATAAGGGAGCGGTGTAGGGATACCCTGACCCCCTAGGCAAATAATGCTGCGATTGAAAAGACCCTCACAATATCAAAAAGCAAAACAAAAACAAAATGGAGGCTGGGCTGCATTTAGTAACCTTATGCTCTGATGATCTCCCCACCCAGGGCTGTGTTCTTAAAGGAAAGGGAGCCACATGTGCCTGCCTCCCCATCATTTAAAACAATGGTCCTGGAAAATGTGGCCCCCAGGGCCTAACAAGGCTTGGGGAGGGGCCACATGGCCGGACTCCTATTTTTCTAAATTAGTGGCCAAGGGATAGGGTTTTTGGGGCTCATAACAGCTCTGGAGGGGGGTCATGTGCCCCCCTCCCTTAACAAAATATACAGCACTGATGGATGGTGACCCAAGGGCCCAAAGAGGCGCAGTAAGTGGTGCTAAATGGCCCCCTCCCCTTTTCTAGATATATTTATACCCCTAGGGGTGGGGTCCCAGGATTCAAAAAAGGTGTGGGCAGTGGGCTGCATGCCCCCTTCCCCTTTATTTAAATGAGTGGATCCGGAGGATGGGGTCACTTGGGTTGATAATGGCTTTAATTTTTTTTATGGCCCTGGGGGCGTGATCTTCAGGGCCTACCAAACTTTGGGAAGGGGAGCTGCACAACGCCACCCCTTTAATTAAAAAACTAATGGCCCTGGGGAATGGGGTCAATAGGGCCTTGAAAGGTTTGGGGAGGGTACGTATGTACGGGTATGTATGTACTGTCCAGGTGGATGATATCCCCAGGGCCTAAAGAGGCTTGGGGAGGGAGGCATGTGGCCACCTCCTCTTTTAACTGATATTTATTGTCCTGGAGGATGGGGGCCCCAGGGCCTAAGTAAGCTTAGGTAAGGGGGCCTTGCAGCCCTGCTCTCCTTCAGTTAAAAAAGGCCCCCTGGGGATGGTTTTCAAAGGGACAGGCCTTATGACCATCCCTCTGCCACAAATGACTTAAGGATGTATGCAGTGTGGGGTTGGATACCTTTGGGTGAGTTGGCCACAGGCCAGGCCAGGCCATGTGGACAACCTCTAATGCGCAGGACTAAAGGCTGTGCACAGCATGGGGTTAGCTGCATGTGAAGGTTTGGTTGCAGGGCATTTTTATATTAAAAAAAACCTTGGAAATTCAACAAAAAAAACAATGGTTAAAGTAACGCTATTGTTAGTTGTGATATAAAGATCTTTTTCGTTTCAAAAAAGATCCTTAGAGATTCGCAGAAAAAAACAACAGTTAAAGTAACATTCTAGAAGGTGAATTTGTCAGTGACAACATTAACGTTTTGAACAAAAAAACTCAGAATTTCACCAGTAATTGTTAGTAGAGTTTACTATAGCTTACACCCCAACCATGCACTGCTTATGACCTCAAATATGACATCACTCATTTCATCTTCTATGAAATTATTTGACATCACTGATATCTCAAATGACATCACTGATGACATCACCGACGACTTCACTTATGACATCATGCAAGCTTCTTTTGTCCACATTGCTTGATAAATGTGGCAAATGGAGTTTTGCAGCGTTTCCTCAAGTGAGTGCAAGGTAAAAAGGGGTAAAAAAACTGGCGTAAATTCAGTGCATTTCCCATAGACTTTGTATTTCAAGTAGCTCTAAAACCGTTGTCAAAATTTGACAAAATTAGGAAAGATTATATATTATGGTGCTCAGATGATTCTGTTGGAGTACTGCAGGTAAGTATTTCATATGTTTAACTGTTTTCAATTTAGTTATATCTGTGGCTGCTGTAGTACTGCGGTACTGACAAGGTATATTGAGATGACAAGTCATTAGCTGATAGGCTAACGACTACCTTTAGAAATGTTAAAGGCAAAAATCTTGTTTTCACCTGGAGTTTCCCTGTGTTCTGTGTTAGGCTATTCACTGTAGGTAAGTATTACCTTTGCTATTTTTCCCTTACATTTTACCACTTTAGTAAAGTGGTAATAAGTATGGAAAAATGTTAAAAAGGTTATGTATATGTTGAATAAAAAAAAGTTTTGTGGGAGTACAGGGGTACTGCGGTACCCAAAACAAATAATTGGAAATACGTTGTTAAGCGCTATATTTTAATAATACAGTGTGCTAAAGTCTATTTCATTTTTTTATTTTTAAATATGGACATATAAGTGTATGCATTAGCGTGGTAATTACTAAATTACCACTCTACTTTAAAAAACACAATTCACCTTACAATGGCATAAAAATGTAGAAAAAATTATAAACAAAAATGTGAACCTTTGGAAATGTTACAACATTCTGCGCCACTTCAGTGTACGTTACTAGGTTCTATTCTTCTATAATTAACCCTATTTAATTCTACAACACTCTACTGTATGCTTAACACTTGCAAACTCGACGGGCCTGATTCACAAAGGCAAAGTTAGATGAAAGTCTAACTTAACGGCTTTGGGTATTAACAAAGGACATTTACTACTCACAAATGGCCTTTGTGAATACCGAAAGTTAAACTTTATGACTTTCAGTATTCACAAAGGGCATTTACGAGCAGTAAATGCCCTTTGTGAATACCAAAAGTCGTAAAGTTAGACTTTCATTTTACTTTACCTTTGTGAACGGGGTCCAACGTTATTACTGTAACAACTTCTTAATTGTATGCTTCTCAACTGTGCAGCACTACACTATATGGTACTCCACTGTACACGATTGCACTGAACTCTATTACACTGTACCCCACTGTAGTGTACGCTATTCCACTCTGTACTACTGCACATTATGACACTGCAATATATGCCAACAACTTTACACAATTTTAATTTACATTACAACACTATACCACAGTTAACTTTACGCACGCCCACTGTATGACACTCCACTACCTGGCACTCCATTATACCCCACTCCAGTGTACGGTATTCCAGTTTCTGGCACTCCACTCTATCACACTCCACTGTAGGCCAATCAACTGTATGCTATCTTACTACATGATATTCCAATATATGCCCCTACACTATATAAAACCCAACTCTATACCACTCCACTCTATTCTTCTATAATGTACGCAAATACACTTTATAATATATACAAAAAGTAATGCCACTTCACAACACTCAACTTTATGCTATCCCACTGTATACCACTACACGATACAGTACTAAGCTTTATGCCACTGCAATATATGGCATGCTACTGTATCCAACTTCAGTATACGCCACTGCACTGTATGCAACTCCACTCTACGTCACTTGGCTGTATCCCATTCCAGTGTACGCCACTCTAATCAACCTCATTCCATTTAAATCCAGTCCAGTATACTAAAATATACTGTACCACAGTAGACGTTACAACACTGTCCACCAATATTTTGGTTCACACTACACTTTATAACACTCTACTCCAGAACAGTAAACTGTCCCAATATTATACATTTGTTACTAACATTACAAAAACCATTAAACATAAGTTATAGTTAGGGAAGGGATGGAGCGGTGCACTGCCCTAGTCCTCTGTTCAAAGTAACAATGAGTAATCAGGAATCCTTTGGTGAAATTGTATATATTCTTTATTCAAAATAGTTCAAAAGTTGTGTAAAGATTCTCAGCCAACGCGTTTCGTTCATCTGGGTAAACTTCGTCAGGGCTGTAAAGAGTATGACATAAAATGTACAAATATACACATGTATACATACACAGAACCAAAGAGCACAGGACAAAAAAGTGACTAGCAAGGAAGAAACAGATCAATTCACACATGTGTTGAATACATATACAGGGGTCGGGTCAGTGAGGGTAAGTTCTCCATAGGACATCAATAAAGGTAACAAAAACTAGACATATTTACGTAACACACTTACACAGGACATAGTGGATTAAAAACCAATTTAGCAACTGTAGGTAAAACAACCACATACCTAGGGTGGTCAGTGAAATTGCAATTGTATCAATGGTATGGCAGTGTTGTAAATAGGTGACTCCATACCCACCACTGCAAAGAAGGATATGTCAGGCTTCTTTGCTGATCTGTTTTCATTTGTATTATCTATGGCCCACCGCCAGGACTTGCAAAGGGGATTTCCCTAGTATCTACTACCTAGACACATGTTCCTCAAAAATGTTTCTTACACTCGTCGACTCTCTCGGGTATATTATGCTTATCATACCACTTGTGTTAGGCACACCCGCATCGCTGACACATGCCCCTTGCCTTCTAGCACCTTGTCCCGGAACCTTTTTTTGCGTTTGTTAGTGATTTTCTTTCCCCCTCCCGTCATTTACTCTAGTGGCATCAAGACCCGCTTTTTTATTTACTTTATTATTCTCATTTGTCCACATTTCGGTGGTGCTACCATCGTTAACATCAATCGCTGTTTTTTGATTCATCAGAGCCGCTTGGACAGGTTTTACGCGTCCACTCCCAGCTGAGACATGTTCGGTCTATCACCCTTCATGCAAGCACTCTGGGCCGGAGCAGAGATGTAAATTGTGACATCTCAGTTTAGGCGACTCTGGATTGTTTTTGTAGTGCATGCCCATCGCCACATGCTTTCCCCACTGTTTTGAATCAGCTTACCCCTTGCCGGTTTATTTCTTTTTTACTTTTCTACTCTTTTCTCTTCTTACATGTAAAACATTTGGATGCGTCAATCAACATACCTCTTGCTGTTTATTATTTTATCCTTGTCCCAAATACCCATATTCTGGTGGACAAGTCACGTAGCGGTCGCCTCCGACAGCCCCAAACGTACATACTAAGCATGGGCGAATTTAGCAAATTCCCAATTCGCGAATTTGCGGATTTGCGAATTCGCAATCTGCAAATTCACGAATTTGCAGATTTTTCTTTTTTGGCGTGTTCGCGGGGCGATTTGCCTGTTCGCGGGGCACTTTGCGTGTTCGCGGGGGCTTTGCGTGTTCGCAGGTTTTTTTTTGTGAGACCGCTCATTGTTTTGCCCTTCTGCCCTCTGCCCCACTAGTTTTTGTGCCATTCTGCCCTCTGCCCAACTCGTTTTTGTGCCCTTCTGCCCTCTGCCCCACTTGTTTTTGTGCCATTCTGCCCTCTGCCGCACTCGCTTTTGTGCCCTTCTGCCCTCTGCCACACTCGTCGTTGTGCCCTTCTGCCCTCTGCCCCTCTCCTGTTTTATTTTAGAATGGCGCCGGCAAGCTGCCAGCGCCATTCTAAAATAGTTACTAAGTTAGCTTCATCAGGAAGCACTAATAGATAAAATAAAGCAGGTGCTCGAATTCAGTTAAACTTGAGCACCTGCTTCAATTAGTGCTTCCTGTTGAAGCTAACTTAGTAACTATTTAAGAATGGCGCTGGCAGCTAAAATAGTTACAAGCTTGAAGCTTGAACTTTTGCCCCCCGGATCCGTTCCACTCGTGGATTCGCGAATTTTCAGCAAATTTGCGGGAGTTCGCAGATTGCGAATTTGCCGAAAATCCGCAAAATCCGCGAGCGGAATGGATTTTGCGCCCATGCTTAGTACATACATTCCCGGTGGGAATCTGACACTTTCTCTGCTCTTTGTTTACACTGTGAATTCTTGTTCCCATGGTTATCAGTGCACACCGCAGGCCCATCAATTGGCATGCTGAACGTCTTTCCCAGAGACAGGCTGAAGAGCCGATTTGAATTGTGTATGACAGGGCACGTCCACAGGAGTCTCTCCTCATTTTCACCACTGACCTTTTACCCTATCACTTGTTGCTTTCCATTACTCTTCCAATATAAAGGATCCCCCCACTGAGCCAATCGATGACATACCCCTCCAGAGGCGACACGAGGAAGGAGCTCAATTTTTCCAACTGCTCCAGGTAATCGAGCGTCGGATCACACGCCACTACTTTAATATGCCGCCTGATTCCTGGCGCATAGTCTTTAAGCTCTGCATGCAATGCTACTTCTTTCATCCTGTATGGCATTCCGCCCCTACGGGTGCCATCGCTCTTACGTTTTGGGATCAGCTCACTCTGCGGGACCCGGCGCCCACCAGCCCCCTCACACCCCTTGTGAAGAGATATGTTGGGCGACGCTGCTGATTCCTTTCAGCTTTGACATGCCTTACTTTGCACTCACGCCTAAGCATGCGTTTGCTTGTTTTTTACCGGTCCCTGCTCACGCATGCACACAATTAGGTAACGTGCATTCCGCAATGTGTGCATTACTTTTGCATCATTTTCCATTGCTCCCATCTCCGGCCCACCCCATCATACACACCATGAAGATCGGTTAATCCGTTTTTTATTGTACTACCTTTCTTCATACTCAGATCGCCATTATGTATATACCCTTTTTATGCTCACCCTCTTATACCGAAATGAGGGCCTCTCTCGGCTAGGACTTTAGACCTACGGAGTTGCTGGCCACTCGACACTCTTACTGTCCTCCACTTTCTGATGTCTCTGCTATTCCGTATGTATTTTTATGCCTCTCTTATTATGCTTTAATATTATTCAGACCACTTATGAGCACAGCTCCTTCTTTCTTCTAAACATATTGTTTCTAACCGCATGGCTATGACAAACACCTGTTCTGAGACCCTGTCACATGCGCCACCGCTGTTAGCACCCTGACTCGTGGTCTCATCCATGCTCTTTTTTGTCGCTCAAGTAGCTCTCAAGTACCATGCTTATACAAATTCCTTTTTCCACAACAGTTCCATGCATTGGCCCCTTATTAATGTATGCAAAGTAACGCTCCCAGGCACACAAATAAGATACTGGCACAATATAGTTGGCAAACAAACTATAGTTAATAATAATAAACAACTAGTTCAATTTAAGAAAATACATTTTAATTTCATACAATAAAGAGAAATGATTAAAATCATTAGTTCATTGATACGACTTGATAAAATAACATTGTACTATTACATATGTTTTCACAGGTAAAAAGAAATATATTTAAAAAGTGGATGGTTTCCTGTCAACGCGTTTCGACACGAAGACTGTGTCTTCATCAGGACTTTACCATCATGATGCTGTGAAAGAGATCGTAAAAATATTTTACTATTTGGTCTCTTAATATTAAAACAATTCAGAAATACTCGTTAACATTTGCCAAAACTTTCTATTGCCAGTTGATTGTTCAAAAAACATGATATACCGCTCAGTGTTTAATTACACATACTAATATCTAAACCTATGTGCTCTTACTTTTCTTGAAATGATATAAACAGATCACAAATGTCTTTATCTTACAATCGCAAATAATACAATAACAATTGTGTGATTCTTCTTTTATCGATACAGAGTGAGGTTGCCATTTCCTGTGTATTCATAATATTAATTAGACCATTTAGCACAAAGATCATCATATACCCATCTTTTGTCAGTACATGAATCTTGGCATTTAATATCTCAATTTCAATTTGCGATAAATAATCATAAGTTCTAAATATTTTATCAGAGATAGAGAGATTTTAAGAGAGCAGGAAAACCTACAGAAAAACAATTAGAAGAGAATAAAAGAAAAGAAAATAGAAAAGTGATTCAGAGTTGCTATTTTATGCTCTATGAGATTTTATCACTAATAACTAAATAAAGATTCCTATACCTCTAAAGTTTCAGCATTTATAAAGAAATTCATAATTCGGTACCTGTTTAATTTAGTTCAAATAGATCTTAATTTTCAGTTTCCCTGCCGATTTTATGCTGCCTTCAATCTAGATGGTTTGACGTCTAAAATTAAGAATGTACCATATTAAAGAGATCCATTTTCGAAAGGTTAAATTAACCTTATTGTTCAGTTGTTTCATGATCTTACCTTTCAAGATCTATATAGCAAGTTGATATAACCTGACATGTGGTTGAATATTCCAATTTCAAATAGTCGGCTATCTGCAATTGAAACATTTATTGTTTTACTTTAATTTTTAATCCTCAATTCCGATAGGTTTCAGCTCTACATTTGTGCTTAAGTTACATGCTGATGTTTGGTATAGCAGTTCTCACCTTATCTGGATAGCTGCAGTCCGTCTCTAGATATCAATTTTATTTATAAGTCCGTGGAGTGGTTGAAGTCCACTGGAAGGCGACTTCCTATAGATAAGAAAAAACCTTTTTATAACTAGTTCCTCTTATTGTCTTTTATTAATTATATGCCAAGCACCCGAATTACGATCGTATCTTACCCTTAAATGAGAATATTGATATTCTACGAGTATAGGCTTCGTGGCACTCGACACTGAGATGTCTTGACATTCAGTTTTCGGATCACTTTTAACTATATAGATAGAAGGATAAGCAATTTTAACTGAAGCACAGGGGAGGCATTAACTAAATGTTTTTTTAGCATAGCTAGCTCTTACCTAAAGCGCATGGTTGTGTGCCGTACCGGTCCTGGCATGAACTTGTAATTTAACTTGAACGTATTCAACGATGGCGTGGGGATATATTGATCGCTCGCAAAATGTTTTCTAGCCGTGCACACGATGCATCTATTTCAAAAGAAAGACCCCATATATTAGTATCTAAATATCCTCGCTTAGCTAGGTTCGGTGTGGAAACGTGGCGGTCTCTTACCAGTAAAAAGGAAGTCAAACGGCGTGTCAGGTAGTACTGCTCAGCGTATCGGTCTTCAGGACGAACAAACTCGCGCTGCTGTTTAGGGCTCTTTATATAAGGAAGATTCTCATTGGTTGAGGCAATTACCTAGTTTCTTAAAGGTAAATCCCCCGGTTTGGGATAATAAGCTTTTTCAAGATGGCGATCGTCTATTTACTTTGTGTTACAAATATGAAATTAGTTCCACAGTAAAATAAGGTCTATGCGTTGCAAAGCTTTTAACCTATTTACATTTATTTGATTTAATTTGAGGCGGATTAAAAAGCCATATTGTTCTTAAAGGGGCCTATTATTGTACGCTGGTTAGAATTGTTTATAATTATCTTCAGTTGGGCCCTTATTAAGGCAGCCCTCCAGAAATATTGGCTGCATCATTACTCACCGCTGCTAACCCAAGCATAACAGGTTCCATTTACATATAGACCTACCATTTATGGTTTCTCACCACATTGGACATCTAAACACACATGGTACGTGCTGCTACACACTTTGTTGCACCGGATGTATGTGGACTGCTTCCAGTGATACGTGTTTGCTTTGATTACCACATGTATTCATTGTGTTTTTATTTAAACATTGCTGTTCTATATGTTGCCTTGACGATTGTGACTGTTCCTTATTTTAAATACTACAGTCCCACTCTGACTCTGATCAAGAGAGAATGGACTTTGGAGTTGGACTGCACACCTTATCCTGCCCATCTTAACACTAGCTTAATGCCTGAGACCCCACTGAGAGGTTTCTTAACCATTTACATCTCCTGTAAGGCCTGATTCTTACATGACTGCTCATTAATCAAAACTCTGTTTAGACTGGACTTAGCATTTGTTTGAGATTGCTGCTTCCACTCAGTATTTAGCATGTGTGCTCACTATGTTGGGTATACATCCAACATGTATCCTAGGAATGCATTGAACAGTGTTTAGTTCTACACTGAGCGACTCACAAATGTCTGTCTTTGTTGCTTCTACTTAGAAAATAGCGGTGGTGGGTATGGAGCCACCTATTTACAACACTGCCATACCATTGATATAATTGCAATTTCACTGACCACCCTGGTTATGTGGTCGTTTTACCTACAGTTGCAAAATTGGTTTTTAATCCACTATGTCCTGTGTAAGTGTGTTACGTAAATATGTCTAGTTTTTGTTACCTTTATTGGTGTCCTATGGAGGACTTGCCCTCACAGTCCCGACCCCTGTATATGTATGTAACACATGTGTGAATTGATCTGTTTTTTCCTTGCTAGTCACTTTTTTGTCCTGTGTTCTTTGGTTTTGTGTATGTATACATGTGTATATTTATACATTTTATGTCATACTCTTTACAGCCCTGACGAAGTTCACCCAGATGAACGAAACGCCTTGGCTGAGAATCTTTGCACCACTTTTGAACTATTTTGAATAAAAAATATATACAATTTCAGCAAAGAATTCCTGATTACTCATTGTTACTTGAGACTAGGGTAGTTCACCGCTCCATCCCTTCCCTGATTTCTGTTGATCTGCTTGGCAGTTTGCACCTCGCAACGGCGGATGCAGAAGCAGTCAGTGCACACCACTTATTAATAATCTGGCCAAAACTCTACAAAGGGAACACAGCTAAGAGGTGCGGCCTCTGGAGTCCGCCGTTGACCATTGCCTTTCATAAGTTATAGTTAGGTAAGCTTTATTTTTGTTTACTACACAAGCCCAACTTAAATTACACAAACATTAGAAATTGCACATTTATAGTTATATTTTAAATTTATCATTTAAACTCTACTCTCACCCTAATGTAAGCGATACTTATAACTCACATTTCAATTAAACTTCACATAACTTGCGCACCTTTGTACACAGTTCTCCCACCTGACTCGCCACACTACATTAACTATAATTCACCACTACACCATGCAGTGTGTTCAGGCAAATTATGTGATTTGACATGTCATAGGTGTTGTTATTAATGCAGTGATTTCACATGCTCTAATTTCTATAATATGCAAGGGTATAGTTACTGCATGGAGAACAGGCAAGTTATGCTACGGCTTTTGCATAGGGAAAAGCATTTTTGGACCCCTACTTTTTCTAGGGCCTTCGCCTGACAGATCACCTCAAAATGTTCTGGGAAACAGCTGAGGTGGATGACATTTTTGGTGGATGACATTTTTGGGGTGAATGTTTTGGGAAAACTTGCCAAATGGTGCCAAAGTTCACATAACTTGTTCACCTCTGTACACAGTCTTCCGACCTGACTCGCCACACTACATTAATTGTGATTCGCCACTGTACCATGCAGTGTATTCATGCAAATCATGCAATGTGACATGTCATACGTGTTGTTATCAATGCAGTGATTTCACAAGCTCTAACTTTTGTAATATGCATAGGTATAAGTACTGCATGGAGACGGGGCGAGTTATAGTATGGCAATTGCATTGGGAAAAGAGTTTTTGGACCCCGAGTTTCTCTTGGCTCCCGCCTGACAGATCCTCTCAAAACTTTCCAAGAAACAGCTGAGGTGGATGACATTTCTGTGGGGAAAGTTTTGTGAAGACTCATCAAACGGTGCCAAAGTTATTAGCAAAACAAAAATGCTTTTACTATGGAGAGCCTGACCTAACTCTGGGCCTCATTATGATGCCGGTCGGACTGGCTTCTGTGCTCCTGTTGGAGGTGGTTGGACTGCCGTTGTCTTGTCATAATCGGTTGGTCTCCCACAGCTGGATTATTATGCATTCATCGTGTACTCCAACCGATCGCTGACAGACGGCAGACTCTGCCAGTCCATCTCCAACTGCTGAGATGGCAGCCGGAGAAAAGCGGCAGCCATAGAGTGGTAGAGGGAGTTCCGACCTCTGTCTGGATTATGATGTGCATTTCCGATGAGTCGTCCATGGCAATCTGACCGGCTGTCTTGACTTGTCGGAAACAAAAAGATTTGGGGTGCATACTCACCCAAAAATCATATTCTCCCTGACAATCTCCATTGAGGTTCCCTTTACCCAGGTCCCCCCTCTCCTACTCAGCAGCTGAACACTGTGGGTGCCAGAATGCAGGTCAGTTTGTAGTTATCATGTATCCCCATTGACTGGATGGCACACAGATCGACACACTCCAGCAATGGGGGAAAATTCAGCACAAGGCATATCCCCACATATGTCATGCATGAGTGTACACATCAGATGTTTCTTGTGAGTTTGTACGCACTTGCAGTGGCATATTCGGAGGTATGGGCACTGTCGTAGATGAGGCCACCAAAGTAGCAGTGGTTGCCTCGTACTATGACGGAAGGAACTTTCCCAGCCTCGGCAGTCGGAATTGGATTGCTTCTGCAGCAGTCAGACAGTGGGTCTGACTGGCATCGTAATGATATAACTACATATTACTATATGCTTCATTTTTAATGTTTTGGTCTTTCTTGTTACCAACTACATTAAATCAACATTTAGTATGCTCTTTAACCTTTGTAATGACCTCTTTGTAAATTAAAAGGGGCAAAATATGATATCATTAGGCTTCTAGTTGCAAAATGTAGTAATTATTTTTCAATATAGTTCAGACACCTCTGGGTTTATCATTGCCTTCATTAATCTGATGATTTATACTTTCCACCCAGTTCCAAATCTCACCACTATTTTTCTTGTCACTGTTTACCCAACTCATCGTTGCTGCATCTGTCCTACAGTACATCATTTCATTATTCACCATTGTTAAAGCTAGGTTGTACATTTTATAGTATGTTTGGTTACTTAATGCACATGCTGGGTTCCTTTATTTTTCTTGTGTGGTTCTTGACTTATCTTAATTACATTTTATCTTTAATGGATTGAAAAACTTGGACTATTCTCTCTATCTCTGAACAATTTTGAATTTGTGGCAGGTTTTTGATGTTCGATGTTTTTTCTGATTCTTCTACATCTGGGCCATCTAGGTCCTAAAGAGAGCCACTGACCCATAGAGGTGGCAAGAAAGGGCGAGATCATGTAGACTAATCTATACCATGAAGCTATATGGGGTCCTAATAGCCTTCATCTTCACTCTTCTTGTTTTTAATCTTGAGTCCACGGTAGATCAATACAATACCCAGGGCCGGCTCAAGGCTCATGGTGGCCCTGTGCAGGGAGCGTAGGTGGGGGCCCCGGAAGAGGGGGTCTGGACGGGGCGGAGCTCACTCCACGCTCCACCAGCACCCACGCCTGGCTGTGTCAAACTGAAAGCGCTCGGGTTGGCCCGGTCGCTCCCCTGCCCCCTGAGCTCTAGGGGCCCTCAGGAGTCGCTGGGACTTGGAGCCATATTTCAACTGTCTGCCGCTTAATAGTGCAGAAATACCCTTTCTCTCCACCTTTATTGGCACAGGCAGAGCAGGGGGCCTAAAGAAATCAATCACCACCAGTTTACATGGGAGGCCGCGCCCGCTGCCAGTGCCACTGACTGGAAGACAGACAGCGGCCTACGAGTCGATGGATGCGGCACCGGCAAATTGAATGTGGCGGGCCTCCTGCCCCTCGGAGAAAGTGTCAGTGATTCCGAAATGTAATACTCGGCAATTATTAGGCCTTCCACTGGCTGGGACTCGAGCCATATACTGCCGCTTAATTTAATGCAAAATAGTACCCCCGACTCCACCTTTATTATAGGCCCTGCAGGCACACAGGCGGAGAGGGGCCTAAAGGAAATCAGTGGCCGGCGCTAACACTGGAAGACAGACAGCGGGCGGCCTACCTCGATGCAGCAAAACTCCCGGCTGCAGTGCAGTAAATTCGCCCCTCCGACCTCAAGCATTAACAGCTACACTCACGCCCGGCTACCTATCTTCATATGACTTGTTTGCTTGCCATGACGCGTCGCGATAGTCAGTCAGTGCCACAAATAGTGTGCAGAAATATCATGATCAATCATTTTAGAGAATGGATCTATTCTGCCCTTACCCGGCAGGTGCGTTCACACTTCTTCACTTTATTCTCAGTCTGAGCTCAGGGGCCGCTCAGCTTTTGTCCGACTCCAACGCCGACAACCACCAAATGGCTGGGATGTGCAGAGAGAGTCATACGCCACCAGTCCCACAAGTTAGTTACGCACGCGGGGAAGTCAAGCAGCAGGTTAGGTTGAGTCTGCGTGCTGCCGCAGATCACTCTATCCTGGCTTCCGGCGTCTGTGCCAGCCAGCCGGGTGACAGTCATGATGATTTGAAACACCCCGGCTCCTCTGCTGCCCAATCAGGAACGAGGTCGTGCGGACTCGGAGCCAGAGTCCAGGGAAGTTAAAGGGAGGGGGGGGGATGACTCACTGTGTCAGGGCTTGTAACTGTGACTGTCGGACTCAGAACTTAGTATTGGAAGCCGGAGTCAGAGCCGGAGGCCGCCAAATCCTGCCAGGCGGCCGCCGGTGCCACGATGTATCATTATCCTTCCGATCCGATCCTCGTCATGGCGGCCCCTGGGGTTTGGCAGCCCTGTGCAGGTGCACACTTTGCACATGCCTAGGGCCGGCCCTGCAATACCAACTGGCCACCTTTGATTCCCCCCCCCCCCCCCCCCCCCGCCCCAGCATTACTCATATCGTAGGCAACAACTGCTCAAAGACTTCAATGTGAACCTAATTTTAAACACCTGTAGCAGGTGATTATAGATAGATGCTTAGTGTGATTGAGGGGCTTGTGTATTTAAAACAATATATATGATACCTGACATTTAAAAATGGATTTGAGGAAAACCCTACCAGATATAATGTCAGGCACATAATAGGACTGTATCCCAAAGTGAGTACTTTAAAATATTATATCAGGACAGTCCAGGAACAAATAGGTTAAGGGAAATAAAATATGTCAGTAAGAACTAGAGACTATCTAGCTGCAGCCGGCAACTCCAGTATTCCCCGAGGTTCCATTCAGAATCTACAATATATGTTTTTAAAGCCCAGGAATAGTGAAAGCTGACATTAGGACAGGCCACAGGTAGGAATTAAATGATATCTATCAATACAACTGACACTATATTGAGATTGGAAGAAATATATAATGGAACGGAGCGAACCGATAATCGTTGGATACACCTGGTATCTGGAATAAATACATGCTTGGTGTCTTTCCAACCATTTGCTACGTTTTCGGGTGTTTCAAAATTATAAATGCATCAACTAGACTTTCCATAGAAATAATTTCACGAGAGTAACAAAAAGTTGTGCACTTTGAATCATTCTTTTAACACAAACATTTTCCATCTGCGGAAGTAGGCACAAGAATGTTATAAGGAAAATAAAACATCGCATTAGTCTTTGATATGAAGTTTCGAGTGTCTTCTGGGACACTTCGTTCACTCAGGCCATCCACAAGCCTATTAAAGTATGACGGCGCAAAATGCATAATCGCATTGTTTGGTTAGTAAAAAAAACTCTGCAGTTTAGGCCCCTGAAGTCTCAGGTTTTACTCGGGGACATGAAATATTTTTTAGAGGAGTTTGCTTGCCTTAAATAATGAATATTGTGCACAGTTTCACTCTGGCTGGGGCCATGAGCCTGCAGGAAATTTTGGAAGCAATTTGTAGTCTAACATACAGGTCTGCTCTCTTTAAAATGTTATCTACGAGCTTGTCAGTCCAAGCCCTAACCTTCTTTGTTGTTTCCATCCTCTCTCCTGTCAGATGGCTCCGCTCCTCCTCGTGGCCCCAGAAGACCAGCAACAGGATGTCGTACACCTGTTTTGCTTAAGGCTGGGACTCGGAGCCCAGTGCGATCTTGTGTAGGCATTGGCTCGCTTGCTGCTTTGCTCAACGTATATGTCAGAATGTCAGATGATAGTTGTTCTATCTGCAGCTGTTGCATAAGAAGAGTGCCAGGGGCACAAGTTTCCTGCAGTGAGCTTTAATTTTCTCTCCCCTCCCTGAAGAGCTACCTCGCTTCACCTTGCTGATGCTGAGGCAGCTGCAGACAAGCTTTGGTGCGCGTGCAACCGAAGCACGTGACAGAGAAGGGCACAGGAAGAGGACGTTTGTTTGCGACCGGGACAACGTGGTATTCAAATTAGACGAGCACATGCTAGATGGAGATAAACACTTGTTTTTAAACTCCTTGTACAGAAATAAAGGAGCTGTTTTTCTGTAAACTACATTGTTTAGCTTTCTTAAAGATAAGCAATTAACATTTTAGCTGTTATAGAACACTATTCCAAGAGGCGCACTTGTCATCTATGAATAGGCTTTAACCTGCCAACATGTCTATGAGTAATATAGATGGGGTTTTGACTGGTTTGTGAATTAGGTTGACAATCACAACAGATGTAGGGTGAGATTGCAACTGGATTGCCAAAGGCAAAGAACTGCTGCCACATTCTTCACAAGAGCGAGCTGAACAAAGCCCAGCAACAGTACCTCAGATCAATGTATTCAGTACTAAGAACCAGACAGACGACGAGTTTAAATGTGTTTGCAGAATGTATTATTGACTAAATTCGCTGCAAAATTAGAGGGAAAATAAGCCTTTCATGAGGCCCACAGTAGAATTTTTGATGTAATCCGGTTTAACGGCACAACACTTGCGTGCACTGTGAAGCAACATGGATTATTCCTAATTTCTCATTGTTTATTAACGCGTTGTTCTAACCAGGACATGCTTCTTCCCTGCTCTAGGCCCTGCTCTGTGTCTATGAAAGCGGTCGAAGTTCATCCCTGTACAATGGACTCGTTGTTTCTCCTTCGTTCAAACTTTCCAAAGATCTTCTAGGATAATCAGCGGCATCCCTAAAACATCATTCTATTCCACAGTTGACTGGTCATATGGCTGAGATACCCGCCACCCCCTCTCAACACAATCCCCAAAAGGAGGGAAACCGGAAACAGTTCTTAAAGTTTTTGGATGTGGGATGGAGTGACCATCCCGGCCGTATTTATTAAAACAAAAAATTTAAAACATTAAACGTTTTCATGTTATGTACAATTTCATTATCACATTACGAGTTTGGCTAACCTTAACATAATCTCTAATACAGAGGTTCTCCTAGCCGAACTAGCATCCTACAAAAAACATTCTCTAAGAACACTGAAATTGTACATCCTAACGTTTAAGGGCCAACGGCAAGGTCATAACCGGTGTCAAGATCCCTAACCAGACTTACCCCTCCCACTTGGGAGGGGCGACAGCACAGAGGCTTACCTCAAGTGCAACTACTAACAATTTCCCTTGTCTTGACGGGGGCACTTAAGACTCGACGCCATTTAAAGGTCGTTCGAACACTTGTGTGTGGTATCTAGAAGGTATCGTTGACCTCTCCCCACCCCACACAACTTACCGCATCTGCCGTCGCAGATGACACTGGCCCCGGGAAATTCCCCAGGAGGGGGCTGTAACCCCTCCTACAAAGGAAGGGGCCTTGACCGCCTTTCCTTTACTTCCGGCGTCCCGCCCTTAGACGGGACCGCCTCCCCACTGAGGGGCCAATGGCCACCTCTCCCGAGCGCTCCCATCCGTGTTGGGTGACGCCCACTCATAGGGATCTACCAATTAGTGCTCACCGATCATGACCTTACCGCCTACCAAAAATAAATACGACAATTCTTACTCAAACCTATGAAAACATTGGTCGCTACGACCGAAAGAACATGCTAGAAATGTAACACTACATCAAATCATTTTAATCGTAACAACCTAGACGATATTCACCATTCTTTATTATGATTAACCACAAACTGATACTGTCACAGCCTGTAAACGAGATGGAAAAACAAAGTTATAAATTCACTTTATTGCACAACAACTTGCTGTCCTCAGGGGCTGGTGGGTGGGTCAAAATTGGCTCTTCGTTCCGTCCCGAGCTCACGTGTAGCGAGGAGGTGCAGCTTCGGAGCACAAGAACAAGAGGACGTCTTCTGGTCTTGTGCCTTCTTTTATCCGTCTTCAGGGCGGGCGAAAACCCGCCCCTGCCTGCCCCGAGGGCGTGGCTGGCTGCGTCGGTGTCTAGGCCAGCCCACTCTAGGGCGGGAAAAAAAGCGCGCCCCGGCTACGCCGCTTCGGGCATACCAGCCGAGACGCGCCTCCCGCCCAAAAATGGCTTCCCGGGGGGATCGAGGCACTCATCCATACGTTCGGGGGGACCGAGTGGTCGCCCCTTTCCATATGGCTGAGATACCCGCCACCCCCTCTCAACACAATCCCCAAAAGGAGGGAAACCGGAAACAGTTCTTAAAGTTTTTGGATGTGGGATGGAGTGACCATCCCGGCCGTATTTATTAAAACAAAAAATTTAAAACATTAAACGTTTTCATGTTATGTACAATTTCATTATCACATTACGAGTTTGGCTAACCTTAACATAATCTCTAATACAGAGGTTCTCCTAGCCGAACTAGCATCCTACAAAAAACATTCTCTAAGAACACTGAAATTGTACATCCTAACGTTTAAGGGCCAACGGCAAGGTCATAACCGGTGTCAAGATCCCTAACCAGACTTACCCCTCCCACTTGGGAGGGGCGACAGCACAGAGGCTTACCTCAAGTGCAACTACTAACAATTTCCCTTGTCTTGACGGGGGCACTTAAGACTCGACGCCATTTAAAGGTCGTTCGAACACTTGTGTGTGGTATCTAGAAGGTATCGTTGACCTCTCCCCACCCCACACAACTTACCGCATCTGCCGTCGCAGATGACACTGGCCCCGGGAAATTCCCCAGGAGGGGGCTGTAACCCCTCCTACAAAGGAAGGGGCCTTGACCGCCTTTCCTTTACTTCCGGCGTCCCGCCCTTAGACGGGACCGCCTCCCCACTGAGGGGCCAATGGCCACCTCTCCCGAGCGCTCCCATCCGTGTTGGGTGACGCCCACTCATAGGGATCTACCAATTAGTGCTCACCGATCATGACCTTACCGCCACAGGTCCGGATAGTTGACCGGCTATCCGGACCCCCCACAAAACTCCTACCTAAAGGTCATGTTTTAAAGATTTTAACCAGGCTAGGAAGTCTCCTATGAGTAACTCATTCCCCGCCCTTGACAAATGCACACCATCCCCCAGATACATACTGTCATCATTAATACAATTATGCGAGATCGAATGCAATGTCTTGGAACGGAACAACCTACTCACTTTGTTATTCAATTTTTTAACAGAATGATTCAAAGCAGGGATCGAGATAGCCCCCCGCCACACTTTTCGTGGGATCATATGAGACCACGCAATCATGCACCCCGGAACTCTCCTCGCTAACCAACTTACCGTGGAAAGCATAGCCTCCAGGAGAAGTCGTCTACCGGTGGTGACTAAATCATTGCCCCCTAAATGCACTATGACTATGGACGGCGGTGACCTCATCCGCTCTAACAAGCCCTCAAAAAATTCCTGAAACTGGTCAATACAGAGACCGCCCCTTCCGTAGAAGGACACTCTGTACCCGTATTCCCCAGGTACGTAAAACATGTCACCTGCTTTGAATACGTCTGCGGCCCGTCTCACGTATGAGTGGCCCACGACCCACACCTCCTTCCTCACAGCCGGTGACGTGCGACCGCTGGCCTGGTGTTGGGTCGACTGCTCAGTCTGCCCTGCCGCGTAGGCTCGCGCAACTGAAAACAAACAAAAGACAAGAGGCGTGAGTACATGATTACAGCTTCACAACATGTGCAATCGCACGTACCTCTTATAACAATTGGAGGACCAGCGCCCCACACGTTTCACTTGCTCTACATTAAGACCCCTGGCTGTAGCTTCAGTGGCAGCCCCTATACGAAAGGAGTGGGTCCCAAATTCGCCCGGGTCCAAGCCCGCTGCGGCAATGGCCATTGCAAGCACCCGTTGAAACTGAAACCTCGTCAGCGGGGTGGCGTCTGCATGCCTCAACAATGTCCCCCCCCATGATGCCACTCTCTGTGCTAGGTAATCTTCTAAGCACTGTACCGGACACATGGATGACTCGGGGTCCCTGCGAATGATCGTGCAGTCCCCTCTCCCATCTTGGTCAGTCTTAGACCTGAGAAAGGAGACAATCATCGCATCCCCCCTGATCTGAACATGTTCCCTGCACAAGCCCCCCGTCACATCCTGTTTGTTCCTTGCAACCAGCTCACTAACTCTCATAGCCCCGTGAAACGCCAGCGTAAATGCAGTCCGGAACAAGCAGGTCTCAAAAGGGGACGAGCATGTGTTAGGGAGCGTGTCCAGTAACTGGGACAACCTGTCTAGACCTATCGGTCGTCTCACGTCTACTCTGCGACCCTCTAGGCGTTGCCACCCACGCAGCGCTTTCTGTACTGTGAAAGACGCTGTTGGGTCCAGGATGCCATGGGCCCTGGCAACAAAGGAAATGGCGGCACGATGCCTTTGGGCCGTAGCCACCGATTTCCCAGCCCTATGTAAAGACATCAGAAAGAGTACTACCCACTCTTCCTGACCCCACAGACCCCCTCTCTCTGCCCCTAAAAAGGCTAAATAGGCCTGGAACGCCCCTTCATATGCTTTCCTTGTCCTGGGTGCTAGACTCTCTCCCACGAGGTGACGAAGTTCGGGGCACCGAGAGACCAGAGAGCTTCGGGGAAGGGTGCCGGCTCCGGGTTCGCTGAAGGGAGGAAACCCGAGAAAGCCTGCATGTGAAAACGAGACAGTGCGTCAGCAGCCTGATTCATCACCCCTGGGACATGTTTTGCTCTGAATACCACGTTCAGTTGCATACATAGTAGGACAATTTCTTTGAGCAGCCTCAAAATCAACTTACAATGGGCTGACTGACTATTGATGCATTCTACCACGGTCATATTGTCGGACCAAAAACGACAGAATGATCTCTGAAACCTTCTGGCCAGGTTCTCAGGGCCACGAGAATGGGAAATAATTCAAGGAAAGCAATATTCCTTGTTAGCCCCTTCTCGTGCCACCATAGGGGCCATCTTTGAGCAGACCAGTTCGTGCCGAAGATGGCGCCAAAACCTATGCTTCCTGCTGAATCTGTCCATAGCCCAAGCTCTTCTGAGGACACGGCTGGCTTGTTCCAGACGACTCGGCCATTGAAGTCCGCCAAGAATGCTAACCATATCCGCATGTCCTGGCGGACCTCAGCCGATAACCTCGTGCGATGATGACCCTCCTTCAGGCCAACCATCGCTTGGGCAATGGAGCGGGAAAAGGGGCGAGCCATTGGGATTACCCTCAAGGCAAAGTTCAACTTTCCCACTAATTGTTGCAACTGATGCAGTGTAACCTTAGGTGTATTCAAACATACTCGGAGGGCTGTCCTGAATTTCGACACTTTGCTAGCTGGTAAACGGAAACACCCCTCCCTTGAGTCCAACTCGATCCCCAAAAACTCGAGGCAAGTCGTGGGACCCATAGTTTTACCCGGTGCCAACGGCACGCCAAATTGACCCATCAACACACAGAATTCATCTAAGGCCTGGGCACATTCGGGATTTCGGGCGGGACCAAGGAACAAAAAGTCGTCAAGGTAGTGCATTACATTTCGAAAACCCGTTTTCTTAGTGAACACCCATTGCAGGAAAGTACTGAATTGCTCAAAATAAGCACATGATATAGAGCATCCCATTGGCATACACCTATCCATGTAAAATGATCCCTGGAACCCGAATCCCAAAAGACGCTGATCGTCTGGGTGTACCGGGAGCAACCGGAACGCTGACTCGATATCAGATTTCGCCATCAACGTCCCGGGCCCCAGGCGATTCAAGATGGCTACTGCCTCATCAAAAGATGCGTATCGCACCGAACAAACTTCTGGATCAATTGCGTCGTTCACCGAAAGACCATGTGGAGCAGACAGATTATGAATCAATCGAAACTCACCTGGGTCCTTCTTGGGGACCACCCCTAACGGAGAACAAACGAAATCCGGTACCGGGGGTACACTAAACGGGCCGGCGACCCGTCCCCGGCTAACCTCTTTCTGAATTTTCTCTTGCACTACAGATGTATGTTGTAAAACGGAAAGTTGATTTTTGCACATCCCTACACCCTGAAAGTCCCCTACCGGGATGCGGAAACCATGTGTAAAACCGTTCCGCAGCACCCCGGCAGAAGTCCGATCCGGGTATTCGCTGAGCCAGGGAATCATTGCCAAGGTATCAATCGGAGTTGGTAAAGGCGCCCCTCGGCCTAGATTAGACCTGTTTGGCGCCTCCCTTACCCCCATTCTCACTCGTTCTGGCTCTGCACGATGACTCAGGATGGGATGACCCACACGTACTACATTCGTGTCTAAATTTACATGATCCCGGAGGCCTGGTACATTTCCCTCTGTTGAAGTTATAACAGAAACCCTTTCTCCCTGTATTGCCTGCGGGCCTCGACTGGTCGTCGGTGCTCGTACTCGGTCGAAAGGGCGACCCCATATTTTGGCGGGAGTAATCAACAACATTACTCCCAACCAATGGCATTCTTAACATTCCCGATTCTTTCATTTTATCCCATGTTAAAGAATCGTAACAATCCCAGGTCAAACTCTTGTTATGTTCTTTTTCTTTCCTGAACAGATTATCATAACAAAACCAGTGGTTACCTTGATACGCTGTCGAGTAACCCATAATTCTTGATTGGTAAACGGGAAACTCAGGAAGCAACTCGGGCCTACGTTCCCCCAAAATCGATGTAAAAATACCCCACGCATTGCCCCAGTTACCAATATTCTCATTTACCTTAAAGGCGGCCATTTTTGCGCGCCAAACACTCGGATGCATTAGGTCCTTCTGACTTTTTACATGCTCCACATCATAATGATCAACAAGCAAGGAAAAAATATTCACGTATTCCCCTGCCCAGATCTTTTCCTTTATCGCTAAGGGCACATGTTGTCCCAATCTCTCTCTACGAGAGGGTGCTGACTCGTCCCGTGCAATCGGCAATGGCCGCTTACCTGAACCGGACGCAGCTTCTGCCGCTTGCGGCTTGTCTATCCCCGCCAACGGTGCAGCCACTCTAGCTGCCTCTTTCTTGTCACGAAGCCCTTTTATCAGCGCCTGTGCCTCGGCAGCCGTGGCGCCATCACTGCTATCCCCCAACCATGCTGCTAGCTGTGCCGCCAGCTCGGGGGGCATGTCTTCCTTTGGTGTCGGGGTGACGACAACGGGGATTGGATTCCCCTCGACCGGTACTGGGGTCGGCGCCTCGAGCGGGGCAGAGGGAACCGGGGCGTCCCCACCGGCTGGAACCCTTCTCGGCCTCTTAGGTCTCCCTCCAGCCGGCGCAGGGCCCGAACCCTCCTCCCCATCTCGCTCCGCCAACCGCTTCTTTATGTCGGACACCTCTTTGCAAAGGGCCCGCACCATCTGGTCGGTCGTCATTCTCTTTGCGCCTTTCTTGGGCATCTCTCCGAGGAAGTATCTGGAAGACAAAGAAAAGGATCAAAACGCTCAAAATTGGCTCTTCGTTCCGTCCCGAGCTCACGTGTAGCGAGGAGGTGCAGCTTCGGAGCACAAGAACAAGAGGACGTCTTCTGGTCTTGTGCCTTCTTTTATCCGTCTTCAGGGCGGGCGAAAACCCGCCCCTGCCTGCCCCGAGGGCGTGGCTGGCTGCGTCGGTGTCTAGGCCAGCCCACTCTAGGGCGGGAAAAAAAGCGCGCCCCGGCTACGCCGCTTCGGGCATACCAGCCGAGACGCGCCTCCCGCCCAAAAATGGCTTCCCGGGGGGATCGAGGCACTCATCCATACGTTCGGGGGGACCGAGTGGTCGCCCCTTTCCATTATGTGCCATGGTACTTACTATATGTCATCTATTTCTAATATGCTTGATGACTGAGTTACACTGTCACCCACAAAATGGCATTTGGGTGTCTTCATTATTCCATCTTTTGATTGCTGAAAGTCAGGAGGGCTTTTTTTCTAGTTAAGTTGTACCTGGGTCTTCCTCTAATGTGCTAAACTGTGTGGCACTAGGTTAGGTTATATTGTTGATGTAGCCCATATGGAATGGTAATTTTTGGGCTGAGCAGAAAGTTTTTCTTTCCATAGCATGCTCAACAAGATATATCAAATAACATTAATAGCAAGGTTCTCTAAGGATTGAGATCAAGAGACCTTATGGAATTACAATCAGCAATAGCCTCTTGTCTGACCCAAACCAGCCCAGGAAATCAAGATTTATGTTAGCTTTAGAAACAATAAAATGCATGAACAGGTGTCACATGGCAATATTTTGGTATGCAGAGTTTTCTTATCAATAATTGTACGGCAAACGTTGCTGAGATATTCTCAATGATGTCATAGAAGAAGTCATAAGTGATGTAATATGAGGGGTAATTAGCAGTGCATGGTGAGGGCGCGAGTTATAGTTATCTTAGGGCATAAATTAGAGTTACTTGAAATAACACTAATTATAACTGCTTAATCTCTATGGTTTTGTGTGTGTAAAATCTGAACCTAACTATAATGTACAGATAACCCTTGGTTTTGCTGTGAATTTCTAAGTTTTTTAATGCTATTTCCTAGCTATAACGTCCCTGTAACCTTTGTTTTTTTTCAGTGAATTTCTAGGGAACCTAAAGTGATATTTAATTACCATAGGCTAATCCACCGCCCACCATGAAAGGCAGGGGATTGGCTACAGGGCCTGGCCTGTGGCCAGACTCTGTGACCAACCTCCTATATGCAGTCAACAGGCGAGGACCCATGGCCAACCCCCTATATGCAGCCAACCCACGCCGTTCATGGCCTTTGGCAAGAAGTACAACATAGTGTTTTTTCATACGACGAGGACGGAGAGGAGCAGGAAGGAGAGCGGCCAGGCAGAGGAGGAGGAGGCAGCCACATAGGTAAGTGCCTTCGTTTTTTAATTTTAATTAATCTGGGAGGGTGGAGGGGCTGGCTAACTCCGCTCTGCCACGGAGGGGAGTTTTTGGTTAAACTCTGTGTTTGGAACGGAGCGCAGAGTAGGTAAAAATCAGCAAACTCCATTGACGGAGCGGAGTTACCTGCCCGGGGTTAATCTAAATATGTCTCCTCTTTTGACAAAAATTAAACTAGATCTTAAGACTTGGCCTCTCAGCATTGCACAATGATGGATTGTGGAGCTCGTTATGTCCTTCAAAACTATCTCTCTCCACTCCCATATAGATTCTTTCTGGACTTATAATTCACAATCTCACGCCTCTTATGGGCAGGCAAACTCCCCTTGTTTCTGTTGCTAAATGCTCATGGTTCCCCATGTATGATGTAGAGCTGGGCATATGTTATGCTTTATTACTGGGTGTTCTGATTAATGACTGGCTGTTCTAGAACAGGGACAACCACCTTGAACTTGAGAAAATAGATAATTTTTTTCTGTTTAACCTTTTATATGGCATGGCTGTAGCACATGCAGTTCTGCAGGTCTCCCAGCTGCCACTACTCTACTGGTAAAATGTGTTAAGGTCCATTAAATGGCATGGCATCCCCAGTGCAGCAACCCCACTTTAGTGGTTGGGCAAAATATCGGAAAGAAAATAATATGATCCAAAAATATTGTGTCAAGAAGATTAGGATGTCAAAAAATATTGTTGCTAGGCATATCCAAGGTAAAAATATTGTTTTTAGTGATTTATTTAATATAGTTATAAAAAATATTGATGCAGAGAATATTGTAGTGTATAACATAGGACATAAGTGTTAATGAGTCTGTAATTTATTCTAGTGTGCTTGATTCTATATGTTTATTAATTGTTTTATTTGTTTTTAATGAGAGAATTCATATGTTATGAAATTGTTGAAATTTGTAGTTTTAGCTGAATGTATGTATATAAATAATGATTTCATACTTTTATTTTTAGAAGCAAGATACTTGTCCCTGTTTACGATAATGCCGCCCAATATCACATCGGTCAGAAGACCGACCAAAAAACATGCGGCGGTCCGACCACTCATTTATGATGCAACCGCCGGGCTGGTGGTTTGAAATTGAACTTTAACACTGCGGTTTGTGTTTATGGCCAGGAAAGGGGACGCAGCACAAGTTTCAGTGTTAAAGGGTACTTTCTGCACTTCGGTGGTGTCTGGCACATGGTGCATGGATAAGTGTGGGGCACTACATGTGCCCCCGAGGCCACTTTGCAGTGGCCTATGAGGAACAGGGGCTCTGTTTGGGGCCCCCAAAGTCTGTTTCCATCAGCCTTTTCAGGACAGATGGCCGGCCATGAAAATAGGCCGTTAGAAAGGGACATCATCATGGCACTGCCTCCATTCGGGATCACGATTCTGACTGCTGCCCCATAAGGTGTGTTACCGCTACAACGCATCTTTTACAACGCGTTCCGTTACAACGCGTTTTTTACATCGTAAATACCATTACAATGCATGCCATTACAACGCATGGCATTACATAGCAGATGGTATTACAACGCATACCATTACATCGTAAGTATTGGTACGTATTTAATTTTTCTTTTTATTTTATTTAATATGTTATTATTGATTTAATTATTATTAATTATAAAAAAATATTTATTTCGTTTTTAAATATTATAAATTAAATATATTAATTTAAGTATTTTTTAAAATAAGTATGAGTATAGGAGTATATGTTTTGGGGTACTGATGTATATGTTTTGGGGTGTTTGGGTATTTTTAGGTTTTAAGGCAGTGTTTGGGTTTTGGGGTACAGGGGTGTTTTTAGGTTTTAGGGCAGTGTTTGGGTTTTGGGGTACAGGGGTGTTTTTAGGTTTTAGGGCAGTGTTTGGGTTTTGGGGTACAGGGGTGTTTTTAGGTTTTAGGGCAGTGTTTGGGTTTTGGGGTACAGGGGTGTTTTTAGGTTTTAGGGTAGGGTTTGGGTTTTGGGGTACAGGGGTGTTTTTAGGTTTTAGGGCAGGGTTTGGGTTTTGGGGTACAGGGGTGTTTTTAGGTTTTAGGGCAGGGTTTGGGTTTTGGGGTACAGGGGTGTTTTTAGGTTTTAGGGCAGTGTTTGGGTTTTGGGGTACAGGGGTGTTTTTAGGTTTTAGGGTAGGGTTTGGGTTTTGGGGTACAGGGGTGTTTTTAGGTTTTAGGGTAGGGTTTGGGTTTTGGGGTACAGGGGTGTTTTTAGGTTTTAGGGTAGGGTTTGGGTTTTGGGGTACAGGGGTGTTTTTAGGTTTTAGGGTAGGGTTTGGATTTTGGGGTACAGGGGTGTTTTTAGGTTTTAGGGCAGGGTTTGGGTTTTGGGGTACAGGGGTGTTTTTAGGTTTTAGGGCAGGGTTTGGGTTTTGGGGTACAGGGGTGTTTTTAGGTTTTAGGGCAGGGTTTGGGTTTTGGGGTACAGGGGTGTTTTTAGGTTTTAGGGCAGGGTTTGGGTTTTGGGGTACAGGGGTATTACGACTTTAAATAAATTAAATTAATTAAATTAATTTTATTTTATTTTATTAAATTAATAACAATATTTACAATTATTAATTTAATTGTATTAATAAACGATTACAATTAAATTTTATTATTTAAAAATGTTTAATTAATTAAATTCTTTTAATTTTATTAAATATAATTATATTATGTATTATTTATAACTTAATTAAATTATAATTATATTTATTGTAATTAATTGCATTATATTATTTTCTATTTTTAAATTTTTTATATATCATCAATTATATTATTTTAAATATATTAAATTAATATATTATTAATTTAATTGTATTAATAAACGATTATAATTAAATTCTTTTATTTAAAAATGTTTAATTAATTAAATTCTTTTAATTTTATTAATTATAATTATATTATGTATTATTTATAACTTAATTAAATTATAATTAGATTTATTGTAATTAATTACATTATATTATTTTCTATATATACATTTTTTATATATCATTAATTATATTATTTTAAATTACTATAATTAAATTAATTACTGTTTTAAAAATGTTATATTATTTTTATTATTTTAAATTAATTTAATTAACTTTATTACATTTTTTAAAAAAAAGATATACTTACCAATACTTACGATGTAATGGTATGCGTTGTAATACCATCTGCTATGTAATGCCATGCGTTGTAATGGCATGCATTGTAATGGTATTTGCGATGTAAAAATCGCGTTGTAACGGAACGCGTTGTAAAACATCGCGTTGTACTGACACCAATCCCCCCATAAGGATCAGTAGATTCTGTCGGAGGCGGCAGTATGTCCCCGGTCCAACAATGGTCAGACTACTTGCATCATAATGCTGTCTGTCAGTGCGACCGTCACTCACAGACTGTTGGTGGCAGTGCCACTGATCTCGTAATCAGCTCCTAGGTTTTAAGGGGATAAGTGTGTGGAGATTTTGAATAAGTGTATATTTTAAAGTACATTTTTGGTTAATTATTTTAATGATATGCAAATTAATATTTTAAAATGTGTTTAATTCATTTTGTTACATTATTATTTTGACACATTTTAGATTAAAAATAAATAAAGTATATTTTAATGGTAATGATTAAAAACAATTAAAATCTTGCCACAAGTGGGGAGACCCTTTGATAATTGGATATTTGTGTAACTTCCTCAAATAGTGAATGTCATCCCTTTAGAGTCCAACACTACCCCAAATTGGTTTAGATCGGAGTGGGAATATTGTTTTTTTTACCTCTTTTGTGTTCAATACCTTCTTCAAATTATTTTAGAATGTAGTGGAAATAGAAAATGTTTTCCTTTTAGGGCTCAGCACTTTTCCAAAATTGGAAAAGGTTCAAGTCAGAATAGTAAATGGCACCCTTTTATTGTCAAACACTTTCTTCAAATTGGTTTGCGTTTGAGTGGGAATAGCATCTGTCACCCCTTGAGTGTCCAGCACATTCTCCAAATTGGTTTAGTGTGGAGTAGGATCAGTATATGCCACCCCTTTAGAGTCCAACACTGTCCCCATATTGGTTAAGAGTGGAGTTGGCGTAGCATTTTACATCCTGTTTAGTATCCCACATCTTCTTCAAATTGGTATAGATTGGAATGGGACTAGTAAATGTTACCCTTTTAGTGCACAACGCATTCCCTAAATTGGTATAGGTTGACGTGGGAGTAGTAAATAACACCATTTTAGTGTCCAACACTTTTTTCACATTGGTATGGATTTGAGTGGGAATAGTATATGTTACCCCTTCAGTCTGTAACAATGTCCACAAATTGGTTTAGATTGGAGTGGGACTAGCATTTCCCACCCCTTTTGTATCCCACAGATTTTTCAAATTGGTATAGATTGGTATGGGACTAGTAAATGTTACCTTTTTAGTGCACAACACATTCCCTGAAATTGGCATAGGTTACAGTGGGAATAGTAAATGACACCCTTTTATTGTCCAACACTTTCTTCAAATTGTTTTAGATTGCAGTGGAAATAGTATATGTCACCCTATTAGTGTCCAAGACTGTCCCCAAATTGGTTTCAATTGGAGTGGGAATAGTAAATGCTACCCTTTTAGTGTCCAATCCTTTCTAAAAAAGAGTTTATGTTGGAGTGTAATAATTTCATTTTAAGACTTTAGTCTGAAATCATTTGTTTGAATTTTAATTGTATGTATATAAATAGAATGCTATTTCAATAGTGTTATTTGTGTTTAGAAATAATAGAAAAGATAGTTGTATGCTTGTAAACAATAATATTATTAATCACATTTCTTTGTAGGATAAAAACATGTAAAATATGTTTCTCATTTTATGTTTTTCAAAGTTTATTTACATTTGTAAACACATATATTGCAACATAAAAATAAAAATTAATATATAGTTGAGTAAATAAAACTTTTAAATGTATTCCTTATTACTAAATAACAATGTAATTGATAATATTGAATGTTGCACATTTGCTTTTATTTTTATTTAGTTTAAGACTTTTTAAAAAATTTCTTTAATTGTTTGATATACATATTTTCAGCATCATTTTTAACCTGTTTTTTATTATATATTAAATATATGTACATATGTTATACTATTATTTAATTTATACTTTACTATTTATTAAAATATTTTACAACATTTTTCAGAAGTTATACATGTTTAATAATGTTTCACTTTTTTTATACATTCATTCAACATTTTGAATTTTTTTTGCCAATCAATTCCATTGGCAGATAGTCTTTTTTTTAGTTTTATTTAACAGCATTTTAATTTACCGCTAACTTCTAGTATGTAATCTATTTGTATTATTTATAGTTTACTTTCCCGGAACCAGGTCACGGTAAGGTGATGCTGTTCATCAGAACAGGTAAGTCCTGTGTTTAAGGATTTTGAGGGTAGAGGAGGTCTAGAAGTTAGTTATAGAGTTGTGGGTTTTTTGTATATTTAGATGACTTAATAGTAGTCTATTTCATTAGTTAATAGTTTTGGGTTCTTATATACTATTTTAGTAATGCATCATTATGCTATGTTAAATTGTGTTATATTACTTATATTTTGACTATTAAGAGGCTGACTACAAGATCAGTGGTCCAACCATTTTATGGGGGTAGTAGTTATGTTTTATGTTTAATGTGGTGTAAGAAGTCGTAGGAAGTGCTGCTTTGTTTATTTGGTGATAGGGTGTATTTAATTCTTGTTTAGATATGTACCATGTATGGTGTATATCTGAGTGAATATTTTGGGACATATTTTGAAGGTCCCATCCATTATTCAGGTTTGACAATGGCTTAGTTTTAGTAAGTATCTGATGTAGAAATCATTAGGATTTGTTTCTTGTTGTTTAGGTTGTCATGTCAAAGGAAATGTTCCTTTATATATGGCATTGTTAGATGTTCAGGTATTTCTATGTCTTGGTTTATTCTAGGGGCATGAGGATTTTCGCTGGAGGTGATTTCAATTCATGCAATTCAACATTTTAAAGAGGTTGGCAACTGGCATGTGATGTGTTGAGGACTCTAGGCAGTATATCCTTAAGGAATTTTGTTGTAGGTTCCTGGGGCTAGTGCTTGCCTCTCCTATATACTGCAATACCTCCCTTACTTCTATTTCTGTTATATTTGGAGGGTGGTTGTGCTCTCTTTCATCATTTATGTAATCTTTTGTAGCTGCCCTCCCATAGCAAGAATTAGAATAATATTTAGTACATTTCCAATTTAAATTATCTGCTGATACTCTTTCTTGGCTGTAGGTGTAGCCCATGTGATTTATTAACAGCTTTCCTTCTTGCAATGTTATATATTTTGCTGCCTCTCTCATTGTATCTGGAAGTAGTGTAATAGTATACAAATATACAATATTTTAAAGTTTGTATGTATGTTATTTACATGTAAAATTATGCAACTAATTCTATTTTGTATATGCACATGTATTTTCTGTTTAGATGCTGCACACTGTTTTGCAGCTTTTCCAATGGGTATGTTCTATTGTGGAGCAAGAGATTTCTAATTACATGTTAATTTGTTGGTAGTTTCTAGAGGTTGAGATTGTTAGGTTTATTTTTAATTGCTATTTAGATGAGTTCATAGGTTTTATTATTGTATGTATACCTAATTTCCCATATCTTTATGCTGGTTTGTGATAGTTGTTTTTTTTTTGTTGTTTATCATTTTTCCAACTTGTATTTTTTTTTCTTTTAGGAAGTCTATATAATGAGATAGAAGTTAGAGAGTGTTTTATTAATCATTTGCTTTTTTACATTTTTAAATTTATTAAATGTGTTTTAGTTTAAATACAAGTTTTTTCTACCTGGTTAGGTAGTTGTTGAAATTTATATATTTCTTGTTTTAGGGTCTGGTCAGAGAATTCAGCAGAATTTCTTCGTCTTGTAACCTTTGTCAGTTTTGAATTATTTAGGGGCTGATTATGATGCTATCGGAAAAACTTTTTCCGACAGCATTGTTTTGTGCTGGTCGGATTCCTTTCTGACCACCTCATTACATTAGAGGCAGTCGGAAAGGAAATCAACCGGTCATGCTGACTGGCTTCCGATGGGCTCGGAGAGCCCGTCCGTCAGTTGGAATGCTGTCAGTAATCCCAAGGCGGCTTTTTCCGCCTGAGGGGTTATGTTGTTGGATTTCAACAGCCTTTCTGTGCCGGCCTTTCCGACACAGAAAGGCTGTCGGAACTCAACTTTGAGGGCCCCTAGCAGGGCCAACATGGGTGCACAGCCTCTGGTTGGCAGCCGAGGGGGCAGCAATTGATTCTGGCACCCCGTGGCAGGGTCCTGCACTCCGTGGCAGGCACCTTGAGGTCCCTGCCACGGGGTGCAGGGATGAACTGCACCTCATATTTTACAATGGAAACATGTATTCTAACCAGAATACATTCTCCCCACTGTAAAGTATATTTATGCGACAAAACAGGTGTCTGTCGGTCCCATGATAGAGATGATGTCGGGTGGAGGAAACTCCATCCGGCATCGTAATAGGACCCTTAGTTGTTTGACTCAGTTGTGACTTTTATATTGTTGAATGAATTGTTTTTTTGATTTTATTGGTTCAGTTGTTTATAATTTTATTTTATTGATTAGTTTAGTGTAAGTTGTAATTTTCTTTATCATTTATGTCCTGAGTTAAATGCTCATTTAGGTTTTATTTATGATATATTATATAAAGTTCAATATGTTTTAATATAAATCTATTTATATATGTGCATCTATTATAATTTAGGTTGTTGCTAAATGTTTGTAGTTAATTGTAATTTTTTTGCAGCTATATTGTTATGATTTTAATTATATAATTTATTGTGGTGAATGGTAAATATTTTGGTAATGCAATATATGTATATTTAATTTAAATATGTGCATACAGTTTGTTAGGTTTATTTCAAATATTTGTTTTATGTAAAAAATGATTTGGAAAATATGTTTTCATGATAATTTCATTATTTTCACAATATTATTGTAGTCAATATTGTGCTAATTGATATTTTTGAGAAATTATATGTTTATTTAAATGTAACAATATTTTTGTTTCCTATATTTGTGTTTTTGACATAAGACTCAATATTTTTATAAAAATATCTGTGTTTTAAATACTTGTGATTTTACTAGTTAATTATAGAAATAAAAATGTTTGTTATTGAGTTTTAATTTCTGATATTTTTGTGTTTCAATATTGAATGCAAAGATATTATGCCAGTGGTCCCCCACTTTGGCAAGATGCTTCGCTTCCGTGGGTTCACCCAGTGGGACCTGATTGACATATCAACCCTCTGGGTATATGATCTATGGTCTCACAGAACACTTGTGTCTACCTTTAAGTAAGACATGCTCTAACTCACAATGTGACACAAGTCGGAAGGTGCAAGAGTTCAGTCCCATTGCCACTAAATTTACCTCATGCATACCTGGGTCAAAAGACATTTCTAGGCTTAGTGATTAATGCTCTGAACCTCATTACAATACTAAGGAGGCTTTCGGACCCATCTTGGGTGAAATGGAGCATGAAGATTGGATGAAAGCCAAAATAGTACACTTGATCTTTGCCATATACTGATAAAGTTGAAATATCTCAGTTATTTTTACTATAGACATGTTTGACTGTGGCACATGGGCAGATCCCGTGAACCTAATTATGCCAGATGTAATTCCCAAGTAGGGGACTTTCTTCCTAATGTTTGGTCATGTCCTAATGTGTTCAGATACTCTAATATTGTAGGCTTTATGCTTGACTTAACTGTTGGATGAGAAATAGAACTTGAACTGAAAATTATCTTCCTTGAGCTTTATGGACACCTGGATAGGTCTGTACCATAACCATACGTTCATTACAATCAGTACCCTGGTCATCAATATAGAAAGCAATGTGTAGAGGCATGGATTTTAGGCAAAATCACAAGCACTGTTAGTACAAAGTACTATGCACACCTGCAAAAATCTGGAGTCAAAGGTGGAGCTATCGCCTGATAATGTAATCTTTGTGTAACATCCTACTTGTCATAATTTTGGCTAGTAACATCCACACTGTAGTTCTTGGATCTGATTCTTTAAATGATAGTATTAATTTAACATACCACAAATAATTCATAATCCCCCTGACCGCCGTATTCCGAGTTGGGCGGTTGGACCACCATGGGCCGTTGCTACCGCCGGTGGTACGTGATCCCTGTCAGTTTTGCAGGGGTCTGAGGCCTGCAAAAAACTGTGGCACCACCAAGCATGTTACATGTTTTCTCACTGCTACAGTTTTCATGGTGGTGAGCCCACCATGAGAACTGGGGCAGTGAGGAAATTAAGGGAACCTTATATTCTCAAGCTAAGGTCAGACAATTCAGATTTTAAAACTCATATATTCTCTAATGGACACTTTTCTTTGCCCGTCAGGTCAATAGGACCGTTTCCACCTGCTGTGGCATCATTAGGGTTCTCAGAAAGATCACCCATTATCTTTCCCCTGATGCTCGGAAACAGGCTACTGTGGCATTAGTCTCCTCTAGACTGGACGATTGTAACGCCCTCTATCTGGGCGTTAACAAGAGCCTTATCCATCTCCTCCAAATGGTCCAGAATGCTGCGGCGAAGATGGTTCTGAACCTCCCTAGATTTGCTTCGGCCTCGGCAGCCCAGGAGAACCTAAATTGGCTCCCTATACACTCCAGGATCACTTTTAAAATTCTTTGTATATCTCATGGACCTTTTTACCGTACTGGCCCAGAGGGGATCAAGTCAGTCGTTCATCTTTATTCCCCTAGTAGATCCCTTCGTTCCTCCAATAAAAATTTTCTTGTGATCCCCAGGTGTGTAATAGCAAAATGGGGAGGCAGAGCGTTTTTCTCTGTTGCACCCAGATTGTGGAACTCTCTCCTCCCTGAGCTCCTAGGGCAACCTTCGCTTGCTCTGTTCCGCAAGGCCTTAAAAAACTTGGCTCTTTTCTGAAGCGTACTTGTAAAGCCGACTCTGTCTGACTATGTGTTGGATGACCTGCTTTGGCACCTTGATGCCCTTGGGCTAAGTTGCGCGATATAAGACTCTGTTCATTCATTCATTTATTCATAGGGGAATTGGGTAAACACAATTTAACCTCAGCAATGGCAATGTGTCCTGCAGTAGAAGCTTACAGAAAAACTTACAGTCAAAAATCAACATATTCAGTCAAATTCAAAAAGGTAAATTTACATGCAGAGATCTTCATGCACTAATATATAGGTAGAAAACTCCACCTAAATGCAGTTCAGTACCTCATCTTCTTTTTTGTATGCCTATTAACAGGAGTAATAGTCTCACTCCTTTCTTGCATGAGAGGGCACATATAGGACCCAAAATACAACTGTAAAGATAATACTGGTAACTTCACAGGAATATTTTGGTTGTGAATCTGCCAAATGATATTATGCAAAGTGTTGATGGAGATTTTCACTTATGTGTATGTAGACCTGTGTATTGAAAACAAAACCGAAACAGGTATAACCTGAAGAGAAGAAGATGCACCAGACAATCTTCAAAAATCACAAATTTAAGCACATAAATGCATTCCACTTCTTTGGCTTTGACCTCTTCCCCTTGTGTTATGAGATGTTGTAGAGCCAGATATTAGCTCAAGATGTTCTGTGTGTGAGTTTATGGAACACAGACAACACAATGGCCCTCATTATGATGTCAGGCAGAATCATTTCCACTCAACACTGCATCAGTCATAGGAGCAACTGACACCCGGTCGACAGTCCCAACCACACCTGGTTGGCAGTCCAGACTGCCTCACTAGGAAGCGACCAAACACTGTTCAGTCGCATTCCTACATTTTACTATAGGAACATGCATTCAGGCCATAAACTGGACGTAATGCGTTCTCCCATAGTAAAATGGGAGGTGAGGTTCATCCCTGCACCCCGCGGCAGGCACCTCAAGGGGCCTGCCACATAGTGCAGGGATCAACGGGGGGCACCGTAGGCGCCCCCTCAGCCTCCAACCTGAGGCAGTGCACCCAAGGGGGACCTGCAGGGGCACCCAAAGATACTTTCTGACATGCTTTCCATGTCAGACACACTGGTATTGAAAGCATGTCAGAAACCGTCATCATAATCTTAGGGGCGGAAAGGCCAATCCTTGAGATTAATTACTAGATTCTGACTGATGGAAGGGCTCTCTGAGCTCGTTGGAAACCAGCCAGAATGCCAATTCCAAATGCCTCCATCGGAAAGGAACCCGACTTGCCCATTACAATGTGGCTCACAAGGCATCCGATCATCGGTCTGAGCCTTCCGAGCCACATCGTAATCTGCCCCATAAATGCTATGATGAGGCTTTAAACGTGTGTAGTGATCAATGCAAGTTGAGTTAAGGCTATACATAGTTTTAATCTAGTTTGTAGTACATATATCATGTTTACATTTTCACAAAATTATTTGTATGTATGTCTAAAGTTACCTAATAATTAAAATGGAGCATTGTGATTTGCATGTGTCTGCAATATCTTATGGTATTCAGGTGCAAACCTATGCACTGGTAGTTTTGTTTCCTTCCTCCAGTGATTTCCATGTGACGTCTTTGGTCCCCGCAGCACTTTGGAGTGGCCAGCCAAAGCCAGGATGGAGTAAATTTCAACATGCTTGGGTTGCAGTGCTCCTGGTGTATGTTTTTCACAAATTGCAAATAACTTATTATGAGGTGGCCAGTGCGGGAGTGGGACCGCCCCACTCCCGCAAAACCAAACCTGTGTAGGAACCGCCCGTCAGATCAGTAGATTTCTCCTGTGTAGTGGGTGGTTCTTTGGCATTCCCAGGGCGGTACCTATGAAAGTGCTACTGCAATAGGAATGTCAAGGGCAGTACTTGCAGGGCATAGATGATGTGAAGTAGTATTAAAGGAGTACTACTGCACATACTTGTAAATTCTTTGTGAATTTCTCCAATGTAATTTAGAAGCAGATGGAACAAAATTGCTTATAAAACTAAGAAAGATGCTGCAAAATATCAACTCACTTTACATTAAAGGTTTTTCAAACTCAAATACTAGCCCCCAGATTCATCAAAGTCCTGCTTTGAGAGCCCTTAATAGCAAATTTTAAGGACTCGCTATTAAAGACTCGCAAAACGGGATGCATGTAGAAATCGCAATAATTTTAGCGATTTCTACAACTTCCTTATTTGCGATTCGCTAATTGCTAATCGCAAATAAGGAATGGCTTTCCCATTCATTCCTATGGGCCTAAAGGCCCATAGGAATGAATGGGGAGTCATTCCTTATTTGCGATTAGCAATTAGCGAATCGCAAATAAGGAAGCAATTCCAAAAGTGCCATGGTGTCCAAAGGACACCCTGTTGCACCCCTGACATGGTAATGTCCACTGGTGTTGCGCACACACATGTCCCAAGGACATGTGTGTGTGTAACATACAACTTAGAAAAATGCACTAAAGTGCATTTTTCTAAGTTTTTGCTATTTACCACGTAGTTAGACTTTGCAGTAAAGCCCCAGCGCCCCCAGCTTGCGAGTTCGCAATTTTAAAATGGTTCATGACTTGCATTCAAGGAAACTCAAATTGAGTTCCCTTAAATGCAATTAATCACAATTTAGCGATTTCTACATATGCGATTTTTGTATTTGGGATGATGCATGCCAAATGCAAAAATAGCGGTCGCAAAGGGCCAGATTCTCAGAATCTGGCCCTTTGCGAGCCGATTCAGGTTTGATGAATCTGGCTGTAGATCTGCAAGTTTATATTAAACATGTGCAGTCTAATGAGTGAACAAGAACTTTTTATTTTCATCTGGACCTAAAGCATAGAAAAATATTCACACAAATGGAAATTCTAACTGTCTTGTAGGAATGAATGCAATCTATGCTTTAATATCTTGGAGGACTAGCCCAATACATATTATTATCCCTTTGTCTTAACATGTTTACTGCTTTCATTTTTGCAGAATTATAAACTTACCTTAGTATATGCATACTACTCAATTGTTTTGACGATTATCAAAGGCATTAATTGCAAATGTATTCCTGATTATTTTAATGACAATACAGAAGTAATTTAAAACTTCCATTTTTCTCAATTAACTGTGTGTGGGTAATTAATTTTCAGCTACATTTATTTAATTCGTTGTGTTTATTGATGATACGAGGCAATTGAAATTTAAGAAAATTATTTATTTTTCCTTAACTTATTCACTTTCTATGTGTTTTTATATCATTATTATCTTTTCAGTTGAATTTGTTATTTAAAGTTGTCAATGTGCTTCAGCCATTCTTTGCTTAACTTCCATCCTCGGGACAAATTTCATTTTTGGGATGTAAGGGTTCTTCTACTTCTCTTTCGAGTTCAAATTCTTAAAATAGCCTGTATATTGTAGCAGGTCTGTTTTGAGGTCGCTATTGTGCAGCTAATCTGCTGCCATTTATCTAGATGCCCTATTGATGTCATTCAGTAATTCAGTACTTTATTTTTTCCTGAGATACCCACATTGTATTTAATAAATGTTTTTTTTAAAAATAAATCTGTTGTCAGATATTTATTTACACCCTTCTATTGGCCTACACTTCGTGCCATTTACCATCTATGTCTCCTCTTTGTTATCCTCTTTGAATGCCTTTTTCATTAAATATTTCCACTCAAAGAACCCGCCCTCGGTGCTTGCATGCCAAAAGCAAACCAATATATATATAGGACTAACACAATGCTGTTATGGATTTCACCAACCCAAAAGAAGCTATTTGCATTTGGAATGAGTTTCTGGTGTCACATGAGGAGATATATTTGAACTGATTGCAATTGAAACATATACTTTTTAATCAATATTCACCTAAAATGTTCCATGTTCTAATCACTATGCAAAAGACGATCATATTGCATGCCGCAATGACATTGCTATTTTATTTATTTAAACATGGTTTTCAACATAATTTTTTCCTTCAAGAAAAAAGTTTCATAGATGAGGTATGCTAATAATTTGTTTAATGGTTTCAAATTAGAGCTTAACAAGATCAACATAGTATTCTCTGAAAATGTTGACATTTTGCAATGATATTGATTTGCCTATTTCAATATATTTGTGGAGATTGATGTGAAAAATACAGCGATGTAAGATATAAGGAAAGAAAGTGAAATCGAATTAAATTGCAGAAAATACATGGTTTAGTACTTGGTTCTCATGAAAAGTCTCTGCTTCTTTTACTGCCACAAAGTTTAGCCTTGGTTAATTGAATGTCTGTTTTAACAGGTTCATACAGGAGGGAAGAAAGCATTTAAAACTCAAATCTACTCAACACAAGTAGAGTACCACTTTTCTTGACAAAGTTGATATTCCTGGTTGCACCTATTTAAGGTATGATAGGTAGATGAAGCAAATTCTGCCCGACAATTCTTCTGTGAATTTAACACCTAAAAATTAGTAGGCTTTCCATGGCAGCCAAATCTAAATTAGGCCCTTGTTCCCAGGCACCTGATATTTCTAAGCATTTGTAGCACATCAAAATAAGGTTCTATTATTGTTGACATATGCAATTTGTTTGTACGTGGAACACTTACTGTGGCTATGCAACCTTCCATCCCATATTGCTAGAAATTAGTATATCCCTCTATTTCCTTTTCAGTGGAGGCTTCATGGTGTTCAGAGCTTTTGGATTGTACCATATAAAGTGAATGCTGGTAAAGCGAACGCTTCTGCCTGTGCTTTGGGCTGACTGGTGTCCTAAGTAGTGGACCAGCTGGAGTAGCACTATTTCTCCATGCTAGACTGTAAGAAATAGATTGTTGTCATAGGAACTTTCAAAGCATGTGCTGCATGTGGCTGGAAATATAGTGCATAATACAATGATATATACCAAGCAACATAACACAAATAACACAAAACATTGCAGGGCTAATCACATTAAAACACATAGCAATAATGCAGCACAACAACACCACAGCACAAAAAAAAACAGAAGTCATCACCCCCATAAAAAATACAGCACAACAAATGTCTACAGTCATTCTTGTACACAATTGTTGTGTGATGTTTTGATATTACCTCTCTCAGAATCCTATTCCCATAATAAGTTGTCAGAAAGGGTTTAGAAGAAGCCTTGCAATAGCTTTCCACCAAGGACATGAATTCATATCAGTCTGTGTTTTGAAATCTGGCTCTGTGTTGAATAACGCAGCCAAGTATTTGCTCATTGAACTCAATGGGGACTTTTTTTACAAACTGCATTTTGAGTGTGTTTCTTATTACTACAGTAGTATCACTAATGTACTACAAAATGCTATTCTCTAACCTACATATGGTGTGCTATGCCTCCGCCTCGCCTATCTTTTACGTGAGGAGATCTGTGCCCACGACTTCGTACATACACGTTTTAGTAGTAAATAGGAGTGGGGCAAAGGGAGTGCCTGAAAAATAGAGAATATTCACAAATAAATTGGAGGGATTTAGAGAGGAGTAAGGAGGGATTATGGGTTAAGGGAGGAATACAATTAGGGTTAAGAAGGTACATACACCTACCAACAAAAGAGTAAACCGATTACTATCCTCAAAATGCACTTCCATAGTTCCTAAAGCTTGAAAAAACCCAGAAACAATCATAAATGTACTTTAGCTAACACCTGGGGTAAGTCCAACACCACACGTGACCAATCCCTGGTACTACCATACCCTCCAATAGAAAATAAAAGAGATAGGGACTTAAAATAATAATCTTTAGAAACTATTGTTAATTTAGATTCAAAAATGTTAACTTTTTAGGATTATAAACAAATTTAATTTGCTGTTTAAAAAATCTTTATTAAAACTGAATATTCATTTAGTGTAAAATATGTTGATAATCTTTTAAATTTAAACATGAGAGAAACTTTATTTTTTTAATTATTTAAAGGAATTTTATACATAACTTCAAATTATTTTGACTACATAATATATATACAGGCAGTTTATACTTTAGGTGAGATTGTGGTTCTTTAAATATGAAGAAATGTAAACATTGAATTTAGTATATTAAAAATAAATATTGAATTGAAATGTAGGTAATAACGCTGGAGATTTTTTAAAATGTTGAGCTACATTTCAAATAAATGTTTTACATAAAGTTCTAAAAATATTTAAGATTCAAATAATTTTACTAATTTACACTTATAAATTAGTCTCTATCTCCTGAGTTCAGGCGGTGGGGACATGTAAGTTTACACTTTTGTGTAATTTTACACTCATGAATGGTGAATAGCCTACAGTAGCAAAGTTACTCAAAAGAGTAAACTTACATGTGTGGAGATGCTTACATGTAAGTTAACCTTTGTGAAAAGCCACCCAAGGTTTTTGCTGTTGTTCCACATTTTGCAAATGCCATGCCTCCTAACTCATCCTCATTCAGAAACTGTTACCATCCTTAGCCTCATCTTCACATTATAAATGAAATGATCTCTTTCTTTTGTACTGAAAGGGGTCACTTGCCTAGAAAAGCTTTGTCATGCACCATGATATTTTTTATTTTCAATAATTGCAATAGGATAATTGTAAAAAAACCACTAAGGGCCAGATTGTGACTTTGGTGTTGTGGCAGAACCCTGCCATTCCAGTGCCCTACTCCCAGGCCTCCAAAGTCGATCGCCGCCCACCCGCCTGCGAGATTACGAGATTCCTCATTGTCTGGTGGGCGGTGTTATGTTGTCCCTTTGCGGGGTCTATTGAAAAGGTACCAAAATGGGGCACCTAAGGCCATTCTGGCACGGCATGGACTGTGCAGTCCATGCAGTGCAGGAAAGGGGGTGCATGCAGACAGGGGGCACAACATGTGCCCCCCTGCATGCATTCCAGTACACAGGAGCAACAGGGGTCCCTGTAGGGTCTCCTTTGTTTTCCCACTGCCTGCCTTTTCATGGTGGACTCACTGTAATGCAACGAATGCAGGTAGGGAAAATTGTATTATGGTTGGTGGTGCTGCAGTGGCACCGCCAAGTATATTGCTTGCCCTGACCTGGCAGTTGCAGTGGTCCCAAAATGGTCCGACTGCCATATTCATAATACGGCAGTCTGACCACTGGTGCGGCGGTCCTTGACCGCCACTGTATCTCCACCACAGGTTAATCGGTCTCGTAATCAGGCCCTAAATTCACCCATTTTGGAGATTCAAAGGGCTGAGAGGTATTAAATAATATAATCTCACTATAGGGGTTCTAGAAGGAGGAGTTATTACCCTCTACGGTACTACTCCATATAATCTATACTCACAAAAAGGTAACCGGATGGTGTATCCGAACAACATGACCAAAAGTCAAGGGGAGGGAGGGAGGGACAAACGCACTCATGTGTGAAGACTATAATAGGTATTAAAAGTTACCACTGTTAAGTCTGGGCTCAGTGTTTGCATAGATATATTTAAAACATAGAAATAATGGAAATGAATGATTGCTATAGGAACAGTTGTCTAAAGAGGATCTGGACTTCTAGCATCTGGTTAGATGTTCACAGTTGTGATCATTTATTTCTGCCATTAATTAGCAATAGGGCCAGCATTTATGTACTTGCAGTAATACAATTTTCCTTGTTTATTATATCAACCCCAAAATGTACACTCTTGCAGATTTACTGAACTTTAGTTGGTGGAATGTTGTCTCTAAGAAAGACAATATCTCATCCTACATTGCTGAGCTCCCTCTCGAAATTGTAAATGTATCTAATGATGGCTCAACAAAGACTAAAATATTGTGATGGTAGCTGAAAGAGGAATCCTTGCATGAGACATGATGTTTTTGCTCACAGTCTGCAGTATAATGTGTCACCAAATCTAGTCTGATATTTAAATTGAAACGGCAGATTAATATATGTATCATTCATAGATCTGGTGGTTATGTTATTAATTCGATATTTTGTTATTAAATGGCCTAAGTATTTATATTGTTTTTAATTTAACCAATGAAACCGAATTTAATCAATTTTTGAACATTTAAATGGAAGGAGCCATCTCTTGAGCAAGTGTTAGAGAAATCGTGCCAGGGCCTCAATATGAATGCACTGTATTGGTCAGGTAACACCACCCCCTTGTGATATATATATACTGGGGCATTAGCCTGCTATGCGGTGGAGTTACTGTGTACTACCTATCGGTCCCTGAGAGACTCCTCAGATATGAGGAGTGTATTTTTCTTGTCACTCCTCATGTCCCCCTTTTACTTCAGCCGGAGACTCCACTTGTTTAAAGCAGGTGGTGTCTCCGAATGGGAGACATCAAATCTGAGGAGTTACATAGAATCTTGGAGTTCCACAAAGGCTAGTTACTCTGGTTACTGGGCTTTGCAATTCAAAGCCTCTCCTATTGAGGGCCTATCAGTTTATGGTCAAATGGTTTGCAGAATCTGACCGAGGTAGTGCTGTTTGCCCTCATTGTGCAATGGGCACAGGATCAGGAGTAAAAATGTTTGCACCATGTTTTGCTGCTATACCCAGCCATCAGTAACGGTCTGTCGGTGGTGGGAGTAGCTGCTGGACGGTGTCGTGGGGAGGGGGAGGGGCAGGGTGGGGGGTATTCATCTATGGATTATGGAGGATTACAGGTAAGTAAACATAAATAAATAAAACAAATTTTGTTGAGTGCACTGCATCGCATTTGGGGATGCAGTGCGCGCAACAAAATGCGTTTTTTATATTTATATGTTTACTTACCTATAATCCTCCATAATCCATAGAGTACTACCCTCCACCCTGCCCCTCCCTCTCCCCACGTCACCGCCCGGCAGCTACTCCCACCACCGACCGCTACTGGCAGCCATGCTTGCTCTGCTACTGTATTAAGGCTGTGAATGATAAGCATTCAGGAAAATAATATAAGCTCAAATGAGACAGCACAAAACTGAAAGATAATTAAACTAACCAAGAAAAACAAATCATTATTGTAGAAATGAATGTTGCCATCTTAATATATTTTAAGTGTCAACACAAACAATGTCTATAAACTATTGTGCAGCAGATAATTGATCATTTACAAAAGTGTTATCTGTCAGCCATAAAAAAAAGTTGTTATAGTTTACGCTATGCCACTCATCTTAAATTTATGGATGTATCTGTGTGTCTGGCAAATGTTGAGATTAACAACAAGGAAATGGCTTTGTCAGTAATTACTTTTTCTAGCCTGCAGTCTTTTAGTACCATTACTATGTGCGCGAAGAGCGGGAATTACTGCTTGTCAATACAACAGAATAACAAGAAATGCACATAGCAGAGGAAGGTACCCAATGTTTGTGTTTGGGAACAGCACACTTCGGGAGCCGGTATTCAAAAATAAAAATATTACGCTTTTTGCTTACAATAGTCATATAGAAATATTGCCCAAAAACTGCAAAACACATTGTCGGGTTAAATTGAGGGAGACTTGTAAGAAAATGCTTTAACTAAGCTCAGAAAGGAGCTCTGGTAACTAAGGACCTTTTTAAAAATGGGAGTTAAAGCATCGCAGTATTTGCCACCATCTCTCCAGCATCACTGATACCAGAGGCAGTGGTACTTCTGAGGGGGGACACCATGGGATTCTGAGTTGTATTTTGAGGGTACGGGTATGAGAAATTACAATGGGAATCAGAATCAGAAATAATGCACCTTATTTCCCTGGTAATTCCTTATATCCCCAGAGTTTTACTCGGTCCTGATCTGCTAGATTACTATGGATCTCGTAATCCCAAATGGACAGGAAACTCCCATTAGGAGCCGTAGTGGGTTGCATAGCAAGGTCCTAATGGGTCATTAAGGTTACTGTCAACTTAATGTCAACAGAGGCAAACGCCTCATAAAAGACGACGGGCCTTATTTATGAAGGCCTTGCGCCACCGGTGCGTCACTTTTTCCCATGTTAAAAGTGACGCACCGGCGGCGCAAGGTCTTCATAAATAAGGCCCGACGATAGGACGATAGGATTTTGGTTACAAGTAGTGCTTAAGATTATAAACAATAACAAGAGAATCTCTAACATGACCCCTTAAGTAAATTCGGTTTGAGATTAAAATACTGACAGTGTTTTCCATAGTCCATCAAATGAATGGCGTTAGCTTGTAAGTCATTTTGTGGCTGTGACATATTGTTAACAACGAACGCCGAAAACTGACAGCACAGTGTCAGTCTGACGCTCGACTCCTACAGGACTGAAACAGTTTAGCATCCCTTTGTACACATTTGCAACGGTCTTGATGTTGCTGACTGCGAAATGTGACGAATGCTTGTAAGCAGTCCTATTTTGCACTATGCAATACATAATGCGTGTGCCTTCAGTAGTATTTACTTTATTTCAAGTAGTGCACATAATTGTTATATTTGTATCATTGCCTGTGAATTTACAAGTAAGCAGTGAAAACGTTTTTTGTTGTTGCTATCGTTGTTTTCGAAATGTGGAATCTTTGGAGCAAAATGTTGCTTGACAAAAATCAGAGCAAAGTTTACAAATGCAAACTTCGAAGAGAACGTGTATGAAGTCAGTATTTTGGATTTAGATCGTGTGACCATTGTTACCCTCTGTCAGTCAAAAATAGAAATGAAAAAAACTCGTACAGAAACACAGTGAGCAATGTAAAAATTGGCGTAGTGGGCAACGATAACATTGGCATAGTGTGCACTGAAGAGTTGAAGATGTGGCATGACCTGAGAAACACATTAAAGGTGAAAGACTTAGGTCTCAGTAGTTCAGGTGGGTGCTAATAAAACCACCAATCATCGAATTTTTACAAGCAAAAGAAAAGTTTTCTTTTGAAGGAACGCTTATGTGATAGAGAGAAGAATCATCCACATTAAATCGATACCAACAGCAAGTTTAGTCTTCTATCCTGTTAAATCGACACTGAAATTTCTCTTCAGTCCTGCCAAGCTAGATACTTTTGGAAAGTAGGATGCCATCGTGTTGTAACGGATATAGCTGAAATATCGGCTAGTTCCAGCACTGACGATAGAACTGACAGTGATGACCTGCGTGCTCGTTTAGTCACAGCATTGAATATATAGAGAGGCTCTACCTCATAGTTAAAAGTTACTACCGGCTCTGAGGAAAGCAAGACACAGGTATTCTCCCCTGAAGAAGGGAACAGGGCTTCCCGAAATGCATCGGGCGACACTGCTTCACAACCTTTGATGTCATTGTGCTATGTAATGAATTCTCTTCTATAGATAGTTATGTATATAAATATATGTAAACATGTATAATCTCCACAAGAGACATGATGAAAAATAAGATATATACAAACTGTGTCTATGATGAATCATGATAATATTGTGTAGGAACACAGTATCATCTTCTTGAAAATTTATGTTGAATAATAAATTTACCAAGCAGAAGAGAAGTTTACAGATTATTCATTTCCCACATTAGGAAGGCACATTATATTTAATTTGTTGAGAATTAATATTCTCTAGGAACAGTGCATCATGCATGTAGGCTTTGCTTACATTTACTATGGGGGTTAATTACTTCATCTCTGGTAGCTCTGTGAAATGTTGACCTTTCCTTTTTGTTTTTTGTTGTCGAAGTTCTCGATTTCACAGTAGTATGAGTGGGACCGCCCAAGCAGTCAGCAAGCTGCACCTGGACCTGGCCAGGCCACTTCTGCAGGTGCCTTAGGGCTCTCTCTTAGCAGGAGCTGAGTACAACTCCTGCACTCATGGGTCTTTAAAAGTAGTCCTGGAGTGTTCTGGAGTACGTCTGAACCAGAAAGGCCTTGGGGGATGGGCCTATAATAGGGCCTTCAGAAGGAACTGTGGTCGCCGGCCAAGCTGTCATAACGCTGGAGCCACTGGAAGTAATCTCCGAGAATAGTTTGCAGGTTGGGTAGTGAGATGCTGTGAGAAAGGCTCAATACTCAAGAGGTTGAGATGCAAGCCCACACCCCTGATATTAGCTTTAGGGAAATTGTGACCAGTACCTGACTTCCCTGCGACCTTCAGCACCCGCTCAGCACTGTTGCTGCCTCTGCTATCCCCCCTGTACAGCTCAGAAAAGCACCCCACCCCATTCCTAAGGTCACTGGCAAAGTCACTTCAGCTAGAACCAGCTAGATGGGGATGGAGTAAAGGCAGGGGGGTGAGACGGAGGGGCAATAGATAAATGTTATAAACTATTAAAAAGTGTTAAAAGGTGGACCATTATGGATAACAAAATCCTATCAGTCTGAGGGTAGAACATAGAAACACTTTGAACAATGGCTTCAATGCCAATCAAGTGCCTCTGATATCCTCAGAGAGCTGGATTACAGGACCGCTGGGGCCCTCCTTAGGTTAGGTTGAAAGAACCCCTACCCTCTGGTCGACTGAGGGGGAGGTAGGCTCCAAGGATGGGAGGAGGATAGACAAGCTGCTCCTTGCAGACCTGAGCAGTGCCCAACTCACAGGCTGCCCCAGTAAAAAACCGTCCGCCTCCGCGAGTACAGGCAGGTCCGAGATGGGTATGGATACAAATGCCTGTCTCTGCTGGCTGGTTTCTGCGTGGAGGGGCGGTGAAAGATGTGAGGTATGAGACCTCGCTGGGCCGTTACAGCCCCTCCAGGGGGAACAAGGGCTTTTCCGCCCATTTCACCTTGCCTCGCACAGCGTCTCGCTCCTCTCACCTGCTCTCACCTCCACCCTCAGTCGTTTTCTCAGGAAACCGGAGTTCATTGCATGGTGGGTCAACTCAGAAAGATCTGATAAGTCATGGAGCAAAATTAGAGGGTCCGGAAGTGGCGTGGGCAGATCCATAGCTTCCCGGAGTGTAGACTTCCCTGCTGTACAGAAGGGGTGAATGGCATGAACAGTCCAGCAAGATATGAACAATATCACAGGGCATGTAACTGCATCACCAGCAGGCAGATTGAGGAAGACACCCTACAACCTGAAGCAGTGCTGGTATCCAGTGCCTGCCCTAAGGTTCTTAAAAAGACCGAGCTTCATCCTTGCCTCCCAGACTCCCCATTCCAGGGTTCCAACAGTTCTGCTCAATCCTCCTCATCATATTCCATCTGTAGGCAAGTCTGCCAGGTTGTCCTTAGGCTAGTTATCTGTAGCTGGGAATAAAGGTGGTGGATCAGTAGGTTGTAGAATCCAGACATCACGCCTTTAAATTGAACCCAAGTATTAAGGTAAGAGGGCACCAGGGAACAAGGGAAGATCCAGGGCTGGGGATCCAGTTTGCTCAGCAAGCAATGACTTAGTTGTGTATAGCGCCACAGTTGAGTATGCAACAGGCCATATTCATGCTAGACAGTAATCCTCCACAGAAAGCAGGTCCAGTTCCCCTGCTAATCTATGAGCGAAAAGCTTCCAACATCCAGGTGAGGTCTCACTAAACCCCAGATAAAGGCCTTAATGTTCTTGTCTATTTGACGGAAGGTCGATAGGGGTATTAATTGGAGAAGCATGCCGGGGGAGGGTTTCACCACTTGAGTTTGTCCTGAGAGTGAAGTCCAATTGTATTTGCTCCATAATTGGGTCCAGGTTATCCGCCACCATGTGCTCCAGGCCTCTGTTAACTAGAATGCCCAGGTACTTGAGGCTGGAATTCTTCCACTGGAATGGGTAACTGACTATATATAGCGGCACATCTGGCAATCTGTGACAGCGGCAAGGCCTTGCTCCTTCCCCAGTTCACTTTGTAGCCGGATATTGCCACAAAAGCATTATTGGTCTTCACACCATGGGACTGGAGGAGGGTAAAGCCATTAAGGTAAGTAAGAAGCAATATAGATACTGGGTCGAGGAATATCCAGGCATAGGATTATCTATGATCTGATCTGATTGCTCCATTGCAAGGAGAAATAGAAGGGGGGAAGAGTGGGCAACCCTGACAGGTACCCCTACGGACCGGGAAGGGGTTAGAAAGAAAGCCCCCACAATTGATCTGCGATGAGGGGGAGTTGTAAAGCCACCTCACTCTGGCGATTGAATTTCTGTAGCGCTGCAATGAACGAATTAGAGATTTATAGTGCACACAGCTACTCCGAGGAGTGTCTCTGCTATAAAAGGTGAGCCCAGGTGCACAACCCCATACCAAAAGAACTACTTCTCTACTAGAAATAAAACAGATTTACGTTTTTTATGGAAGACGGGCTCAAAAGCAGTCAGTCGCAGCTCACAGGGGAACTCATGCCAAGCCTTTGCAGCCAAAAAAGAAAAGCCTTACCACCCCATTGAACCTGCCTAAAGCATGGAAGAACAAAAAGAGAAGCGGAAATAGAATGCAGCAGGCTGGCAAACAGGTAGCCCCATGCTTTCCTTTCCAAGGTCCACTCTTCACCAGACTGCATGAGCTAACGTGCAAGGATGGTTGCATGATGAGCGGCCTGGGCCAAACCCCACTTGTGAATGGTGACAAAGAGAAGGGAGGACTCTCTTGAGGCAGGTAGCAAGAATGCTGGCCAATATCTTGACATCCTACTTGAGCAAGCCTTTACGGCGATAACTGCTGTGAAATAGTGCCTTGTTGGACAGTAAACCCAAGGAGCCCGAGCAATCAGCGCAATCAAAGGCCCGATGGAGAAGATACACCACCTCTGCTTTGATCCACTTGTAGAACACTGCCAGGAAACCATTCTCACCTGGGGCTTTGTGATAGGGTAGATCTGAGATGACCTGCTCTGTCTTCTCCTTGGTGATTGCGCCCTGAAGCAGCTGTATTGTTCCTCAATGAGGGAGGGTAAGTGAATATCATCCAAGAAGACATTCACCTGAGTTGGTACCTGGACAATTTTTAGGGAGTAGAGGACCCTACAGTAAGATGCAACTTCATCTGTGATTTCCTGCGGCTTGGTGACCAGTACCCTTGAGCCTGTGAACATAGCTGGAATATCCATTCCCGCCTCCCTCTGCCTGAGCTGCACCACCGGTAGCCGTCCTGCCTTCTCTCCTTGTTCATAGTGCATGTACTTCAAGCTCTGAATCGCATACTCAGCTTTGGAGGTAAAGAGTGTATTGAGGTCCATGCTTGCCTTCTGCGTCTGGTAATAGCAGGAGGGTGGTCAATGAAGGCACATGTGAGATGGGCTATATCCACCTCCAGTGTCTTCTGATGCTATTCCCTCTGCTTGTTGGACAGGGCATCATCCCTCATCGGCTGCCCTCTGATGGTTGCCTTCGCTGCCGCCCACAATGTGATGGCAGAGCCAACTGAGCCACTATTGTGCTCCCAGTAGGTATGCACATGGGTTTTAAGATGGTTCTTACCTACTGGGTTGTTGTAGTGTGACAACCTGGTTAGCAAATTGGCAGGGATATAGCCAGATCAGCCTGCATGGCAATAGGAGAATGGCCCAAAAGTGTGCACTCTAAAATTAAATTCTTGCAGAGAATGGGGAGCAAGGAGTGGGCCATCAGGAAAAAATCCAGTTGTGATTGTGTGCCATAAACCGGGTATAAGCATTTGTATTCCCGGTCCATCAGATGCAAGAGATGCCATACATTGCAAAATCCATGATCAGTCATAAGATCTCAGTACGCCAATGCAGACAACGCCAAGGAGGGCATTGTCTGCATTATTGTATATGTTATTGGACCGGCACGGTCTAAAACCTCATTCCGGGCCAGGTTCCAATCCCTACCTGTTAGGATATTAGTGGTATCTATCTCTGTTAATACATGGCTAAGTTGAAGAAGGAAGGCACACTTCAGACCCATGGGTGCATACAATTAACCTATGCGTAGTACCGTCCCATTATTCTCTAGCTTGACAAACTCATAGTGACACTCCGGATCAACCCAGGTCTTAAGCTCTACATGGGGCAATTTATTTCAAATCAAGATAGCTACACCACGTTTCCAGGGTGCCGGCAAGTCATCTGCTGCTTGCAGACCACAACAACTGTGTATCTCTTTGCCCACCTGATCCTGTCAGAGCTTCTCAGTTTCTATCTCAGTGAGGTGCACCTCCTGAAGAAGAGCTATATCAGGGTGTTTGGATTTGAGGTAGGAGAGCATTTGCCTACGCTTGATGGAATTTGTAAGACCATTGATGTTCCAGGAAAGCATGAGCAATGACTTGTGCGCAAATATGAAGATTGCAATGCAAAAGAGGGGAGTCTGAGGGTCATTAATTATGTTTTTTCTCATACAGTCTCTCTGGCAGTCTATGGGATGTTCAAAGGGCAGACAAGAATTGACAGGCGGAGGGATAGGGAAATAAGCTATAGAAAGAATGTACACAAAAGAGAGGAAGCCTAACCGAATACCCAAGAAAGATGAAACAAAAAGTAAAAATATAAACGATGGAGAGAAAGGAGAGAAAAAGAACACGTTTTAGGGGTGGAAATAAAAGAGCAATGCACAAATAAACACATTGCGATGTGAATCAATACACAATCATGCAATCAAGTACACTGAATAGCGTGGCCTATCAACTGTAGTTGGAGGATCTACACCTGAGGAGGTGTCACATCCGGAATTCCCAGGGGCCGTATGGATTTTGTTTTGAGCATTCCGGATTAAGATAGTTGTTTTACTTCATAAAATTGCAGTTCTACTTTGGGGTGTGTGCAGTTCAAATCATTTTATTTGATTATACAAACTTTTGGGAAATCTAAGTAAAATTATGCGTAATTTTGAACAATACAAATCTGTGTTTTAGCGTAATATATTACGAAGAAATGTGTCCTTGCGTCAATTTTTGACTTGAGGATGTATTTTGTGATAATAGAGAAAAGTGCAAAAATCACATGTAGCATGAGCAGCACCTGCTCTTGTACTGTTCATTGACGTTATTCCTGAGAGTTCAATGTAAACATTCACAGCGAACTGCATGTAATTTCATTATCGCATAATATTGGGACTTTCAAGTGTAACAAGAAATTCAGGTAATTAGGCAAATTGCACTGGCATTATTTAAATCATTTCTGGGCCTAGTTCTACCTTACTTAAGTAGGACAGCTCTTTGTGCAGAGATGAATGAAGGACTACTGCTTGAGACTACTCATACAGCGCACAGGAATGGACATGGTTGTAGATACAAATATGACACCTGGGAATCACAGACTGAAAATGTACTAATAAAATAGACAAAATAGGATAAAATAAAATGAATCCCTTATCTTTTAAAATTATATCTAGATTAAAAAATATGTTTCTCTGTTTTTTATTTTTAATACATTCTGACAGCACCCCAATGCGGGCCCTTCTTTTGAACTAAGAGCCTCATGTACAATAGTTTTAATCGTCTCAAAACCTCAGTTTCTGTATCTGATAGTTTGCAACTGTAAAAAAACGTTTTCAAATGTTCTAAACTAATTTAACAATGGAGAAAAGGTTTTCCTAATCCTTAAGTAGGTTCAGGAATCATTAAAAAATTGCTACTTGGAAATATACATTTTAGGGGTATTCCTTCCAAATACCGATTTTTTTAAGATATGTATTAATACTTTGCACCCGAAATCCAATTGTAAAACAATAATATTTTATCATCACTCCTAAGGAGGTAGCAACTCATTCGGCAGTGATCCAGTGGGTTACAAGCAACAGGTAATCTAACACCACATACTCACCTGGGCCCATAAATTAATTCACAACAAACTGGCAATATCCGTTGGGGTCATGTTTTTGTAAATATCAAGATTAGTTATTTCTGGTCCCTAACTAATCTTTCACTGATCAAATAGCTCTTTCCTCTCGTCAATGGACCATTACTTGAACTAATTGATGGTAAAATGACATAAGATTTAACTACACTTTGGAAATGATCACAGAGTCTGGATGTATTTTAGTTTTTATCTCAGATTAAATTCATGTAAACCACTTACACAGTACATATCAGGCTCCATTTCTCACAGGAAGGAAGATTCAAACAATCAATCAATCAAAATGCATTCATTTATACTTTCCAATGACTCTGCATGAAAGGGAGATGATAGAGAGAAAAGTGCATTAGCGCATACACAGATATATTTACAGTGAAGTAGTGTGGCTCACTGGTTAGAGGCGGCAGACCAGAGAGCAGAGGACGGCCCGGGACCAGGGTTCGATTCCCGGCGCGGCAGGTTTCTGGACCAGGGTCAGCGGACTCGATAATTCTCTCGCCTCGGTGCCCACTCTGATCAGCGATCACACTCGGCAACTCTGGCCATTAGCTTGCCTCATCTTCACTAACGGCCCCACCGGACCGCCGGGGATGCCTGGTCTCACCCTGGAGATACCCATTAAGGGACCATCTCTCAGGGAAGCCAGGAAGGGTTTCGCAGCGGTTGAAGCGCCTTGGGACCCTACGGGTAAGTAGTGCGCTATATAAATGGCATATATACATACATACATACATTTATAGTTACCTAGAATGGTGTGAAAACCAACTCCCAGGCCAAAGAATTGGTAGAGGTCCCCCCAGGAAAGATCTGGTGAACAAAGGCTTCAGGACAGGAATTAGGACAGGAATCAGGACAGGACAGACGACCTCTCTAACACCGACGCTTGCGTCGCACCCCTCCCTGACACTCTCTTCCTCCTCGAGATTCTTTCGCAATCTTCTTCTAAATTAATTTGCTTAAATAATTGGTTCATCAATTTGATTCTGCTTTAGCATCACTCGTCACTCTGACAGCATGCTGGTCTCATGCTTCATCATCTCCGTCTCAGTGCCAACTAACTAACTAAGAACTTCCTCAATTATACCTTTCTGTATGCTTGTACCACCCATTAATGTTTCAAATTTATGAAATTTCTAACTTTCATTGGACAGGCAAGAGGAGGTTATCATCACATCATGCTTATTTTCCATTATTTTCTTTCAGCTCTTTGTTTAAAAATACCACCCCTTAATGGTTATACATCAATCTTCATTCCCACCCATATTCACATTGTAATTGTCACACATTGTAAAAAGTCTGCAGGTTCTCATCCATTTCAGTGGACTGTCATTCCGCTTCTCATGAAAGTATGGATTCGCAACCTTGGCCAATGTTCAAGTTGACGTCGCGTCTTCCAGCTTGGTTGCACTGCTCATGTGCGGTAGAACAAGAGGGAATAGACTGTGGCTCAAGTTTCTAGGCCCATATTAAGCACTATTGATAGAGTCAAAAAGACAAATGATGAAATCAAAAATAAATGGTTTCACTGTATATGTCTTATCTCCACTCTAATCTCATTTACTTAATATTACTCTCCCCGCATTAGCATTAATATAATAGCTGGGTTTAGTTTCTCTGCAAGCAGGTGGCAAGCATGTGAGTTTCAGGTAGCCATTTTGTTAGCTACTGCGCAAGTGCAGAAAGTTCCCTCCAAGCAAAAGGTATGTCATACTAGGGTAGATACAGTAGACGCATGCACACTAAAGATTTTCGGTTAACGGTCATTTTAGAATAACACTCAAGTTACTTATTAGTAAAACACATATGCAAGCTTCATCCTTTCTAGGAAATGCTGTGTAGTGCATATTATTTCCACAATACAGGTTTAGTATGGGGTTAGAGGTCACATGAGAAGATTGCTTTCAAGCAAGTCTCTTTTTCAATAGTCCTTGCTCCATGAATCCCCTCTCTGATGGCATTTTAAAGCAATCACAAAATTACCCATCCCTCATCAGATGCCAACTTTAGCATTTTATACTTTCTTTCCCTTTTCCATTCTTGTTCTCATCTTTGTTCTTTAATCCTTTCATTTGCTCATATAACTTGCCTTCCATTTCTTTTAACTGAATTTCTTCATAATTTCTTTTATTTCCTTTTCCATTTATCTCATATCTTCTCCTCCTCTGTTTATTACTACAACACTTACACCATATTACTATTGATAACACTATTATTGCTATACATACTTGTCCTAGGAAACCTTTCCCTATATTAGAAAACCAAGGGGCATATTACCAACAACTAGCGATGATTATCGCTATGTTGGTTTAGCGGCAATATTATTATCGCCGAGCTCCACCGATTTTTATCGCTTAGGAGCCTTGCTATTATCAAGGTATATCTCCTAAGCGATAAAAATCGGCCGAAATGCATGAATATTGCTCTAAAGTCAGCGATATTCATGCATTACCGAGCAAATGCTCTTAGCCATGTTATCCACCTACCATTGGATAACATGGCTAAGAACAGCTCTGGGCAGGCGTTAGCTTTTGGAGATCATTGTGCTTAGCGCGATTATTTCCAAAAGTTGGTAATAGGAGATAGAGATGTTAGCGACTGTTTCCAGTCGCTAACATCTTGGCACGCCCACTTTGCATGTCATTAGCGATAATTATCGCTGACATGCAAAGTGGGCACCTAAATGCCCGCTATCTCCTACTAGCTGTCGCTAACTGGTGTTAGCGACAGCTAGGTAATAGGGCGATACAATTATCGCCGCTTTAGCGGGAAAAATTCCCACTAAAGCGGCGATAATGCCCTTGGTAATATGCCCCCAAGTCCCTATTGAAGAAATACTTTTTGTTAGTCTTTCCATACATTATCAATTTCCAGTGGTTTCAATTCTTCTTGCATTTTCGTAATATTCTTTATATATCCTTTAATTTCTGTGCTTTTGTTTGGTATATAATTGGAACAATGTTGCGTCTTCAGCATCTTACAGACTCTGCCCTCTTTAACTAAGAGTATATCAAGCGCAAGTCTAGCATCAGTTTGTGAATGGTGCAAAAACATTTTTTAAGAATTTGAGAACATTTAATTTTTTAAATACATCCTGATTTTTTTTAGGAAAATGGGCTGCATTAAAAAATGCTTTACTTGAGAGCAATTACAGACCTGAACCCAACAGGGTACCATGCCTGTGATTGCAGCCAATCATTGTGGGTCGCAATTTGTGACCTACCTCTTCAATATTTATGAGGTAGGCCAAATTGTAACCCACTACAATTTTGTTTGAGGTGAACCAACCTCTTCAACATAGATACATTGACACAATAAGAACACATTAGGTAAAAGTTGATGCACAAATTGTGAACTTATTTACCTAATGCATTCTTCACAGATGAGACCCATAATATCATCCAACTCTGTCCTCATGCTGCATGAATTCTGCATTCACCAGTCTTTTCTGTGGTTTCTGGGCTTCTATAGAGGTAAAGAAATCATCCTTCCAGCAAAAAAAACATTCCAACCAACAATTCAACATCAACCACTGGCAGTCAGTGCGGCTAATGCCAATTAAACAATCATGTTCTTTACCTTTAAATATTTAGGCACTTCATCTCTGCTGTACCCACTCATCTTGTACTAATCATTAATAAACTGTTATTTCCATTCATCTGCATTTTATTACATATCAATCTAATGCAATGATTCTTAACCTGTAGTCTAAGGATACATAAGGATTTCTCAGGGCGTTCACAACAGTTTTACAAAATTAAATATGTGTATAATTAATAACTCACAATGATTAAAATATATACAAATGAAGAATCAACATATTTGATTGTGAATTAAACAAAATATTTCAATATTTGTGAATTTTTGTATGGTGTATACTTATTTTTGTATTTGTTTGTATTGTTTTGAGATTCAAATAATAGAAAAAGTTTAGGCCAGGCAGCCGGCAATGCAATATCCTTGAAGCAGCCGATGAGTTAGCAGCGAAGGAGATGCGTCGGTTCCGACTGGTGCAACAACAGCGATGTGTGGATTTGGTTAGCTGCAGCACTGAAAACCCACTTCCAAGGACCCAGGAAGTGATTGGTACCACTTGGCAGGACAAGACTCACAGTTGGAAAAGTCCAGGTACTGTAGCTGGGTTGTTGTAAGTCTTTGATGTCTCTGACAGTTCATAACAGGAGGCAAGCCAACAAGCCCTTGGAGTTACTTTGGTTCTGGGCATAGAGATTCAGACCCAGTCCATCTGACTCCCAGGCAAGGAGGGCAGCAGGCATCTGGGCAGGCACAGCAGAGCAGAGGATGAATCCAGCAAGATCCAGCAGCGTCCGGCAGAGTGACAGTCCTTTCAGCAGAATAGCAGTCCTTCTTCCTAGATGAGTATCCTGTAGCCACAGGTCCAGAAGAGAACTGAGTTGGTGGTGTCACAGATTCAGTACTGATACCCAGTTGTACCTTTGAAGTAGGGGCGACTTCAAAGAGAGGCCTTTGAAGTACACAGAGCCCCTTCCCTTCCTACCTTGGCTCCAGACTCACAACAGGGGGTTACGTAGTCCTTTATGTGGGGACAGGGCACAAACCTTTCAGGTGTAAGTGTCAACTCCTCCCTCCCATCCTGCCTAGGAAGGCCCATCAGGATGTGAATGGCACCTCAGTCACGCCTAAGCTCCCTTTGGGTGTGACTGTCTGGAGGGAATACCCAAAGACCAGCTATCAACCACCACAGACATGTATTCAGAGACAGGCAGAAGGCGCCACATGGCTAAACTAAGAAAATGCCTACTTTCTAAAAGTTGCATTTTCAGGATTGCAATTTACAATCTAACTTTACCATAACTTAGGATTTTAAAAAGTGATTCCAGAGACACCAAACTTGGGGGGTTCCATCTACTCTCAATTGGAAATTAAACGTATAAAATGTAATAAGGTAATCCCAATGCTAACCTATGGGACAGATAGGCCTTGCAGTTAGGCCTGGGTGGTGTTCGCAGAGTACCGCCAGGCGGAACTTCACAAAGTGACCCAAAAAACTCTGTTGCACTACGCAGAGTTCCACAAGAGGTGCAGTGCCTTAGGTCACACAATTGACATTGATTTTTGCACCAGATGTTTGTCCCTTGCTGGAAATTTTTTTGTGTGAACGGCACCATGTGCAGCTCAAGAGGATGTTGCTTCTTTCTGCTGCTCAAGTAGATGTTCTACTCAAGCGACAGCTTCCTCAACATGAACGAGTTTCTCAAAGCAAGCGGTAGAGACTATCTGCAACCACCCACATTGATAAATCTTTCCGGAAGGTGGTCTGGAGCAAGATTTACCTTACTTGCCAACTTAACATTGACAAGAGCGACTGAGAAAAAAGCTCTGCTATGCTAAGTGGAGTTTTTCGGAACTCCACTTGCAATGTGGAACTCAGAGCGGGAAGAACTCAGCAAAATCCGTGAGCGGAGCGCAACTTCACACCCAGGCCTACTTGCAGTAGTGAAAAATTAATTTAAGAGTTTTTCACTTCCTGGACGTAAAACTTAAAGGTACATGTTAAACTGTTTCAATACACTGCACCCTGCCTTTGGGGCTGGCAAGGGCCTACCATAGTAGTGACTTATACGTTTTAAAAAGGAAGCTCTGGGCCTGGCAAGAGGGTTAACTTACCAGGTTGAAATGGCAGTTTTAAACTGCACACATAGGCTTTGCCGTGACAGGCATGAGACATGTTTAAAAGGCTATCAAAATGGGTGGCACAATCAGTGCTGTAGGCCGACTAGTTGCATTTATTTTACAGACCCTGGGCACATGTAGTGCACTTTACTAGGGACTTATAAGTAAATGAAATATCCAAATTGTGGATAGGCCAATGTTACCAGTTTTAAAACAAATAGAGAACACATGCCCTTTGGCACTGGTTAGCAGTGGTAAAGTGCCCAGAGTCCTAAGGCCAACAGAAATTAATTCACCAAAAAGGGGAGCAGGAAGACAAAAGTTTGGGACTGAGCCTGCAGAAAGTGTTATTTTCAACACCTGTGCTTAACCTTGGGTAGCTTGGCACAAGAAGTAGTCAATCTTAACTTAGAGGAGATGTGGAAAGTATTTATGCAGTACATAAACAGTAATGAAGTAAAAACACAATACAAATTCCACACCGTTTTAGATAAATAGTGTAAATATTAATACATTACTTGATACCAAAATGACAAAAAAATGCAATGAGTTATGATTTTAAAATGTTTTTTTGCAAATACTAGCACCTAAAAGATCAAAGTGCCAACCGCAGTCATCTATATGCGCAAGAGTCAAAGTCAATATATGGCCGATTGCAATGGAGTGTCGTTCAGGTGCAAGGAGTTGATTGGGCCCAGTTAGCGCTTACCTTCGGACTTAGAAGACATTTTTTAAGGTAAAGTTCAGCGGGGCAAAGCCGCATGAGGTGTCCAAGGATGTAACGTCATCGTTGGGTGGCCTTGGGTCAAAGCTACCATGAATATTTCTGGGTTTAGATTTAGTGTTTGAAATGGAAGTCAAACATCTCTAGTGAGACGAGGCAGGGGGCTGTGGCTGAAGATAGTTTCACAGGCCTTGATACCTGTTTGGCAAAAGACCGCTGAACAGGATTTGCTGCTGTGGAGAAGAACATAGCAGAAGAAGTTGCAAAGTTGATTTAACTGGCGATGCACCTTGGGGCAGATAGGCAAGCACGTTGGTCCTGGTCTACTCCTTGTTCACAGAGCAGTTTTTAGCCTAATATTCCTCACTTTTGGAGGTTAGTCATCTGATCACCTTCAGTATCACTTCTAAGGGTCCAGGACTGGGGCACCACCACTTGGAAGTTCAGGACTCATTCAAGGTCTCATTCAGGCTGGGGGCAAGTATTTAACCAAGGTGAAGGGAGCCTTTTGTGTCCCTGAGGCTTAGATCAGGAGGCTAGCAAGATAGCTGCTAGGAATCACTCTGGTATTCTTGGTTTCAACTTGCAAGTCAATTCCTTCTTCCCCAGACAAGAGGGCAGCAGGGTAGTCCTTCTTCCTGGCAGAGTATCCACAGGCCAAGAGGTATACTGAAGAGTTGGTGTCAGAGGACCTATTTTTGTACCCTGGTGCCCTCGTTCTAAAAGGTGGGAAATATTTTTAGATAGTGTCTTTGAGTGCATGGAATTTCCAGAGTCCCCTGCCCTGGCTGCTGTGACAATGTGGAGATGATAGGTTCTTTGTGTGAAGGCAGAGCACATCCTCTTCTTGCAAGTGGGGCGGTGCTGCACTCTGCACCCCCCTTCTTTCCAGAATATGGCCCACTCAGGCACACCTAATCCCTCTATTGTGTGACTGCCTGGAAAGTTTAACTGTCAGTTACACCTAGCTATATATCCTAAGAAAGGCTACAACACAAAAGGGGCAAGGGCGGGCAAATGCCATCTTTCAAAAGTGTACAAATCATTTCGATTTGTGTAGAAGGCCCTCACTCACCAACCTGGTTGGTGACATGCTTCATCACTGGGCCCCACCGGGAGAAGCCGAATGCCTCCCCGGTGTGCTACAATGCCAGATTTACTGCGGAGCTGGATTTTTTGTGAAGATCCAAGGGGTCCGGTTAGAGGGAGAAGACAGGTTACGAACGGCCTGTTCCCTGCTCTTCCTTTTGCATTTAACGAATTTACACTCTTCTATTGTTTATACTAGTCTACCAGGGGGACCAAGAGTGTACTTGATTTTCCATCTTTCTCTCATTGATTAATAATCTTTCCAAAAGTGACATTCTCAAAAATATTATAAAAAAATCTGACTTCACTATTAAATAGGGTTTTTATTACAATTCCAAAGACACCAAACATGTCAAAACTACCAGATCCCAATTGGAAATTACAGCTCATTTAATGTAATAAGGAATCTCTAATGTCATCCTATGAGAGAGGCTATCCTCACAGTAGTGAAAAAACGAATTTAAATATTTTTCGCTACCAGAAAATGTAAAAATGAAAAGTACATGCCCAACCTTTCAATTACAAGACACCCAGCCCATGAGCTACCTAGGGCCTACCTTAGGGGTGACTTAGATGTGATAAAGGGCAGTGTAGGGCTTGGTGTGGGAGTTTTATTGCCAAGTCAGCATGGCAGTTTAAAACTGCTTTCAGGCTGCAATGGCAGGCCTGGGACATGTTTTAAAGTGCTACTTAAGTGGGTGGCACAATAAGTGCTGTAGTCCCACTAGAAGTATTTAATTTTCAAGCCCTTTGTATAAGGTATACCACTCTACAAGGGACTTACAAGAAAAGTATATATGCCAATCAAATTATGCTTAGGGGAGTGAGCACAAGCACTTTGGCACTGGTTAGCAGTGATAAAGTGCACAAAGTCTTAAAACCAACAAAAACAAGTTCAGGAAATTGTTGAGGGTGAAATCCAACACATTTGGGATGCCCCTGTAGAGAGGTTCATGTTAAATAGAGAATGATGAGAATGGTAAAGGCTGGAAGGATACAGTGAGGATTGATGTCAGGAACAGAAGGATACTATGATGAGTAATGAGCATGAGATTAGGGGCAAAGGAGTGATGGCAGCATTAGGGCTACTTTAGGCTGGATAGGTGAGCTAGTGGGATGGGCCATGGAAATGTAATGATTAAGAGCAGGACAACAATTGATTATTACATGTAAGTTATCAGACCATTACTACTTTATCTGTGTTGCATTCCATAGACTATACATATCCTTCAAGTATTTCCATGTCTTTAACTGAAATTCCTTTCTGTTTCCCTCAAATTGTGCGCAAGTCATGGCCATTTGTTGGAATACTGGTTAGAAAACACCATTTAGAAAGGAAGATATATGCTCTCTGAACCATCAAGTCAATGTTCACAGAATACAATTAATGTAAGTGCACATTTTAGGGCCATAAAATCTTCCATCTACTTGTCATGGCAACCACATTAAAACCCACATATTGGGCTAACATTCAGGAAACATTCCAGCCGCCAAGTTCAAAAAGAAGGAAACTAGAGTTGATGTATCATCAAAATATTAAATTATAAAAAGACAAACCAGGATTATAGAGGCAAGAACTCAAGTGCACCAACGCAAGTATAAAATATGCAAATTCTCAAAAATGCATCCTTTCAAGTAGACAGCACTGTACCATTCCTCAGCATGTATCTAACAGATGAACACGAACATGTATGATTCTCATTGTAAAATTTTGTCTTTTACCATTTAAGGAATTGAGTTACTGGTGGGGGGTGAAACCCTTCTCAAGCAGCAACCATAATTCTTGTCACAAGCAAACCCCAAATTAACCTGTGCTTAACACTCTGGTAGCTTGGCACACAAGCAGTTAGGATTAACTTTGGCACAATGTGTAAAGTATTTATGCACACTTCGAGCAGTAATAATGTAAAAATAAAACAATAAAAACCTTCCACACCAATTTGGGGAAATAGTGTAATATATAATAAATTATTTGAGACCAAAGTGCCAAAATTCCAGCCAGTATAACTGGAGATAGGCAATTTGAAAGATGTAAGTGAAAATAGTGCCTCAGAGCACAAAGTGCTAACTGTGGCTATCTTTCTGCGACAACCCCAGACAAAGTCACAAGATCAGGCTGACTGTGATGGAGTGCGGGCCAGATATACCAATGCAGTTAAGCCAGATGAATAAATCCTGTCTGCCATGTATTGCGAGATCTTGTGTCAAGGATGCGTCGTGCAGCGACAGCTTTGATATGAGCCTGTGGGGCGATGTGTTGTGCTGTATCGATTTTGCCCACAGGAAAGCAGCTGGGCTGGCAGAACAACTTCAGGTCCTCTTCCAAGGGTCCAATACTCAGGTGATACCACTTGAAGGGTAAGACTCATAGCAGACAGAGTCCAAGTACTGGATTCAAGGTGGTTGAAGCCTTTTCAGTGCCTAAGGCCCTGATCAGGAGGCCTGCAAACTAGCCCTTGGTGTCACTTTGATGGTGCTGGGTTCAAGATGCATGTCCATTCTCATTCTGGCACCAGGGAAGCAGGGCAGCAGAGTAGCATTCAATCTTACAGAACAGCACAGCAGTTCAACTGAGTCTTCCACAGGTCCAAGGTGAAATTAAGAGTTGGGACTGAGGGTTCATTACTTATCTTTGGTTCCACGTTTGAAGCAGGAGAAGTTTCTAGAGAGTTCCACCCCCAGAGGTGCTTGGAATTTCCTGCTCATTGCCCTGGACCCAGCTTGTCCAACTAGCCCCGCTTTATTCATCCATGCTGGAAAAGAACTGCATCCCCCTTCATAGCGTGGGGCTGACAAAAGATCTCCAGGGAGCTACCGTATGACAGCTCTAATCGATAATAAAGTGAAGTTCTTTGCAGGAGTGCTGTTGGACTCTCTACAATCATGGGCTGAGACAAATAAATTCATACCCCCAAATCAAACCGGATTCATAATGCACACTGGGACAACAGTGAACCTTATGGCGCTTTCCTTTCTGATTGACCAGGCTGAATCTAACATCTGTCCAGTATACATGGGGTTTTTAGATTACAAATCTGCATCCAACAGGGTTGACAGGGGAAAGCGTTGGCCTTGCTCAGGGCTCTGCAGCTTGTGTACCATGACACATGGGTCAGAATTAAAATTGGGGATGGATTGTGCCTGTCACGGCCTATAAACACCATGCAAGGCTTCAAGCAAGGTTGCGTTGTTGCACCCACTCTATTCAACTTGTTTCTATCCGATCTGTCTCTGATCCTCAACTCAGTAAATTCGCACCCACACAAATTGGTTGGCCTTTCCATCTCAAACCTACTCTATGCAGGTGACCTGGTCCTTATCAGCAAAACAAAGATTGGTTTGCAACGCCTTCTGGATGCAACCACCACATTCCCCAATAGGAATGGCCCTCTGAAAAACAAAAAGAAAACTAAGATTTCGTTTGAGCAGCCAGAACACAAAACACAACATGGTCTCTTGATCAGGAGAAATTAAAAGCAACCAACTGCCACAAGTATCTAGGCGTCCTTTTTTAATGATAATGGCAGATATGCGAGCCAGATGATGGAAATAAAAAAGAAAGGCACCGCACTTTTGGTTGCTCTCAGATCTGCACATATAAACTAAAAGGCTCCACTTTTGCACAGATCCTCCAGGCAGCTCAGGCAAGGGTTCTCCCAACCCTAGCATACAGGTGTGAGGTTCTGAAAAGGGCAGGAGAGCGTGACACTTGATAAAATGCTCACAAAGATCTACATACCATTTTCCAGCTCCTCTCCTGTACATCACTTGCGCAATTAAGACTGGAATTCCGAATTTGCAGACAGGCGCTGGCTTGCAAGGCGGACTTTGCTATAAACTGCCACAACTTAGAGCCTCCAAGAAAGGCACCCTGGCCCACCATTTATGGATTGATTTGGCCACAAACCATAGATTGGTGGGAAACTACTATCTGACCCAAGCACACTCAGCCTGGGGCTTGGTATCCACCTGGGACCTAAGCACCAGCCATCAGGAATTTAAAAGGCTGGCAAAAATCAGCCCAAAACTGCTCTCTTCGATCGAAGATAGGGCCAGTCTATCTGCACAGAATTATGCTGGATGACCCTAAGCACCTATAAACAATTGACACCTCAGTGCTACTTTTAAATAATTCCTACAATGAAAGGACAAAGCTACAGTAAAATAAAACTGTGAATGGGGGTAATCCCCATTGCCGGTAATCTCCCAGCCTGGAAAGGGGCATGGTTCGGGCAATGTGTCAGCTGTGCAATCAACATAAAGAGGACATAACACAGACCTGTGCCCTACCCTTCTAGAGGATAGGAGGGCTCTGCTATGATGGGGTTGGCTAGCTAAAGATATAAGATCTTGCAGAGAAGCAGTCCTGGCCTGCTTCGATCCTTCAAATATCATCTTAAATTGTGCCTTTGTTAAGTTTATTGGCCGTTTCTCTAGGAAGATAGAGGCTCAGAATCATGTATGCGATGGTCAGACAAATCATTTGACTACTACTGGGCCCTCCCTACCGACCCTTCCCCCAATGACAATCCCCCATTCTACTGCCTACGGACCAACATATACGTCCCAGCTCATACAAAGGGATTATGCACAGTAGGTCTTTATGTATTTGCACAAACTTTCCATATTACTACATCCCATTCTCCCATTAGAGTAACAACGCTAACTCCCCATCTTTTAACTTTACAGATGTATGAACTTTACATTCTAGCACCACTGTGTTAGTAGCATGTAATATAGGCCCTATGTGATTCAATTATGTTTTAACTTTTAGGGCCAGATGTAGGTATCCAAATACCGGTCGGTAACGGCCGAAAATACCCATTTTCGGACGTTACCGACCAGTATTTGGATACTGAGATGTAGGGCATCTTAAAATTACCGAATCTGTATTTTGAGATGTAGGTGGCACTGTAAACAGTGCCACAGGGCTTTATGGATTTGTTATTTACCACCAACTATTAGTTGGTGGTAAATAACGAATACCTGTGTATATGCAAATCTGTGCATATACACCTGTGCCATGTGGCACACATACATGCCCTAAGGGCACACAAGCCCTAATCAGGGGTGCAACAGGGTGTCAAAGTAACACCCTGCCACCCTTGAATTTTTCGGTATTTACCGATTCGGTAATTACAGATTCGGTAATTAACATTCATTCCTATGGGCCTACAGGCGTATAGGAATCACTGGCAAATACCGAATCGGTAATTACTGATTCGGTAAATACAGAATCCTACCGATTCAGTATTTTTTAACGAATTATTACCTACATTGGATTTACCGATTCATAAATACCGAATTGGTAACATTCGATATTTATGAATCGGTAAATCCAAATTACCTACATCTTGCCCTTACTGTTTTAAATATGTATTTAAAAAAAGAGGCACCCTAAGGGAATATGTAAACTGTGATCTTTTGCTACCTTTTCATGTTGCTAAGGTTTTAACTAATCATGCAATAAAGTCTTTTACTACCACTCTTTTACTAATAAGATAACCTAATGATAAACTATGGGAGCGGTAGGCCTTGCCGTAGTGAAAACAAATGTAGGATATTTTTACTACCAGGACATGTAAAAGTACATGTCAAACATTTTAAATACACTGCACCCTGCCCTATGAGCCGTTTAGGGCCTACCTAAGGGGTGATTTATATGCATTAAAAAGGAAGGTTTAGGCCTGGCAAGAGATTTATTTTTCCAGATCAAAATGGCAGTTTAAAACTGTACAAACAGGCTGCAATGACAGGTTTTAGGCATGTTTAGGCATGTTTACTTAAGTGAGTAGGACAAGCAGTACTCCAGACCAACTAGTATCATTGCATTTATAGGCGTTAAGTACATGTAGTACCAATTGGGTATACACCCATTTTCTACCATGTTTAAAGGAGAGAGCACAAGAACTTTAGCAGTGGTTATCATTGGTAAAGTTCAAAGAGGCCTAATAACCAACCAAAATAGGTTCAGCAAATAGGAGTGTGAATGCAAAAGGTTTGTGGATGGCCCTGTAGAGAGGGACAACTCCAAAACACAATATAATGGCTATGGCAACAACTACCTACAAGCCACATCCTTTCCTTGACTCAACAATGGGTCAGAATAAAAGAGTGGGACAAGGAAAATAATAAGAACCCCACCTTTCTTTTCCTAAAACAGCTTGAACAATGTTATACAAAAAGAGAACATGGAACAGGTATGTAATGCTCAGCCAGCACAGAGCAGATGCAGGAACCTCCAGAACTTGTTGCCACACTTCAAACACAATGATAATGCTGTGCTTCCAAGATTCTAACGTACAATGCCTATGTTAAAAACAATTTACAAAGAACCCATGTAGCTTTCGGAACACAAGAGGTGTACAGAAGCAGGGGCTCATGGAGTCATATCCTAAACAAAGTAAAAAAGTAAAAAATTAAAAATGAAAAGAAAATGAACCTAGCTTTAACAGACAGATCTTCCAAGTGAAAGATTGGACATTTATTTTCTCAAGGCAAGGAGAGGCCCAAAACGTACTGTTGAACACATATGGCTACCATGGTGAACTGTTTCAAAGTCATGACTCTTCACCTCACAAAAAGGAGTGGAAAAGGAATTCCGCCATAATGTTCATAAACCTATGTTATGTGTTAAGACTGTCCTTTGTTCTGCTAATTATTGCATTTTGAAATTTTTATTGAAATATTTACTTGTCAAGGTTTCAATGATTGGGAATCAATCCAACAATGGTTTCTTTTAGGCCTGGGCTGAGAAATTTACTCTGCTTGTGGAGTTTGTGGAATTCGGGAACTCTGCGTTCCACCTGCAATACCGAGTGCCCAATAATTTTCACCTTCCACCACGTAGTGGAGTTTTTCTTCTGTTGTTGCACACAAGACCTGTTTTGGCACTCACTGGGGAGCGTGACAAGACTTACCAGCTGCTAGCGAGTACGTGCAAGACTTGGAGGCTGCTAGCGCGGCTTCTGGCACTTTTTTCCTGATGATGAGCGACCGTGGTTGCATCTCGAGCAGATTCTCCACATGAGAAGCAGGTAAATCCATTCAACAAGGTATTTTTGAGTTACTATTCTACTCCAACGAACCGTTCAGGTTGTATTCTAGTGTCATTTTATGAAGAATTTTTTTTTTCAACAAGAAGAAAGTGCCCCAGAGACTCCAACTTCCTGTTCCTGTGCAGCAGACTTCTCCCAGTGCCTTGCCCAACTTCTGGTCACTTTTCATTTGGATTTGGAGCTGGAACAATCACTCTCTTTGTCTGTTGCATAAGGCCCATTCGATTTAAGGACTTTGTTTTTGAGATTTCACAAGTAAGTTCAACAACTCTGTTATAAGTGTGTTGTTTCTTTGATAGGGGCGTGACCAGCATTTTTTAAACTTTTTATTTTTATTTTTATTTTGGTGGGTGGATAGCAGTTTCAGTAGGGGCTTAGTTGTATTTTTGCATTGTATTTTTCTTCTTGTGTGAAGGAACAATGTTGCACAGTTCAGTACATTTTATCCATGTTTGTTAAATTTGCAATATTAATTTATTTTACTATGTGGCCTAGTCTGCCAATGAGCCATCCAATTAGTAGGCCTAGACCAATACTAGTCATGTTTTTGTGGTATATGTTGTTTTAATGAATAATTTAGGGTGGGATGGAATTGGATTCAATTAGAAATGTAGTTTCTTTTGTATTTCATGTTTTCTGTGCACAAAAAGTGTATATGTGGGTGTTGAACTGGGTCATCCCTAAACTTTTTGCCTTTCTTCCCGCCTTATTTCTGACATGGTGTGGTGGTTTTAGGCCTCTGGGGACTTTAGCACTGCTGTCCAGTGTAAAGTGTGTGCGCTCGCTGTGTATATTTGGTAGGCTTGGCCTGCCTCCCATAAGAATGCACTGGGGATTCCCTGATCAGTGTGTCAGTGGTAATTCCTGACATGGGAGGAGCAGCGCGGTTGAGTTTAGTATATTTAGAATTGTAATAATAAATGCTGCACAATGGTGTGCACAGATTTATTATGACTAGTTATGAAATACCACTTTGAGAAGTTGGCATTTCTGTGTGTATGTGTCTGCCTGCCTGATGTGAATTGCATATCTATCTTGGGACTGACAGGGGCTGGGAGGTGTGTGTGGCTCCAGGAGGGCCAGGGTGAGTCAGCCCTAGGCTAAATAGGACATCTACATTTGGAGTGATGGGAGGAGTGGTCCCCTGTCCCTGAATAGGAGTGTGCCTGCCCTGTACAATGCTGACTCCGCCCCCTGTGGTGTGTCTGATCACCTAGCCCCCACCTGAGGAAGGGGAAGAGGAGCTTGGAAAACAAAGAGCTCCAAATCCCCCTGAACCAGTTACATCTGGTTCCCCCAAACACTGCACTGCAGACAAACGAAGGCCTACTATAAATATAGGGGCTGTGACCCCATGAATCTGTTCTATGCTGGTGTGCTGTTCCTGACTTGCTGGGGGTTTGCTGCTGCTGGGTCCCTGGAGGAAACAACCATGGGGGCTTACCTCCCTGCTGGAGGGCCCTGTGTGCTGGCCTCCCTGGGCCCAGCTTGACCCTGGACCCTGGAAGACTCTTGCGCCCCGTGAGTGCTTTGCTTTTGATATTCCAGGACCTTCAGGACTTCGCCTGCATCTAGCGCCTCATGAGCGCTATATTTTTATTTCCCCAGGAAGGAGGGTGGCATGGGCTGTGCAGTGCTGAGCTGCCTGTCGTTTTGTAGGGAATCCCAACGTGGGGACCCCCGCACAGTGATGCCATGGAGTGGGTGCCCACCCCGCTTATTGAACTTTAAAGTGCGTGTGCCCACCCTGCTTGTGAGCTTGTGCTGGCAGGTGCCCACCCCGACATAATCTTTAATTGAAGCGGGAGCCCACCCAGCGTTTCACTGCCACAGCCCGATCCGAAGTGAAACTGACCGGCCGGCCGGAGGCTGCCAATTGCAGCGCTGCCAAAGAGGAAGACAAGCAACGTGGTGCCTGACGTCGGGTGGGACTACCCCATCAGCGAGGGAAGCCCGGCCCTGCAACCACAGAAGAGCCGGGAGAGCCATGCGTTTGCCCCAGCGCCAGAGAAGTCCCTGCAGCGGCTCTTGTTCCTACCTGCAGAGTCCAGTGGGAGTAGAGCCTCCCAGCATAGTCCTGTGCCAAAGAAGATGGCCACACGAAGGACTGGCGAGAGAGGAGACTTCCCCACAACCACCCCTTGAGTAGGGCTTCATGTTGCGAGTGGGAGTTCCTGAGCGGTCCCGCTAGAGAGTGGGACGCTCCAATGATGGGGGCAATTATTTCTTAGAGTCCCTGATGGCAAGGACATGTCGGGGCACATTATCAGTGCCCGCCCTCTGTGGCCACTCTGAGGGCCCAGTGAGCGTCTGTGTGGCTTTCCCAACTGCCCCACCTGAGAGAGGGCAGCTGCACCAATGGGGGAAATTTGATTTAGAGAGGCCCAGAGGGGCTGAAGAGGCACATATGTGCCAGGGCCCCTTCACTTTGTTTATTCCCAGCTCCACTGCACTAGCGTGGGCAGCTGCAATGTTTTGGCACATTTGTTCTATAGAACCCCAGACGGGCGCTGAGGGCACAGTCAGTGCCAGTGCCGAATTTCCTTCACAGCTGCACTGCAATTAGCGACAGCTGCCACGTTTAGGCCAGATCCTTTTTGAGGAGTCCCAGTGGGGACCCAGGAGGTACAGTGGTGCCAGCACAATTGCACACTTGGATTCTGCTGCAGTGGCAGCCAGCCCTGACATTTGGGACATAGAGCATTTGAGCCCTCTGAGAAGGCCAGTTGGCCAGGGGGACAGTGTGAGGTTGGTAGGGCGATAGACCCTCCTGTGTTTTATGTGTTTCTGCATAATGTGATTTATGTGAGGTTATTGTCTAATGCGTTTAGGCTTATGAGGTTATGGCATAATGTGTTTATGCTGGTGAGAATATGGCATAAGGCATTTATGCTTATGAGGTTGGCGCAGAATGTATTTCATGCCTAATGTGATGCTGCTTGAATAATATGATTTATGTTGCTGGAGATGATGCAGAGTACAGTATTTGGCCAGTATTTACTGGTTTTGTTCTACATTTATTATGTGTGCTTGTGATGGTCCTGACAGTGGCCCAACTGACCCTGTCATGTGTATATAATCCCCTGTAAATATTGCCTAGTGCCAGTTGGCACAGTGTATATTGTGTGATTACTATTCTAATGTGTTTATGTTAACACAAAGGCTTTTTTTGATAAAACCTTGTGTGGAGTCCTTTTTGTGGTGTGCCTAGTGTGTTGCTGCTGTGTAAGTGTGTTGCGCAAACACTTTACACATTGCCTCTGGGAAAATCCTGACTGCTCGTGCCAAGCTCCCAATGGGGTGAGCAGGGGTTATCTTCAGCGTGTAACTACCTTGCCCTGACTAGAGTGGTGGTTTCTGCCTGGCTTTGGCGCAAGCCTTAGCCAACCAGAAATCCCATTTCTAACAGTGAGGTAATAATTGATGTCTTGGGAGGATGTGTGGCGACTTGCAACATTTTTATAGCTCAGTACATTTTCATTTTTGCCATTGCTGAATTAATGGTAAGTTTTCTTCTGTGTTACCAATGCCTCCTATCTCTGGCCAGTGTGTTGTGTGTGTGTTTCCCATAGACCACCATTTGTAATGGTTCTCTATGCCATGTGGGCAGGGCCCATTTTGCGGAGTCACTGTCTATAGGCCTACATGTGTTCTTTGTTTTCCATGGTTCCTTTACCATCGGCTTGCATGTGTTCTTTGTTTTGGCCATGCTTCCTTACATGCTGCTTGATCATGTGGTTGGTGGCCATTTTGTCTAGCCAACCAATATGTTTTTGACATAGGACTGCATGTTTTTTTTCTTGCGGCCATGCCTACTTGCTTGCTGTTTGACCATGTGGTCAGTGGCCAGTTTATGTAGCCAACAAATGTGCTATTGCCATAGGCCTGCATGTGTACTTTGTTGCGGCCATGCCTCTTTGTTTGCCGTTTGACCATGTGGTCAATGGCCATTTTGTTTAATCCTTCAGTGTTCTTTTGCCATAGGCCTGCATGTGTTCTTTGCAGTTGCCAGGCTTCCTTGCTTGATGTTGTTGCTTGACCATGTGACCAGTGGCCATTGTGTGTAGCTTGCCAGTTTATTTTTGCCATAGGCCTGTATGTGTTCGTTGTTGTGGCCATGTGCCTTGCTTGTTGTCGTTGCTTGCCCATGTAGCCGGCAGCCATTTTGTGTAGTCAGCAAGTGTGCCTTTGCCATAGGCCTGCAAGTGTTCTTTGTTGTGGCCAGGCCCCCTTGCTTACTATTGTTGGTTGACTATGTGGCCAGTGGCCATTATGCACAGCTACCATTTTTCTACCGTTTTCAAAAGGAGATTGATAGGAGAGGGCTATGCCTTTTTGTATTTGTTATTTTGTTTACTTTACCCTGATATCAATTTAATATTATTACGCTTGAGGATCATCGTAAGATTTGTATTAATTATTAACAGTGTTTTATATTAGAGGCATTTTTCACTGGCATATCCTTGCCTCCCAAGGGGTTTTTCAAAGTCCCCTAGTATCACCTAGTACACCAACAACTAATCTTTGTATTAATTTTTTTTATTTTCTGTTTTTTAATTTAATTTTTTTATTTCATATTTTTCAATTTTTTTGATGGCATTTTTTTGCATTTTTTTAAATTAATTTGTTTTGTTTAAAATGTTCCACCATCCATCAAACAACTGCCTGCCATCATACATTAACCACCTGCTTGTCATAGGCACACAGCTGCACAACACCATTATTTTTTTAAGTATTATTATTCCATTTTCCCCTGGACCCCCAGCCTGCCATAGGTGCACACACACACACACACCCGCATTAATTTTTTAAGGATTATTCCATTTTCCTCTGGACCCACTTGCCTGCCATAGGAACACACCAGCATTCATTTTTTAAGCATTATTCCATTTCCCCCTGCACCTCCTTGACTGCCTCAGGTGTCTTGATTAAACACACGCAAGGCAAACAGTTACATCTTGTATGTTGTTATCTTGAATGTTAATTAAATATTATGCTCTGGTGGTGTGGTTTGACTTTGGAATGCACTGTTGTTAATTATTTAGGATTATAATGATAACTTAAGTAACCAAACTAAAATCATATTGTCTGTACTCATTCAAACTGCAACAATGCCACATTTCACTAAATGTTTTACTTTCTTGTTTGTTTTTAGGTGCTCAAGAAACATCACCCACTGTACTGCCAGACAGTCACATGAGTCCTTTAATCTCTTTTGCTTGTGCAGCTAAGTGCCACTGCTAACTGACACCTTCAAGATAACCTCAAAGAAAGGTGCTACGAAGAAAATGGAAAGTGGGGAGGAGAATAAGAAGCGGTTTTCCACCATTGACATATTGGCCCAAACCTTTTTCGGGGTTGTGTGCCTGCCGCACTGGCCTCCAGGGATCACGTGTAGAGGAGCACTTCTGCATCAGAGACACCACCCCAACCGAAGCCCAAGGAAATATCTCTCAGCCAGGCAGCCACTGCAATTATGGCTATGCCGACGAGCAGTGACATTGAATTGGATTTGTCTCTTTTTCAAATTAGAACCCAATCATTGCAGGAAAGTGGACAGCAGCCGCAGCCAGCAATAGATCTTCCTGAGGTAGGAGCATTCGCAGCCCTAGGCTCTCAGGGTCAATTCTGTTCACTGCCCCAGGGTATAAGAATAGCCCAGGGTTATTTTCAGCAATGGTAACAGATTTGCTTCAAACTTTTGATGAGGAGGCATTGTCCTATGTAGATGATATTTATCTGATGGATGATGAACTATTGGACCATTTGGCCAGAGTTAACAACATCATTTTGGGGGTCGTCTTTGAGGGCTACAAATTTAACTTTAAAAAATCAAAAACTGCCCACCTTAGTGTCCTATTTTGGGGATATGATTTGAAAAGTAAAGGGACCAGCCTAGCAGCTAACTTTTTAGAAATGTGTGCACTGTGCCAACCTCCAAAGACTATGAAACCTTACAGTTGATATTTGAATTACTAAATTTTGGCACAACATACATTTTGAATTATGCAGAAAAATTGAAACCTTTCTACGACTTAATCAGACCTGCTTTCTAAGTCCATAATTGAACACAGGAACACACAGAGATACTTTGTTCCCTACAAGCAGATATGATAGCTTTTAAACACTTACACACACACATGTGAACACTCCGAATTTGGTGATCCGTGTAGTCGCAGGTCAATCTGGGTACACTTACCTAACCTTCAATGAAGGGGAAACATTACCCATAGCGTACAAATCTTATCTGTACACAAACGCTGAGATGTGTTTTGCATCCACTGAAAAGATACTAACAGCCGTACAGACAGCTGTAGTGAGAGAAAGAGCACAGGCACAGGGCAAATGAATAATTGTTGTGACTCCAGTACTGGCCTTGGAGGCCGTTACATAAGCTAGTATTCCGAACACTGAAGCACTACATCCATGATGGATACAATGGGCTAGTTCTCTCACTACAATAGATGTAGACTACAAATCTGATTCTACATTGAAAACTCAAGCATTTCTACAGTACGAACACAAATAGCCTCTCCCAAATGAAATAATCCCTCTAGATCAGTATGAATACTTAATTTACACTGCAGGATCAGCTCAGCCTGCCGTAGGAAGAAAACAGCAATACAGCGCAGCTTGTGCGATTGCAAAAGGACATGTGCCGGACAGCAAGTTGCACCCTAGAAATATGCCTGTGCAGTCTCTAGGAGATTGCACGGCTCAGCTGGCAGAACTATAAGCCCAAGTACTGGCACTAAACAATATGGATTGAGAATTCCCCACACTTATTGTGTATGATTCGTTCTATTGTGTCCAGTCCTATAATGAATATCTGTGCTACTGGGGTCAGAATGGTTTTAAAGACTCAAAATGTTGCAAAATAAAGCATAAACTGCTTTGGGAACAAGTGGCAGGGCTGAAAACTGGCTAGCTGCGGGGTCAAGTGATTCATACGCTGAGTCATCAACATGTTGGTGTGCACGTTGAAAGAAATTAATTAGCTGATGAAGACGCCAAGGCGACAGTGTGAACTGCTGCCGTAGCTGCAATTACTCGTTCTCGCACGAGAATAGATGGAGATATATTGGTAGCTGTCATTGCTTCATGGAAAAACAGCTCAGCTGTACCAAAAGGTTTTTCACTCAAGTACTCCTACAAATTAGATGGACAAAATATTCTGTATGCTTAAATTCCAGTAGTGGGGGATTCAGTAATACCAAGCATGGATCACAGATTAGGTTTAACCCCTTGGCTGCTGGGGTCATTCCCCTGCTGTGCTCGGAGGAGGGGGGCGCGCACAGCGCCCCGGTGCTCATGACGAGCTCCGCTCGTCATGAGCCACGGTGGTCGTGTGCTCATGACGAGCTGAGCTCGTTATGACCACACCTGTTTCATTAGAGCACTCGCACAGCAGGGGAATTTGCCCAGCGTGCAAGCGTTCTAATGGTCATGACGAGCTCAGCTCTTCATGAGCACACAAGAACCGTGGCTCATGACGAGCTGAGCTCGTCATGAGTGTGGGAGGGGTTAATTCTAGCTTCACACGAGGGTCGGGGTTCAGCACATGCAGGGATTACTGCGACAGTTTCACTACTGAAACAACGCTATTGGTGGCTAGGTTTAACAAAACAGACAAATGTATTTGTCTTCAAGTGCAACATTTATAAGCAGATGAAGGGTTCCACTGTAGCACGTCCAGTGCAAACACTACTACTGATATCAGACAGACCACTTAATTGTGTCTATTTGGACCACTGCAGTCCCTTACAATCGGATGGTGCTAACAAGTATATCTTGGTGTCAGTGGATTCATGCTCTATATTCCTGTGAGTTTGGCATCAGCGCTCAGCTGGTGCCCAAACTGTTATAGAAGATGTCCAAGTCTTTATAAGGATGAATAAAATTGGTACATTACATTCTGACCGTGGCCCTGCATTTCCCTTTTGGGATTACAAGGAGGTCATTGTAAGTTTGGGTGCAGCATAGTGGTACTCATCTCCGTATCATCCCAAGGTAAATTCGATTGTGGAGAGGAAAAACTGAGACTTAAAGCAATCCTTAACTGCAAGGGTGTTAGGCTCGGGTGGTAGTTGGGTCAATCACCTATATGGGGTCCAGAGGGTACTTCATAACATGTCAAAAAGTTCCCTATGAGGCAGCACTCCTTACAAGGTACTTTTTGGGATGAGAATGTGGGTATCCAACCTTGATTGTGGCAGGACAGTGGCGGATGAAAAACCTTTTGACATCGATAACCGTTTGTCTGTTTTACAGGAGCTTACTGAATTCTGGGCAATACAACGTAATGTCCAGGTAAAACTCACCACCAAGGGGGAAGTAAGACCTGCCTGGGTCCCAAAAGTCGGGGACCTGGTCAGAGAAAACATTGTGGACAAGAAAGAATTTGGGCCATCTTACAAAATGCCTGTACCTGTCCTGGCTGTCGAAGGAACAAAAACAGTACTTCTTCTACCACTTACCAGTAAAAAAGAAAGAAGATTTGTCTCCAATTGATCTGATCAAACCACACTATGTGGCCCATACTGAATAGCAGGCTGAGTGGGATCCTGGGTAGCCGCCGATCTCATCTTGCTCCCATACAGGAGGTTCAGACAGAAAGACTAATAACAGTTGAAGATTCTACTCTACGGAGTAACGGAGTTGCCAACAATGGAATGGAACTCATGCCTATTGAAAGTGAACAACAAAAAAGCACAAATGAAACACAGATTTCAATTTGGACGAATACCGACATCTATGTGGAAATGCCTTTAAACAAATAATCTGCAAGTCACTGCCAGCTCTAGTTTTTCGCAACAAATAACTTCATGCTTTCTACCCTTGGCTGAAAAAGACTTACCTAGTTTCGCCCTGGCTCCAGCTTTGGATAGCACTTGGTCTACTGTCTACTGTCCCTAGTCCTCTGGATAGGGTTAGTTTCTTTTTCTTACTACTGAATACACATTATCTCCCAGAAAGCTCCTCAGCATCACATGTGTAGTTGGTCCTGAAACCACACAGGTCATCTCATCGTGAACAGTAATCCTGGGTGTAGTTCACGTAATAGCACTACACGTAGCTACATGAAAAGTACTTCGCAAACTGAGTAGTGCGGTAGGGAAATGCTGTTCGCAATGATTGCACAGTGCTGGGTGCTTGTCCGCACAGTGCCATCATTGCAAACGGCATCTTGCACAGTGCAAGCAGTCGTTTTCTGCCGCTTGAGTAGATTTTTACTTGAGCGGCAGCTTTCTCAACACGGACTGGTAGTTTCTCATCGTGAGTGGTCGCGAGCATACGCGACCACTCGCAATGAGAGGCCTGACCTCCCCGCGTTAAGAATCTCGCTGGGAGATTTATTTTCCAACTTGATGTTGCTGATCGGAAATGAGGGAAAAAGTCTCACTGGGATGTAATTTTGCTCGCTCGCGGTTGCCAACTTGACGTTGAGGACCGCGAGTGAGCAAAAAATGGCAACTACTCTACGCTATGCGTTTTTGCATTGTACTACGTGTAGAGCGTAGTATCGCATGCTACGCAAACTACGCGAGCGTAGCATCGTTTTCCACCCAGGCCTAGTGAATAGAGACCTGTCCTTTGTGAACATTTTAGCAGTTCCCATATCTGAAGGAATAGTTTGGGATAGGGTTCCATATGATGTATTTGGTCCCATTGAACTTTTGAAAATACCACATGTTTTTAAAATTTATATGAATGATATCATCATCTCCAGTACATTCTCTGACGATTGGCACTTTGAAAATGTAAATGGTATGCTGTCTGAGGGTCTCAAGGCGCTGGGGGGGGGCAGCTCTGGATCAGTCAAAGCGCCAGGTCTTGAGGTCCTTCCTGAAGTGTGCAGGGTTGGGGAGCGTCTTATGTTAACCTGGAGCATGTTCCAGGTCTTGGCTGCGATGTAAGAGAAGGCTCGCCTACTGCTCTATTCCCACCGATGCGCGGAACTTCTGCCAGGGCAAGGTCGGCAGAGTGGAGGTTCCTCTTGGGTACGTGGAAGGAGACTCTCTCGTTTAGGTATTTGGGTCTGATGTTGTTGAGGGATTTGTAGGCTTGGGTGAGGATTTTGTAGGTGACCTTCTTCTCGACGGACAGCCAGTGGAGGTCCCATAGGTGTTGGATCATGTGTTTGTGGCGTGGTGTAGCGAGAACGAGTCTGGCTGCAGCATTCTGGATGGTTTGTAGTTTGCGTAGAAGGGTTCTGTTGATTCCGGCGTATAGCGTGTTGCCGTAGTCTAGTCTGCTGGTTATGAGCGCGTGGGTGATGGTCCTTCTGCAATCGGAGGTTGATTCATTTGAAAGTCTTGTGGAGGATGCGCCGGCAGTTGAAGCTGGTGGAGGCGACGGCGTACATCTGGTGGTTCATGGAGAAAGAGGAGTTGAGGATGATGCTGAGGTTTGTACATGTGGGTGGCTTCCCGAGGGTGGAGGGCCACCAGGAGCTGTCCCAGGTGTAAGTGCATGGGCTGAGGGTGAGGACCTCGGTTTTCTCTGAGTTGAGCTTCAAGTAGCTGTCTTTCATCCCATCTGCGACGTCCTTCATTCCTTCGTGGAAGCAGAGTCTGGTGTCTTCGGGGTGCTTCGTGAGCTAGAGGATGAGCTGGGTGTCGGCGTAGGATACTATACTGATCCCATGTTGTCTGATGATGGCTGTGAGGGGGCCATGTAGATGTTGAAGAGTGTCGGGCTGAGCAATGATCCTTGGAGTACTCCACAGTTGGTGTCAGTGGGTTCAGAGAGGAAGGGATGGAGTCTGAAACTCTGGGTTCTGCCGGAGAAGGACTGGAGCCAGTAGAGTGCAGCTCCTTGTATCCCTGCGTTGTGAAGTCTGGCTGTGAGCGTGCGATGGGAGACGGTGTTGAAGGCAGTGGAGAGGTCCAGGAGGATGAGGGTCGCAGTGTGTCCCTGGTCGAGTAGTAAGCAGATGTCGTCCATGGCGGTGAGGAGGGCAGTCTCGGTGCTGCGGTTGCTGCGGAATCCAGATTGTGAGGCTTCATGGATGGAGTTTGCGGTGATGTGTTCGATGGTGGCTGGATTCCAGGTTGTGACGGTAGGCTTGTCTGCAGTGGGGTAGAGGGGGGTGGTGTCCGGTGTCTTTTCGCTGAAATTGTCGTAGAGGGTCTGGATCTTCTAATGGAAGTAGAAGCTGAGCTTGTCGCAGAGTTCCTGGGAAGGTGTGACATCAGTGGCATCGCTGGGGTGTTTGGTGAACTGCTGTATGACGTTGAACAGTTGCTTGGTGTTGGTCGCGTTGGTCTGGAATTTGTCTTTTATGAAGGTCTGTTTAGTGTCTCTTATGCGCTGGTGGTATTCCTTCTGGACGCTCCTGTGGTGGTTCCGTGCTTCGGTGGGTTTCTGATTTTGCCCGGTTTTCTCTAGGCGTCTGCATGAGTGCCTGGCTTCTTGGAGTTCTGTGGTGAACCAGGCAGCCTTCAGAGGGTGTTGTTTGTCGGGATGGCGTAGGGGTGCGAGCTAGTCGGCGCAGAAGGATACACAGCAGTGAAGTTCTTTAGCTGCGGGGTTGGTGTCAGTCGTGGTGCTGGGGGGGTCTTGGAGGAGGGTGCTGACGGGGAGTTCCTCTATGACCTTGCTCCAATTCCTTCGGGGTGGGTAGGGGGTGGGTTTGGGTACAGTGGTGGTGTTGAAGGTAAAAAGGACTCAGTGGGGGTCCGTCCAGTGGGGCTGGGTGGTGTGGCTGAAGCAGATGTTAGTTCCTCCTGCGAAGATGGGGTTGAGAGTGTGACCAGCTATGTGAGTGGGCGTGTCGACCTGTGCTTCAGTCTGAGGTTGGTGAGGTTGGTGAGGAGAGTGGTGGAGTTGAGGTTGTTGCGGTTCTCAAGGTGGAAGTTGAGGTCTCCCAGCAGAATGTAGTCCATGGAGGTGATGGTGTGGGGTGCAGCGAGCTTGGTGATGTTGGTAGTGGACTGGGTGTGGGATCCAGGTGGTCTGCTGATGAGAGTGCCGCATAGCGTGGTCCTGGGGTTGGTCTGCATCCGGAAGTGGAGGTGTTCTGCGTTGGAGTGGGGGTCACTTGTGCTGGAGGTGGAGAGTCGGAGGGGGGGTCTAATGTGCGATTGTGAGTCCTCCTTCTGGGTGGTAGGGGCGGTCCTTTCCCTGGATCTTGTAGCCATCGGGGATGGCGGTGGTGATGTCCGGCCGGAGGTAGTATTGGTCCAGGTTTCCATTAAGAATGCAACGTCGGGTGAGAGGGTATTGATCAGGTCCCAGATCTCTACTGCCTGTCGGAGCAGGGAGCGTACCTTGAGGAGGATGCATGTCATGGTTCTGGCAGTGCGTGCCTCAGGCAGGCCTTCGGTGGTAGTGGGGGCTTTGTCGGTGGTGAAGGATCTACGACAGGGTCTGCACAAGAACAGTCCATGGGTGGTGTTTGGCAAGGATCTTTCGCAGACGGTTTGTCTTCCGGCTTCGAGTGCGTGGAGGGTTTTGGAGTCGTAGTGGTGGGGTCCATGAGTACCACAGTTCCTGGTGCTGGCTGTGGTCGGGATGCGTACGTGGCAGACAGGCTTGCATTTGGCGCGCCTTCACGCTAGCAGTGTGACCACACAGCGGTCGGCATTATGTAGGTGAGGGGAGAGGAGGGGCGCTCAGCTGGTAGGCGGGAAACAGACAAGGGCAGGGGGACGGGTCTGTGGGTCAGCAGCAGCCAGAGCAGGAACAGCGAGGGGACGAGAGAGGGCAGTGAGACACAGGGGCCAAAGTAGAAAGAAGATGGTAATGCTGTGAGATGGGGCACAGATACAAACAACAATTTAGATGACACCAGCAAATTAAATGACACCAGAGTGGGGTAAAATGGAAACAAAACAGAGGACAGCTATGAAGGGAAAAAGCACAGAATGAAGCAGCAGTACTTAGCACAGTTACGGCGATGGGCAGTCAGGCAGGGGGATGGTAGGCTAGAACACCCAGGCAGGGGGTTCTGTGGCAGCGGACGGAGCAATGGAGCTGGAGGGGAAAGAGGAGGTGGGTGACTGAGGTCAAGGTCTTATAACTTACAAATGTATGATGATACGTCTGATTTTTACACCATGTATTGTTACCAACATTATGGTCATCCTTGTTTGCATAAAAACAAGTGCCCCGCGTAATGTTTTCACATAGCACCAATGGGAACATTGCCTAACACCACGAAAGGTAATTAACAAAGGTTTGCACAAAGGTTTGCTTATTTTTTTGGGTTTAATACATCTGATCCACGCTCATGTTATTATAAACTTGTACCTACATCTGCAAAGAAATATATGTTTACTAATACGAAACAAATTTACTCTGCATCCTTTATTTCCCAACTGTCTGACAAGGATTCGACATATGGAAAGACACTATAGACATAAAATCAGCCTGGGGACTAATGAATGGCAGGTTCAGGGAAATGAGGCATCATTTAGAGCATGCCTCATACCGCAGCAGGTTATTTTCCTGAACAACACTGTGCAAAAGACAGACTTCCTGTCTTGGGTTAGCCAAGATCAAGGACTTGAACACACCTGAGGGTATGCTAGATGACATTGTGCATGACGTTTCATACAATTCATCATACCGCAATTAGAAGGGATGGTTAGTTTGGCCTATCGACACAAATAGATGTCAATCAAGATTCAAGGGTTTAGTATCCATAGGCCTGACCTACGCTATGTACAACAATAACATTAGGGGGTGGTGACATCATACAGTGTTGGGAAGGTATGCCTAGATTGGCTAAGAACCTCAACACTGTTGCAGGTGAAACAATACTTGTCCTTACTCTCAGATGACATGAATTTAAGGGATTTCTTACTAGGTTCCCTCAACAGGAAGCTGCAGAAATATTGCATGAAATTGACAGAGTTAACTTAGAAAAGGTTTTGGCAGGGGTCGACAATGGAATGACCACACTAACATCCAGGATTTAATTCACTGGGCAACATTGTGCTTTCTCCAATAGATATAATGGAACAGGATCTGTCCATCTTACAACACGTACAATCGCAGTTACAAACCATTCTATTATTAAGCTGGACTCTATACTCTTTGAGCTCTGGTTATGTGCCCTGGCGATATATCAACAGTGCGTCTTTGTTCTCTGCATATAATCTAACAGAGAGACAGACAACAATGGCACATTGACAAATTAGACCAATTACCTTTCACTGTGGCAGAGTCACAGTCCACAGAATGGTTAATTCATGGCCATATAACATTGCCAATAACAACATTCCAATTTCAATATTGCCTAGAATACCACCAGGTAGGCTGATATGACCCAATGGTTAAAGACTTGACATGAATCTTGGGAATTACCGTATAGATTTAGATACAGGAATGGGAACACTGAGAATTTTCTCAGCGATACAGACTGCGAGACTTCATTACGTGGGTCTTTAATTTGCCAGGATATTATGCTTCACGGGCCTGTAATGGTTCAGTTACAAACTTATCCTGTCAATTAAAGGGATCCCCAGCTGCCGTGGTTAATCCAGTGTTCAGGCTGCTCTCGAATGGGAGTTACTTAATTGCGAATGATCAAGGTTGTTTTGGGGTGCTTCCAGGCATCACATGTCTAGTCACAGTAAATTCCAGGGTTACTTGTTGCATGCAAGTATTGTTTCCACCAACTCACACAGTTATGGAGGCACCGTTATAGCCTTTGTTGAATGTTTCCTTTATACGATTTGATTCTCTGAGCCGAATGAAAACCATGCTTTTACAGAAGGATGTGCCCTTAACATCAGCAGAGAAACTTTTGATCTTCAGGTTGCAAGGTCCTCAGCTGAGATACAGGCACTAGTACGAACTAACTGAACTTTCCATTTTGGAGAAATGGTACAATGTATCTTTAACATGCATGATAAGAAGGATATAGAACACCTATTGAAGACCATAGGTTCTGGTCTGTTAAGCACCTTTCAGACAGAATTTGGAGTGATTCCAGCTTTCACACACTCCATATTTGGAAGTGTTTTTGTAGGGCTTCCGCGACTCCTGCTACTGGTTGTGCGAAGCCTGATTTACATTTTTCTGCTATACAATGGGCATCCCAATCACCAAGGAGATGGAAAAGGGCTGTGACAGCATGGTACTCCATCTAGGCACACCTCGATGTCGGGAGCTAAGCGAGTCTTGGTTCCTATCATTTTGACCAGTCTGGATTGACTGTGTTTTGCCTGTTCTCTTCTGCCTATTCTGTGGAGAAGAATGCATGTTGGACCTCTGTCTAACATTTCCATCGGTTGCGCCACCGGACTTGGATATATTGCTGGACCTGTTGAAGGCCCAAGGAGTATAGTGTCCTCAGCATATTCCCATGTTGATGTCGACAGTGACCACTTGATGCTTCAGCTCCTGTTTGATTGGACACAGGCACTACTACATGCACACAGGCTTTGGATGTTGTGAATGCTACCTCAGCATTGGCTGTGGGAACTAAAGAAGATCACCTTTGCACTGACCTGTTCAGTGAGGTGTTACAGGAACCGCCGTCTGCTAAGGCAAGCAGCAGTGATGTTGCGTCTCCCACACAGGACACATAAACATTTGGCTCTCCGTGTGCTGGGAACAATTCAGCCTCTTTTCCAAAACAACCGAAATTGGAATTTTAAAACAAATTTTCTTTTTTCGCTCTTATTGAGCACCATGGCTTTAAGGTGTACTCTGCTGCTCAAACTATATATGAACATATTGTAAAGGACATATAGAGCTTTTTAGCATACATAAAGGACTTATAAAGATTTTTAGCGTTTTTATAACTTTATGAAATTTTAATTCTGAACAATGTTTTTATGATTCATTATAAAGACATTCCCTTTTTAATTTTTGAAGTATATCATCCAGTTGGATGAGTAGTGCGTGTTATGATTTGTAGTATACCCCAATATAGGCCTGGGTAGTCACCTAACCTTTCACCTACATTTTCCCTGCCATTACATCACGTTTTTTTGGTGCTGACCTTTTATCTAGTTAGGTGCTGCATAGATGTCTTGTGGTTTTATCCGAAAACTAGCCTCATCTATTATGCATTAGGATTTCCAGAATGACAGCAGCATTACCATCTTCTGCATAATAACTATGTATAACGTTTATCACTATCATCATCCTTGAACGACTTGACACAGCAAGGTAGAACCCCCGAGGGTACCTTTTTGGTATATAAACACAATATCCTTGCTGTGAGCAGAGGAGAAAAAGACTTCCATGTTGTCATGAGAAGCTGAGACTCCTGCACACAGACACTCTAGTACGCAGTGGTCTAACATTCTTCACGGGGTGTCCATCTCAAGACCAAGATAGTGTCCTTTGTTCTCTCACAACAGGTAATGGGGTTGGCTCTATCATAGGGGTATTCTTGGCGATACAGCTATGTACATGCTAGGTACATTTAGGCACATCTAGTTAGGATTAGCATCATAGGTCTATGCATTATTACTGTCATGCATTCATATGCCTGCATATATCCAATGTTTTAGCACTATGGTAGAATTCTAACATCTATTTACTTTGTTTGTGCCTATAACACTATACACCTGTTTTCGTCATATGGTTGTTTCAGCACACATATTTTACACTAGAATAACTTTGGTTCAATAAATGCTTATTGAAAACAACCCCATTGTTTATTCTGTGTATCTCTCTGAGACAAAGTGAGCACGAGTGACTGAGCAAAAAGTACTGTACTGTTTCCACGATCCCGGAGGGGTCAGGGTTGTCATGTTCGATAGTGGCCAGAAGATCTTCTCTCTTGGTAAGAGGGATTCATAGTGGCTAAGCATGAGCGAATTTTGCGAATCTGGCGTTCGCGAATTTTGCGAATTTGCAAACTCGCAATCTGCAAAATCCGCGAATTCTCGCGAATTTGCGATTTTTTTTGTGTTCGCAAGGATTTCTGCCAGTTCGCGAGGGTTTTGTACCAGTTCCCAATTGCGAACTTACATGTCGGCTCGCAACGGTCGCGATAATGTTGTTTCTACGTCTGGTTCATCATCACAGGTTCCCAGCACCCTCTGTTTCACCCCTGCCACCCTCTGTTTCAACCATGCCACCCTCTGGTACATCAATGCCACCCTCAGATTATGGGGGGAAAAAGCAAGCACACCAGCCCTGCTTCAACTGACATGAATTAATTTGGGGTTGATTTATGGGGGGAAAAAGCAAGCACACCAGCCCTGCTTCAACTGACATGAATTAATTTGGGGTTGATTTATTAATGTGTCACTGTTTTAAAATTCCAGTCTGGCACCTGCTTCCTTATCTGTAATTTGCTTTCTATTGCAGTGCAATTTTTTTTCCAGGACCTTTTATGGCCTACTTGTAGCTATTCTGTGAGCCTGCTGTGAGGGTCAGAGCAGGGTCATACAATTGTTGCATCTAGCAACTGAACTCTGGATCCAAAAGTGATCCAAAGAAAGTCAAAAGGCCTCAAATCCAAACAAATGCAGGCAAATGTCAACCTGAGGAGTTATTCTGATAAAAATCATCATTTTCCGAAGGTCTATGCTGCTTGCTAGTGGATTTCTTGTGCAGACTTGCAATTTTTGTAATTTCGCGAGTGCGAGATTGTTGCTGCCTACATGTTTGCAATTGCGAACTTACACCGCACGCCGCAAAATTGTATCACCAAGAAAAAAAAATCCGCTGCGTGCGAATTTGCGGATTTTCGGTAAATTCGCGAGCGTTCGTGGATTGCGAATTTACCGAAAATCCGCAAAATTCGCGAGCGGAACGGATTTTTCGCCCATGCTTAATAGTGGCACTGTGAGCTAGCTGGTATAAAGGCGGACATATCCGGTGGGGGTGTCTGGAATCAGTCTCAACACCACTCCCACAGTTTATGTCTAAACGTGCAGATCATATATAGATTTATATGAACTATATGGCAAAGCCAACCAAACGCATTTTGTAATGGAGAGGCAGAGCTGTGAGGACTCTAGGCCATTGAAGCGCAAAGAAGGGGTAGAATAATTGGTCAATGATGGATGCAGCGCAATGGGCTTCCCCATATTTGCATGGGCATGTAAAGTCACCCAGTGTGACTTTTCATGGGCTTGTTAAAATGTTTCCCTTTCACGCATAACTCTGCATGAAAGGAGATTTTCATGGGTTTTGCTGTGGGTGTTCCCATGCAACATCTATGGAACTTGATGCATTCCCAAATTTACAACATCTTGTAAACTTCATTTCTTCTCAATTTTTCTCTTTCTATGCATGCTGTATTCTGCAGCATGCATTGAAAGAGGAAAATGCCTTTCATGATTGTTTTTGTGCAGGTGTCCCTTCCTGCACAAAAGCTATCATCCCTTCAGCGCAGGCACCCTTGTAAAATGAGTCAAGGGTGTCTGCACTAGCACATAGCTGCTGTTTGTGCGCCAGCGCAGGGGAGGACACAAATGCATTGTTTCTTATAGATATGGGGTATTCATGCCGATTAATTTTGATGCACAGCAGTTCAGCAGAAAGGCTTGCTGCATTGCTGTGCATCAAAATATAAATGAGGCCATTGCTTGGCAAATGCAACGTGACTGTCCTCATACTAGGTTCCAACCGTGCTGCACTGTCATCAAAACTGCTCATATACTACTGTGTAAATGAATGATAATACATACACAGCATTGGGGGGATCCTACATGACCATGGCCACACTCTAGTTTTGCTTTTTAATTATGCACAAGCCTTCTCAACAAATATACACAGAACAGCTTACTTGGGCATTCAATCTTTACAGTGGAGTACCTTAGTCTTACAGTACCAGTCCACAAGATATATAGGGGGAGAGGGAAAGCTTACTAACAAAGCAGAAGAAAGGAATCTACAGACAGACTAGTACAGACAGGAGCAAGTCAACTACAGAAACTTGAAATATAGAAAATACATAAGATAATTGAGGGATAACTAAGGTTTAACACATATTAGAAAGAAAGAAAATGAGCTAGAATAAATCGAGACAGACACTATAAAAAAAGTAAAAAGGAAAAATTATCTAAACATGGAGCTATAAAAGTTCTGGAAATATTAATAATATTGACAGGAGGAATTACTGGTGTCGGCCGCAGCACTGGTGGTAGTGGTGGAACTTCCACCAACCGTGGTACTGGTGCCATCACCCCTGACACACATCCATGCTGCTAGCCCTCTTCTTCCCCTGGATACTGATGTTAGAAATAAAGAAGACGAAATAAAAAAGATTAGTGGTACAGTTAATAATCTCCCCAAAATTATTTTGACAGACAAAGGCAAACGTAGTAGCATTGTGATTATATAAATCAGATCGCCCATAGTACGAGTATTGAGTTGATCTATTCCTAATTTCCTAAACCTAATCCCTATTCTAATTTTCCTAAACTGCATTTTGGAACTACTAACGCATTGCAACGGATGACCTTTGCTTCTCATCTCATTCTCAAACTCAACCCCATTTGACAGGCAAACTCAGTCTCCCTTTTTTCTGTGCGTAAATGCATACTACACATCAATGGGAGATTGCTTGGGACTGTATGATCTACATAAAGAAAAGCATAGAGAATGCTAACTCACTGATATTACTACTACTATTATTTGTTTAGTGATAAGAGTCTGCATGACTTCTCAAATAATATGCCCAAGCGGGTTCCAATGAGTACAATAGCGTAGCACCAAGCACCTGGTTGGATACATAATATTTATAAAATAAACTGTACTTCCCTCTGATTGTAAGCAGCATGCTCTTTGGAAAATAATATCTTAGCATAGAAACAATGCAACAAATAAATAATTACTCATTGAGCCCTGCAACCTCAATGCCCAGCAGGTCAAGCACGTCCTGCTCCCCGTCCAAGATATTGGCCCAGCGGTGCTGTCAATTGTTTTTGGGTGCGCTGGATCTCAAAGCTCTGATGCACACATCAGCACACTCTCCCCGCAGCAGCTGATGCTCCCGCAGGCCAAACCCACTGCCAGGACTGCTGGCAACTGCCAGCATGGAGAGGAGCAACTGAATCTAAGAAACAAGTGCAGCCATCTCCACCACCAACAAAATGGCGCGGGCTGCAACCCTTGGCGGCACAAACGACTGCAAGGTGTGTGGCTAGCAGCCACAGTGGTGCTGTTGCTCCCTCTTTACCCCTCACCCGGGTCTGCCAAAGAGTTTGATGGCCAAAAAAAAGAAGAGAAGAAATAGGAAAAGGAAGAAAGGAAAAACTAAAGATTTAAATGGAAAAACAAATAAAGTACAAAAAGTCACTAAAAATACACTAAAAATTACAATAACACACACTAATAAAATAAAGGAAAATAAGGGGTGGATGAGTCGGATTGGAGTAGGATTGAAAAGATTGCGGGTGGGGTAAGCAGCATCATGCACAGAATATAAAACAAAATGGCTACGCCCACACACACGTGTGGTGTGGTTCGTGTGCAGTTTCCAGTGCGAGAACATGCATCGCGCCACTGAATGTGAAAAACGCAGTACAAATGCGTACGTTGAGCAGCTCTGCCCATCAGTGGAATTCCACTGAATCTCGCTGAGTTTCTGGGCTGCTACGCGGAATTACACATAGCAGACCTTTGCAAGTTCCGCCCAGGCCTGATTTCTATACATGAGGATTTTCATTTTACATCTGAAGAAGGATTACAGGTCCACACGCTATAGAAAAAATATCCGTTACACTGCTTTAAAGCATGGCTGTGTGCTGGCCCTGCCATTACATAGTCAACGTTTTGCTAACCTTTACTATGCTCTGCAACAGACTAAGCGCTGCATTTCATCTTAGTAAGAAAAAGCTTGGTTATGGGCTGCTCTGTGCATGCCCTCCTTGGAGACTCCCAGACAGAATGGGACTATATGCTGCATTACAAAACATGAACTCTCAACTTCTCTGGCAAAAACACAGCTTGAAAAGAGTGGTGGTTACAAACTGTAGGTGCTTCTTACACTTCCAGACAACTGTTCTAATATTAAAGATGAAGTATGGTGAATGCAATGTGTGACTGCACCCGATTGTAGAGGGATTCTTTGTATATGCACAACATACTGTGCCCTATCCCAATAGACTCTCTGCAGGGGCGCACTGACTGTGTGTCACCTCCCTGCTGGCTTACACTTCATGTGCTCTGAAACCGCCTTTTGCTTATGTGCTCGCAGCAGTAATATGACATCGGTGCACCCCTGTGCAAATGATGAATTGCCTAGGGATCGCATATGCACAAAAGATGCAGTTTTACAGAAGGTGCCATGCACGCCTTTGCAGCCTCTTCTATAATATGGTAGTGCCCTCAGTTTGTAACCTCAGGGCATCAGAAAACGCCTCATGTACTATGAACCAAAGAGTTTTCTTCCAAGGCCGGAATTAATGAGATTGCTGCTGCTTGCATATGCTGATGAATTGGCCTTTAGGTACCATGTACCTGTTCGGCTGAAACAATTTCATATAGAAATAGGAGAATGCAATTTAGGAATCACCTTCAAATTATCTGTATCACAAACATTTTAAAGTTTGAAAGCACTAGTTGCTAAAATACGGGGGTGAATTAAAGATAGGCAAACTCAATTTATGAAGCATTACAACAATATGAGGCTACATTTTTAATGCCGAATTTAAACTGTCCAGGTTGACTGAGGGCTTTGAGCTGTAAACGCCAAGCTATTGAATTTAATCAATTATATTATTTTTTTAATGTATGAGAGGCAGCACCTCAGGCATGGGTGCAAACAAATAAGGATGCTTCTGTTCTTTCAATGAAAATCCGCCGGCAAGGAAGGCAAGCTGATTGTTTATTATGGTCCCATTGGAATCTGCGTAGCATTTTCTATGAACTACACCTTCAGTGCGATGTTCTGGATTAATGGAAAAATGGAAAGGCTTCGGCCACCCTAACGAGAGAACTTATGCAAGTTGGGATCGAAACTTTAAGCTTCACTGACGATCTACCTCAAGGGTACTCATAGTACGGCCTGCGGGCCGCCAGTGGCCCGACAAGCCTTCCTTGGTGGACCTGGCAGACATTGTACCTGTGTTTTAAAAAAGAATGTAAAGAGTGTCCGCAAACACCGCAGCAGCAGCATGGACTCCGAGACACTCTGCCGGGGGCCGGGCGATTCACAACAAAGCCTCATTAACAAGTAAATGGTCTTTTAAAGACCTGTGAAGTACTCGGTGCGGCTGTGTGTGTCCCGGGGAAGCTGGGTTGAGGTGACAGAGGGTGACAGAGGGAGACAGACAGAGGGAGGGAGACAGGGATGGAGACAGAGGGAGACATGGAGGAAGACAGAGGGAGGGGAACAGAGGGAAAGAAACAGAGGGAGGGAGACATAGGAAGAGAGACAAAGGGAGACACATAGAGAGGGAGACAGAGAGAGAGGGAGACTGAGACAGAGAGGGAGAGAGAGGGAGAGAGAGGTGTAGTATCTAAGTCCATACATACATATAATGATGTAGCCGAGGCAGATGTAGTTGAGTCATGTAGTTGGTTTATTCAGCCATAGGTAGGATAACAGGAAGTATACCTCTTGAACAAGCAGCCCCTCCAGGAGCAGCCTCCTAGCTACTCAGCCCATTCTCCAACTGCCAACCCTCATACCAGTCACCGAAGTATTCCATCCATGTCAATTACACTCACATTCTAACCTGGAACACTCACGCTGGCTGAGCAGCTAGATGCAGAGAAGTACAGTAACATAAATACTAAACCGAGAATACTACAAGAGGGAAGGAGACAGAGGGAGGGAGACAGAGGGATGGAGACAGAGGGAGACAGAGGGACGGAGACAGAAGGAGACAGACAGAGGGAGACAGACAGAGGGAAGGGGCAACAGAGGGAGGGAGACAGACAGAGGGAGGGAGGGAGACAGATAGAGGGAAACAGAGGGAGGGACACAGACAGCGGGAGACAGAGAGGGAGGGAGACAGACAGAGGGAGACAAAGGGAGGGAGACAGAGGGAGGGAGACAGGGAGGGAGACAGAGGGAGGGGAACAGAGGGAGGTAAACAGAGGGAATGAGACAGAGGGAGGGAGACAGCGGGAGACACAGAGAGAGGGAGACAGAGAGAGAGGGAGCCAGAGATGGAGCCAGAGGGAGAGAGAGAGAGAAGGAGACAGAGGGATGGAGACAGAGGGAGACAGAGGGATGGAGACAGAGGGAGACAGACAGAAGGAAAGGGCGACGAAAGGAGGGAGACAGAGGGAGGGAGACAGGGAGGGAGACAAAGTGAGGGAGACAGAGGGAGGGAGACAGGGAGGGAGACAGAGGGAGGGGAACAGAGGGAGGGAAACAGAGGAAGGGAGACAGAGGGAGGGAGACAGAGGGAGACACAGAGAGAGGGAGACAGAGAGAAAGAGATAGAGAGGGAGACAGAGTGAGAGAGAGAGGGAAGGAGACAGAGGGAGAGAGACAGAGGGACAGAGACAGAGGGAGACAGAGGGACGGAGACAGAGGGAGACAGACAGAGGTAGACAGACAGAGGGAAGAGGCGACAGACAGAGGGAGGGAGGGAGACAGATAGAGGGAGGCAGATGGAGGGAGACAGAAGGAGGGAGACAGGGAGGGAGACAAAGGGAAGGAGACAGAGGGAGGGAGACTGGGAGGGAGACAGAGGAGGGAACAGAGGGAGGGAAACAGAGGGAGGGAGACAGAGGGAGGGAGACAGAGGTAGACACAGAGAGAGGGAGACAGAGAGAGAGGGAGACAGAGAGGGAGACAGAGAGAGAGAGGGAAGAGACAGAGGGAAGGAGACAGAGGGACAGAGACAGAGGGAGGCAGACAGAGGGAGACAGACAGAGGGAAGGGGCGACAGAGGGAGGGAGACAGCCAGAGGCAGGGAGGGAGTCAGATAGAGGGAGACAGGGGGAGGGAGACAGACAGCGGGAAACAGACAGAGGGAGGGAGACAAACAGCGGGAGACAGAAAGAGGGAGGGAGAGGGAGGTAGACACAGAGAGAGAGAACCAGAAGGAGACAGCGAAAGGGAGGCAGAGATAGAGGGAGACAGAAAGAGGGAGACAGAGAGAGAGAGGGAGAGAGGGAGACAGAGGGAGGAAGACAGAGGGAGAGAGAGAGGGAGACAAAGGGCGACAAACAGAGGGAGACAGATGAAGACAGACAGAGGGAGGCAGACAGAGGGAGGAGGGAGACAGATAGAGTGAGACAGAGGGAGGGAGATAGACAGCGGGAGACAGAGAGGGAGGGAGGGAGGGAGACAGACAGAGGGAGACAAAGGGAGGGAGACAGAGGGAGGGAGACAGGGAGGGAAACAGAGGGAGGGGAACAGAGGGAGGTAAACAGAGGGAATGGGACAGAGGGAGGGAGACAGAGGGAGACAGACAGAGGTAGATAGACAGAGGGAAGGGGCGACAGACAGAGGGAGGGAGACAGATAGAGGGAGGCAGAGGGAGGGAGAAAGAAGGAGGGAGACAGGGAGGGAGACAAAGGGAAGGAGACATAGGGAGGGAGACTGGGAGGGAGACAGAGGGTGGGGAACAGAGGGAGGAAAACAGAGGGAGGGAGACAGAGGGAGGGAGACAGAGGTAGACAGAGAGAGAGAGAGACAGAGAGAGAGGGAGACAGAGAGGGAGACCGAGGGAGAGAGAGAGGGAAGAGACAGAGGGAAGGAGACAGAGGGACAGAAATAATAGAGGGAGACAGAGGGAGACAGACAGAGGGAGACAGACAGAGGGAAGGGGCGACAGAGCGAGGGAGAAAGCCAGAGGCAGGGAGGGAGACAGATAGAGGGAGACAGAGGGAGGGGGACAGACAGCGGGAAACAGACAGAGGGAGGGAGACAGACAGCGGGAGACAGAAAGAGGGAGGGAGACAGAGAGAGAGAGAGAAACAGAAGGAGACAGCGAGAGGGAGACAGAGATAGAGGGAGACAGAAAGAGGGAGACAGACAGAGAGACAGAGGGAGGAAGACAGAGGGAGAGAGAGAGGGAGACAAAGGGCGACAAACAGAGGGAGACAGACAGAGGGAGGCAGACAGAGGGAGGAGGGAGACAGATAGAGTGCGACAGAGGGAGGGAGATAGATAGCGGGAGACAGAGAGGGAGGGAGACAGACAGAGGGAGACAAAGGGAGGGAGACAGAGGGAGGTAGACAGGGAAGGAGACAGAGGGAGGGGAACAGAGGGAGGTAAACAGAGGGAATGGGACAGAGGGAGGGAGACAGAGGGAGACACCGAGAGAGGGAGACAGAGAGAGAGACAGAGGGAGAGAGAGAGGGAAGGAGGCAGCAGGAGGGAGACAGAGGGATGGAGACAGAGGGCGACAGAGGGATGGGGACAGAGGCAGACAGACAGAGGGAAAGTGCGACAAAATGAGGGAGACAGAGGGAGGGAGACAGGGAGGGAGACAAAGGGAGGGAGACAGAGGGATGGAGACAGGGAGGGAGGCAGAGGGAGGGGAACAGAGGGAGGGAAACAGATGAAGGGAGACAGAGGGAGGGAGACAGTGGGAGACAGAGAGAGAGGGAAACAGAGAGAGAGGGAGACAGACAGGGAGACAGAGTGAGAGAGAGAGGGAAGGAGACAGAGTGAGGGAGACAGAGGGACAGAGACAGAGGGAGACAGACAGAGGGAGACAGACAGAGGTAGACAGACAGAGGGAAGGGGCGACAGACAGAGGGAGGGAGGGAGACATATAGAGGGAGGCAGAGGGAGGGAGACAGAAGGAGGGAGACAGGAAGGGAGACAAAGGGAGGGAGACAGAGGGAGGGAGACAGGGAGGGAGACAGAGGGTGGGGAACAGAGGGAGGGAAACAGAGGGAGGGAGACAGAGGGAGGGAGACAGAGGGAGACACAGAGAGAGGGAGACAGAGAGAGAGGGAGACAGAGAGAGAGGGAGACAGAGAGGGAGACAGAGGGAGAAAGAGAGGGAAGATACAGAGGGAGGGAGACAGAGGGACGGAGACAGAGGGAGACAGACAGAGGAAAGGGGCGACAGAGGGAGGGAGGGCGACAGATAAAGGGAGACAGAGGGAGGGAGACCGACAGCGGGAAACAGACAGAGGAAGGGAGACAGACAGCGGGACCAGAAAGAGGGAGGGAGACAGAGAGAGAGAGAAACAGAAGGAGACAGTGAGAGGGAGACAGAGATAGAGGGAGACAGAAAGAGGGAGACAGAGAGAGAGGGAGACAGAGGGAGGGTGACAGAGGGAGGGAGACAGGAGGGAGACAGAGGGTGGGGAACAGAGGGAGGGAAACAGAGGGAGGGAGACAGAGGGAGACACAGAGAGAGGGAGAAAGAGAGAGAGGGAGACAGAGAGGGAGACAGAGCGAGAAAGAGAGGGAAGATACAGAGGGAGGGAGACAGAGGGAGACAGACAGAGGGAGACAGACAGAGGGAAGGGGCGACAGAGGGAGGGAGACAGACAGAGGGAGGGAGGGAGACAGATAGAGGGAGACAGAGGGAGGGAGACCGACAGCGGGAAACAGACAGAGGGAGGGAGCCAGACAGCGGGAGACAGAAAGAGGGAGGGAGAGGGAGGGAGACAGAGAGAGAGAGAAACAGAAGGAGACAGCGAGAGGGAGACGGAGATAGAGGGAGATAGAAAGAGGGAAACAGAGAGAGAGGGAGACAGAGGGAGGGAGACAGAGGGAGGGAGAGAGACAGAGGGAGGAAGACAGAGCGAGAGAGAGAGGGAGACAAAGGGCGACAAACAGAGGGAGACAGATGGAGACAGACAGAGGGAGGCAGACAGAGGGAGGAGGGTGACAGAGGGAGGGAGACAGAGGGAGGGAGACAGATAGAGGGGGACAGAGGGAGGGAGACAGATGGAGGGAAACTGAGGGAGGGAGACAGACAGAGGGAGACAGAGGGAGGGAGAGAGAGGGAGAGAGAGGGAGGGAGACAGAGAGAGGGAGACAAAGAGAGAGGGGGACAGACAGAGTGAGTGAGACAGAGGGAGACAGAGAGAGAGAGGGAGAAAGAGAGAGAGAGGGAGGGAGACAGAGACAGATAGAGATAGCGACAGCCAGAGACAGAGGCAGAGACAGAAACAGGGGCAGACAGAGGCAGAGACAGACAGTAAAAGAGAGGGAGACAGAGAGGGAGAGGGAGGGAGACAGAGGGAGAGAGAGAGATGGAGGGAGGGGGAGGGAGACAGCGAGAGGGAGGGAGAGGGAGGGAGACTGAGAGAGAGAGAGGGAGACAGAGGAAGACAGAGAGAGGGAGACAGAGAGAGAGGGAGACAGAGAGAGAGGGAGACCGAGGGAGGGATAGGGAGACAGAGGAAGGCAGACAGAAGAAGAGAGACAGAGGAAGGGAGATGGAGGGAAGGAGCAGAGGAAGACAGAGAGAGAGAGAGAGGGAGCCAGAGAGAGGGAGACAGAGGGGGAGATGGAGGGGGAGACTGAGGGGATACAAAGGGGGGAGACAGAGGGGGAAGAGAGACAGAGGAAGGAAGACAGAGGGAGAAAGAGAGGGAGACACAGGGCGACAGACAGAGGGAGGCAGACAGAGGGAGGAGGGTGACAGAGGGAGGGAGACAGAGGGAGGGAGGCAGAGGGAGAGAGGGAGACTGAGAGAGAGAGAGAGGGGGAGACAGAGAGAGAGAGGGAGACAGAGAGAGAGGGAGAAAGAGAGAGAGAGACCGAGGGAGGGAGAGAGAGACAGAGGAAAGCAGACAGAAGAAGGGAGACAGAGGAAGGGAGATGGAGGGAAGGAGCAGAGTAAGACAGAGAGAGAGAGGGAGACAGAGAGGGGGAGACAGAGGGGGAGACGGAGGGGGGAGACTAAGGGATACAAAGGGGGGAGACAGAGGGGGGAGAGAGTCAGAGGGAAGAAGACAGAGAGAGAGAGAGAGGGAGACACAGGGTGACAGACAGAGGGAGACAGATGGAGACAGACAGAGGGGGGCCGACAGAGGGAGGAGGGTGACAGAGGGAGGGAGATAGATAGAGGGAGACAGAGGGAGAGAGACAGAGGGAGGGAAACAGATGGAGGGAGACAGACAGAGGGAGGCAGAGGGAAGGAGACAGAGGGAGAGAGAGGAAGGGAGACAGAGAGAGGGAGACAGAGAGAGATAGGGAGACAGAGTGAGTGAGACAGAGGACGACAGAGAGAGAGAGGGAGAGAGAGAGAGAGAGAGAGAGGGAGACAGATAGAGATAGAGATAGCGACAGAAAGAGACAGATAGAGGCAGAGACAGAGACAGAGACAGGGGAAGACAGAGGCAGAAACAGATAGTGACAGAGCGGGAGACAGAGAGGGAGAGGGAGGGAGACAGAGGGAGAGAGAGAGAGAGAGGGAGGAGGAGGGAGACAGAGGGAGAGAGAGAGAGGGAGGGAGAGGGAGGGAGACTGAGAGAGAGAGAGGGAGACAGAGGAAGACAGAGAGAGGGAGACAGTGAGAGAGAGAGGGAGACAGAGAGAGAGGGAGAGGGAGACCGAGGGAGGGAGAGGGAGACAGAAGAGGGAGGCAGACAGAGGGAGGAGGGTGACAGAGGAAGGGAGACAGAGGGAGGGAGACAGATGGAGGGAGACAGACAGAGGGAGGAAGAGGGAATGAGACAGAGGGAGAGAGAGGAAGGGAGACAGAGAGAGGGAGACAGAGAGAGATAGGGAGACAGACAGAGTGAGTGAGACAGAGGGAGACAGAGAGAGAGAGGGAGAGAGAGAGAGCGAGAGAGAGAGAGAGAGAGAGGGAGACAGATAGAGATAGAGATAGAGATAGAGACAGACAGAGACAGATAGAGGCAGAGACAGAGACAGGGGCAGGCAGAGGCAGAGACAGATAGTGACAGAGCGGGAGATAGAGAGGGAGAGGGAGGGAGACAGAGAAAGAGAGAGATAGAGGGAGGGAGGGGGAGGGAGAGAGAGGGAGAGAGAGAGAGGGAGGGAGCGGGAGACATAGAGAGAGGGAGACAGAGAGAGAAGGAGACCGAGGGAGGGAGTGGGAGACAGAAGAGGAAGGCAGACAGAAGAAGGGAGACAGAAGGAGGGAGATAGACGGATGGAGACAGAGAGAGAGGGAGACAGAGAGAGAGGGAGACAGAGGGGGAGACGGAGGGGGTAGACAGAGGGGATACAAAGGGAGGAGACAGAGGGAGAGACAGAGGGGGAGACAGAGGGCGACAGACAGAGGGAGATAGACAGAGGGAGACAGACAGAGGGAGGGAGACAGACAGAGGGAGACAGACAGAGGGAGGAGGGCAACAGAGGGAAGAACACAGAGGGAGTGAGAGAGGGACGAAGACAGACAGAGGGAGACAGACAGAGGGAGACAGAGGGAGGGAGACAGAGGGAGAGAGAGGGAGGGAGGCAGAGAGAGGGTGACAAAGAGATAGAGAGACAAGCAGAGTGAGTGAGGCAGAGGAAGACAGAAGGAGACAGAGAGAGGGAGAAACGGAGAGAAAGATATAGAGAAAGATTTGTGTATGCCGGGTCTGGTGGCTCAGTGGACGAAGGGGTCTGCTGCAGGGGCCTGTGTTCAACCTCATGGTCACAGGTTTTTTTTGCTCTAGCCCAGCCACCCTCCCCCACTGACCCTGCCCCCACTGGTGCGGCCCGAGAGAAAGTTTGTGAGTACCCATGATCTACCTGATGTGCAAAACGTTATAGAGGTTAACGTCCTTGGTAAGATCACAGGTCTGAGACCGCAGCACTGTTTGTACTCTTCACTGATCTCAAAATTTGCGATGGATGTATGGGATTCGGTTCGACATACCTAATGACATAATACGATTGACTCATGGCAGAAAAATCCTAAAGCTTGAAATCTCTAAGTTCGTGAACCATCTCCTCATATAATATGTCTTTGCTCAGGTTAATATGATTTAAACTGTCGAAATTTGAGAATCTTTTTTGTAGCCAATGGCATCCAATCACTGAACCTATTGAGCTCGATAGAAAAAAAATTAGCACTGCCAGAGCCAGTATCATGGTCCTGGAATACTTTGAACAATAGCACTAAAAACATGTTCTCTGTCAACTACTAACTTAAATTAATCTTCTCTAAAACACGGCCCAACATATGACAAAAAAATAATACATTTGTTTCCTCCAATAATTAACTTGATTACGATCCTGCAAATGAAGTGCCATTAAAAATGTAGGAACATTGTTATAATATAAGAGCAACAGTCTCTCATGATTTTACTGTTGACATTTCTCTAAATTCAATAAAAACGTTATTCAAGCTAATGCTGATTTTATTATTCACATATGTTGTGCTTTGTAATTTTTTGATATTTTGTTGCTGTGCCTGGATAGCTGACTAAAATTGTTCACAATTACCTACACTACGTCATGGCACTGTCTGTTTGCGGTTCCCCTGTTGCTGTGTCAATAATAAGGAAGAACAGTCCCTTAGATATCAAAAAGAACAAAACCCAGACATATTTGTACTTTTCATGACCCATGCACAACACTAATCAATGGTGCATTCACCCACATACAAAATATTACACTAAAGAAGATCAGTTTTTACAGCAGCATTGACTTTTCATTCTGGCATGGTCCAGGGTAATAGCGAATTGAAATTTGCTTGAAGAGACTTGGGGGCATATTACCAAGCAATAGCGATAATTATCGCTATTGCTTGGTTAGAGACAAAAATTTACCGCTGAGCTGCAGCGATTTTTATCGCAGATAAACCTTGGTATTACCAAGGATTATCGCAAATGCGATAAAAATCGCCCGCAATGCATGATTATCGCTGAAAAGTCCGCGATATTCATGTTTTACCGAGCTAATGCTCTTAGCCATGTTATCCACCTCCCATTGGATAACATGGCTAAGAACTGCTCAGGGCAGGTGTTAGTTTTTGGAGATATTCGCGCTTAGCGCGAATATCTCCAAAAGTTGGTAATAGGAGATAGCGATGTTAGCAACTGTTTCCAGTCGCTAACATCTTGGCACGCCCACTTTGCATGTCATTAGTGATAAATATCACTGACATGCAAAGTGGGGCCCAAGATGGTCGCTATCTCCTACTAGGTGTCGCTAACTGGTGTTAGCGACAGCTAGGTAATAGGGAGATAATTTTATCTCCGCTTTCTTGGCTTTTAAAGCCAAAAAAGCGGAGATAAACCCCCTTGATAATATGCCCCTTGGTTCTGGTATATTATTCGTACACATCTTTCTTAATTACATTATAGAAAGGCAAAAACATTAAAACTCACTGCACATCTGTATTTTTGCTTATATAAAGCATTACTGTGCAAAAAATATATTTTTTTTCATTGTATGGAGCTTATAAGGGGCAACCTAGATTTACAGCTTCAAATTGCCTCCAAACAAACTTAGAACAATGATATCATACCGGTGACAAAATACAATGCGAAACGTAGATGCAACATTTATAGCACGAAAAGTAGCTCTTTCAGTCATAAAAATTAACCAAATGTGTTTAATGATCAGGCATTGCATCTTTTCCTGAGGATCCCAAATGCCTCGCTGCGATCGGGCAAAGTTCCACAGGGCTGGCATCTGGGCATAAAATCTTTTTTGTTTTTTGTTTTAAACAATCTATTAGTTTTAGTGAAAAGTCACACCATACAGTACATGGACATAATATATGGACTCTGGCATCTTGGAGACGCATCCACATCCGGTGCCCGTCACCCTCCCCACCCAAGATCCTGTGAGATAACATACTAGACCGGACCACAATTCATGGGTGTGGCATCCGTTTTTTCACACTGTCTATAGGGAACACATTCCACCTCAACCTTTTCAGTCCTCCAAGTCTCACTCTCCTTCCCACACACCTCAGATGTTGTTGACTTTCCTAAGACATTCCCATGCTTGGTATACTATTCTCTCCGCTTTAATGCACTAATACATATTACGGACTCATTAAGCAGTGTGTGGTAGTGTGCCACTGCCCCATACTGTATGATATCCCTCCTGGCCACCATCAATGCTACATTGCACAATATAAGGGAATAACGGGCTATTGTCTGATTCCCCTATATGCCAAGGCACACCACTTGCATAGTTAGCTCGATTGCTTGTCCAGAAACCTGTTCGGTATGGCCCCATACGTCTTTTTACCAGCAGGCCTGCAATTTGGGGCATTCTCACATGGTACAGACCAGTGTGTCTGTGTGATTGCAACCACAGAGGCATCTATCTGTTAGGATCCTGCCCATCTTGTGCAATCTAGTTCACATGTAACATGTCCTGTGTGGTATCTTAAGCTGAATGACACTGAACCTCGATTGAATTGCAACCTTCCTTGGGTATCTAGATGCTATCTCTAAATTCGTGTCCTCAATGATCCCTTAGTCGTGCTTCCCACATATCCTTTAACTTGTCTACGGGCTGAATACTGTTCCAGGTAAATATTGCATAGATCTGAGATATTGTGTGTCTATACAGGGCAATGTTCATATCCCATATTCTAATAGGGTTTAATTGGGTAGTCCGCTCAGGTTCCATGTGCATTTGGCCAAAGCATGTTTCACCTGGAGATGCCTAAATCTCTGGGAGTCCGCAGGCTGAACTACCCACTGAGCTCTTCAAATGATAGTATACCCCTCGGGCCCTACAAGGGCCAGAGGGCCCTTAGATATGCCTATCAAGTCCTACTGACGGAAATCTGATAGATATTACAAATACGCCAGCCAGCATATCAGAGTCTTGTAGGGGCATCTCCTGGGTAATCTTCCCTTTCCAGCTGATTGCCCTTGTTGCATCTTTCCATATCTGGACCACTACGGCTGTGGGGTTCTGCTGCCCCTGTATGGTGACCCAACCACAAAGTGCTCTAGGATATGTTATCTGTGCCAGAATTTGCCTGTCCGCCATTAAAGCAGTGTCTCCCTGTTTGGCAAGGCTCAGTTATTGATCACCATCAACAATGCCAGCTAGTATTACAACTTGAGGTTTGGTAGCACAATCCTCCCTTCAAAGTGAACCCTTATTAGACTGGAAAGGGCAATTCTAGATATGCTTCCACCCCACAGTAGTACCCTGGTTTTCTCCTTCACCATTCGGTAAAAGGGCTCAGGCATTTTATCTGAAGTGTTTTGTAACACAGGGGAATTTTGGTAAGTACATCATTTTATAGAGCTTACCTCATCTGAACATTGACAATGACAACTTTCTCCATCGGGCCACATCTATCTTATATGGAGTGAAGTATCTACCAAGTTTCTACCTCTAAAGACTTTTGAGCAATAGTGCTAAAAACTCCCAAGTCCTGGAAACCTGACATGGACCAATTCAATGGACAATCCCAGTCCCTGGGTAGATCGGACCCCGTGGGTGTGTAACCCACTGACTTTTACCAGTTAATTCTGATTCCAGAGTATTTCACAACTTTATTAAGTATCTCCAGCATTCATGGTATTGAATGTAGGGGTCTGCCATATAGCGGAGCATCATCAGTATAGAGTGAGATTGTATACCCCCATCCTTGAGCCCACCTCAGTCCCTGCAATAGGGCATCTTACCTCACTCACTCCAATGAATGCTTGATGGCCAGGGCAACCAACAAAGGGGAAAGGAGGCATCCCGGCCGAGCATCGCTGCCCAATTCAAATTCTTTAGACAGTGGCCCATTTAGAAGTACTCAAGCGAGTGGCCTGTTTACAAGTACTCTAGCCAGGGGAGTCATGTGTAAATCAGTAGAGTCATGTGTAAGTCAGTAAATGCTGGGCTGAAGCCCACCTTATAAAGCACCGCCAGTAGATAGGGCTAGTGGAGTGAATCCGTTGCCATTTGGCATCTGGGAAAACATCACTGCTGGCTCCTGGAGGGATTTGCTGCATGCCAGAACTCCGTATAGTCATCCAAGATTATATTTCATTGTTCTGTGCAGTATAAACCATGATTGGTCTGCCCTAATCAGTTTCTCTGCCATGTCATAAAGATGGTTGGCCAAATGTTTGACAGTATCTTCGTCTCCAAATTCAGCAGTGAAATCAGCCTAAAGATGTCAAGTCAGCAGTGAAATGGGCCTAATCAAGGCTTAGATCTCTGGTGACTTTCCTGGTTTATGCATCGGGGCAATTGCAGCCATTTGGACATCCCAGGACAGACTGCCCCTCAACAGGGCAGCCTAATACATTCTCAGCAAGGCCTCACCAATCACACCGCCCGATATCTTAAGAGCTCTGTGGAGAAGCAGTTCAGTCCCGGGGCCCTACCATTCTGCAACTGACCTATGGCCACCCCGGTCTCAGCCATGCTATTTTGTATTCTTTTCTCCTTTGCTAGCATCTAAGTAAGAATATCCCTTATGAAGCACTGCAGACACAATCCTGCTTCCTGCTGGCAGGAGCAGTAAAACACTTCCAGAAAGTTTTCGAATGCGGTTGCTATCTCAGGGGCAGAATTAACCATCCCCCTGATTTCATCCCTGATCTTCTGCACCATCTTTAAACCTGCTTTGGGTGGCCCCACCAGGTAAGAAGTTTCCCAGCCTTGTTCTCCACCTCATAGAGTCTGTGCTTTGAGGCCTTGAGTAAGTTCTATGCCTTCCCCTCAGTCAATTGCTTATATTCTTCCTCTATCAGCACTATTCTGTGTGCCAGTTCCATTTTGAGGGTGTTCTGATAATCCCCTTCCCATTGCATTAGATACGTCTCGAGCTCATCCAGGTTGTTGCGTTCCTTCTTACACTTCCCTGATATCTCTTTTATATTTGGTGGCCTCTTAGCACCACCTTACACATCTACCATAGGGTTGTGTCAAAATATACCAATCCTGCATTTTCTTTGAATTATTCCAGTGTGGCCTGCTTAAGATATTTTTTCCGATTTCCAAGTCCTTGATGTCCTAGGGTTCAGGGTGCTTAGGTGGCCTCGCAATTTGTGTGGATGTGGTCAGTCTAGGAGACAGAGGTGAGTGATCGGAGATCTCCCTTGATAGGAAAGTTGTATGTCTATACCCCTACCCCTGAGTTAGTGGAGCTAGGAAGTAGTCTAATCATGAACCGGCCTGCATAGAGGAGGACTCGTCTTTTTTGTATCTTAGTGCTCCACGCCCCCGCAAAATCTATCAGTCTATATTCCACCCTTCCCACAGCACCTGTCAGAGTTTGCCTGTCCAATTCCGATCACATTGTTAGATTAAGGTCCCCACCTATCATCAGTGATGCTTCTGGGACCTTCTTCAGAAACTTTCCCATATGATGTAGGCCTAATGTTTGTAGTACCAGTGGGACATGCCAGGAGACAATCAGGACTGTTCCCCATTCCAGCCCTCCAGGTTGGCTGCATAGCACCCCTTTGTATCCGTCCACAGTTGTGTTAGTGTCAGGGGCAAAGAGTTTGTCTAAAATATTCTGACCCCTCTAGAGTCAGTTATATATCCAGAGTACACAGCTGTTTTATCTGCCTTGGCCTTGAAATGCACAATCATTACTCTTCAAATGAGTTTTCTGTAAAAGAAGTAGGTTGTATCTATGCACAAATCCCTGAACTATCCCCCTCTTCATCTTGTTTTCCAACCCGATAACATTCCAGTAGAGGATTCAAAGACTTAGGCTCCCAAACCTGCGTGTGTGTCTCACACATGACTGTGCGATTGTCATTGTCTCAAGTGTGTGTCCTCAGTTGAGGTTGGCTCCTCATCCATTCATTTTTGACCCCCCATCCCTCCCCAGTTCGCTCTCCTTCCTGCCTCACACAGTGGGTTCAGAACTACTTACCTCCCAATGCCTGAGGTGTTTTTCTCCCTCGCTCAATGAACGTTTGAACCACTGTATAACTTCTAGCAAAGCTTGATACAAACAATAGTCCCTCTTGTGGGTGTGTGTTGTGTGGGGTATACCTTGCACCATATAATGGCCCTCCTCCAGTAACCTCCTCATCTGTCTAGTCTGGGTAAGGAAATGCATGGCTCCGCTGCCAAGGCTCTGGTCGACTCTCCGCATCTGCTCCAAGTCTCAGTCATTTAAGTATGGCAGACATTCCATGGCACCAAAACCCCTAACACGCCCTTTTGTCATTGGCCTCCAACCCTCAAGTTATTCCCAGACCTCACTCAGTGAGGTGAAAAACTACAACTTGCCTTCCAACAGGACTTTTCGTTTTGCAAGTGTTAACATCATATATTGCAGATTCCTCCTCCATAATTCTGCTTTTGCTTTGTAACACAATCTTCCCCGGGCTTGCACTTCCTGTGTGTAGTCTGGGAAGATCAGGATAACCTAGTTTTCAACCCTGATTGGCCTATGTTCTCTCACCACTTTCAGTACAACATCACGGTCTCTATAGTTCATTAGTCACACAATCATTGGTCTGGATCTTGCCCCTGGTGTGGGCGGTACCCCTGGGACTTGGTGTGCGCTCTTCACTACAAAGAGTGCTGAAATGTGCTGCAAGATTGGAGTGTGCATGTTCTCTACATGTTGGTCAGCATTTCTGCACACCAATTTCTCTGGGATCCAACCAGGCCAACCTTGTTTCTCTGGGATCTCCCTTTAGTATCTTCTGCCCATGCATGTAGGTGGGCTGTAGCCTCTCTGAGATGGATGGCCTTGGATTGCAATTGTCTAACACCTGCCTTGGGTTCTTCCAGTATAGATTCTGCAGTGCCTATTCTGGCCGAGACCTTTTGCAGATCAATGCATTGGAGGTTAATGTCAAGGGGAACAGTATCTATTTTAATCTCCAGTATCATTTTTGTTTCTCCCCTGCCTGTAATACCTCTTTCAAGCAAGACTCTTGTTCTGTCCCTGGAGCCAACAGGTACTGGGTTCCTGGTTCGTTTCTCTGTGCCTGAGCTCAAAAGGAATATTTTTCAAGTCTGTGGGCTTAGACCTTTTGTCCCAGACCAAGGATGGGGCCCCAGTCTGACTGCTAGATGCATCCTTGAAATAAAGTGCCCAGGCATTGGTGTATCACTCTACAAACCTGTGATGGATACCTCTCACTGGGCTTCCCCAGAGGCCTCCAGTCAATCATCCTTCCACTGCTCCGATGTGGCCCAAGGTATGTCCTGGGCCTCCACATTAACCCACCACAGCCAACCAATTCCTTAGCTCGGCCGTGCGCAGTATCAAGTATGCTGAGGACTTACTGCGTGAAGGGGCAACCAGGCTAGGTCTTCTGCAATCCAAGGTTCTCCATGCCTTTCTCCTAGCTGGTTGTAATCTCAGGGCCACAGTTCTCCACCAGGAGGATGCCAACACTATGAAATGTCCAAGCAGGGGGGCTCCATGCTGTTACAGTGGCCCCTCAGACATGCGATCACTGCTTACCAGCCTGTAGCAGCAAGACCTGGACCGCGCCTCCCTGTGCCTTGCCTCCACCTTGGGGTCTCACTCACTTCACTCCTGAGCTCCAAACCCCAAACTGCAGCTCCCATTTCGGTGGCTCAAAGGCTTTCACAGGCCATCACTACTGTGCTTGTCACCTTCTACCAGGGTCCAAGCCAGATATCCTTTCTGCTCTGCAGCTGTCACTGGGCTCAAACCTCTGACCGGAAGGCATGTTTTGGGTCACTCCTCTACCTCATTAGACGGTATGTCGGACATTAGTGTGCCATCTTAGCTTGGCGCCTGGCCCTGGATATAAAATCTCTGGCTGCCAAATGGGTAAATTGCTGGAAAAGAAGACAGTACGAGGCAGAGATTGAAATCTGAGGCAAAGTCAAAAGGAGTAAGGGACAATGTAATTGATGGATTTATTTTTAAGAATAAATAAACTTATATGCCCCAGTTGAACATTCATTTTATGTGCTCGGTAGTGGTTACTGAGTGTTAGACCTGGCATCATTGGCGTGGGTCTCCCTTCCATTTTTGCTGTTGCCTCATGTGTTTTTTCTGGTGTTAGATGCTTTGGGCACTGTGCCACTGCTGTCCAGTGCCACAGTGTGAGTGCTCCCTACTGTAAATTGATGTATTGATTAGCGGTTCAATGATTGGATGTTTGGTTTACTTGTCAGACCCTAGTACAGTGCACTGAGTGTGCCCAGGGCATGTAAATCCAAATGCTGCTAGTGGGCTGCAGCACTGGTTGTGCCACCCACAGAAGCGGCCTTGTAAAATGTGTCTAAGGTCTGCCATTGCAGAGCCTGAGTGCAGTCTGGTACTGTCATGCTGACTGGGCAAGTGCAACCACTTGCCAGTCCCTAAACCTTCCCTTTTCTTCATATTAGTCACCCCTATGGTAGGTCTAACGGCAGGGTGCATTGTAAGTATAAGGTAGGACAAGCCCTGATGTGTGTGGCATGTCCTAATAGTGAATTACAGCCATGTCTGTGTTTCACTACTGCAGGGCTACCTGTTCTCCATAGGCTAGAATGGGCTTCTGGATTGTTACATGTTTATAATCCTAGCAGACTCAGAGAACATGATAGAAATTCGAGTTTAGTATGCCTGGACTCAGAATAATAAAATACATTTTTTAGTAAACTTTATTTTAATATTCTGTGTTTGCAAATACCACTTTTACTTTTCGTAGGTATTTGTTTGCCTAACCATTTGAGCCCGCCTCTGCTAGGTTGTGTATTCCTTGTCTGGGTTTGTGTGTGACAGGACTGGGGAATTCCAGGAGACAGGCTGGGGCTGCACGGTGGTGAATAGGGAGATCTGCATCTAGATGGGAGGGAGGAGTTACACCTGGGACCTGAATAGGGCTGGGCCTTCCCTCTACAGTGCTAGCTCCACCCCCTGTGGTGTGTCTGATGTCTCTGCCCTGCACACTGAAAAAAGAGGAGGAAGACTATCAACAAAGTGCTCCTGGACTGTACTTACCTCCCACAATGCTGGCTCCACCTCCTGTGGGGCGTCTGATGTGCCTGCCCTGCGTGGTGAAAGGAAGGGAGAAGTCTGGTAAACAGAGTGCTTCAGAACTGGCTTGTACTGGGCACAGACACCTCTCCCCTCAGAGAACAAAGGATTTTGGGGTATAAGTATTGGGACCCTAATCCCATGAAATTAGATCACTCCTGGAACTGACAAGACGAAACCTCTGCTGTGGAGAAGGAACCTGAAGAAACTGAGGAGAGACTATTCCCAAGCTGAAATGCTGCTTGGGGGATTGGCCTGCAGTGATTGCCTTGCTGCCAAAGGGAGGAGAAAGACTTTGTGGACTTTTCTTTTTAACTTGTGCAAAGATCTCCAAGGGCTTGGAAGAGAGCGTGCCCCCTGACCGAAGTCCCAGGACCAGTGAACTTCACCAGCCTTTGTGAATTGCTGCTGGAAACAAGTGGCTACAGAGGCAGGGAGCTGTGACCGACTCTCACGACAGGCCCGGTGTCCTGTAGACACCGCACCAAGCAACGTCCGCCTCGACCAACGCAAGCTCTGCGCTCACCGACTCTGTCAATGGGCCATAGCCTGCACTGCGAGTGGAAGGACACCGCGACATGCAACGCCTCGCTACACCAAATCCAACTGGTCTGACCAACGCAGTCACTGCTGCTGACTTCGAGTCCTGTGACCGCACCGGAGTTGGGCACCGCCTCGCACACTTTCCGACTCACCGCCCGACTCACACCGCTGTCTGGACTGATCGACGCCAGCTCCCGAACTTCTTCTGGTTCGTCACTCGGCAAGCTGGAAGCACCGCATCGAAGCACTGTCTCGCCCTGCAACGCAAGCCTTAGATCTACCGACTCTATCAACGGGCCGCTGCCTGAACCGCATTGAGGGACAATGCTTCCTGCAACGCTTTCTTTCTGCAACCCGACGATCACCGGAACCGGCCCGCACGTCCATGCCGGCCGCCCCAAGTAAAAGGTACGGTGACTGATCCAGTCAACATTTGAGTGGGTCTGTGCCCACAAGGCCTGCTGGATTTGCTAGACTCTGTTATTTTCAACAACGCTTTCGCCGAACCAGGCTACCGACTCGCACAAAAAACATGATTTAAGCTTTTTTAACCAGAACTCTTGAAATCTAATAGTACTGTGGATTCTTTTCGTCGTTTATTGGTCTTGTGATAACTCTATATAAAGTATACTTATTTTTGATATAAAACCTGTGTAGTGTCCATTTGTAGTGTTGTCACTGGGTTACTGTATGTGGTCATAAATGCTTAACTTACATCGCCTCTGAACTAGCCTTGACTGCTCACGCCAAGCCTCCTAGAGGGTGAGGAGGGGTTATTTTAAAAGGGTAATTCCCTTGCCCTGACTCGAGGAGTGGGTCCCTGCTTGTCACAAGTACCTACCTGAGCCAACCAGAGACCCCCAATTCTAACACTGACCTTAAGGTGTCTAGGTGCCATACTTCAATATGTGTTTTTTTAATTCTCTGCTACCACCCTGGAAATGTGCATTATATTTTGCCTGCAACACTAGAGTCTGGCATACAGCTGTGGTACTTAAAAATTGGAGGAGATACCAAAAAAAGCTATCAGTGGGTACACTGCTGAATCATAAGCAGAATTCATGGATTCTCATCTTGTGCCCCTTTGATAATTTTTGGAGGATGTGCTTTTTCTGAATCACACATTTTCTGAAGGCCTCTCATCAACGGAGCTGGCATGTCTGTCTATAGTAACTGCTGCAAATCCACCAATTGGACTTAACACTTCTGGTATAGTTAATGGGGTGTACATTAACCTGTTTCATCTAAATGACGTATTTTTTGTTTGGTGGATGACTCCATTAAAATCTAGCAGATTACTTTTCTGCCCTATTACACTTACCACAGGAAATAATGGGACATACACAAGGCTCAATGTCCTCTAACAGTTATGGATGTGCTATAGGAGGACCGCCGAGGGCTGAAAATGTGTCACCAGTAGTATTTCCTCATTTGTACTTGCATACCAGTTAGCATACATTAAAAAGGCACTTGTAGACCTTAATTTGAGAATGTCAACATATTGTGCTGCCTAGGAGATAGAACTGATTCTTCAGGGCCAGAGGACAAAGCTATTAAATGGTGTATCTTGGGTCATTGTTCTTGATATTGTCAAAAAGAATTAGGACTTACCATGGAAAGAATGACAGACAGCTTTAAAGGTGATTTTAAAAATGCTGAATATTTCTGGGGACCTCTGGTGACATACCTTTCGAGAGGTCTTCCTCTCACCGCCTGCTCCCTGAGCATAACACACTATATCTATTCAGATTCTAGTAAGGCAACCTTCCCCTTGCTAGCGAGACCTCCTAGAAGACAATCCTCTCTAGTCTAGAGCTCCTGTAAAGAAAGTCGATGTACACAGGGCACCACAGTTAACTGTCAGCTTATCTGAGTTAATTCTGTTTTTAGCTTTATTTGAAGGATTGGTAAGAGGAGATAACGTTCAATTTTAGTGTAAAGATGTTCTGTTCCCCTATGGAGAGAAAATATGTTGCTAACAATATATTGCTGAAGATGTGAATGACCTTATTGGTTTATATGGCACTGTATTGTACAATGGTGTATCATTGGAAAATGAAAGCTTTTTGCTCAGCGACTGACATATCAGTTTTTGTTGTTTCACTCTTGTAAAATTCCAAGAAAAAGAAATATATAAAACAAAAATTAGGTATTTCCTAAGTAACTATCATTGTGAAATCACCACTATGAAAATAAGATACTTTGAAAAATTGTAAAAGAATGATGTACCTATGCCAGCTAAAGTTATAGCACATCGGTATAAACATTAGTGCTCTACTGAAGAAAGTTTGTACTTTTGTGCATATTCAATAGTTTTGTTTCTGAAATAGGAAGAAGAGATAAGAACTGTATGTAAATATCACACATTCAGTGCCAGTGAAGAAATGAAAAGGTTCACATCAGCTAGACTGGGCTCATACTCTAAACCTACTGTCACAACGCTTGTAGTTTAGGAAGAGGTGCCCATATGTAACTGTAAAATTTAAGGTGAAAGCAAAATATTATATGTTCTTTATTGGTGGGCAGTATTGAACATTGTTCTTTCATGGAGACCCTCCCCTATGATTATGCTTGCTCAATGGGAATTCAGCGTTAGATGAGGTAAAAAAGGATAGCCTGCTACACCCTCATAATTCGAATGAAAATACACCCTATATGTACATAACATAAGGAATAAAGCCTCGCGTGTTAATCTTCAGTAGGTACACAAACTCGCGGGAGTCCCGGGATGTAGCAGTGGACTTAAAGCACAGTGTGCTTGTGTGGCCAATTAGTTTATTTAACCCCTTTGATGCTCATGATGAGCTCAGCTCGTCATGAGGCACGGTTGAGCTGTGCTGATGACGAGCTGAGCTCGTCATGTATAATGGGAAAGCTCACAAATAAGCACAGGAGGGGAAAACCCATAGCAGCCAAGGTGTTTTAAATGCCTTCAAATGAAAGGAAAGAGGGTACAGATGTGGAGTCATATTTTGCACCGTGCCTGACGCACATCCAAATCTGGCACCATATTGAATGAATATGAAGTAAAAAAAGAAATGGAGGTGAGAAGAATATGGTATTAATATCTATAATATCAGTATATTAATCGTGTTGTGTTAATACCCTGCCAGTGAAACAGCACTTGCTTTCAATTTTGGATAGGGAGAACAAGAAATCACGACCACTCATATTAATAAAATCTGAGAGGACAAGTGGGATAACAATTACATTTCTACCATTTTGAAATAGTGTGTGAACTATTTGATGAACAGGTAACCACGATGTACCATAACTATTTAATATATATTCATGTTGTCTGTCCTTGGTAATAAGTCTTTTTTTTGTAACATCTCCATGTCTACCTCTGCGACATCACCATCACTAGGATACAACACAAGAGGCCCAATTCACCAAGGTAAACTGAAACCTGAAGTCTAAGTTTAGACCTGAAGTCTAACTTTATACCTGAAGACCTTATCTCTAAAGTTAGATATAAGGTCTAAAGGTAGACTTGTGGAGTAAACTTAGACTTTCGGTGTAAAGTTAGACTTTAGGTCTACCCCTAGAATTTAGGTCCAAAGTTAGACTTTAGGTCTAAAGTTAGGCTCCAAGACTAAAGTTAGACTTCAAGTCTAAAGGTAGACTTTAGGTCTAAGCTTACTCTTCAGGTCTAAACATAGACTTCAGGTCTAAGTTTAGCTTTCTGATTCAAGCCTAAGATCTTTACCATCCAAAACGATCATGTTTGACAGGAAAGATGGATAATAAACTGCCATCATGATTGAGTCATTGTAGAACTGTCTGATAGGCAGATACATAGATATATTTGTTGTTGTATGTCTTTTCTTGGACAAGCTATTGGTCTCTTATTGGTGGTTGAATAACGACTGGCTTAAAATTTGACTTGTATTAACAAAATATATATTTAACCTTGCTTTCGTTGTATTGTTCATTGATGTGTTTCATTGTGAATGATTTTTATCTATCTAATAAAGATTACTACCTCCTTTTCTATCTCACAATCAAAACATAACATGGAACATCATAACAAAACAGTCAAAATAAAATAGAACTCAAAAACTGCAAATACAACAAAATAAAATCACATTGGAATAATGCAACACAAATATTCTGCAGCACAAAAAAGAGAACACATCACCGGCACAACCAACTGTCACACTGCAAATGTGAACTAATGTTCTTGTCACAAATTATCACCACTAAAATCCTGTTCTCATGATATGGTCCTAAAAGAGGTTTAGCACAAGCACTACCTTGATAGGCTCCAGTCACAAATGTCTTGTGATCCGACCCTAGGTGTCTGAGGCATAAAAATTTTTTGCCCACCGCTGAGAAAAATGATTCACGTTTTTCTTCATATTTTTGACTTTTGGTTTTCAATACATTTTTTGTACTCATGATGCCACTCTGGATGTTTACTAGACGCTCCTTGGCATCATAAAGTTAGCTGTCTTTTTTAATATCTTACTCCTGTTTCAATATTTCTCCAGAGCATTTAACTGTATAAATGAGTATGATCAAGCAGTCTTGAATTTACTTAGTAGCATTAAACCTCCAGTAACCCTGGGCGTAGTTCGCGTAGTTGCACTACGCGTAGTTACGCAAAGTGCATTTTGCACTACGTGAGATATGCATAGATGTATGCGAACTGCGTAGTGTGCTCTTCGCGAAGATTCCACAGTGCCGGATGCTTGTCCGCACTGTGCAGTCATTGAAAACGGCATCTCGCACAGTGCGAGCTGTTCTTTTTTGCCACTCGAGTAGATGTTTACTCGAGCGGCAGCTTTCTCAACGCGGACTGGTAGTTTCTCATTGTGAGCATACGACCACTCGCAATGAGAAACCTGACCTCCCAGCGTTGAGAATCTCGCCGGGAGGTTTATTTTCCTCATTCGCCATCACCAACTTGATGTTGCTGATCGCAAACGAGGAAAAAGTCTAGCAGGGATGTCATTTTGCTCGCTCGCGGTCGACAACTTGACGTTGAGGACTGCGAGCGACCAAAAAATGCCAACTACGCTATGCTACGCGATTTTGCACTGTGCTACGTGCAATTCGCGTAGTACGAAGTTGCACACACTACGCAAACTTCGCGAGCGTAGCGTAGTTGGTCGCCCACGGTTAACCTCCACCTGAATTGCTTAGCATCGAAGAACATCTTTAGTTCACTGTGTAGAAGGACCTGTCTGCTGCCGCAGTAGCTCAGATGTAATCCGTCATAAGCGCCTTTTGCAGGGCTGTTCTCATCTAATTTTTCTTGAGTTTAGATAATTTCTCTTATTTTTCACAATCTGGGGTACCAAGGGCATGCTGGATCAGTTAATAATGAGGGAGAAGACTGGGGGGTCGATTAGGATCGCGGACGGACTTGCGTCCGTCCGCGACCCCAGAGCAGGAGGGAACCTCCGCATGGCATGCGGAGTTCCCTCCTGTGCAATTAGGATGTGACCGCAAGGGTTGCGGTCACATCCTCTATTTTTAACATTGCGGCGGGTGGAGCTTCAAGCTGCACCCGCCGCAATATTAAAAATGCACGCATTGCATTTGCATGCAGTAAGAGGCAGGCACCGCGCGGTGCCTGCCGCTTTCTACATGCAAATGCAGGGGGGTACCATAGGTACCCCCCATGTGCACCCCCTACCCCCCCTTCACCTAGGGGGCCCGCAACGGGCCCCCGCAGTGAAGTTCCGTATGCTTTCCCACGGCGGAAAACCCGCCGCGGAAAAGCATAATTTAAAGGCCATCCTAATATGGTGGACGGTGTCTGGAAGACACTGTCACCATATTAGAGCTTTTCCGCCGCGGTTGTAAGCCGACCGCGTCAGAAAAGCTTGCGGACGGAAACCAGGACCCACCAGCCATCCTAATGTGGCGGTGGGTCTTTGGTCAGTCCGCTGCGGTTTTTCCGCATCCTCGGGGCCGGCGGTGGCTTCCGCCGGCCCCGAGGATGCGGAAAAACCGCAATCATAATGACCCCCATAATTTGGGCTATTTGTTCAGTGAATTTAAGACAATTCTTAGTCATGCTCGTTTTAATGCATTTATATTGATTGCGATATAGAATTGTTTGGAAAGGAAAATTTACTGCAATAACTCGTAAAATAGGATGCAGAAATTACTCCCTTGGCCTATCGACCATTCCGAAAAAAAATGCACGAAAATGAGTCAAGAGGGATAATCAATAGGGCACTCTCCACCCAACATCCATAAGTATACTCATATGTTTAATAGGGACTCATGAATATATTTATGCTTGCTGGATGGAGGGTCTTTACTGATTCCCAGATGCGACTTCTTTTCATACATTAGTTTTTAAGGAGCAAAATTTTGAAATTACAATATCTCTTTAGAGAAGACCGGGGCAGGGACTTCCATATTGGCTTGATGGCTAGTGGTTAGTTCTTTAGTATTTGCAATTTCCTAGTTGAAAGTTAATATGGCACACAACGCAATATACCCAGTCATTCTGTAAAAGCAAATCTACTTTTTTTAAATACATCTTTGGAGAACTATAATGCTGTCTGATATTCTGACTAACACATCTTTGCTTGACTGGCTATATCAATAATAGATATACATTTGCATGCATTTTTTATTTCACTTTCCATCACAGAAATGTATCATTGCATCGGAATTGCTAAGAAAACACCGCGACGTTTGCTTTCTCCAATTATATATTTTTAAAGTACTTTAAAAGCAAAACGATTCGTTCCAGACTTTGGCTTGTGTGTACAATGCATTTTTGTACTTTTAAGTGAGGGAGCTGTAAATATTTTAAAGCGTGCCTCTGTTTTGTAGCACTGAAAATTCTTGTTCTTCTAGATTACTTGTGACAGGATCATAATTCATACCAGATGACCAAACCTGAACAGGTGGCTTTCATTTCTTGGATAATGCCGCCTGGACTGCTGCTTTGCATATTCACTTTATACAGCATGTTTTAATCATTCTTTATCCGAAGTAATTTACAGCATTCTGGTCACACCTCTATTTGTGCGTTTTTTTTGTCTATTTGTCCAGTATATAAGCATTAATAAAAATGGAACAACAATACGTCCACAAGTAAAATGGCGTACTGATTTTTATGCTATCATAAAGACAGCTCCTAGATTATGCATGATATTCTACAGTTCAACTTTTTAGGCCTCCTATTCCGAGGTAATTCGGGGAATACAATCAGGACAACATATGTTTCCTTGCCTGATTGAGAACTGAGGCATCAGTTCAAATGAACGAAAAGACATTTTGATGCCAACATTTGCAACCCATTATCTCAAGGTTCACAAACTAACAAAAGTTGCATAAACACGCAAAGTAACAGAAATTCTGCGAGTCTCATACACAACTCAATCCTTTAAGGAGGAAGGAGTTCGGTTTCAGCAAGGATAATACCACATTAAGAGCTAAAATGCAATAAAGTAAGTGCAACCAAGAGTTCTGTAGAAAAGACTATCAAGAATAATGGAAGTGTAAATAGGAATGGGGAAAGGAAAGACGGAAGAGATGAGGGTAGTGAAGAGGGGACCCATCCAAAAGATGGAAAAAAACCTGATTTCGCAGATGTTCGTGCTTTTAAACGTTTTTAAGATCAAATGGCAAAGAGCTGAAAAGCATCTGACGAAAACCGTTTCTATGACCATTTCCATTTGCAGGAGTCCTATCAAATTACTTATTCCACATGTTTAACATAATTGTGGAACAGGGAGGTCTGTTGCAATTCATGGCTGAACAGCCAAAAAATAAAAGGCCATGAAATTCATAGACCACACAAGTTGCCGTTGGATTTAACACTCAATGAAAATTAGCCAGACTACCTGTGATCTGCTTTCCTGAATTCTTGAAGTGAAATATAACCATTGCTTGTTAGCTTAGCAGGCTATGATCACCTATAGCGTATTGAATTAGGTGAGACCGTTTCTAAATAGCAGAGCCAAAAGATTTCATATCGCACTCCTTTTCTTGAAAATGTCGTGTGTTAACAAGACATCAACAATTCACAGGTTATAGAATGTCTGATGAACACTTGTTCTTTCTGATTAGGAGTTAATACTGTGATAATAAGAGAGTAAAATCTCAAAAGTGATTATGATAAATATTGCATAGTTCTGCTTTCATGTAATGCAAACTTAATTTGTTTTTCCTATTTACGAAGCAGCATATAAATACATTTTGTGGCATAGGGCATCAAGTCACCTTGCTGCACTGCCCTGCATCACAGGGAATGGGCAGGAATGTGCTTCTTGTGCATTTCCCTTGCACTGGTGTTGTTTTGGCAGCCATGGTGGATGGGTGCCTTTGTTGCAGGCAGGATTGTTTTTGTGCAAGAAGGGGCCCCTTCCTGCGGCTTTTTCCTCTTTCTATGTGTGCTGCAGAATTCAGAAAACATAGAAAGAGGAAGTAACAAGGAGAAAGAATGATATTTCTGCTTGTTATGCCTCACCTGGGGAGGCGTATCTTTTTGGCACATTCCCAGGTTTACAAGGTCATGTAAATCAAATGTGTAAAAAACCATAGGATTTGTATGGGAATACCCACGCAATGCTCATGTAATGTCTACCCAGGGCAGAGTAATTCAACGCAGTGGTTTGCACTGCATTGAGTTACTCCAGATTTTTTGGAGCCACGCAAAGTGGCTATGTGATAAAACTGAAAACATTTACACAAATTTTACCACACAATAATATAGAAACGGACTAAATATTAAACCTGAAAGTGCCTAATAAGTTAAACATTCGAAAATGTGCCTTTGTTTAACATACAAATGTGGAAAATGCTTTTTATTGTTTGTAGAAGGCTTTCATTTCTGTTGTTATTTATTTGATAGGCTGCACTATTCATTTATTCTGCTATATCCCTGTAAGAAAAATAATGCTTTTAATAAAATTGTGATTTAACGTTATAATCGTGGTTAAAGGCCTAACTTTTTGTGTAATGTGCTGTATCCTGGGAAAATAAATTCTTTCTTTCACTACACCATATAACCTCGCTGTACTTAGATTGTTTTCTTTGCCAAATATGCATAATGAACAATTATTACTAAAAAGAAAATGGTTGCTGCAGCTTACATTTCATGACCTAACCAGGACATAACCAGAATTTGAATGTTTCATTTCATAGAACAGCTCACTGTTTTACGGGAGACACCAGATAGCTAGCCGAGTAGGCTTGCAAAAGGTTCTTATGTGAACGTTCATAGATATCAATTTTGTAATACGTTGTAATCACTTCTATCTGACTTCATACTGGCATGAATATTTACTGTGGGAAACGAGGGTGAAGACGATGGACCATCGGAAGACTTCTTATCATTAGATGACGATGATGAAATGCACCTGTTTTTGCAACATGATTAGCTGCTTTCTATAAAGAATGTGTTCCTAGCTAGAGAGAGAACACACACTCTTCCAGACCGATTCCATGCCCCTTGGCACTTTGCTGTGCTAGCCCGACATGCCATAAGCTACTGCTTACGGTGATTCTCTTTGTTTTCCTTACACTATGTGAGGGGAACTTTGCTGTTCATGCTGATCATATCTACTGCTGTGATTCTTTCCTTCTCGCCTTTTTAGACAGTTGCTACTGCAGTTGTCCAGAGAACTTGGCTGAGTCTCCAGAACAACCCTTTATGGGGAGTTCTTGCTTCCTCTTAATATTCTAAACTACTCTATAATCTACTTGCTGTTTTCCAGAAAAGAACACTTTATGGGTTCCTGGTAGGTTATGATAGATCCACAAGATTAGAACAGGGACTATATTTTAAATGGAACATGCTGTTTAATTTTCTATGCTTGTACTAACCAACCTAATTCTATCATTTCTGTAATTGATTTGCCACTAATCTAAATTGAAGAACAAAATACTGACTAATTTACTAAGAATGAGAAAATAAACTTTTAAAACTTTACCAACCCTCTCTTTATTGACTGTATATCAAATGTAATTGTTGATGTCTTTGTGATGTAACGCTCCATTCTAAAATGGTGGCAAAGATTAATGGGCTGAAAAAGGTGTGGAACTTCCAGGTTCTCTAAGTAGGTATAAAGGTGACATAATTTGTGGAAATTTTACAGAGATTTCCACGCTGGCAAATCTGGTAGCAGAGAATAGATTTTACACCCTGAATGGAGCTATTAAATAGTACCCAGACGATAATTATAAAATTCCTGACTCCTGACTGCAATGTCCAAACTTTGTAGATCCGGCAGCGAAGACGGCTGTGAAGGCGGTTGCGATTTGGAGATATGAGTATTAATAGTTAAATGCAGTCCGCAGCGCGGCAGATCATCATTTGGCTATCTGCTATTAGAACGCTACTTGTAGGCTCCACCAAAATCGCTACCTTTTAAAATGTGTTTTTAAAGAATTGCACCTTTGGAATTATTTTACTGTGTCTACTGATGTTTTTAGTGTAATTGACTGTAAGTTGGCTGTTAAGGCTCCCTTTTCACTACTAGAGACTACCGCAGTAGCAGCCAATCACGCTGTGAGAGGGTGACGCTGTGGGCGGGGACCGGAGTTAAATACAGCCCACAGTGCGGGAGATTGTCATTTGGCTATCTGAACTATTAGAACGCTGCTTGTAGGCTGTGCCAAAATGCTACCTTTTAAAATTTGTTTTTAAAGAATTGCACCTTTAGTATTATTTTACTGTGTTTACCGATGTTTTTAGTGTAATTGACTTTCACGTGTAAGTCGGCTGTTCCGGCTCCATTGTCGCTCCTGGAGACTCCCCCAGTAGCAGCCAATCACGCTGTCAGAGGGTTGAGCTGTGGGCGGAGACCGGAGGCAAATGCAGCACTGAAGCACAGCGGCGCGCCGAAGGCGAGCTAAACTGCAAGCCCGTCTGCGCCGACCGCGCCTATCTGGGCCCAGGGGCCAGACATGATGACCATTTTATTACATACCCCTCGAAAACCCTTCAACTGATGCACTCCTCTCATCTAAACCTCACCTGTGAAAGACTGTCTCTGATTTCTGAGCATGAAATGTTCACTAAAAGGAGCGTATTCCCAGAAATACAGAACTCTACCACTTCCAGGCAAACTTTGCAGTGCCCGGCTTGACTCTGGCTTGTGCCCCTATCAATCTACTCTCTCAATACACGTTCCCTTGTCAAGCACCAGCTTGATATCTTCCTTCTTTTGCTCACTGACAAACCTGATATTCTACTGTTGACCGAAACATGCCTCATCTCAGACTATTGGTACAATGACCCTCACGAAGGACCACAATCTGCTGAGCTGTCTGTTCTCCTGAGAACCTAAACGTCACCCAACAGGTCTCATCCCCAACCCATAAAAATCCACCCTCACAATTGTCTCATGTATCTGACCTGACCATCATTTATTAAAATGTATGCTCCTACTCCAGACCAGCTACAAAATTAGCACAGCCGAAGGTGGCTTTGCTAGGAAATGGAACGCCATCAATAAAAAAGACTTCCTTGACACCCTGACCACCACAGCACCATCCCCTGGCATCGATTTCAATGCCACTGAAGCAAATCTCTCCGATTGGCTTCTTGAGGCCAGTAACAAGCACGCGCCCTCAGGAAAGTTATATTAACCCGACGTGCCGATGCCCAGAGATGGTTCTCTGCTGAACTTAAAACTCAGAAACTAGCCTTGCGCCAACTAGAGAGGCAGTGTCAACAGGAATATTCCCCTGACAAGAAATTTCTGTATACCACAGCCCTGAAAGAATATATGAAGGCCATTCTCACAGCTAAAGCTGATCACTTCTCTATGCGCATCCTCAATTCCAACAAAAGCTCTAAAGAAATATTTGTCATAATGAATGAACTGTCCAACCCAGATAGAATATTCTCAAAGGTTACACCCTATCAAGCGTTACGCAATTCACTAAATGACTATTTCATTAAAAAATCCCCACCATCAAAGCCACCATTCCTAAGCACCCCCCCATGTTGAACTCTGCTGCCATGCACAGAAACAATTGCACACTGTTTCCCCACCATTAGCACTGAGATCTTTCAGGAGCTCCTAGAGAAAGTTAAATCAGGAGCCCCCTCTAACTGCTGCCCACCTCACATAGTCAAAGACTGTTTCTCAGTCTACCCCGGCCCTGCACTCACCTTACTGAACGAGTCACTCTCTTCCGGCCAAGTTTCTTCGGCCTTCAAGAAAGCCATAGTAATCCCCTTAGTGAAGAAACCTGGGGCTGACCCCGTGCTTCTAACTAACTACAGTCCCATTTCCTTGCTCACGTTTTTGGCAAAGGTACTAGAGGCCTACGTAGCTAAATGCTTGTCCAACTTTTTGGTGGAATCTAAATACAGCAACTCTTATCAGGCAGGGTTTCGGCCTACTCATTCTACTGAAACTGAAATTTTAGCTCTCCTGGACACTTTTTGTGACAACGCCGATAAAAGCTCCCCCCAGGCAGTGGTGCTACTGGATCTCTACGCCGCCTTCGACAGGGTCGACCACACTATTCTAGTTGACTGTGTCAAACAAGCAGGCATTCAAGGTGTGGCAGCTCGCTGGCTCATCACTTTTTTGGAGGATCGGTCCCAGACCTTCGTGTTCCACAGGGCTCTGCTCTCTCTCCCTACCTGTTTAATCTCTACATTGTTTCCTTGATCAAATCCCTTAAAGACAGGAAGTTGACAATCTTTATTTATGCGGATGACTTGCAACTAGTCCTCTTTTTTTTTATTAAAGTTCATGGTGCATTTGACAAAACAGTTAATTAATCACAAGCAAGGTATAAGAACATCTGATACAATGAAATGATCACTCAAATATAAACAGCTAAAAATACATTACATGACGTGGCGATAAAAAAAAGTGCAGAAGATCTACCAATAAATATAAATGTAACAATACAGTACATTTCAAGTTCTTATTCTGTCCTCCAGCCATTTCTTAACCGGGGCCCATAGTCGTCTTCCCATCTCTCGTTTTTTAGCACCTTTAAGTTCATATAGACAGGACTCAATATTGTAAATACCTAAAAATCTAGAGATCCACATCTGAAAAGAGGGGGCTGTAACATCCTTCCATCCGGCCGAGATCAAGATTCTGAGCACAGCAACCGACATAAAAACCAAAGCAGCCTCATCCTCTGTTAAAACCAGTTTAGAATCTGAGCCAAATAACATCAATGTTGGGGATAGATCGCTCTTATGACCAAGCAGCCCCTCCCAGAATTTTGTTACTGCGTCCAGAACAGGGGCCAGCCGCTCACAAGTAAAGAACATATGTAATAAATATGCTTGCCCATTATTACATCTCGGGCAGCGATCATCGTTCCTGACACCCCAAGCAAATAATTTGGCCGGTGTAAGATACAGAATAAAAACTGTTTTAAAATGGTGAGCGCGTAAATTTTAAGCCCGAAATAACTTTTTATTTAACCATAATGTTAGGTCTAAATCTACATCCGGGTTTCCCAGTTTCATTGCCCAGTCACTTTCTACTTTTTCTACATCATCCTGTATTCTAGAAACCAGGAGATTATAAACCTCTTTTATCTTTCTGCATCCTCTTCCCATGACCTCAACCACAGGGAAATCTACAAGAAGCTTAAGTTTTGGCCTCTAAGCCTGTATGATGCGCGAGATTTGGCCATAAATAAGCCACTGATTTGCAGGAAGGCCGTATCTCCTTTGCATGTCCTCAAACCCAGTTATCTTGTCTCCTACCATTAGGTCTCCGATAGTCTTAACCCCCAAACCCTTCCATATTTGTAGATTCTTATTGTTTATTAACTGAGGAAAAAGACTCGAATTTTCCAGAAAAAGAGAGGGGTTAATTTTTGGGACATGAAAGAATTTTAAGATTGTTTTCCATACTTGCTATGCCCGCAACAGGGTCTTAAATCGTGCCTTCTTATAAAACCTGTATTCCAATTCCGTCAGCAGGAGCCCCGTTGCTTTCCCCCCCATCAACAGTTTAAAAATTGGAGGGGGACCCTGACTGTCTGGATTAGTCGAGCCAGTATCACATTCAAACAAAATTGACATCTGGATCAGGAGACAAGACCAGTGATACAGTCTCAGGTTGGGGAGTGCCATCCCACCCCTTTCCCTCGGTAGGGACATAAGGCTCGTCGATTGTGTAACCTTACCATACTGCCATATGAACCTAATAAAGACAGACTCGAGTTGCTTCAGAATTGTCTCTTCAATGTATAGGGGAATGGCTCTAAATAGGTACAACACCCTGGGAAACATCACCATTTTTAAGACATTTACCCTCCCAACCAGAGAAAGATGGAGAACATCCATCCTTTTCAATTCGGTCTCTATAGATTTAATTAGGGGGGTACTTCTCTTCCGCTATCTTACCCACTGAAGCATTGATCTTTACCCCTAAATATATTGCGGAATCAACATATCTTAAGTCAGATCTCAGTATCTTCTTAGAGCAAATTATCTGGGTTTTAGAATCATTTAAAAGATATCCAGAGCCTTGACCGAAAGCTTTAGCCATCTGTACCAACTCTGGAAGTGCCTGCTGCGGATTTTTTGTGATAACCGCCAGATCATCAGCGTAGGCTAGAATCTTATTTTCATAGCCATTAAAAATCACTGGAGAAATTCTAGGGCACTGTAAAATTTTCTTAATAAGAGGGTCTATGTACAGAGCGAAAAGTATGGGGGAGCAGGGACAACCCTGCAGCGTCCCTCTACTTATCTTAAACTTATATGACTTCTCCCCCATGACCGTAATTCTTGCCACTGGATCCATATACATAGCCTTAATAGCCCTGAGGACATTCGGTCCAAAGCCTCTCCCTGCCAAAATACCCCAAAGGAAGCTCCACCCCACCCGGTCAAAAGCTTTTTCTGCGTCGAGCAGGATCATGGCCATCTCACCCCGGCGGCTTCCTGGGCGTCAAACAGAGTTATCGCTCTACATGTATGATCTGTCGTGCCACGCCCAGGAACAAAACCATGTTGCCACGGGGAGACGAGACCACCTATGATCCTGCCCAACCTCTTCGCCCAGATTTTTGAATAAAGTTTAGTATCAGCATTTATTAAGGATATTGGCCGGTATGACCCTGGTTTCTCAGCTGGTTTCCCTTTCTTATGAAAGACTATAACATTAGTTTCTTTCCATGAGTCCGGGACCACCCCCGAATACAATATCCCACTAAATAAATCTACTAATAAACGAACAATCTCGCTTTCCATTGCTTTATACACCTCCAGTTGGAGACCATCAGGGCCAGATGCTTTCCCTGGCGCTAGCTCTTGCAGGGCAGATAAGACTTCCGCAAACGTAACATCCTTATCGAGGGCTGCTCTTGTTACATCATCCAAGCAAGGGCCATTATCGATACACCCCTCCACCTGATTGTTATTGAAAGGATCCTCTTCATATAATTTCTGATAGTAGTTTTTAAACACCATCAGAACATCCTTTATCTCAGTATATGTTGTCCCTTCCTCTTCTATACATACAATCGCGTTCTTTGATCTTTCCTGTCTTATCTGAAGGGCAAGTGCTCTGCCAGCTTGCTCTCCCGTTTCGTATCTTTTTGCCCTCGAAGATTGGTACTCCCCAATTGCTTTCTGCATAACCTCTTTCTGCAGTGCCGCTTTTACTGCCAGCAAGACATTCTGACTATCCTCACTATTACCAGCTGAAGCAATATCCTTTATATGTTGCTCTTCCGCCTTAACCAGCTTATCCATTAATTTCTTTACTTTGCCTCTATCTTCTCTTCTAAGCCTGGTGGCGCAACTGATCGTTTCTCCTCTCAAAGCGGCTTTAAAAGCCTCCCAGACCCCATTCTGAGATGTGCTATATCTATTTGCCGCAAAAAATTCTCCAGCCCATATATTCAAATGATCAACAAATCTACTATCTGCCAACAACCTTCTTTCAAACGTCCAGTTTGCTTTAGATCGTTCTAACCCTCCCATATCATAGTTTAACAACAGGGGGTTATGATCTGAAATAACCCTTGGAAGTCTACATATCTTAACTTTCTCAAATTCTAAAGCAGAAACAAAAAAGTAATCCAATCTTGAATATTTCTGGGCTGGATTAGAAAAATAAGAATATCCTGCGTTTGAGGGCTCTTTAGCTCGCCATACATCCTGTAGCCCATGAGAGCCTATCATAGCCTAGACCGCCTTAAAAACTCTGGGTTTTCTCCCCTGATACAGTATACCCATCCCCAAATCAGATGAAATATTTGAATCTCCAGTAAAAACCAAAGGACAGGACCAATTTGCAAGCTCAATTTCTAAAAAATCATACATTTTCGGATCGTCCTCATTAGAGCCATATACCGTACAAATAGTGAGGCCTAGTTCCATCTGGATAATCACCCATCTTCCATTGCTATCTACTTTCACTTTCCTAGCTTTCCCTAGACTTTTCCTTCCTAAAATAGCGACCCCCCTAATATTTGATGTTTGAGTTGTACAGGCTAATAATTCAAATCCGTTTATGAAAAGCAAATTTCTCTTAGACCAAGGGAGGTGGGTCTCTTGCAAACAGAGAAGATCTATTCAATTATGTTTCACCAGATATGCTAATTTCTGTCTTTTCCTCCAGTAATTTAATCCCCCCAAATTCATTGCACAAATATTAATGCGTGCCAACAAATTGAGTGTAGCAACCTATACCAAAAAACCGTTCAAAAATCTTTTCCCTTGCTAGCATTCTTTGTCCATTACCGATACTGCACCATTCCCTCCTTATTTCATTTTTTAACCCCATCTCACCATCTCCTCCCCCTCTCCCGCCCCCGGACACCCACACACAGTACCACCCGCTCCCCTTGTCCCCCTCCACCCACCCTCCCTACTCTGTGAAGCGCACTGACCTAGTCTGTGCATGTGATGGTTCGCGATGTGTAGTGAAGGCTGGTTAAATCAGATCCCACAACATCAAACCAGAAAACCAAGGAGATTAACCTAACCCAGTTCACCCAAAATCATGGAGTCGAGCCAAACCAAATTCGCCCGAAACATCTAATGATACATAAGTGGTGAATCTCCTAAACAAGTTTAACAGCACCAGCATTCGTGAAGGAACCACCATAAAAATGTCAAAAGCCCTATCGGGCGAGTTTCAGCCAAATATCCTATTATCCTAATGAGACCAGGTATTGCTTCGCTTTAATCTCTGAGGAGAAAAATAGAGTTTTCCCATCATTAATAATTTTCAACTGTGCCGGGTTAAGTAAGTACGCCTGAAGTTTCTTGTCTTGAAAGGGTTTTATCAAACACCTTAACCGCCACCGTCTCTCCACCGTTGCATGGCAGAAGTCTGGTTTTACAAAGAACTGAAACCCATCGCAATTCCTTTTGGAATTTGATCTTGCTAGATCCGAAATTGCTTGGCGCAGGATAAAGTTTCCAAAAAAGATCAAAATTGCCCTAGGTTTATCTCCTTCCTTTGAGTTCCTGTTAACTTTGAACAGTGTACGGTGAACTCTCTGCAGCTCTGCAGCTCTGAAGCCCAATTCCAACTAGTGAGCTCGGGGAATGCCTTTTCTAAAAGTCTGATTGTAAATGACTTGACATCGGACCCCTCTGCCCCCTCCGGAATTCCCAAAAGCCTCAGGTTGTTCTGGTGGAGCCTGTTCTCCATTGCTTCTAGCTTCCATTGTATATCGACAACCTGAGAGCTTTGAGCGTTCACCTTGGTGACAGCCACCTCCACTCCCGCTTCAGTAGATACAATTCTTTCTTCAAGGTTAGAGACTGTATCGCTAGTGTTCGCACATGCCTTAGATAGCTTTCTGACAACACCCCTGATTTTCCTCATCGCAGGCTGTGATTTCCGATTTTCTTGTCGAGTCTCCTCCCTATGGGCAATTATTTCCTGATGGATTGTCTCCAAATGAGTCATTTGAGCCAGCTCAATATCCGCATTATCATTTGCAGGGGCGGACTGTAGTTTGCCTTGGGGGTCACCCTGATCCTTTACCCTCATTCCAGGTACTTTCATTGCGGTGGCCGGCTTTTCAGTCTCTGGGTCACTCTCTGAGTCCCCTAGGGAGCTACAGTCCCCCTCTTCTTCATCCTCAGTCCACTCCCCACCATCCAATGCTGAAATGAAGGCTTCACTCTGAGCGCCATCCCCACCTCCACCAGCCTCGTCTCCTTGCTTTAGGAGAGCATGCTGCTCACCACCTTTAAAGTCGCTCTGTCCTTGTTCCAGAACTTGAGGCTGAGAGAGGGCTAGATGCTCAGGTATCTCTCTAAGAGATGCTTCAGAGTTTTCAAACATAATTCCTGTTTTTAACGGTTTCAAAACCCCCTGTTAATCAGCCCTTAGCTCCTCTACAAAGGGGGCACCCCCGTCCCGAGCCCCATCCATTTTGCCTTTCAGCTTGTCATCCACCCCCAACTGGGGTGAAAGCAATGCTAGAGAATCAGTCATACTATCGGGGGCTAAATTTTCCACTGATACCTCCCCTGTTACAGTCCCGGGCAATGCCCCTGGTTCCTTCTCCTTACCGACTTTGTTAAACATGTCGGGTATCATGGCTGCAGTCTGCCTGGTCCGAGCTGTAATCTGCTGCTTGCCTTTCATATTCTCTTGTACAGGTAAAGGTTCTCCTGCGGCTTTTGCAGAGTTCTCCTCCCGCTGGTTTCTCCTTTTAGCCGTCGCTGCCGCTTTCGAAGTTTGATTTAGCTTCGGAGCCATATCCTCCTGAGGCTCTCCTTTCTGTGCTGCAGACCCGCTCTGGTGCACGGGACGCTTCTTGTCAGGGCACTTCATTCTGCACCCGGAGCTCCAGCACAGCCGAATCCTTCTCGCGCGGCTCCGCCCTCTGGCGAGCGTCTGACGCTGCAAGCAGGGAGAGAGAGCAACCAGCACAGCCGATAACTCCGCAGTAATCGGGACGCAGACCCACGGCAAGAAAGCGATGTTATCATGCCGTGCTTTTCCTCCGAAACAGACCCGAACAGACCCAGCGGGAACCAGAACGATGGTACGTGGTGCGAATCTTGCACCAGCATAGCTTTAGGCTCCTCTTCGCTTGCCAGCCCTCACCACACTATCGCATCTGCCACAGCTAAGCGGCCATGAGGACTAGACTTGCAACTAGTCCTCATGGTAGACAACTCACACAGCTCTGTCGCCGAATTTCAGGCCACCATGTTGCACATTCAACATTGGATGGACCACAACCACCTTAAGTTAAACCCTGGTAAGACGGAGCTTGTGCTTACTGGGGACAGCGATAAGTCTTGGGGCCCACACTACTGGCCATCAGAGCTAGGTCATCCAGCATCTCTCTCTCCCTTGGCCAAAACACTTGGAGTCACCCTCAACATTGGTATGTCACTGAAAACTCAGGTTGGCTTGGTCATTTCTAAATACGTCTACCAATTGAAGATGATGAAGATATATTGTTTTCTCACTTAGGAAGCCTTGATTCAAGTCGTAATTGCCACTGTTCTGTCGCACTTGGACTATGCTAATTCTGTGTACTTGGGCATGCCAATCTACTTGCTCAAACGGCTGCAGATGGCCCAAAATCATGCCGCCAGAATGATTCTTTGTCAACCTAGATGGCAGCCAGCAACCCCTTTGCTGAAGAAATTGCATTGGATCCCTATTCCTCAACTCTGCTCTTTTTTAAGGTGGGCTGCCTTGTCTTCAAATCCTTGCATGGCTATAATCCCAAATCCATTAACATCCTGATACTCAGGCACACTCCCTCTCTTATCCTACGCTCCACTCACCTCTCACTCCTCATTATCCCTGCATTCAAACCGGTACGCCAGGGAGGCCGCAGATTTGCAACACTCGCCCCCAGACTGTGGAACTCCCTGCCATTGGAGATCCGGTCCTGCACTGATCTTCTGCAATTCAGGAAATCCCTTAAAACGTGGCTGTTTGCAGAAGCCTATAATTAATGTTTCCACTGGTAACGTACAGAGCCTTTCAAAGCACCATGAAACCACCCGGTGTACGTGCACTTTACAAGTCATTTTTACCATTAACATTAACATTAGGCAAATGTGATGTAGCTGTGATTGCGTATTTTCCCTGGTTTGGATAAAAGTTGATTAGAATGATTGGGTGAGCTAAAAAAAGTTGATAAGTGTTTGAAAATGATAATCCAGACTCTTTGTAGTTGAAAGATTCCCCAATAAAATAATATTTGAAAACTTGTTTGCAGAGATTTTGGACATGGTGTGTGAGGTATACCAATACCTGCACCAGAAAAAAGGTTATTACATAGTTGTGATTGATTAGTATTGATCAGCGTTAGTTTAACCTAGTTGCACAAATGGGGGAAGCTGCATTGATTTGGGTGATTTCATGCATGTCATGAACTCACTAACGAATGTTGCAGAGGTTCTTGCACATAGGTAAAACGTTATTCCTTTAGTAAGAGCAAACAAAGTTTGAAGTGTTTGAAATTTTATTTGTGTAGGTATGGAGAAAATTATGAGGGAGGGTGAGCGCTGCGAGGAGTGAGGTTGTGCGTCATAATGTTTCACTCCGGGATTGTTCAGTTGGTGTGCTTTCAAGCTGTGATTGGTTGGTGATGTAGCAGTGTCATGCTGGGATTGGAGCATTAAAAGTGAGTCGTGAATTTAGATTTGTTTCCAAAAGGCTGTGTAAAAAATAGCTGGAATTTCTTTGGGTTAGCAGAAATTTGATGTATACGGAAACAAAATCATAACATTTGATCAATTGTGCTGTTTTGGATTCAAATTGTCATCATGAATTGTTTTAAAGAGCTAAAATGTTTTGTGAGAGGGCATGCTACTATCCTAGTATGCAGAGGTGAAGAGGCACGTCCTGAGTGTATGCCTTCATACAGTATGACTACCGAACACGGGTTAATTACATGTACTTGGTTTTGCCAATGGAGCAGGATTACTGAGAATGAGGGTGCTTTGAGTTTTCCTAGGTATTGGACATTTTACACCAGAATTCTTGATCATTGCAAGGGAAAATTAAATGAAATGAAGCCACCACCTATAGCCCTTCAGTATGAAGCACTCAATGCATAGAAGAGAGTGGCCAGGGAAAAGAAGAAGGAAAAATACCAGAGACGGACTTTCAGGACAGCAAGGAATTATTCAAATGAACAATGGGATGAACAACAGGGTAGATGGAGGAAAGCTTTCATAGATGGGACCAGATTATATCCAGTCCTTATGCCAGAACCTCCTAAAAGGGGACAGAACAAAGAATCCAGAAAGAGTGAAGAGGGTGAATCAGATACAGGTTCAAGGGATGAAATATTGGAACAGATGTTAAGTTCGAGACCATAACTGCACATTACCTCAGCAGACTCAAGTGGTTCGGGTGCTAGTACTAGTTCTGTTTTGCCTACTGCACCAGTACATCGGGCTGCGTCCCTAATTGAATGTCCCTTGCCGATTTTGGCAATTTGTCCCACCAGTAGTAATACTCAACTACATGTTGCTGTTCCAATGGTGACTTCCACAGCTATGGTGCCTAATGTAGACTCAGTACCAGTTATTCGTATTCATTCCATAACTCAGGCGATAGCCAGTTTTCCCCTGCTTGTAGAAACTAAAACTGTAACTCCAATGATTACTGGAGGAGTACCCACTTCAGGATTTGTCCCAACTTCCCAGAAGTCACAGACAGTTGCCTGGAAGTCATCATTAACGGTATAAGCCCTTATAAATGGTGGAACAATAGTACTGACAACTCCAATTTCATTAGATAAAATAGGTATGACTGAGGAAGGATATATACAAGCTTAGTTTGAGGAAACAGGAAGATCCAGTAAAGTAGAGGATGTGGCGACACCTGAGAAACTTTAGACTGAAAAAGAAAAGCCAATAATATCTCAAAGCTGAAAATTGAATTGGAAGAAAAAGTAAGGGAATGCATAGTTTTCAAACACTTAAAACAGTATCAAAAGAAATAGTTAATGTACCTGTGCAACAAAGGTATGAGGAGAGCTGCTTTGACTCATGGCAAATTAACCAAACTTGCCCAGGAATATGAAAAAGACCTTACAAAGAATGTGCATTACATAGAAGCTATGGGGTTCAATTAGATGACCCGGCATCGGAAAATATGGAGATGACAGGACTGCGGTTGCACATTGTAGATAAGGTTAGGTGCATTTGCAGATGGGAAGAGTTTGAGAAAAGGAAGTTAAATGGGCCAAGAATCATGAAAAGAAAAAGAGTTGATCAGCTATTGCAAAATAACACTCTGAAGGGAGTGAGGGAAAAGCCACAGCTTATCCACTTATAGAAATAGCAGGAGGAACATATGTCCATGTTCCTTGGAGTCATGGTGGTTCGGTTGCATTCACAAACAATTTTTCAAAATTTAGAGACAAGACGTTGTAGTGGTATGCACAAGTGTAAAGGTTTATAAAAATGTCAACGGTACTGTGGACAGATTTGAATACATTTTTTGACATTGTGTGCCTGCTGATTTATGGGCAGAATGAAAAACTGCATGCAGTGGCCTACAGAGGAACCAGCGAGAATGACAGGGACAAATGCGCTATCTTCTATAGTGATGGAGAAGTATTTATTACCTTTTTGAAAGGTAGAATGCCTCCAAAAGATCTGGATTATCTAAACATTAAAAGAAATTCCCAAGAGCCAAAGGAGACTGTACATGAATATTGCTGCAGCATAGTGGGCATGAGTATCCTATGGAATAGAATATGGGAATTTTGTGGCACAGTTTGTACTAGGGCTGAAGCCAGAAATCAGTTTGCATATAACCCAAATTATGATTTGCTGGCAAAATAAATTGCTCAACAAAATCCTGATACATGCTAATTATTGTATTGATGATTTGAACATAAGGCAGAAAAAGATAAAGGAGAAGTTTATGTTGGCTCGGAACGGTTTTCAGAATCCTTCCTTTATGGGGAATTAAGTAATGCAAGGTGTGTGATGCCAAACAAAAGGGGCTTTCCAGGGAAATCATGGAGGAATACCCATGTTGCAGGGAAGAGGTAGAGGTGTTTCTGTAGTTACATGATCTGCTATGAAAAAAATAGTTTTGATAGTTCTGGAACAAATATACAAGTGACACAAGGTATGCAAATACAATATGTGTCAACACAGAGACAAGTCCAAATGATGCCGATTGCCACTGCACAGTGATGGTTCTGGTTCAGAGAATTCACAATGAAGGTGCCTGAGAGAGGAATAAGATTGCATACTTGGCGCAGTAGACCAGAGTGACCCATATGTAGATGCAGATGTTTACGGCCAGCCCATATCATTTCTTATTGTCACTGGTGCTACAAGGTCCATTGTTAGGGCTGTGGAAGTCCTTGACTTGCCTCTCTCGGGGAAAACATTCCAAGTTGTAGGAGTAACTGATAACCAAATTAAAAATTCAGTTTCCGAAAGTGTTACAGTAAAAATTTGATCCTTAGAAGAAAAGCACCAATTTGTTCTTTGCGATTCAAGTCCTGTAAACCTCTTAGGGTGAGATTAGTTGTGCAAGTTGAATTGCACAATTTACTGTGCACCGGATGGTGTAGCATTCCAAACACATAATGAGGATGTGGACTTCAAATGAATCAGTCAATAAGCTGAGACAGGGTTATTTCCTTTATTAACTGTTGATAAAATTACCTGAAGGTCTGAGAGAAACAGTGAATGCTGAAGTTTGGCATTTTACAGAAAAATACATTTCACTAATTAGAGGCACAGAATCTAAATTATGGTGATACAAAATGCTGTTTACCCTAAAACACCACCATGCTATTTGACCCAAGAAACAATTGCAGATAGAAAGCCACTGATAGATGAAATGATACAAATAGTAATACTGAGAGAATTGATTGGAAATCCACATAACTTGACAATTATGGATTTTCAGAAACCCAATGGAAAATACAGAATAGTTCAGGATTTACTCAAAATAAACATAATTGTAGTACCCTGTTGTCCAGTGGTACCAAATCCAGACACCATATTGTTTCAAATTCCATGTAGTGCAGAATGGTTAACCACAATTAATCTGTGTCGGACTAACATCTCAGTGCCATTGCATTAAGAGAGTTGATTTTTATTTTCTGCTGGGTTCCAGGAAAAAACATTAACATAGTGTCTTGTCCCACAATGGTAAACAGAGTGTCCATCTATCTTTAATCAGATTTTGAAAAGGAATCTAGTCCATTCTGTCACTCATCAATTCTGAGCTGCCACAAGATCCACACCAAGAACAGAGCCACAACCTCAATCATCATGATTGGATCATGATCACAAAGCACGATCGGAAAAATTGTCTTGAACTGAAGATGATAAGGCCCCTTTCGAGTGCTTTTTACAACATACACACAGTTGTTAAGTGTGCTGGAGCCTCAAACTGGATCCATGCCTCACCCACGAAAAGAGTGAGCAATCCAGAAGAAGTGCCATTGGTTTCTGATCCTGAAAAAAGAGCATTGGTGGATGCATCACCAGTCAAAACATCACCCAGACTATCAGCATCATTGCTAGTTCAGCAAGATGGACATGAAAGGGGTGAAAAATGACATACAGAAAATCAAGTGCAAGTACCAGAAATAACCCTGAGTTGTGTGGAGGTGTATAATGAAAAGGAAGCAGCGATCAAGTCCTCAAGAGGAGGTGCTTCGAATGTGGCTTTGAGAGACCAAGACCCAGGCGAAAGAACAAGCACTGGAATACGGATATGCAAGTAACAAGCAGAATTGCCACAAGGTTATGAAAATTGAAATCCAAGGAGAAGTGCTTCAATAGCTGGAATACCAGATAAAACAATATCTGAAGAAACTGAGTCTGGTGAAGAGAGCAGTCTAGACTCAAATCAGCAAAACCTTAGGAGATAGAGCACAGGTTCCTTGTCACAGGTAATCTACACCTGAATGCTCTTACTTTGTGAACAGTGCTTTGAATGTTACACTGGAAGACTTGTGAAACATGAACTCTGAACTATTTGACCACCAGAGGAAATTAACTGAAAAATTCGAGATTGAACAGAAGAAGAAACAAACCTGAACTGCGCCTATTAGATATTGCTATTTTAGTTTTTTCTTTTACAGGCGATTAACCTAGGTCCAAGCTGAAAGTTACAGAAGCATAGGGATAGCAATTCTGAAGAACACGGAGTAGGACTAAGGATTGTCTGGATAAGACAAATAAAGAAAAAAATAGAAAAAATATATATATATATTTAGCTCGAAACTTCACTCGCAATGCAAATGATGGGACTGTACTCTCAAGACGCTCGGTTTAAGATTTATTAACCCGAGATTTTCTTCACAGGACGCGTTTCGGCTTTCAGCCTTTATCGACTAAAGAAAGAGCAATTTTGAAACACAAACATTATATCCGTTGCTAAAAGAGCACTTCCCGGTCATTCAATAGACATAGTAAACAGAATCAAAATAATACTTGTTGGTGCCACGAGCGAAACAAGAACGGGCAAATTAATTCCTTCTCATTAAACTTATAATTTTTTCACGATTTTCAAAATTAAAGCACATTGTGCACTTTATGAATAAACAATCTATTATAAGAGAAAACTCATATTTTTCTTCACTTTGGGGCTTAAAATAAACAACTATTATTTATACTGTTAATCAGTACTGCGCAATGGAGAATTCATCATACTCCAGGATAAATGATGGGCAAAAATTACATTTGCTCGCCCTGCACCCTTGGGGGGCAAGACATTTCCCCACCATAATTGAGCCCTGGATGGGCAATCTTATCAATATATACAATACATTGGACCATCTTCAAAAATTTATCTATTCGTTGAGTAAATGATTTCTCGCCCCTTTGAGCGTACACGGGGAATTGTAGGCAAAACATAATGATGTCAGTCATTAATTTACTCCCACACTCAACCCAGATGGCTTGCTAATTCTTCTCCTGTATTTAAACAATGGGGAAGGTGGTTTGTAGGTCAATGATGAACCTAGATTCAAGGTGTCGTAGACGCAGCTCACGATTTCCCCCCGGTCACTATCCGATATGTGATCCAGACAAAAACATTTTTGCAAATTCCTATTGCTATCATGAAATTTGGCAAAGTGCCTGGCTACAGGGTAAGTGAACTCCTGATTCTCAATGGCTCTAGCATGTTCTAAAATACGGCATTTAGTAGGATGAATTGTATTGCCGATGTATTGTTTACTACAAGGGCAGACTAGGCAGTAAATGCAGAACGGCGTATTACATGTCATAAATTTATTGATGACTCTAGGCTGAGACATGTGTGGAAATTAATATGAAAGAACCTTTTTGCTTCCTTTGCACGGCTTACATTTCAGGCACGGAAAGAATCCTGTAAGAGTGCTGATGCGTGGTACAATTGAGATCGACTCATGATGGCTTCTCACTAAGATGTCCTTTAAGGATTTGATTCTTCTATATGTTACTTGTGGAGAAGCAGGTATAGAGTCCCCTATTAGTCCATCAGCTCTTAAAATATGCCAATTACAGCATAAAATCTTTCTCAGAGAGGCTGTTTCAGTAGAGAAGGCTGTGATTAATCTAACGGAGTCACTATCTAAATGGGGTTTCTCTCTCTTTTATAGAAGGCAGTGTCTAGGAATCTTAACGACCTTCATCAGAGTCTTGGCTAGTAGATCCAGGCAGTAGCCTCGTAACTTAAAACAATCAATAGCTGCAGAAGTCTCATTATGAAAATCCCTGTCCAGACAACAATTCATTTTCAAACATAGCAGTTCTCCATATGGTATACTGTTTTCAAGTGATATTTGGTTACTGGTGTTTGCGTCAAGTACAGAGTGTCTCAAATGTATCAATTATATCAAATGAAGTTATAGGCATAGGAGTGGATTTTGGTTTGAAAGCTGTTTTCGGCGCTTTCTGTTGTATGCCAGAGCTTGTGGTGGTGGAGACTTGCTGCGACATTTTCTTAGGGTCATCTTCACTCTGACTGCTCAGGATTTGTAATGTCTCTAAATCATCACCTGTTAGAATGTTAGATGAGCTTGGTTCAATTCCCTGCTCGGTAGATGGGTGTTGCAGGCCTTTCAACTTAAAGAATTTTTGTCATTTCAATTTCCTCGTGAATAAGTACAAGTCAATCTGGGTTTGGGTATATTCCAAATTCTTGGTCAGACAGAATGTAAGTCCCTTCTTAAGCACACTTTCTTGAACCTAAGTTAATTTCTTGGATGTTAAATGTATAATGGTTAGATCTTGTGCTTGGACTACTTTTAGGCTCCTCTTTTGCTGCGAGTCTGTCCCGCAATCCCTGACGATTGATCTTGACTTGTACCTGCCGCCCCTTCTTGTCTTTCTGCGGCATCTGGTTTTCTTGTCCCTCGTGACCTGCCCCATCTGCCTCGTTTTCGGGACTCCCTCATCAGCTGGAACTCCTCTAAAAAATGGTTCCTTGCAGATGAAGATGCACCCAAGTCATCTCCTTTATTAACTGACTGCTCTGTGTCCGTGCTGGCATTTGACTCTGAGGTCTCTCTTACATCCATTATGCACGGACCGCACTTTTCAAGGCTTTCCGTGGTTCATCATATTTTGGTACGAAAGTCAGTACTCTCCCCTGAGCATAATCAAGTGCATCTCTGTTGAACTTGCTATGCTTTCTCGCTTTGATTTTCTCTTGATATGCAATGAGGCTTTGTTTCATGTCCTGTCTCAGTTCATCAATGTTCTTGGTGTCCGAATTTGAAGCAATTTGAGCTTCCAATTCCTCAATTTCTTTAAGACATTTAAGGCCAACTATTCCTCCTTCAGATGTTTTGAAAGCTCCTCATCTTGGTTCAACCCCCCAGAATCTTGGTTTGGAAGTCTATGATGTATTTGGACTCCCTCTGGCTTAATGCGAGAATGCTGTTGCCACCCAAGGGATTTCTGTTAATTTGGAAAAATGTTTGTCTTGGAAATGGCGTGCAACAGGGTATTTCGGATCATTATTTGTAATAGCCCTACTGGGCTCTAGAATGCGTTTCCTCGCCATCAGTGTGGTGCTGCCAATATACCAACGTTTTCAGGAGCATTCTCTGGCATATATGACAAACGTGGAGCTGCACGTAAGGAACCGTGATACTTCTTTGTTAACTCCATTGTAGTTAGCCTAATTCCAAAACCTGCTATTACTGCAGGCCTTGCAATGGCCGCAGGGAAAGAACCCCTTGAGGCCATGTTCATGTCTGTTGGGATAGATGGTGATATCACTGTCTACTAGCATGTCCCTGACATTCTTACCTCTCCTCTATGTTATGCTCAGCCTGTCTGGAATGGTGCCACCAATGATATTGTCAGTTTTGAGAATGTCCCAATTTTTAGACAAGATATGTTTGATGTCCCTGGAGTCAGAGCTGTATGTCACGATCATCATAGTGTTTTTATCGTCAGTGATGGTCGACATAGTGTGTTCATCAGAAATGGTCTGGTCTCTGTCAACCCCATCTACTCTTTCTCTGGCTTTCTTGAGCACCCAATTGAGTAACCCCTTTCTTTGAAGCATTCAACTATGAAGATGCTCTCTATTTGTTAAGCTTCCTCTGTGTTGCAGTTTCCTTTTGCCCTCATCAGCTCTCCATATGGGATGCTCCATTTGAGAGCCTCTGGATGGCTGCTGAGGGCATTGAGAAAACTGTTGCCTGCTGTGGATTTCCTGAACAGTGTTGAATGTACTTGGTTGTGTTTGATTTCAAAGCTAACATCCAAATATTCAGTTCTGTTATTAGTGATGCTTCCACTCAGTATGATGTTGCGATCAATGTTGTTGAGTTTTTGATAAATTCACGTGCCTCAAGCTCAGACCCTCTCCAAATGATAAACAGGTAGTCGATGTACCGGAGCCACGTCCATACATGTTCAAGGTACATTTGGAAATCAGGGCTGGAAAATATGCTTTCCTCCCAGCGCCCCATGAACAGGTTGGCAAAACTGGGAGCAGAGCATGATCCCATACCAGTTCCTGTTGTTTGTCTGAGCAGGGTACAGTTTAACATGAATATGTTTTTTGCCATATATGTCCAAAAGGATCTGACTATGTTCATGGAACCTCACCGGTCTGGTGTTGAGATAGTACGTGCATGCCTCAAGTCCCTGTTGATGATCAAAGATGATGTATAGGTTATGTACATCAAGAGTAATGAGCAAATAGTCATCACCCAACAATATGTCTTGTATTTTGTTAAGAAAATCCTTGGTTTCCCTGATTTAGCTTGGAAGCTTAGCGACATAGTCCCTGTGGAACTGGTCCACATATTTGGAAATATGTTCTGCTACACTGTCCTTGATGAGACAATCGGATGCCCAGGAGGTCTAATGGGGTCCTTGTGTACCTTGGGTAGAAGGTAAAGTGCTGGAAGTACGGGGTGATCTTTCTTGAGGTAGCAGAACTCCTCCCATTACAAAACCCCTCTTTCTTTCCACATCGTGAGTTTATCCCAGATCGACATGATGCTAGTGTTGTATATATCCATAGAAATGGACACATAGAACCTGAGGTCATCTGGTTGTCTGGATGCCTCAGCAATGTATTGTTCTCTGTCCAGAATGAAAATATTGCCACCTTTGTCCGCAGGACGGATGACAATATTGTCATTCTCCATGAGAGATTTGAGTGTCTGTCTCTGGTCTTGTGTGAGATTCACATCCCTTTTCTTGTACTCCGATTTGTGACTAAAATTGTTAAATGCCTTGCTCACACAGTCATGGAACATGGCAATATTATCATGGGGTCAACTGGGCATGAAAGATGACTCGGGCCTGAAATTAGTGGAAGCAGATGCATCAGTAGCTATGTCTAACTTTGCAAGTAATTGTGTCGGGTTGGTGGTCTGGTCAGTAATCTCATTGTCCTGTCCTAACTCAATCATGGTGATTAGGGTATCTATGTCTCCTATGTTCAGACCAGCATATCTAGTGTTAGTGGTGTTAGTGGTGCCCTACGAGCATCTCATTTTTGAAGTTTGTTCCACTTCTTGAGTTTGAGTTTTGTAACGCATTTAAAAGATAAGTTCTGGAATTGGTATAGTTAAAGGGATAGGAAGGGCAAAAGGAGAGTCCTAAACACAGAGTTTGTTTTTCTAAATCACTCAAAGGTGTTTTAGAAAGATTAATTTTAGTTTTTTATATATATATATACACACACACACAAACATCTATATGTATCCACACGGCGAAAGAAATATTAAAGCCATGTTTCAAAATTGCCAAGTTTTTAATTCCATCGATAATAGAAGTGGCAGCAGCATTTCAAGTTTATAGTCCTCATATCCTATCATGTTTCAGCTCACATCACAAGCCTTGGTCACAGGTAAGGAAGGTTACACTGTTGAGTTGGTGACCTTGTGATTGAAATGCAGGCTTGCATAGCACCCAGTGGTCATGTGAAAAAATACAACACCCAGCATGCATTGGCAGTAAAATACACAAATTCAAAAATAAACTTGCAGTGCTTTCCGATAAAATTCCATTGTAGCACTGGGTTTGCAATTATGTTTTCTAGTAAAAAGCATGCTGGGTGAATAAAAGATTACATGCATTTGAAGTATTAAAATGTATTTTAGATACACAGTGCCACAACAAAATACTCTTTCCAAAAACAGGGAAATTCTGAGACCAAAAGAAGCAATTCCATACTGCTATTTTCTACTTTACTTGCCCCATGTACTTAATTATCTGGGAAGTTCCTCTAGTAATACCAATGCAGCGGGTCGTGCTCCCATTTCTGTATACAAAAGTCACTGATTCCTCCATACATGGACCCCTATATAACTGCATCAAAGAATCTGTTAACTAAACTTAATTTCCATCTATTTAACTAAGTGATTGAACTGATTAGGAGAATGTGTCGCATTAGAAATAAATGTAAGTAGATTACAGGTTCAATTGTCATAATAACAATAGTAATGATCACAAAAGCACTAATAAGAATTTATTTAACACTCGAGTCAAGCTTAAGGACAGGAGCATTACTAATTTTCACTTTCACAGCGCTAGGTAAGATTCCTTTAGTTACTCATTTGTGAGCTATAAGAAAGATGACTATTCTACTAATGTCTATTCTAGGTTAATACAAGCATACATTATCACAATGAACACAAAAGAATGCTATCTCTGGCCCACTTACCCTCATCAGTGTCAGAACAGTGTTACCTACTAAAACATGCCTTTATCCTATGCAATTTCTTGCAGTATTTTAATATCATTAGTATAAAAGAGAGGACATTTTTAGTACTTTTATTCTAATCATGATTTAATACTTTCCCAAGTTGCACTAATAGAAAGCATGAACTCACCCTCAGTAGCAAAAGGAATGGATACAGCCTGGTATTATTTTTTCCCTCATAGACCCTTAGATAGTGTAAAGGCTTATAAAGTCAACCTAACCTGTTTAATGCAACCTATAGAAAAGGTTTACATAATGGCTTTCGAAGGAAGATGCATTATTAAGACATTTACTAATGACAGAAAGAGTGTTGTTTTACAGAAAGCATGGAAGACAGAAGAAAATTTATTTGGAAAGAAAATAGTCTACCCTAAACTTGAAAGCCAACACAAAGGGAAAATGTGTGTTTAAAGAAGATGGACACCTAACAGAACTAGACATGTAGGGATTAGAAGTTGCAAACACACTTTCAAACTAATAAGTTGAACTTAGCACATTTTCAGGGAGACAAAAATGCAATTCCAGACGTTTATTACATCTTTGGACAGAATGCTTACTTCCTACTGCCAACTGATTAGGAGGGGATCTACTACTTAGGCATATTAATGTAAAAAATTTATCATGTAATGTGTATAGCTGCACTAACACCTGCACTTAGGGAGAAACTTAGCACAGAAACAGAAGCTGAGTTAGTAGGAGTCATATATGGAGCTGTCATTAAACCTGCAGGAGTTGTTTTGAATGGCAAAAAGATTAGAAAGCTGTCAGCCGTTATCGACAAAATGCCAATTAGCACATCTGGAGCTTTGCTTGTAATAAATACAGAACTCATAGCTATAACATCAATGGCCTTACAAGCCCATCTTGCTTTAGACATTCTACTTGCTGAAAAAGGTGGAGTCTGCCAGATGCTGAAATTAACTCACTGCTGCACATACATACCAGAGAAGAGCAGGAAAATAGAAGGATTTGCAAAGAATATATCAAGTTTGGAACCTGAAATACATAAATTGGAAATACCAAGCCTGTATGAACATTTTGGGAAATAAATTGCCACAATTGGGAACTGGGTTTCAACAGCAGGGAACGGTATACTGAAAGCTATATTTATAATAGGGCTTTGGCATATATTTCATTACGCACAATTTCTGAGCTGCAAATGCATACTCCAAAAGAGACAGGAAACATTGCAAAAGAAATCATACATAAGGGACATGGCATTATGAATGACGATTATGTGAATTCACTAAAATGTAGGGACTTGGAAAGAAAAAGACGAGGCTCAACTTATGACGAAAGTGCACTTTGAAACAGACTTAAATGAGAAACTTAAATGTGTGATGATTTTACAAGTCATCAGATAGGGACATTTTTAAAGCTCAAAACATTTATGCAAATTTTACCACACAATAATATAGAATTGCACTAAATAATGAACCTAAAAATGCAGTATACGTTAAACATTAGAAAATGTGGCTATATTTAACGTAGAAACATGATAAATTCTATTTATTGTCTGCACAAGGCTTTCATTTCGATCATTCTTCACTTGCTAGGTCACAGTATTAATTTATTCAGCTCTATCCATTTAAGAAAAATATTGCTTTTAATAAAATAGCAATTTAATATTATAACCGAGCTCCCGGGCTTAAAATAGCAATTTAACATTATAACCTAGCTCCAGGGCTTGACTTTTTGTGAAATGCGCTCTGTCCTGAGAAAATGTATTCTTACTTTCCTCACACCATATGGCTTCACTGTACTTAAATTGTTTTCTCTGACTCAGATGCATAATGATAAATATCTGGATCAATAACAATTATATAGTGCAGAGACATGACAAATTAAAACAGTAAAACTCATGGTCCTCTTTAACATAAGGTTGTCAGTGACCACAGGCATAGCTTGATAAAATATAGCCTGCTCAACCTTGATGCTAAGTTCTGAAGGCCTCAATGTAGGTTTGGACACATGCGATCTCCTTTGACCAAATGTGACTACAGAGCTTGCCCGCCCCATAGTATTCAGGTAGTAAGAGACGGACTGTCTGCAAAAACACTAATGGAGTAATTCGGAAATCCATATGTTACACATTGTAATCCTATTGCCTGCCTTAGCATGCACTTGATCTTGGCGCTGAGGAAAGCCAGACTGAGGCCCTGGGGCGGCATAGACATTATGAATGAAACATGTCGACCTTTATGAAGGATGTGAGAGGTGCCTAATTCCTTGCCACGCATCCACCACTGACTTTAATCCTTGTCTAAGGGCACCATTATAAAAAGAATTGGTGGGTGAGGGGTCTCTTAAAAAAACCTTAAGCTGTTTTTTTCACACTCTGTGAGACAGACATCATTAAGAAACTTGGTTTCTTCCTCACTCCTCTTGATTAGTGTACTAACAGAACACTTCAACATGTTTTTCTCCATTGAAATATCAGCTGACATAAGTGCAACATAAGATTTTTGTCTGCAATTAATATGTCTTTGATTAATTACTCTGTGACGTCTAACCCCAAAACATTTTAAGGGAAGAGATATCCTTTTATAAGTCACTCAATAGAACAGTTTTATACCTGCCAATGCAACTAGCAATGAATCCAGTGACTTCCTGATCAGTCTCCACCTTATCTCAAAAATACCTCTCGAATCTGACTTGAAAAACTGATCTTTAATTAAAACTTCTGATTGTCATCTCTCTTTCAGTTCCATACTCTCCACATCTCCTCTCTCTGAGCACGACCTACTCCATTGCATGCATGTTTTCCTTAATATCTAGTATTGTATCTTTGTAAATCACAACCTCTCCCCTTCCTTTGAAATGAATTCTCTCTGCTATCTAACAACACCTTATCTCCCTAGCTCATCTATTTATCCCACCTACCATGTGCATGAACTCGCACACCCCCTCACTAACGATCATCACAAAACTATATTAATTTAATCCACCACAAAGAAATTGAAGTGAATGCATGGAATGGTTTATTTAGGAACACAAGACCAATCCCAATAGCCAAGAATAATCCATAATACTGGAATAACCACTAAACTTGGGCTACGGAGCAGTCTTGCTGTCAGTCATAAAGCGCTTCAATGCTCTGTCCTTGGTACGAAGTGGTATATAAATGCAATTACAATTAAAATCTTAGTTGAAAACTTCGGAAGGGAAAAGACTTTGGAGTCTTTTCTGTAAAAGCAAATATTAGTTACTGCTCCCTTGTTTTCTAGCTACACTGCAAATTAGATTGCTAAGATACAGAGGTCTATTTAAATAAATGTTTTGTAAATCAGGATGAAGGCTTTATTTTAATCCAAATTTCATTGGGTGTCTCTTAAGGTCCCATAAATTTGGAGAGATATGATCCACGATGCGATGAAGATCAACTGTTAGACCTGTCAACCTTAGGGTGGTCTTTACTCAAACCTTTTGTACTCACCATTCAATGCTTCATAATATTTTTTGTTGGCCTTAGGACTCTGTGCACTTTATCACTGCTAAACAGTGTTTGTGCTCTCTCCCGAAAACATGGAATAATTGACTTATACCTAATTGGCATATTTAATTTACTTGTTAGTTCCTAGTAAAGTGGTATACACTATACCTAGGGCTGGTAAATTAAATGCTACTAGTGGGTCTGCAGCACTTATTGTGCCTCCCACCAGGTAGTTATATTTAGGACCATGTTTCCATAGGAAAAGGACTTTTTGCATTACTTATATCTTTGGTATCATGTGTAAAATCTTCATGAACTTTTTCAAAGAAAGGGTGGTGGTAGGTCTCGTTATGCATGGACAGTTTTGTGGCGATTCATCAAACGAGGGTGCAAAAAAAATCGGTTTCCCATGTTAATTCCCATATACATGGCTGCAGCTGAACCGCTGTATGGAATTACACCAAATTTGGCAGAAAGCTAGCTTTTGGTCCATATATTACACTTTTTGGTATTTGGTGTAAAACCATGCAGTAGTTTGTGAGATGTTAAAGAAAATCCGAATCTGTAATCATGCAAAAATCAGCAGAGCTCTGATTGGCTGCCAACACCTCAATGAGGTATTGTTGGCAGCCATCTTGGTACTCGGCTTCAGCGTAGGAGTACACATCTATCTGTGCCATGAGATGTTTAAATAAATGTGCTGGTATGTAGCTGCCTGCTATAATACCTCTAGGGCTGGCTAAATGTGTATGTAAGTGGCTGCACAAATACTTCAGGTCCTGTGTTAGGCAATAGAGAGCTATATAGGTATCACTGAAACTACCTTTGAGTCTGCTGCATGCATAAATAGTTTCTGATGAGTTACTGAATGCATAAGTGCTTCTGTAGCTATCTTTGTAACTGAAAGAGAGGCTTTGTGCTTTTGTGAACAAATACAGCAATTGTTTTAGATGTGGCATAGAGGCCTGCAAGTGCACAAGTAAATTATTCAAGTCAAAAGGACATCTGTCAATGTCTGAAGCATTAAAACATCATCCTTTAAGGCATACCAACAACATATCAGTGTGTTATGTACATTAAAATGTGGGTTTGACATTTCAGAAAGACAAATAACATGCCAACTGAAACTTGCAGTGAGAGTGCACAGACACTTCCCCCGGGATAGGGTCCCCAGGGCTGAAATTGGTACACGCAGACCACCTCCCCATTGAATTAGGGCCAGGCCCAGGAGGATGGGGTTAGTATAGCTGAAATTGACGTTGGGAGGAATGGCTGTGCAGCCTCCCCCCCATGCAATTAAGGTAACAGAGCTCGGCCTATTAGATCATTATGGTGACAAGGCAGGCACGTTCATTTAGCTCTGTAACAGACTGCACAACTTCCGTGAATGCAGCCTGGAGGCCAAACTTTGGAACGAAATAACGACAAGGACATCCAGTAAAAAATATCGGCACCACCTGGCACACTCTCTACAGTTACTCGGAGTCACAGAATATTGGGGAACATACCCATCACAACAGGTATTAAAGATCGTAATCAAGCAAAGTGTCCGGCTTTGGTCCTTTCATTCTGACAGGGCAAACTATCTAGAAGGAAACACGCCTGGGACATGATTTCAGACCGCAAACCGGTTGTTGAGTATTCTTACTTATCAAACACATTTTCACTCTTTTGGATGCTAAAGTTTATGGCCCTAAATTTGGGCGAAAGGCCTTTTTTAAAGCGTTAGTATCGAAAGCAGGGAGTGCGGCTACCTCTCTGAAAGCGTGGAGCATATAGCCTGCACATGCCCAGCTTTGCTTAATGACAGACTGATTTTATTGCAGGAAGAGTGGAACAAACTTGGACCTCGCACTTGTCGTCAGGCCATAATAGCTGCTATGAACTCAGAAAAAAACAAAGTTGAACATCCGGTTCACTAAATTTGTTATCAGAGCAGCTAAATAGCTGCTTAAAGACAGGGCAGAAAATCCTCCGTTGGTTGGTTGTGCCGCTTCATCACCACAAAACCACTTAACGATCGCCAACTTATCCAGCAAGGCCTATCTGAACATTGTTTTCATTTCTCAAATTAATTGTCATGTTCACTTGCTTCCCTTTAAGATTTTTTTAAAGCAATGCTTTGACTGTTCTGTTACCCAAGACTTCGAACCATATAGGCTACAATCTCAATACTAGGATTCTCTTAATCGTAACCCATTTTAAAGTAATATTATTGCACTGTTTTTGTATAAACTTGGGTTCTTTTTTAAACTTTGCTCTGCGTATACATAAATTACATGGTTTTTAACATTTTGTTATGGTTTTTAGTAATCAAACAATAAACTTTGAATTGAAATTAACAGAGCTAGGTATTATGAGGTGTTGAGCACTCATACAATATAAACAAGCATTTTCAAACATCAGGGTTTGCGACTCTGGTGCATTCAATGGTGGAGGAGAAACACTCTACTCCCCTAATATGATCCTAAGATCGATAGACAGATACTATAGATTTTAAAGCACACACCATTGAATTTAACTACAGTTGAAAACAAAATAATTGATGAACATTGGAGATTTTTTCAATGTCGTTTTTTTCTTCCAGATGACCTTATATTAGCCAATACATGTTTTGTCATTAAACGGAAAGTATCCCAATGACTTCATCAGGGATGGTCTGCCTCAATTTCGACTGTCAGACATCCCAATCGTGAGTTTCTGCAAAGGAGGTCGATCGGGCAGTAAACGTGAATAATTCGAGATCCAAAATAACAGAATGCCACAGTATCCATTGTGGTCCCAGGAGCATATTGCCTCAATGATTGGTCAGTATAGCACTAAGTTTTCTGTGTGCGATGGCAGAAGTATAGAATATAAGTTGCCCCTCAATCCGGGCCTGATCAGCAAAGTAGTCCCTGAAACAGCGAGTGAGCAGCACACTGACTGTTTCAGGGACTACTTCCCAGCTAGGGGTGGGACAGTAACATTTGTGATTGAGGCACACAAATCTTACAGAACAGAGGTTTTCTATTCATGTGTTAAATTCTCATCAGCAGATGCATGCACAAATACATTTTATTCTTACACTGAAGATGAAACACCTGATGCATACGGTCCGTAGGAGGACATTGATGTTCTGCCCACCCACCAGCAGCCTATAAACTGGTGTAAAGGCACCCTCCCACATACAAAGAACAAAGTAAGACTCAGTTTGCTTGGAAGAGATGGAACCACTTGGCCAACACTGGTAGCTTACACACCGCATCCAGACATTGACTCAATACCAGTAGCAGACTTACTTCAGCCAGCAAGGGCTACCCAGGCATGACCAATTCAGGGGTCTGCAACTAGAATTTCTCCACAAACTCTACACGCAGTTATGGGTAAAATGCCCACTAGATGGATAACTCAGAAAATAACACAGCTAGAGGCAGTGTTTCCACTCCCAAGCAATCAAGAAAAACACGGAACATTAAAATATCTGCTTGCCAACGGGGATAGCTCCCCAGATAGAGGATTGCACCTGTTGGGTTACAATCTTCGCTGCCATATATACCAGGACTCATGGTATCCCTTCAATAGCCTTCAATAGCAGTGCTGAGGGTCAGAATGACTGAACATAGGAGCAGAATAGGAACATGCACTTTGGGCTCCCCCCTAGCGATCCATTGGGTGGTGGCAAAGAACACAATAGCTGAAAAACGATTCACTATCCTTGAGGTAGTGCAACAGAGACAAGACATGAAATACATCAAGAACTATAACATAGAGAGAGACATATTGGATTAAACATTTGAATACATTAATCCCCCATGGGCTCAACGACAAACTGGAATTTTCCTGTTACGTTATTTTTAATTGATTCTGTACTTTTGCATGAGTTGTATAATTGTCAAATGTTAGTTTAATTGATTCATTGAATTGTGTTAGAAAAAGTTTTTCACTCGGTAGGAGTGAATTAAGGTAGTGCAGATTCTGTCTAGGACAGGTTGTCTCAGTTCTTATATTCTTAACTTAGGGATGACATTTTTAGGAAATATTGCCCAGGTATCAACAATTATATTATCATATATCAAAGGGGAAGTAGCAGCAGTGGCAATTTACCCACACCTGAGAGATTTCACTCATTTACAACAGTAACATGAATTACCTAAAATTATCAAAGACACATATGCCGAAAGAGATAGCTTGAGAGATAGAGCAACAAAACCTCAACTCACAGGTGCTCCTGAAAAGGATAACACCAAGCAAACACCTGATTCTTCCAAGAAGAAATGGGATAATAACACTAAAAAACAAAAGAATAAACAAAATAGATCTCAATCCAGGAGTGGGTCTCATCAACATGAGCCCTCTGAAAGGAGGTACAACCTTGGGAATAGAGATACCATTAACAAAAATGACAGGTATCAGGATACTGATACACATTCCTCTTGTTCCTTTCAGGGTTCACCAAGAATCTCTGAGAGTGATGGAATGGAACCTGCACCCCCCCCCCCCACCCCTAGCGCCTTGAGACCCTTACAGGTGAGTAGTTGCGCTTTAACAAACTCCTGGCGTCAGAATACAGACAGGAAGAGCATAAAAAGTCCAGAGACACGCAACGTGCCTCAGACTACACTTCCAGAAAAGAAGAGACACCAAAATCAAAACCTCAATTTAAAAAGAAGAAAGTAGAAGGTCTCAAAGTTAGACATGCCCAGAATTCTGAGGACTCAACTTCTGAATGGGGAATGGGCTCTGACGAATATAGACAGAGCAGTGGAAGTAACAACAGCTTGTCAGAACCTGATGGAGTTTCTGGTGACAGCGTAGTTGAATGAACATATCAAGGTGGAGACACCTAATACAAGGGTAAGCGTCCCACATAGGTTACTTGAAATAACACTCCAAATGGAGGGGGACAACGTCAGAAAAATTAAAGATCTCTTTTGGGAGAACCTGACTTATGGATATGACAAACTTTTGGCTGTAAAAGGTTGGCCACCTCAAATTGTTATGAATTGCCCAAAAGGTGAAATAGTAATTTTACCGGCCTTTTCCGACCTCTTTCCTGTATGCTTAAAACATACATATGCACATGAGTGGGAAGTAGCACTTGCTCCAGCATTATATCACAACCATGTTGGGTGGGATGCTGAGTAACCTCACCATGTAATCCCAGTGAAAACGACTCCAACCCCACAGAGACAGTATCGGATATAACAAGAAGCAAAAAAACTGGTCATGAAGATCAACGTGAATACCAGGGTGAAATAGTAATTTGCACCTCTCCAATGAATAATCCTTTGTTTCCCATAATGAAACCCGATAATTTATATTGCCTAGTATTAGACTACAGACATCTGAACACATGCACAAAAACATTTGCTGTACAGAATGCACACAGTGCTGCAATTAGGGAATAACATTGTGCGGAAAAAATACAAAACAACACTAGATATCTCAAATGGATTTTTCTGCCAAAAGTTATCACCTGAAGGCAGGTATTTCACAGCATTCTCAGCGTTAGGCACTCAACGACAATTTTTGAGACTCCCCAAGGGTATAAGAATAGCCCTGAGTTGTTCTCAGCTAGAATAACGGAGTTACTTTGGAATTTGGAAGAAGAGGCATTGTTCTAAGTAGATGATATTTCTCTGATGGGTGGTGATTTAAAGGATCACTTGACCAGGGTGAGCTACATACTTTTGAGGTTCGCCTCTGAGGGCTACAAATTAAAATAGCCCACCTAACCATCCTATTTTTGGAATGTGGTCTTCAAAGTGAAGGAAAAAGTCAGGCAGCTCACTTTTTAGATAAGTGTGTTCTGCTCCAACCTCCTAAATCTATGAAAAAGTTACAATCGATTTTGGACTCCTAAATTTTGGCAGAATTTATATATTTGGATTATGCAGAAAAAGAAAAACCTTTCTATGACCTAATAAGACCAGATTTTTCATTTAGGCATTGGAACATACAGGCATTTGTCATTCCTTACAAGCTGGCATGATAGCTTCCAAATACCGACAAACATGTGTAAACACCACAAATTTGGTGATTAGTGTTATTGCGGGTTAATCAGGATACACTCACCTAACCTTCAATGAAGGTGAAACAGTACCCAGCGCATACAAATTACACTTGTACACAAACACAGAAATGCGCTTTGCTTCAACGTAAAAAATTCTGACAGCTGTACAGACTGCTTTGGTGCAAAAAAGGGCACTGGCTCAGGATAAACAAATAATTGTCATAACTCCTGTACCGGCTTTAGAGTTTGTCACAAAGGCAAGCATTCCTAATGCTAAAGCTTTACATCCAGGATGGATACAATGGGCTAATTTTCTAACTGCAACAGATGTAGATTGTATATTTGACTCTACACTTAAAATGCAGGCATTCCTGCAATACGAACAAGAATATCCTCTCCCAAATGAAATTATGCCTCTGGATCAATATGAATATTTACACTGACTGATCTGCTCAGCCGACCGTAGGTAGTAAACAACAATACAGCGCTGCATGTGCGATTGAGAAGGGTTGTATGCAGGAAGGCAAGTTCCATCCTAGCAGTACGAAGACACAGTCTCTATGAGACTACACGGCACAGCTAGCAGAATTAAAAGCACTGTTACTGGCACTAATAAATACAGATTGAGATTTCCCCACACTGATTGTGTGTGATTCATTTTACTGTGTCCAGACATACATCGAATATCTTCACTACTGGGGTCAAAATGGGTTTAAAGACTCAAAAGGTAGCACAATAACACATACAATGCTAAGGGAACAGGTAGCTGAGTTAAAAAATAAACTACCAATAGCTTAGGCGATACACGGCATGGCATTCAAGTTGAAGGGAATTCATTGGCTGATGAAGCTGCAAAAGGGGTGGCACAAACTGCTGCTGTAGCTGCAATCACTTGGTCTAACACAAGAATAGAAATACAGATAATAGTAGCTGTCATTGCTTCATGCAAAAACAGCACAGCCTTACTAAAAGGGTTTCCATTCAAGTACTCCTACATGTTAGATGCAAATAACATTCTGTATGCTCGAATTCCAGAAGTGGCGCATAGAGTAATACCAAACATGGATCGCACTTTTGGCTTGGAACTAGCTGCACACAAAGGTCTGGGTTCTGCTCATGCAGGAGTTACTGCAACAATTCATGTACTGAAACAACATTATTGGTGGCCATAATTAACTAAGCAGATGAAGATTTTCGTCTTAAAGTGTGATATCTTCCAGCAGATGAAGGGTTCCACCAAAGCACACCCAGCCCAGACACCATTATTAATATCAGACAGATGACTCACTTGTGTATATTTGGGCCACTGCAGACCCCTACAATCAGATGGGGCTTACAAGTATATATCATGGAAGCAGTGGATTCATGCTCTAGATTTCTACAGCTATGGCCTCAGTGCTCGGCTTTCTCTCGAACTGTTATAAAGGATTTGTAATTCTTTATAGGGACATACGCAGTTGGCACATTACATTTTGAGTGTGGCCCAGCATTTAGCTCTATGGCTTACAAGGAAGCCATGGGAAGTTTGTGTGTTGCATTGCAGTACTCCTCTCCATACCATTCCAATGGAAATTCAGTCATGGAGAGGAAAAAACGAGACCTAAAGGCACCTTTAACAGCAAGAGTACTAGGTTCGGGTGGTAGTTGGGTCAATTACTTATAATAGGGTTCAGAGGCACTCAATATTATGCCCAAAAGTTCCCTAGGTGGAGTCACTCCTTACGAAGTCATATTTGGGATGAGAATGTGGGTACCTGTGTTTGATTGTGAAAGCACAGTGGTGGCTGAGAAACCATTCGACATCAATAAACATTTGGCTGTTTTACAGGTTCTCAATGAATTCCGGGCACAACAAATCAATGTGCAAGTAAAACGCACAGCCACTGGGGAGGTCAAATCAGTCACAGCAAGACCTGCCTGGATCCCACTTTGGTCCAGTTTATGGTGTATCCATTTATCCTTGCGAGATTTATTTTGTAATTATATGTTGTTTCTATTGCTTTGGGAGGAAGGACGCTTGCTTGGTGAAGATGTGCCTCTTTGTAGTCTTCTCGTCTTCTCAATAGCAGGATTCATTTTCTCACATATTTCTGGATAAAGATGCACCAGGAACAATCACATTGTCGAAAGTCACACAAGGTCATCAGTGATGTCATCAGTGATGTCACTGACCCATGTCATGAGTGACGTAATATGTGATGTCATAAGCAGTGCATTGCGGGGGTGTAAGTTATAGTTAGCTCAGGTAACCATAACTGCTGAATTCCTATGGTTTTGTATGAGTTTAATCTCAGCCTGATTATCACGTACCTGTAACCTTTGTTATTTAAGTGAATTTCTATGTTTTTTAAATTCTGGTTCCTAACTATAAAATCACTGTAACCTCTGTTTCTTTCTTTGAATATATTAGTGGTGGTGGTAAATTCCTCTCTGCTGGCGAAGTATGTGAATTTTTGCCAACTTTGCACTCCGCTTGGAGCTCGGAGTTCGTTAAACTCCGCAAAACTGGAGGCAGAGCAGAGTTTATCAGTGCACACTGAGAAGCAGACGTGGGAAGACTACATTTCCCAGACTGCTGGAGGAGGCAATGTCCAGATGACAACAAAACTGGCAATCCCAGAATTCCCAGCAGGAGTGCTGATTCGGCTGGAAGAGTTCTCATCGCGAGAGGTACCTGTGCACCCTGTTCTCCATTTCTGCCTTCCTTTGCTGCCTCACGGGGTCGACATACCAGTTGTCGTGGGCATGTCCAACTTGGGCATTGTGATGAGGTTGCCTTCAACGTGGTATGGTCCCCCGACCCCCACCAGAATGCAGTCAAGCTCAAATACCAGTGTTGCATGTGTAAGTACTAAAGACTCAAGCTTTCCTTACTCCTACAATACTCATACGATGATGTAAGATGCTTCTCTTGCAATATTTTATATTTTGTATCCAGTTTTAGCTAGCGATGCACGCTCGTCAGAAGCCTGTCCATGGCCCTTGTGCCACATCGTGTGGTGGGGGCTGGGAAATACTACTTCTTCCACTAGTTTCTCAAAGTAGGAATATAAAAATAACACACAAGAAATGCATGTTTAGCAGCAAAAATAACCCAAAAAATAAATGACACATTGCCTTTTAGTTTTATATCTTTTGAATATGACAGCGAGTAGATTTTTAACTGCTCGGGGGGTAACTAGTCATAATATCGATTCCAAAATATCGAATGGACTAAATATTGAGTCAATAATATCGAGTGTAGATAAATATCGAATGTAAGTATATCGATGTAATAAATATCGTTTTATTTTTCACTAATAAAATATCGAAGTAAAAATTATCTAATCAAAAATATTGTTTAGTGTTAATATCGTGTTGTTAGTGTAGTTATAAATATCGAAATCACATATATCGAATGTAAATAATATCGAAAAAAAATATTCGTAGTATAAAAGGTATGTAATATTAATAATGTAAGTATAAAAAAAGAGTTATTATTTAAAAATGTATTAAATTGTATTTTATAAATACAATTTTAATAGTGTTTTTAGGAGCGGGATGTTGGGTTAATAGGGGATAAGGGTGGGGAGTGTTTTAAAGTAATACATTTTAAAATATTTAAAATAATTTATAATATGTTTTGAAAATGATTTCTAAATTTTAGGAGCGGGATGTTGCGTTATTAGGGGGACAGGGTGGGGAGTGTTTTAGAAAGAATTATTGAAATTTTATAAAATATGCAATTAAATTAAAAATATATATATATATTTTAATTTTTTTAAATATTTCATGTTATTTTAGGAGCAGGATATAGGGTAATAGGGGATAAGGGTAGGGAGTATTTTAAAATATAAATTACATTTTTAAATGTAATGAAGATATATATTTTTTAATTATATGCCACATTTAAATTTCAAATTTCAAATTTAAAAATTGTTTTTAAATTTAAAAATTTTAAAAATGTATAACATTTTTAAAATTTAAATAAACTAAATTCTAAGATTTCATTTATTGTGTGTAATGGTGAAATTTTTAACTTTTAAAATATAAATCTAAAGTTAATGTTATGAAATTTTTGGGTGCTTTTACAAAAATTTAATTTAGATTTCAAAAATAAAATTTGATATAAAATTTTTAAATATAATCTATAAAATATGGTGAACATCTAAAAAAATTATATGATTTAGAAATGTATTCTAAATTATTTTAACATTAGAAATTGTGTAATAATATTATAGAAATATAAAAAATAAAGATAACATTTTTTATTACAGAAAATAAAAATATAATGGATTTTACACATAAATATTATTTCTCTAAAATAATATATTAATATTTATATGGGAGGATATGTTAATATGGGTAATGTTATATATTGTTAGGCTTATAAAAATATTATATTACAATAAAAAATTTGAAGTAGGAATAGTAACGTTGATATGGTTAATATCCAGCAATTTAAGTCAAAGTTATTTATTTGGATTTGGAATAGTAGATTATATTGGGTCAGTGTCCAGCACCTTCACTGACGTTTGTCAGACTGGAGTTGGAATAGTAAATTATATTGATTCAGTGTCCAGCACCTTCCATGATAAATATTTGATTGGAGTTGGAATAGTAAATTGTATTGGGTCAGGGTCCAGCACCTTCAATGACAAATATTTGATTGGATTTGGACCAGTAAATTATACTGGGTCAGTGTCCAGCACCTTCCCTGACATTTGTCAGACTGGAGTTGGAATAGTTAATTATATTGGGTCAGTGTCCAGCACCTTCTCTGATATTTGTTAGATTGGAGTTGGAATAGTAAATTATATTGGGTCACTGTCCAGCACCTTTCCTGACAATTATTTGACTGGAGTTGGAATAGTAAATTTTATTGGGTCAGTGTCCTGCACCTTCCCTGACATTTGTCAGATTGGAGTTTGAATAGTAAATTATATTGGGTCAGTGTCCAGAACCTTCTGTGATATTTGTTAGATTGGAGTTGGAATACTAAATTATATTGGGTCAGTGTCCAGCACCTTCCCTAACATTTCTTAGACTGGAGTTGGAATAGTAAATTATATTGTGTCAGTGTCCAACATTTTCTCTGATATTTGCTAGATTGGAGTTGGAATAGTAAATTATATTGGGTCAGTGTCCAGCACCTTCCCTGACATTTGTCAGACTGGAGTTGGAATAGTAAATTATATTGGGTCAGTGTCCAGCACTTTCTCTGATATTTGTTAGATTGGAGTTGGAATAGTAAATTATATTAGGTCAGTGTCTAGCACCTTCCCTAACATTTGTTAGACTGGAGTTGGAAAAGTAAATTATACTGTGTCAGTGTCCAGCACCTTCCATGATAATTATTTGATTGGAGTTGGAATAGTAAATTATATTGGCTCAGTGTCCAGCACCTTCCCTGACGTTTGTCTGACTGGAGTAGGAATAGTCAATTATATTGGGTCAGTGTCCAGCACATTCAATGATAATTATTTGATTGGAGTTGGAATAATAAATTATATTGGGTCAGTGTCCAGCACCTTCCCTGACATTTGTCAGACTGGAGTTGGAATAGTAAATTATATTGGGTCAGTGTCCAGCACCTTCTCTGACATTTGTTAGACTGGAGTTGGAATAGTAAATTATATTGGGTCAGTGTCCAGCACCTTATTCACCGTTATTTGAATGGAGTGGGAATAGTAATTTATATATGTTTTATAATTATTTCTTAAAAGGCTTGTACAATGAAATTATGATGTTATATTCTAATTGTAGAATAAATCTTTGTAATGGAAAAGGAAGATGTACATATATATTATTATTATAATAATAACATTTTAAAAATAACATTTTAATATTCTTTGTCAAATTAGTAGACATAAAGTTTTAGCAATTTTTTTATTGATAGATTGTATGCATAGTATGTACAGTACAGTATACAATAATTCTAATGTTTTTATTATAAAGTTAGATAAATAGAATGTATTACATTACATTTATTTGCATTCATAAATGTTTTACATTCCCATAAAAAATATTGTAAACAGTATATCTTAAAAAAATATAGTGTTGTTTTAGAAAATTTTGAAAACAATTTGTAACATTAATTAAATAATTACTAACATTTTGTTTTTCTATCTAATAAATATTTAATTAATAATGTTAATATATAAAGTATTAATATTATTAATTATATATTTATAATATTTATATAAACATAAAATAATAAACAGGTAAGTATATATTTCCATCATTTACATGCAAAATATGTTTTTAATAACATCTATACATATTAAATACAATGTTCTCAATAAAGATACACAATTGAAATTAATTATTATTAACAATATAATTGTGTTTTGATCCAAAAAACAAATTATAATACAGAATGAAAATTAATTTAGTTTTACAGTTGGATACAATGTTTGATATGTATTTTAAAATTATTTACATACATAGATATAATTAATAACAATAATTAATGTATTGTATTAATTATTATTATTAATTTACAAATGTTATTTAATATTACTTATTAAAAAAAACATAAACATATTTTGAAAATATTAACTCAAGTGTACATTTTCTTTTGTATTTATTTACAATTTAGATACATAAATATGATTAATATTAATAATAAATATTATTTTATATTTATTAATATTATTAATTTACAAATGATGTATAATTGTCTAGAAACTTCACAAATATTTTGTAAAAATAAAATTTTATATAAACTCCAAATAAATGTGTTCTATGTATTTATTATAATGTTTACATATTTAATGATGTATTAATAATAATAATAATATATTATTATTATTTATTACTAATTTACTAAGGAGATTAAATCAAATATTATTAGTGTTAGAAAAAAATGTATTACATTTTAAGTCTAGTATTATTGTTTAAATAGGACAATTTTTTTACCGCGTAAGGTTATTTTGCTTCATTCAGGACTGGAGAAGCTCGCGGATGGATGCTGCGTCGCGTTCTGAAAGGTAATGTGTGTTTTAGTTAATATATGTTATAGAGTGGTAGTGTTTGAGTGTATTTAGGAGGTGTGTAGTGTTATTGTGTGTTTTTAGTCGTGGTTTTGGTATGTTGTAGGTGTAAGTCGGTTTTTACAGAAGTGTTGTGAGTGTTTAAGGCGTAGTATATTTTTTAAGGTTACTGTTATAATATGTATATTTTAATGTTTTACAGAGATGATTATGTATATTTTGAAATGTTTGGGGGTTTGTATGGGTGGTTTTGATGTAACCATTTTTTTATAGGTACCGGGATATCGCAGTTTCGTTCCGAAAATGGATGCATTTTTTTGGGGGGGGGGGGAAAGAGTGTATTACTTTATTAAAGTAATATTTTTAACTCTCTCTCCTTTTCTCATGGTTTCATAGAGCGAGTTTTAATCTTTTTGTCTAATTTTCGGGTTTTTAAGGGTATCTATTTGGATTTGGAGAAGACTATGCGTTTTATTTTTAACCTAAGTGTGTGTATGTGACTTTAATTAATAAAGTTACCACACTTGCTTTTATCGGGATTTCCTGGAGCGTTTTTTCAAATTTTTACTTATTTTCGGGATTTTGAGGGTTTCATCAATTGGATTTATAATGGATTACCAGTAGAGTACATGGATAACAAGTGGCTAGAATACGTATTCTTCAGCAACATAAATTGTAAGTTTTTTTATTTCTTAATATTTGGCTGGGAAAAGTTATTGTTATTATTATTGGTATATTTGATGTCATAATAAATATTTCGTAATTGTCTAAAAAATATTTTTTAATTTGAAATAAATATGTGTGACAATTGTGGAATATTTTTTATGATCCAATATTATTTTGTTATTTGAACATTTTTTTTAAATTGATAAGGTATTGTTTTTTTGGATCACATAATTCACATTAGGCTTTTTGCTATTAGGGATAGGTAGTCTAGGCCTCTTGTAGAAGGATATAGGGTGACTTGGCTTTGGAGTAGAGTAAACATTTGTTTTGTATGTTTAGTTAGTTTTGGTCCTATTTGTGTTACTGATTGTTCGATGCGTAGTTCTTGGTAGCTTTGTTCTTTTTGTAAAGCTTCAATTAGTTTCTGTACGGTGGGTTTTCCTCTGCTAGTGGCAGCTTGAAAAGCATTTTGCCATCCTTTTACACTGTTGTTTGTTTTAGCTTCTTGATTCAGTGTACTTAAATATACATTCCACCAAGCAATGTGAAATTTAGGTTGGCGTCTGGGTCCTGATCTATGTAGCCTTCCCACCCATGTATCTTCAAAGTAGTCTAGGAGTGGGGCTAGTTTTTCCTCATATTTTTTGTAGTCTGGGCTGTCAATTAGTATGTCATAATGTTCTGCTACATCTGTAACAGGGACATAGGATAGTGAAATTAATTTTTTTATTTGGTATACAAAAGTGCTATCTGTAGCATATTGAACGCTTAAGGTAGATTTTTGGAGATGTCTCCAAATGCTCTGATTGAAATGATAATAGCAACCTTGTATTGCTGTGTGGGGAAATGTTTTTAATATGCTATTATTCATTGCTACCTCAAAATCAATAATTATTTTTTGTGGAAAATAATTGTTGAATTCTTGTTTAATTGTATTCAGGACTTCTGTGTAAGTATTTTGTTGTTTGTTGGGTTACAAACAGTAACTAAATGGGATGTTGGAAGGATGGTACAATCCATGTATGCTGTAGAGTTGGTAAAATTGTTTAGGGCATGTTTTAAAAGTACCATCCATCATCCAGTGTTCTCATTCCTGGAGTTTTCTTAGATTGTTTGCAGTAGCAAACATTATAATTGCATTACATTGTAATTCGGTTGGTAGGGCTTTTGTTATCAAATAGTAAAAATGGTTCTTTATTATGTGTTATACTCAATTCAGGAGGAATGACTACTTCTTCAAATGTTTTTGGGTTAGGTTGAGTCGTTGTTGGGACTCTTTTTTGTCCGGCAATTGTGCGTTTTAGAGAGTCAATTGAGGGTAGTTGCCCAGAAGCATGTTGAGGAACTTTTAATAGTTCAATAGTCCTCTTTCAGTATTTGGGTAGTTGGTTTGTCAGTTCCTGTACTTGCTTCTTTTATGCTTTCAAGAGCATCCCTGACCTCAATTTCAGTTACATTAGGGGGGTGATTGTGTTCTTTGGTAAATAATATATTAGCTTCTTCAGTTGTAGCCCTACCATAACATTTATTAGAGTAGTATTTATTACATTTCCAGAATATTTTGCGTCCTGATTGTTTTTCTTGCGTATAAACATATCCCATATAACACAGTAAAAGGTTGTTTTTCTGAGACATAAAAAACTCAGCACCTTCAGTCATGTTTCTATTGCTTGTGCTAGGAAAGATTAGAAAGTAATATATTTTAAGTTTAAATATTGCTATACATGTTTTTTATACATTCCTCTTTCTTTTTTTTTATTTCTTTTTTTTTTTATTGAGCATGATCTGTAGTAATCAATCAAACATTTTCTTTACAATAGAATGAAATCCTAATGAAACAGTAATACATCAAAAAGGTTAATAAGAAGAAAATACTTACAAGAAAAAGAACAAAAGGAAATAAAAGAAGAAAAACAAAACCATTACATCCCAATACATATGCACAGCTGATATGAAAAATAAACAATATAAAGTGAAATTTTATACAGTTTGCCTCATCATTTCTTGTCAGCCCTTCTCTTATCAGGGGGGAGATCTTACATTGGAGTACCAGTTGGAGATTGGGGCCCAGATCTGGGTGCCCCGGGCTCTAGCTTTCCTACCTCTTGTGTTGTATATAGCTATCTCCTGTTTATAAGTGGCAAGAAATCGACTAAGCCACATCTGATAGGTGGGTACATTGGGATCTTTCCAACGGGCCGCCAGAATGATACGAAAGACGGCAGTGCCCAGGAAAACAATCCACTGTTCCTCCAAACTGTAACCTAAGGATTCGTCATGGCCTAGAAGAAATAGGGTAGCGGAGGATCTAAGATTCCGCCCGAAAACTTGAGCCCAAAATCCTCCAATCATTGTTTGTAAATTATCTAATTTCGGACATTCTGCAAACATGTGAATTAAATTTGCTTGTCCCTGTCTACATCTGGGGCAGCAATCATCTACTCGTAGTCCCCAAGTGAAGAGTTTAGCCGTAGTAAAATAAAGGTTGTAAATGGTTTTATAATATTGTGCCTTAAGGTTAGGTGCTAAAAATAATGTTGTGTAAAGGGTTAGGGAATAGTCGATATCTACATCTGGGTTTCCGAGTTTTAGCGCCCAAGATCTCTCAACATGATCAAGATCGTCATTAGAGGATTGAGAAAGTATATCATATAGAGTACCTGTCCTAGTGGCTCGTTTCTCAATAATAGAGAAAAAATAGAAACTATCTAAATTAATATTGAGTTTAGAGTTACGGATATTGGTAAAGACTTGGAAATATTTTAGATAGTCTGTGGATGGAATATCAAATCTCTGCTGCAGCCCCTCGAAAGATGGAATAGCATTCTGTCCAAAAAAATGACCAAATGTATATATGCCTAAATTCTCCCATCTCCTAGAGACATTATCTATCAAAGATGATGATATGATCTTACTATGCCAAAGAGAGGTGTATCTTGTTATTTTGGGTATGCCTAGTTGTTTAGAGGCGGATTTCCAAATTTTCCATGCGTCTCCAATCACCTTAAACTTGGTCTTTTTATAATAAGACGCTTCGAGTTGTTTCAAGAATAACCCTCGACATTTATCACCTAGTCCAAGTTCAAAAATAGAAGGGATATAGGAGTCTATGTTGGGTAGATTGGAAGGTATAACTTTAAAGAGCGGGCCCATTTGTTGGAGTAGTTTCGCCCACAGATAGAATGTCAAGTTCGGGATGCCAAGGCCGCCTCTATGTAGAGGGAGAGTTAGTGATGGTAGTGCTCTCCATATTTTGCCATAGTTCCATATAAATTTAGATATTGTGGAATCAAAGATTTTAATAGTACTACCGTCGGCCATCAATGGAATAGCCCGGAATAGATAGAGTATTCTTGGAAATATGCTCATTTTAATATAATTCGCTCTCCCTATTATTGAAAGATGTAAATTATCTACCCTCTTAAGATCTGTTTTTACTGCCTTGATCAAAGGATCATAATTAAGCCGGTTAATCTCTTTCACCTCAGGAGAAATAATTACACCGAGATATGTTGCATTTTTGACTTTATAGGGACTATCGTATATAATATTATTTGTACATAGATCCATGGTTTTATCTCTATTAAGTGAATAGCCAGAATAGGATCCAAAAACCTGGGTTATTTGTTCAATTTCTGCAACTGCTTCGGCCGGTTTAGTTGTGAGCACGGCAATATCGTCGGCGTATGCCAATATTTTTGTAAAATATGGACCCGCCTTAACTGGTTGTATTTGGGGGGAGTAAAGAAGCTTTAAAATTAAAGGATTAATTACTAGGGCAAATAATATCGGGGAGCAAGGACAGCCCCGCCTAGTGCCTCTTTTTACCTCAACCAAACTCTGACTCAAAGCCATCTATAGATAATTTAGCCTTAGGGCTGATATACAGGGCTTTTAGGGCTTTGATAAAGCCTGGGCCAAAGTTGTTGAGTTCCATAATTTCCCATAAGAACCGCCAAGACACTCGATCAAATGCCTTTTCGGCATCGAGTAAGATCATCGACATCTCTCCACCCGTGGCGCCCATGATGTCAAATAAGGCAATGACTCTACGGGTATGATCAGTCGTTCCCCTCCCAGGGATAAAGCCATGTTGCCACGGGGATACGAGATGTTCGATGACCCCCCTCAGCCGGTTTGCAAGTATCTTGGAGTATAGCTTTGAGTCAGAGTTTACGAGTGAAATAGGTCTATATGACGATGGAAGCTGGAGGGGTTTCCCCTTTTTTGGGAATATCGCTATATTAGTGTGTTTCCAAGACTCTGGTGTAGCTGAGTGATGTTGTACCCCTAGAAACAGGTCTAGCAAGTAGGGTAGTATCTGTTTACCCAACAGCTTATATAACTCTAGGGGGATCTTGTCGGGACCAGCCACCTTCCCATTAGCTAGGTCCGACAATGCAATCTCTAATTCTGCAATTGAAATTTCTTTCTCCAGTTCTTCTCTACCTACTCGATCGAGTATACTAGATAACTCTGGTTCCGGCAACCACTCATTGAGAAAGGTTTTCGTGTCTCTTGTAGGTAGATGTTCGTTTTCATTTTGATATAATTTTTGGTAATATTTTCGAAACACATATACAATATCTTGAGGGGAGGTGTACTGTTGACCCTCATATTCGATATTCTTTATTTTATTGTATGTTTGTTTTTGTCTAGTTTTAAGAGCTAATTGCCTCCCTACATTTTCCCCTGCTTCATAAATTCTGTCTCTATTGGCTTGATATATTTCCGCCGCTTTTTGAGTTAGCGAGCTATTAATTTCTGTTTTTAAAATCAATCATTTTTGCAGTGTATCAGAGGTTGATGTTCCTTGCTGTATTTGTTTAGCATGTAATATTTCCAGGTTAATAAGTTCTGCGTTAAGTTGTTTATTGATACTATCTTGAGTTTTCTTACGATTAGCTACAAACGCTATGGTCTCTCCCCTCATTGCTGCCTTAAAACAGTCCCACACAATGAATCTGGGTGCGCTATATTGATTACAATCAAAGAAAGATTGAGCACATGATGTAATATGATTTATGTAGTCTGGGTTAGTAAAAAGCTTACGGTCAAATGACCATTGGATAGTAGGTCTTTTAAAACTATCCAATTCAAAAATTAACGTAAGCGCGTTGTGGTCAGAGATGGTTTTGGGGATTTAATTATGTCTATTAGGGCTGTCTTATGTAATGATGTCATAATGTAGTCTAGTCGGACATATTTGTTGTGGGGATAAGAATAATAGGTGAAGCCGTTATCATTCTGCTTCAACATGTCCCAAGTATCCAATAGATCATGACTATCCATCAGATGGGATACTGCCCTGTAGACTTTGGGTTTACGGCCACTATAGTTCTGTGGGAGTCTATTGTTTACTAATTTCCAATAATCCCCACATAGGATGAGTGGACCAGACCAAGAAGCCAGTTCTAATTCAAGTTCGATAAAGAGTTGTGGGTCATCCAAATTAGAGCCATAGAGTGAGCAGATGGTAATATCCGACTCTAGTTGAACCACAACCCACCTGCCATGTTTATCGACAAGTTTTCTAGGGCTCCCCAAACCGGGTCTTGCCAAAATAGCGACTCCCCGTATTTTAGACATTTGAGATGTTGCTGCAATCAAATTATATCCAGGAATTTGTAATACATTTTTATCACATCCAGCTATGTGGGTCTCCTGAATACAAAGAATGTCGACAGGATCCTGATGTAATAATTGAAAAAGTTGGGCCCTTTTTCTCCCATCATTGAGACCAGCAACGTTCCAACATCGCAATTTTACTCTCCCCATTCAAAACTATTCCCCATTGAACCGGTACCATCTAAGTAATATAATTTGCACCACCACCCACCAGTTTTAAATTCGATAGTTACATTAATATTCCTCTCCCAGTTCTGATTAGTCAAAATAAATGATATGGGACTCCAGTTATTTAAAAAATTTAGAGTAATCAAAAAACCTGTAGAGTTTCTTATACTATAGATCAAGCTAATTTTTTTGCAATTTTTTCCCCCCGTTTTACCCTCCCCCTCCCCCTCCCACTCACTCCAAACCCCTGCAACCCACCCCCCACCCGCAATGTGAGGCAATCAGACTCTATGAGAGTCTTTAGTGATGGAGAGACGCTCCCAAACCAGACTTAGACTAAAGATAGATAGACATAGAGAAAACAACCCAAGAAAAAAAAGGAAAAAAAAGAAACAGAATCAGGAAAAGAGGCATATAGAGACAAATTGATGTAATGTAACTATATAAAGTCTCAGTAATGTCCAATACGCTCTCTACTCTCCTCTCACTATTCTCAAGTCCAGTATCCGAGTTCCTTGTTTTCTCTATTTCTCAACCGATGACCTCTTAAATCGTCATCTATACTGGGTTTATCACTAGTGAGCCATTAAGTGAGACTGTCTAAAAATTCTTTGGCTTTTATTTCAGAAGTGAAAAATTTGGTCTGGCCATTGTATAGAACTTTCAATTTGGCTGGGTTGTTAAGGTAGACTTGTGCTTTCTTCTCCATAAAGGGCTTGATAAGTTGTCGCAAGCGCCACCTCCTTTCCACCGTAGTGTGGCAAAAATCCGGTCTCACAAAATAGGAGATGGAATCCCCAGTCCGTCGAGCTTCTGGCCTGACTCTATCTGAGATAGCTTGTCGGAGAAGAAAGTTCCCAAAAAATACGAGGACTGCTCGTGGATAGTTTCCTTGCTTCCTGGTGGGTTTCAGGGTGATTGGGGCTCTATGCACCCGTTGCACCTCAAGCTCCCACTTCCATGAAGAGAGCTCAGGAAGTGTATCTTTAAAGAGTTGGATGATGAAGGCTCGGATATCAGTACCTTCAATATTCTCAGGTATTCCAAGGACGCGTAGGTTATCACGTCGGAGGCGATTTTCCATGTCCTCGAGCTTCCATCTGACGTCACTTAGCTCTGCTTCATGTAATTCGACTTGTTCCTGTGTGGCTGTAGCCTCTGCCTCATTGATGACTATACGGTCTTCCATTTCTGTCATTCTGGTGTTGAAGGTGTTGACAGATCTTGACAATTTGCGCACTACACCCTGAACCTTATGTAGAGCTAATTGTGTCCATCCCTTGATGTTTCTTCTCGATGGGAAGCGATAGCCTGGAGGACTGTATCCATCACCGTAGAGAGCGTGGCATCCTGTTGATGTGGAGAGCACCGTTGTGTCGAACGGGAGCCGGTGGCATGTTCTTGAGAACCCAATGCTATAGAGAGGGAGTAGTCCCATGTCAACCCCTGGGCCTTTTTCTTCCGTATGGTAGCTCTCTTGTTTTCCCGGGATTCTGCTGTTCTCACCTCGTGGTCACTCTCCGTCTCAGACCCAGTGTTAGTTTCAATATCAAGTTCAGAGTCATCTGACCATCTTGCATCTTTTATCCCTTCAGATATTGAATAAAAATCTGAGGGATCACTGTCAGTATCAGTAGGATCGGGAGTTATCTCGTCTCCATCAGGTTTCTCCTTGCCATCAGGGACCCCCAGCATGTCCCCCAGATTTTTTTAAATGTCTCTCGCGTCTGGCGTCCCCGGATCACTCTCTAGAGCATTGCATATGGGCTGGTTTTGCGGCGTTTGGCCATCCTGCATGGCCACAATCACTGGGGCATTACAGACCGTTGGTATAGCTTCAAGTAATGTTACTGATGTTGGTGCGGGTAAGACTGCTGGTGTGGTCTGTATCAGTGATGTTGTTAAGGCTAACGAGGCAGTAGAGAAAACAGGAGTATCACATAAGGAAAGATTCTCCATACCTTGTATTCCAGCGTTAGGGTCTGCCCCATCCTTAGGGTCTGGTATTCCTGCCAGTGCAACCGTAGGTTCCTTAAGTATCACAGAGGTTTCTTCCCCTATAGTTATAGAAGTATTTGTACTAGTGTTCATTATTTCCATGCCCCCGGTTTTGCCATTCTGGATTTGCCCACTAGGTGTCACTGCAGACCCTGGAATAGCACTCTGAAAATCCAAGTTTGATGGTAGAACTACTGGTTTCTGTATTGGGGGGACCGGCCCCTGAGCCGGAGCAGAGACAGGAGCAGGAGCGGGAGTCTTTCGGAGCAGTTCAATCACTGAGGGGACAGCTACGGGCGTATTCGTCTGTTGTCTTGAGCCCTTTGCTGGTTTACCTACTACCGCGTCGAGATCGGCAAAATCGCCGCTGCCCTCCAAACGTGTGCCGCCTCGCTTTGTAACCAGCTCCTTGTCATGGAGAGCCTGCTTCGCTGCTCTAGTCTTGGCTGCAGCAGCCGCTATTGTAGCGGCGTTTTTCGCAGGGGACACTCCGTGAAGGCGGAGCTGCGTCCGAGAGCCGAGTCAGTTGATTAAGCTCTAGGGGGTTATCTTGCTTCCTTCGCGTAGCTGCCTCATCGGTCTGAATACGGGCAATAAACCGCAGCACAAGCACTCCGATCAGAGAAGTACAAAATGAAAAGCGTAATTGTAGTGCACTCGGGTCCGGTGCAGTCATCAGCAGTCGACCTTCCGCTCTGTTCCCAGACATCACTCCGAGATCGCCATCTGGGATAAAAACACAACGAGGAAAGGGGTAAGTCCTTTTGCATCCATTATTTAATTAATTAAGCGAGACATCTTTGTTTCTTCGTCTCTTTGCTGCTTTTTCAAAGTGCTGGCTTGGGAGCTGCCTCACAGCGGTCTAGCACGCCGCCGCCATCTTGCCTCCCGCCCTCGGCAGCGCAGAAAACCATTTCCAAGGGCTTCTATACATTCCTCTTTCAATGATTATACTTACATTTATTCTGTGTTATAATTAGAAATGTTGAGAAGGTGTTTTCAAGCTTTTTCTTCTATTTCTTTGCTTTATTTCTGTTAGTAGCAAATAAAAATAATTAGAAAATATATTCTTTTATTACACTTTGAGTCTTTTCTAGGGGGAAGGTTTCTTTTACTTAGCATTTACTTACATTTATTCTGTGTTGTAATTAGAAATGTTGAGAAGGTGTTTTCAAGCTTTTTCTTCTATTTCATTGCTTTATTTCTGTTGGTAGAAAAAAAAAATTGAAAATATATTCTTTTATTACACTTTGATTCTTTTCTAGGGGGAAGGTTTCTTTTACTTAGCATTTACTTACATTTATTCTGTGTTGTAATTTGAAATGTTGAGAAGGTGTTTTCAAGCTTTTTCTTGTATTGCTTTGTTTTATTTCTGTTGGTAGAAAATTGCAAAACATAGGAAATCTATTCTTTTATTACAATTTGAGCCTTTTCTAGGGGAAAGCACATTTCTAGTTAGCATTTAAGCTTTATTTAAACATTGTACAAATATACTCACTTGTTTAAATTGTCTAGTATTTAGCTTTGATGCAGTAGTTTTTGGATGTTTTCAAAATTTCTGTAAAGAACATAGAATAAAGATGTATATGTATAGGCATTTATATAGCGCACTACTTACCCGTAGGGTCCCAAGGCGCTTCGACCGCTGCGAAACCCTTCCTGGCTTCCCTGAGAGATGGTCCCTTAATGGGTATCTCCAGGGTGAGACCAGGCATCCCCGGCAGTCTGATGGGGCCGTTAGTGAAGATGAGGCAAGCTAATGCCCAGAGTTGCCGAGTGTGATCGCTGATCAGAGTGGGCACCGAGGCGAGAGAATTATCGAGTCCGCTGACCCTGGTCCAGAAACCTGCCGCGCCGGGAATCGAACCCTGGTCCCGGGCCGTCCTCTGCTCTCGGGTCTGCCGCCTCTAACCAGTGAGCCACACTACTTCACTAATGTATATTAGAAACTTGTGTTTAATAAATGAAGTTAGTTTGTCAGACAACATTTAAATATACTTACAATAAGGAATTTCTAGTGAAAAATCAGTTTAGTGTTTTTAGTTGTGTTTTGGAGATCTGTGTAGAAGAAATGTTAAGGTAAAAAAAGAAATGTATTAAATTGTTTAGAGAAATAGTTACACTTTTAGTCTAATACTTTAGTGTTAATTACAAAATAGTTTAACTTACTTGAATAATTTCTGTAGGAGTCTTGTTTGTAAAAGTATTTTTCGCAGGAAACAGTCGGTCAGAGTGTCACCTTCTTCTTTCTTTAGAGTTAGAAGCAGGAAATAGCAGTTGGACAATAATCCTTTTATACTGTGTATTTGATTAGTTCTTAAATTTGATTGGATGTTTTAAGAATAGGACATTTTTATTGGTTGGTTTAAATTTGTTTTAATTTAATTGCTATGTTTGTTGTTGTGGAAATAGTATTTTTTTAACACTGCTGCAGGAAACTTGGTTTGTATTTAGTTCTATTTTTAATATATGTAATTATAATTTGTAAATATATGTTAAAAGTATTGTATTTATTTATAACTTCACAGCGCTGTTTGGATTATATGTGGCTAAAATGTTTAAAATTATTTATGTGTTTAAATTTTTTTTTATAGATTTTCTAATATGTATTGTGGAGTGTATTTTATATTTTAAATATATAGTTGTATTGTATTTACAATGTTATAGGTATATTTCATAGTGTCGATATTACTTAATTTTCGATATTAGTGTTATCTATATATTTGCATTCGATATTTTTGTAGTGTTTTTTGACAACGCGATATTTGGTTATTCAATATTTTGTCTTTCTATATTAGTGTTTTCGATCATTAATTTACTCGATATTTTGTAGTCGATATTTTAGTAGTTTCTTAATTAAGTATAGGATGTCGATATATTTGTAGTCAATATCAAATCGCCGATATTTTGGTAACTCAATATTGTGCTCGTCGATATTATGTCAGTGATCCGCTTGGGGTTTTTGCAGTAGTTGTGGCCTTTGACCTAGTCCCCAGTTGAAGGCATGGTCAACCAACAGTGATGCATAGCTTTTGCTGTGTGCTGCAGGATTTGGCTGTAGTCAGTGCCATTTCCCAGCGCCCAACCCACTTTGTAGCCAATGCCTGCTGCGCACAACCTTTGGCCTAAGACAGATTCATTAGCTTTCATTGAGTACCCTCCTCCTACCTAGCACGTCACTCTTCAGATGCTCTTGATCTTTGGAATCACTTCCTTGGAATGGAAGTCAAACTGGCAATTTGCAAAGTTTCTTTTTTTCATAGAAAAGCCCAAACACTGGGACAAATTGGGATCTCCGATACATTTTGCTAGATTATTCTTCAAATCCATAAAAGAGCCTTTCCGGGTACAAGAACTTGCAAATTGTTAATTGGTGGTATAAGTCAGTTGAAAAGTGCTGACAAAAGCAGACAGGTAATGATGAAAGAATACCTACTCAAGTTTTTATGGTAACTAGTCAAAATATATCGAGTTTTTAATTTTGACTAGACATAATATCGAGTCAAAAATATAGAATAGACATAATATCGACTAGACATAATATAGACTACAAAATATTGACTAGAAAAAATGTATATCGACTAGAATGGCAATATTATCGAATCAAAAAAGTAGAATGGACATAACATCGACTAGACAGAATATAGACAAAATAAATATCGAATTTAAGGTAAGGTAATATTAATGTTTAATTTTTGTGTAATATAATTCTGTAGCGGGTTGTGGGTTTATAGGGGAATACGGTGGGAAGTAATTTAATTATAATTATTTAAATATGTTATTTTATTTATTGGTATTTATTTAGAATTAATCGTAGATTAATTATTAATTTGTAATTAATTAAAATATATTTTGAAATTTATTGTAATTGAATAATTGATAATTATGTTACTTTTATTAAATTAATTTCTGTAGTGGGTTGTGTGTTTTTAGGGGTATAGCTTGTGAAGTAATTTAATTTTAAGCAATTACATTTTTGAAAAAAAATGTATTGAGTTAATTTTTAAAAATACTTTTAAATTGTTAATTATTTTATTTTTAATTGGTAAATAATTACTATTAGTAGGTAATTTTTATTATTGAATAATTTTTATTTGTATTTCAAATTGATTATTTAATATATTTTACACAATTGTAAAATATTTTAATTAATTTGAAATTGGTGTTACTATTTATATTATTTATATTTAAATAAGAAGTATTTGCTTGCCCTACTATTGCACTCACTGTAGTTGGAATAGTAATTTTACCCCTACGCTATCCAGCGCTTTCTCTACTGTTGCACTCACTGGAGTTGGAATAGTAATTTTTACCCCTACGCTATCCAAAGTTTTCCCTACTGTTGCACTCACTGGAGTGGGAATAGTAATTTTTACCCCGACGCTATCCAACGCTTTCCCTACTGTTGCACTCACTGGAGTCGGAATAGTAATTTTTACCCCTACGCTATCCAACGCGTTCCCTACTGTTGCACTCACTGGAGTGGGAATAGTAATTTTTACCCCTACGCTATCCAACGCTTCCCCTATTGTTGCAGTCACTGGAGTGGGAATAGGTAATTTTACCCCTACACTATCCAATGCTTTCCCTACTGTTGCACTCACTGGAGTGGGAATAGTAATTTTTACCCCTACGCTATCCAACGCTTTCCCTACTGTTGCACTGTCTGGAGTTGGAATAGTAATTTTTACTCCTACGCTATCCAACGCTTACCCTACTGTTTTACTCACTTGAGTTGGAATAGTAATTTAAACTCCTACAATATCCAATGTTTTCCTTACTGTTGCACTCGATGGAGTGGGAATAGTAATTTTTACCCCTACGCTATCCAACGCTTTCCCTACTTTTGCACTCTCTGGAGTGGGAATAGTAATTTTTACCTGTACGCTGTCCAACGCTTTCCCTACTGTTGCACTCTCTGGAGTGAGAATAGTAATTTTTACCCCATACAGCTGGTTCAAAAGACTTATGCAGTAAGTTGTAATGTCTAATCTCCAACTACAGTTGAAATCTTTGTTTGTTCCAGTAGGATAATCACATTAACTATCATGTGGAGTGCCACAAGGGTCCTCAATATCCTTTCTCATCTTCACCATGTGTGTATCTGTGTACTATTGATGTCATTGGGTAAATCCCCAAATGCATGTTAATGATGAGCAAATTTATTTCTAGCAGGAATACAGATGAGGGAAACAGGACACTATCATTTTTTACCTGGACAAATGTTCCAATGAAAAAAAGATATCTAGATGTTTCTACATTGAACCACAACTTAGATGATGCTGTTGTGTGGAACAGAAACCAGCACAACACTGTTAGAGTAGTCACCAAATCTAGGTGGACAACCACTTGCATCATTGAAGTAAGGCACATGGGTAATATGTCCTCCAAACTGACCATCTGGTGGAACTCCCTAATGCTCCATCTAAGACCCAGCTAACCTATTGCAACATCATACAAACCAGTCTTCTTAAGAAACAGATAAATGGGCTACAAATCCTTCAAAAGCAGTACGCAAGAATATGGTTGATCATGAAAATTTGTAGCCACAAAACGCCACCTTGGAAAGCACTGCATAGTCTCACTTTTAATGTACGCATCATTCCAAAGCTCGTTCCACATTTCAGAATGCCTTTTTAGCTTTGGGATGAAATATAACTTGCTCAACAGACACAACAGCTCAGCGATTGCCATATTGTTTACCCAACAAAAGGTCAAATGGGTCGAGTATAAAGGAGAATTATAGAAGTTAAGATTCCAGAAGGTGGGATGGTTAGAAGCATAGCTGTAGGGCAGGACCAACCTGCACGCACTTAATGAAGGCTCTTAAACTAGAAAATTGTTGGTTTTGCCCAGAACTGATGCAGCCCACACAATTAAGGAGAGTGCGTAAAGAAATTGAAATATAGAGAATAAGGAATAATGGACTAAGGGCCAGATGTATGAAGTGTTTTTCCCGCGCGTAAACGGGCTGATTCGCCGAATCGGCCTGTATGCAAACAGGTAAAAGCCTTTTGAGATGTATCAGAAAATAGGGAGTCACAAAAATTGCAATTCCCTGTTTTGCCAATGCATTTAAAGAATCACAATTTGTGATTCCTTAAATGAAATGCAGGGAGCAAAAGTATTTGCGACCTGGCTTTAAGGAATCACAAATTATCATGAACTTCAAGTTAATGGTAATATGCAAATTTCATGAAAAATGCACTTTTTTGCTTTTTCAAGGTGCTAAGTGGCATACATACATGCAGGGGTGCAACAGGGTGTCCATTTGGCACCCTTGAAATTGCATGCGCTATTTGCAAGTACTTAAAAATTCTGCATACAATTCCCATTCATTCTTATGGGCCTCCAGGCCCATAGGAATGAATGGGAAGTCATTCCTTATTTGTGACTCGCAATTTGTGAGTCACAAATACAGAATATGTAGGAATCACACATTTTTCAGCAAAACCTACATACATTGCATTTTGCGATTCTGTAATAGCGAATAGGTAAAATTCGCTGTTATAGAATCGCAAAAGCAATTCTTGATACATCTAGCCCTAAAGGCCCATCTTTCACTGATTGCAGTCATACTTTCCTCTGCAATTCTATGTACAGCTCTACTACATGGATAGAACATCGAAATAGCTCAAAGGTTCACTGTTAATGTCTCTTGGGATAGGTGTGGTTTTCTGTGGAGAGGGAGAGGCCCAATACGTGCCTTTTGTAAATTTGTTTAGTCTGGTAGATAGCAGATTTGCTTCTGCATTGTGCTTCATCCTGACCACAACCAGGAGCCCTGGAGTGGCTGGCTCGGTGGTTGATAGGTGTGGCTCTTGATTCGTGCTCTCGTCAAAACTGCGAATGTCTGGCCTGATATCATGAGGTGGTTTAGTCTCATGTTTCAGATGAGAATTGACAAAGTCAATGAGTCTGATTTGAACCTTTAGTTATAATCCAAAGCTGTTGGCTTTGCCACTGCTTGCCATCAGCAGCCCGACATGGAGATGACACTGAACCAACAGTTGCAATAACGGTAAATGATCACATGTGCTGAAAAGTAGTAGTGGCCATGTGACAAAATGAAAAGGAGCTCAGCTGTGTGTTGTGCCCAGTGATAGGACGAAAGCGAGCCACTGGAAGCAAAAGGTTTATGGCCACCTAAAGTCTTCTGAGATTGAGACTTCTGGCTGCCATCTTGGAGTAGGTGCATTGTCATTTAAAAGGATATCCGTTAGGGTCAGACACACACTCAAGCAATGATAACAAAACATTAATCAATAATAATACAGTAAAGAGATTATGAACTGAACATGTGATAATTGAGTATGTTTTGAAGATGTAAAATGGCTACTCGTGCTTTGCACTAGAAGGCAAAACAACACATCCAAACAAGCTAGTGGCCTGATGTGAGTAATATTACCTCTGCAGAGGAGCAAATGTCCACTTTACGTATGTGTTTAGGTATTGCTAACAGACCTAAAAATAAATGTGTACCATGCTAGTTAACTACGTGACAATTTATATGTTGCTTATCACAAATGTGATACTGGCCTTGACTTCTGGACCATTTGTTGAATGAGATTCGTAAACAGTCCTATTTTAGTCATGCTAGCATATTTGCGCGGGAAAGGGGTAGTTGATTTGGATGTATACATGATGCTCCTAGAGCGGTGCTTTGTGGGTATAATTTTGGTAGAATTGTTCTCGTAGCATATTATTCTCGTATCTATGTGCATTATGTTTTGTCCTTTGTAATGTGCGGTCTGTTGAAGTGTGGTTGTTGTTGTGCTAAATTCCCCGCTGCCGCCTTCCCAGCTGACACTCCCTTGCCCCTCCTCTTCCACCATCCACATATGACAGCTGATTTTGCATGCAGTGGTCACGCGCAGCGGTCGCGCCCCATTCGCGCCGAAGGTGCGCCAAAGGTAAGCCCGTCTACGCCCGTCCGCGCCAAGGCCGCGCCCAGCGCCAGACCCCCTGGTCCATGCAATGCAATGCCCTCCCGCATTACATACGACGCTTCCACCCTCCTAGCCCTTAATCCCGGCCGACTCCCCAACTGCGCCCAAGCCGCTCCTGGACACACCCATGGACCCTTCACATGCTACTCCTGCAAGTTCGACGGCACCAATATAAACTCCTCATCTACGATCGCACAACAGATATCTGACTCCAACCACCTAAAATGCATCCTGCTCAACACCCGCTCAGTCCACAGACATGCCATCGACCTCTGGAACCTACTAGACACCATTTCTCCCGACGTCGCCTTCCTAACAGAAACATGGATGAACGCCTCATCAGCCCCAGACATCACCATTGCCATCCCGGAAGGCTACAAGATCATCCGTAAGGACCGCACCGACCAAACAGGAGGAGGCATCGCTATCGTCCATAAGAACTCCATCAGCATCTCAACCAGCTCAGACGTCAACCTTGCCAGCGCCGAACACCTTCACTTCCAGATCCACACCGACCCCAAGACCACTCTCAGAGGCACACTCCTCTACCGACCTCCAGGACCCCGCGCACAATTCAGCGACGTTATCACTGACTTTATCACCCCACACCCCTCCCCTCCGAGGAATACATTCTACTGGGAGACCTCAACTTTCACCTGGAAAAGAGCAATGGCAGCAACGCCACCTCCCTTCTGGACAATCTCGCCAACCTCGGACTCAGAACAACTTGTCACTACGCCCACCCACATCGCAGGTCACACACTCGACCCTATCTTCACCTCCAGCAAACATGTCTCCTTCAGTCACTCCACTATTCTCCATTGGACGGACCACAGCTGCGTACACTTTACCTACAATAAGACCACAACTCACAACCATCCTCAAGCTACTCTGCGAAGAAACTGGAACAAAATCACCATTGACCAGATCTCCTCATCGCTTCTTCAAAACCCCCCTGCCCACTCCTCAAACCCCAACCAAGCAGCAATTAACCTCACCCAATGGCTATCCAACAGCGCCAACATCCTAGCACCGCTGAAAAAACGTCAAACCAAACTAGGCAGCAAAAACGCCTCCTGGTTCAACGATGATCTTTAGAAATCAAAGAAACTCTGTCGCTCCCTCGAGAAGGCCTGGAAAAAAGACCCAAACACCAGCACCAGGGACGCCTTCAAAAACGCCACCCGCATACACCACCAACTTATCTGATCTGCCAAGAAAGCCGCATTCAAAGACCGACTAGACAACAACGCCCACAACAGCAAGGAATTATTCATCATCGTCAAAGAATTTACCAACCCCTCAGCCAACTCCAACGACATCACCCCCTCTCAAGCCCTCTGCGACTCCCTAGCTTCGTTCTTCCACAACAAAATCGCAGACATCCACAACAGCTTCGACAACCGACCCGGAGACCAACCCACCCAACCTTCTGCAGGACCTTCACCCCCCTTGAACATCCTTAATGACTGGAACCCAATCTCCACTGAGGACACCATTCGCCTGATGAACTCCATCCATTCAGGATCCCCCTCAGACCCCTGCCCTCACCACATCTTCAACAAAGCAGACTCCATCATAGCACCACACCTCCGAGACGTCATCAACTGCTCCCTCAAATCCGGCACCTTCCCAGAAAGCTGGAAACACGCCAAACTCAGCGCCCTTCTGAAAAAACCCACAGCTGACCCCACCGAACTCAAAAACTACCGCCCCATCTAGCTCCTCCCATTCCCGGCCAAAGTCATCGAGAAAGCTGTCAACAACCAGCTCGCCGCCTTCCTCGAAACCAACAAATCCCTCGACCCCTCACAGTCTGGCTTCCGAGCCAAACACAGCACTGAGACCGCACTCATCGCAGCAACAGACGACATCCGAACTCTACTGGACAATGGAGACACAGTCGCCCTCATCCTCCTCGACCTCTCCGCAGCCTTCGACACAGTCTGCCATAGCACCCTTCTACAGCGCCTCAGAAACATCGGAATCCAAGGAATAGCACTGGAATGGATCACCTCGTTCCTCACCGGAAGAACCCAGAGAGTCCGCCTCCCACCATTCCACTCAGAGGCCACTGAAGTCATCTGCGGCGTACCACAAGGGTCCTCACTCAGTCCCACCCTCTTCAACGTATACATGAGCCCCCTCGCGGCCATCGCACGCCAACACAACCTCAACATCATCTCCTACGCTGATGACACTCAACTGATCCTATCACTCACCAAAGACCCTAACACCGCCAAAACCAACCTACATGAAGGAATGAAATATGTAGCCGAGTGGATGAAGCACAGCCGTCTGAAACTTAACTCAGACAAAACAGAAGTCCTTATCTTAGGTACCTCCCCTTCTGCCTGGGATGACTCTTGGTGGCCAGAGGCCCTTGGAAAAGCACCCATCCCGACGGACCACGCACGGAACCTGGGCATCATCCTGGACTCCTCACTCTCTATGAACAAACAAGTCAACGCCGTTTCATCATCTTGCTTCAACATTCTTCGCATGCTCAAAAAAACATTTCGCTGGATCCCCACCGAAACCAGAAAAACGGTCACCAATGCACTGGTCACCAGCCGCCTGGACTACGGAAACACCCTATACGCAGGTATCACTGCAAAACTCCAGAAAAAACTCCAACGCATCCAGAACGCATCAGCCAGACTCATACTAGACATCCCACGTAAAGACCACATCTCTAATCACCTGAAAAACCTCCACTAGCTCCCCGTCAATAAAAGGATTACTTTCCGCCTCCTAACCCACGCACACAAAGCACTTTACGAACTTGGACCCGAATGCCTCAACACACGACTTTCCTTCTACACCCCCTCCCGCCAACTACGATCCTCCAACCAAGCGCTTGCTACCGTACCTCGCATCAATAAAACCACCATGGGAGATAGATCCTTCTCCTACCTCGCAGCTAAAACCTGGAACTCACTCCCCACTCACCTTCGTCTCACTCAGAACCACCTAGCATTCAGAAAGCAACTTAAAACTTGGATATTCGACAAGTAATTCCCCACGCTTCTTTAAGCGCCTTGAGATCCTCCGGGTATGTAGCCCGCTATATAAATCTTTGACTTGACTTGACTTGACTTAAATGGTGATGCGCGGAAGAGCATGTTGCCTGGTTATATACACTTAGGGATGTGTTTATGGGTGTTTCAAGGGAGTTTGTTGTGTTTTTGTGTTCTTAACATGTACTTCATCAGCGCTTTGACGTTTGTCTATCTGCTTTATTACAGCCTGTCAGCTATTTGGACTTGCTTTTCAGTTTGGCACGGATCATTATTAACAAAGGATGTCATGCACTGGACAATTTATTTTTCAAAGTGGCGATTAAGTTTTTGAACCTGTACTCTGATTTACATCAACACAGAAACAGAAACTGCTCCGAGTAAGCACACCTTACCACGTGCCTTGTCTGCTGGCATCGGTAACGTCTTAATTAATAAGTAAAAGTGCTCATTTTATCAGCTCCAAAAAGATGGAAACCTCAGAGGAAGCCTAAAGCTCAGAAGGATGAAAGCCTGAGAAATCCCTTTGGGATTTGAAACTATGACTTCAGTTCATACACATACCTCTTCAATGTGAGATATGTAATGCACTGTATATCAGCAATGTTATGGGACCACAAAAAACGAGCAATCGCACTTCATTTCACATGATTCCATGCAAATTGCCTCGAATTCTGTGGCGTACATTTTTGTGGGCTAGGTGTTTAAAATCCGTTTTTTTTAGGACAGTCTCATGGCAAGCTCGGTCGAGGTGAATGGCCTAATATGTGTTTTTGCTCCGCTTCCAAATCACCCTGGGCACTGGCTCCCGGTGGAGGTGAACCAAAGACTTCCTAACAAATCCTTCTGTAAACATCAACCTCGAAATAAGCAGTGTTGTTGACATAGTAAAAGATGTAGGTACACGCCAGAACCTTCCGATTCAGATAACAGATTATTCAGAAGAAGTATCATACTAAATGAGTAACCAATTTGTTAGATTTACTAGTAAAACCAACCATTTTCAATGTTCGGATATAACATTAATTTTATGTATTTATCTTAATGCTTTTCAACTCAGGATCAACTTCAAGTTCTAGTCAGGTTTTATTCGGTTACAGCAAAAACCATAAAGCACCACAATACGTATAATAGAACAATAAATATACACTTGCATGCAAAATATAAATGAGCAAAAATAAAAACATCATATAAAACGAATGAATCCCTGATTTCATACACTCTTACGGGTAATGCCTTAATTTAATTGCAATTTTTAAAAAACAGGATACATTAAAAATGATATCTCCGGATAGGAACTGTAAAAACAAAAGGGCAGGTCGAACTTGTGTGAATTGTCGATCCTTTAACAAGGGGACGATATAAACTTTCCTAGGTGCATCATAGTATCTGCGAAACAAATTATTAGTTACAATTGTAAGATAAGGCTTCATGTATTGGGTGACTTCCAACATAACATATCCACGCACCGCAGGCTTCTGTAGAGACATTTGTTCTCTATATGATAATCTCAGTCTCAGAAAGTTGTCTCTGACACATTTACGATCATCCTTAAAAATGTCCCTAAGGTTAGTAAATAGCTCTGCCCTGCATAGGTTCCGCACCGACTCTTTGATATATTTAAGCCAGGGGACGAGGACAGCATGATCAAGGTAAAGGCAAACTGTCAATATCTCCTTGTTCAGCTTGGTTTCCCCTTTAGTTCAACTGTCCACCCATTGCAAAAGAGGGCGAAGGGCTATTGTATCCGTGAGGTGGCTGACCACCATGTCATCATTTACTATGAAGGAGGGAATACATTGAGGAACACATAGAAGTCTCCTTAACAATTTATTTTCTACGACCTGTAAAATATTTTGCTTGGTATTTCCCAAAATGTCACTCCCATATGAGGTTTTAGAGACACATTAAGCCATGTAAACTTGCACTAATGCCCTAATTGGTCTCCTTCCCAATCTAGAGGTAAAACTAAATACTGTCGCATTAGCCCTTGTAAAGACTTCCATTTTCCACTCAGCACGAAATTCCACCTCAAATCCGAGTTGAACAAAAAACGAAAGTAAGGGAATGCTCGCACCTTAAAAAAGATTATGAGTTCCCACATTAAATGTTTTTGATTTGGTTGAGATAGGTCCTACCAACATCACAAAAGATTTATTAACGGTAATATTTAAATCAAGCTCGTCCATAAAGCCTACAAAGTCATCCAATGGGTTTTCAGAGCCCATGCCATCTTTGCCAATAATACAGCATCATCTGCATAAAGCAAGACTGGCAGAGAACGAGCTCCTATCTGCAGGCAGTGAGCAAGGTGCATCCACTAAAACATGTTCAAGCTTACTACTATACAGGGTAAATACAAATAGGGCCAAAATGCACCACTGTCTGACCACTCATGCCAGTTTTAAAGAAATACTTGCAGTTTGAGTCATTGGTGTACCTAAATATAACCATTGTATTAGTATAAAGGTCCCTCAAGAAGTAGACTATTTACCGATCTGACCCCATTATTAAAATAAGACTCCACAGTTTGTCATGGTTTACCCGGTCAAAGGCTGAGGTAAGATCCATAAAGGCAAGATAGATGGAACCAATGAACCACAAAGGCCTACTGTCTTTACCATTAGCTTGACTCCCTAACCAACAGAGGATAAATAATGTGCGCATACACTGGCAGCCATCTTACTTACAGTTATAAACAAAAAATACAGTTGGCAAGACAAAGCACAACCCATCTAAGGCAGGCCTAACAAGGATTATCACTGTAAATAACATCTACATCCACGGTTTGTCGGAGAGTGTGACCAACAACAAAACCCTTTTCTACTCTGGTTTCCAAAGAGATTTCATGTAACAAAATACCTGTCTTCAACCCTGTGAAATATTGGGTTGCTGGTTGACTAGAGTGTGAGCCCTGATCAAACAGCAACTACAATTTTTGTCAGGGTGAATCACAGGGCAACATCAAATTAGCCTACAATCAATCCCCTTGTAGCTTGGCTCAGGCTTAAATTAGGGGCAATGTGTAAAGTATTTGTACAACACTTCAAACAGTAATAAAGTGAAAACACCACACAAAATGGATCGCACACCAAGTTAGAATAATAGAGCTTCCTTTAATCAATTAAATAAGACCAAAACAACAATAGGTAATTTTAAAGATGTTAGTGAAAAAAGTACAAAGCATGAACTGTGAATATCTGGTCACGATGGGCTGCGAGGAAGTCACAAGTTCAAGCCAACCACGATGGAGCATGGACCAGCTACAGGAAACCAGTTAGGCTCCCCCAGCACAGTATTTTAAATCCTGATTTGCGGAAAATTGTGAGGATTCGCAGTGATGATGTATCACACAGCTGAAGCAATGGGTCGGTTCCATGATGTGGCAAGGCTGCGATTGGAGGGCCTGCATCAACATCGAGGTTTCCCATTGACAGGGTTTGCGATGTGAGTTCTGCCTCAAGGATGTGGCCTGAAGTCAGTGCGATGGGTCAGTTCTGAGGAGCTTTGAGGCTACGATGAGGAGTATGGCATCACCTTCGATCTTGCTGTAGACTAGGCGGGTGAGAGCCTGTGCTGAGGATGTATCACACAGTGGCGTTTCTGATGCGGCTGTAAAGGCAATGCTGGTCTTTGGATGGGTCCAATGCACACAGCAGAGGTTCTTCATCAGTTCTTCTTGGGTTTGTGCCACACAACAGAGGAGAGGCATCATTCCACTGAGTCCAGAGACTGGAAGAGCCCATTAAATCAATTTTTTCTAAGGCTCCAGAACTGGCGTGGCACCACATAGCAGGTAGACTCACAGATGGCAGGAGCAAGGTTTTGGAAACATGTTGTGTCCCTGTGGCTTCAGATCAGAAGTCCAGTCAACTAGCCCTTGGAGTCACTCTGGGTGCAACAGATGAAGCCCCAGTCCCCCTCAACCAGGCAAGAGGGCAGCACATCAGCACAGTAGGCGAGCAGGCCTTCAGAGCGGCAGTTCAGCTGAGTGGCAGTACTTTGAGCACCTCAGCAGTCCTTCTTCCTAGCAGAGTATTCACAAGTCTATATGTGTACTGAAGAGTTGGGGTCTTAGGTCCAGTATTAATACCCAGTTGTGTCATTGAAGTAGGGAGACACTTGTAAAAGCATGTCTTTGAAGCAAGTCCTGACTTACTGGCTTTGGCTCCAGACTATACGGGGCATGCAACCCTATGTGTGGAGGCAGGATACAGCCTATTCAAGTGTATGGGGGGCTGGGTCCAGCCCTTCCCTCCCATCCTGCCAGTGATGGCCCATTTAATCACACTTAAGACACAGTTGTGTGTAGCAGTCTACGGGGAATACACAAAACATAACTCTCAACGGCACACAGTCATGTGACCCAGAGATTGGCTTCAGGCACCAAACGGCTAAGGCAGGAATATGCCAACTTGCTAAAAGAGGCATTTTCAAAATTGTAATTTAAAATCTGACTTCATCATAAGGTACGATTTCTCACTACAATTCCAGAGACACCAAACATTAACTTTTTACATGTTCCTGTTTAACGCCAATGTTTTGCTATGGGAGAGGTAGGCCTTGCAGTAATAAAAAAACTTATTTAAGAGTTTTTCCCTACCAGGACATGTAAAACTTAAAAGTACATGTCCTAACTTTTAAATAAAGTGAATTCTGCACTCTGAGCTGTTCAGGGCCTATCATAGGGGTGATTTACATGTATTAAAAAGGAAGGTTTGGGCCTTACAAAAAATGTATTTTGCCATGTCGAAATTGCAGTTAAAAACTGCACACCCACAGGCTGCAATGGAAGGCTTGAGACATGGTTAACACGCTACTTAAGTGGCTTACACAATCAGTGCTGCAAGCTCACTAAGTGCTAAGCAAACAAATGATGGGCGGACTGCTGAACGAATCTTATATTTACCCCCAGGCAAGAGAACTGGGTAAATACATTGTTCTTTTACTCACGCTGCCAACCCACTTCAGAGCCTGCCATATGCAAATTAGTCTTGACCCTGCTCCTCATAGGAAGAGTCCAGCCCTAATTCCAAGCCATGTACTCCCTGGACCGGAAACAAGCATCCAGGGACTGGTTTTGTGGTAATAATCCTCATCGGCCAGGCTAGCTTGAATCCAGTGGCACAGTGAGCAAGGGACCCACATCTGGGCATACCCATCCCACTTAGGGCAAAAAGTACTTTGCAAACAAATGATGGACTTAATGCAGAGTGAATCATACATTTTGATCCAGTCAAGAGATCTGGGTTAAATCCATCGTTCTTTTACTCACACTGCCACCCCACTAGTAGCATTTCATTTACAGGCCATGAACACAGGTACTGCCACTTTTCTAGAGGCCTGACAACTAAATTAAATATGCCAATTGAACATAAGACAATATAACATGTTTTACGGAGAGAGCTCAAGCACTTTGGCACAAGTTAGCAGTAGAAAAAAGTGCGTTGAGTCCGAAGTCCAGCAAAAATGAAATCAGGAAAAACAGGAGGTCTGAAGGCAAAACGTTTGAGGAAACCTCACCAAGGATGACAGGTCTAACAAGTCTGTAACACAACAACAGTCCACCTTTAAAATGCTATTTAAAGTAAATGCTACTACCTTTGCTATCAGTTCTCACAGTAAACAAATCAGGTCTATGGTATAAAAAAAGCACCTTTCCCCTGTGAACCAATCAGGTCCATAACCGTTATCATTGGTTTGTCGCTATAATCAACTTAGGCCTCTTTTATTGAATGTAGGCTTTCCCTAAAGGAAACCATCAGGCATACTGCCATAAAATTACAAATGTATACAAAATTACACTTTGAAAAACAAATCACAATCACTTGTAAGAGTGCCCATCAATGATTATCACAGTGCTAATCTTCTATTCACATGCTTTGTCAAAGGAGTTGTGTAGCACCAAAACCATTCAACTCTCAGGTCTTCTCTCTACAGAATTTCTTGCAGAGTACTCCACCATTAAATGCTTTTCACACTAACTATTTACTGCTTACTGCCTTTATAGTAATTATTCATACTAAACACATCAGGTCTATAATATTAATCATTGGCTTTCCACTATTTTCAACTCAGTCCTGCCGTATTGAGCATATGCCTTTATACATGACAAAAAAAGTGGAATACAAGCACTCATTTTCAGTAGAAGGCCACTTCTACCCAATCAGATACTGTACTCAAGGCAGTTAACGTGGGTGGACCCTAAATCCCTCCCGCTCAGTAGCACTTCTGAAATCTTTTTTGTAGGTTGACTACTTAAGTTTAGCGACAGTGGCGTTGTGAAACCAGACCTAAAAAAACACACTCCTGCATTTGTTGTTGTGAACAAAGAGATACAAAGGGGAAAGAGGCAGCTCCGTTACATTTTAACAACGATCCAATTAGAAAATTGAAGCATGAAAAAGAAATGTGAATATATTTGCGATGCAAGGTTTCAAATTTTAAAATGTCTCCCAGCAAACAAATCCCACTTTAATAAGCTCCACTGCAAAACAAAAAAAATCAATATTTGGATACAGGTAATAAATGCTGCATGAGATGTTTTCTTCTGTAGGCGACAGGGTAAATATTTTTTATATCAAAGCATGCTGTTGCTCAGGCTGGACTCGTGTTTTTCTAGTGCAAGTGGATTTACTGTTCTGTTCAAAGTTTTACGTGCCAGTGCCTCGAGAATGCGGTGAGTGGAATGTGGAACTATTATTTTCAGGGAATAAACCATGTTGTAGTGCTATGGCCTCAAGGACTGGGCATGCAAAGAAAAAAATCATTGTATAAGTCACCTCTTTGGTATTTTTCCGTAATACTTAGTTTGCTTTACCATATTTGTGCAGCATTTAGGCGTTTTAAATGACACGGGAGTTGCCACTGCTCTGATTTCTAATTAGCCTTCAAAGAGTTTTAAAAACACATTAAATGACTGACCCTTTTCAAATTAAAATGTGCCAATTGCGTCACCTCCACCTGGAGTAAATTTAAATTAAAAGAGTGATGACAGAGACTAAACACTTAGCAAAAACGGTGTGAATTGCACTGTTTCAAAAGTTAGGATTTTAAATTCATCCCCCAAAAATTCACATTTGGTTATGAAATAGCCATTCGGCAATACAGAAATCTTTTTAGAGCCTCATATATTAATAATGTCGCTAACAACAATACCTCTATTTTGTTTCAACAAAGGTGCTCGTTCAAAATTATGATTCTATCCCAATGTCCCATAAGACAACTTTACAATCAACACGAACAATAAAATTGGGTCCAGTAAAAATAAGCTGGGGTTTGTGAAATAAGGGACCATCACCGTTTCTGGCTGGACATACAGTACATAATTCCTGCTAGCTAGCCGGCTGTCATTTGGTGTTGAAGTTATGGTTTGCATGTCTGATTTTTGACTTAAGGACTACAGAGCTAATTATAACTGAACGTTAACTGCCGGTTTTAAGATAAATTTCAGCAGTTTTTATTAAAAATACATTAGGTCTCATAACCACTGCCCCAGGCATGCCCTTTGGTCAGGCCTTGATTCCAACCTGCCGCTTAGGGCCAACCCTACTGCACGATTGTTTGTCGCAATATCTACAACGGAAAAACCATGTCACCAAAATATCATGGCATAAATATGGAGGACCAAAATGTTAAGACTGAAAGTGCATATAGGTAAATATGGATCTATATATCTTGAACATGGGGTTTAAATGGGATGCTGGAAACTGCCCAGAGAACGTTGATGGAGATCAAGTGTTACAATAAAGCAAGGACTGACTGCCCGAAAGGGGATAAAACCAACATTGCAACAGTTACTAGTCATGAAGGAGGAAATAGCGCTGTTATAGTGATGTAGTATATAGAAAGAAATGGGGCATAAGCAATAATCCATCGAAGGGGTATTTTGAGTCAAGCTAATATGAACCAATACCAGACATACACAGGGACAATGTAGGAACATGTGATATAGTCAACTAAACACTACATGTAAAGCGATTATAGGTATATTGAAGGATCTCATTACAGGAGGTCAAATGAAAAATACCATTATGGACGTTATAGTTATTTTCTGATTTTACACACACAAACTCATGGACATTCAACAGTTATAGTTAACTCAAATAACTATAACTCATGCCCTAAGATAACTGAAACTTACACCCTCGCTATTCACTGCTAATTACCTTATATTTTACGTCATTCATGGCTCTGTGAATAGGTGTGTCAGTGGGTGTGTGAGTGGTGGGTGTGTGAATAGGTGTGTGGGTCTGTGAGTGCGTGTATGATTTTTAAAAAATTAAGGTCTGGATCCATGGATCCACTTAACAGCATTGGACGCGGCCGGAATTTTGCCGCAGTGCGGCAAAATTTCACGCATGCGCACTTTGGATGGCTCCAGGCTGTCTGATGCACACAACCACCGTGGTGTCTGACACATGCAAAGGGTTAAATTCACCTGAATCAGTGACGATCCTGGTGGATCCGAGGATACTCGCAAACTCAAAAAAATAATTTTGTACAATTTCTTGCCCATAAGAGTTCCCTCATAGACCTCCTCTATCAGTCCCATTGGGTCAGGGTACCTCTACCCTGACCCCTTCTTTCACTTTTACATTTTATTTTCCCGCCTTGGAACCGTGTCCCGATGCACAAAATAGCGGTCACAACTTTTCTCTCAGGTAGCGACCAGCTGATCACGACATTGCCGTTGGCATGTTGATCCCTGGAACAACTGGGTTAGATCCATGTCTCTAGTTTTACATACATATTTTGTACCATATTATAAAAAGCACACTTTCTGGACCAAATCTAGCTTTCTGTTAAATTTTGTGTAATTCTGTTCAGTAGTTCAGGATGCAGTTGTGTCTAAAATGGGAAATTGCATGAGGAAAACATGTTTTGGAATCCCCACTTTTTCTCAGCCCACACTTTACGGATCATCCAACAACTTTCCATAAAGCATCTGAGGTGACTGGCAAACTAGTTTAGAAAATGGCACCAAAGTTATTTGCAAAACATAAACATGCTTGCCTATAGAAACTAGGTCTTAGCTACATCTACCAACTGGCAACTGCCATATATAGTTACTAGCAAAACAAAAAATATTTTTCCTACTAAACTAGGTCTTTACTATAACTGCCAGTAGGATGGATATATATATATATATATATATATATATAGTTTGGGGGGGGATACGTCATGCGGGGGCCGAGATAAAAGGGGGGTCCCAAAACGCATTTTCCCCATGTTAATTTCCATAGGGCGGTCAATTTCACTTTTAGCCCGAACGGCTGAATGGATTTACACCAAACTTGGCAAAATTGTAGGGACTGGTAGCCCGATGTGCCTTTGCTATGTCTCAAGATATGTGCTCCAGTGGATTTTGAGTAATTTAGGTTCAAAAAAATATATATATCTATAGGCGCTCTCCGGTGCGCGCACTTGAGTGCGCTCCCGGCGCGACACGCGACTTGCGCGCAGAAAGCTGATTGGCTCTTGGGTGTCTGTAAACATTCTAAACAGTCTGGAGCGGCCGCCATCTTGTGTCTCGGTAAAATCGAGACACAACGGGTTTGAAAAAAAAAGGGGCAAATGACCATAAGGGGGAAGAGTAGACCCCCTCTGACCCCCTAGGTTTGATGTAGGGACTAAAATAGGGTCCTGCAGGGCATTAAAAAAATGTTTTCGTTTTCCGCGGGGGAAGCGCATGGTACGCGCACCGGCGAAGCACGGGGAAAATCCAGGACCATATTTATGAAGGCCTTGCGCTGTTAGTTTTGCGCCTCCTGTGCGTCAATTTTTGTGACGCACCAGCGGTGTAAAAAAATGCGCATTGTTATGCAATATTTAAAAAGTGACGCATCTATCTAGATGCGTCACTTTTTAAATATAGTGCAACGAGGCACATTTTATTACACTGCTGGTGTTATGCGTCACTTTTCTGTGCGCACTCCTTATGACATTCCAGATGTGTCATATTTAATGTATGACGAATCATGTTGCAAGGAGTTACAGATACGTCAGTATTTCTGACATATCTGTAAACATAAAAGTGATGCGAGGCAGGTGCAAGATTTTGACGCAACAGCATCCTAAAAGTGACGCAGAGAAATCTTATAGATTTCAGTACGTCGTTATTACCAAGCTTTTTGCGGGGGAATGCCCCCTTTGCATACATTATACCTGACGCAGATATAATGTGGCGCAGAGTTTTAAAAAGTGACCCATGTACCTAGATGCGTCACTTTTTAAAAATAGCGTCAGGTATAATGCATGCAGAGGGGGTGTTCTCCCGCAAAAAGCTTTGTAATAGCGACGCAGTGAAATCTTTGAGATTTCACTGCGTCAGTTTTAGGATGCTGTTGCGTCAAAATCTTGTGCCTGCTTTACAGCAGGTGTTAGACTGAGGCAAGACCTTTCACATGCTGCTTTCCCCATTTGAAAGGACACATTACTGGAGTTGCGTCACTTTTGTGACGCACTCCAGCAATGCGTTACTTGGAATGTCATAAGGAGTGCGCACAGAAAAGTGACGCATCGCACCAGTGGTGTAAAAAAATGTGCCTCGTTGCGTTATATTTAAAAAGTGACGCATCTAGGTAGATGGGTCACTTTTTAAAATCAAGCGCCACATTATATCTGCGTGAGGTATAATGCATGCAGAGGGGGTGTTCCCCCACTAAAAGCTTTGTAATAGCGACGCAGTGAAATGTTTGAGATTTCACTGCGTCACTTTTAGGATGCTGTTGCATCCTTTAAATATAGTGCAACGAGGCACATTTTATTACACTGCTGGTGTGATGCGTCACTTTTCTGTCCACAGTCCTTATGACATTCCAGATGTGTCATATTTAATGTATGACGAATCATGTTGCAAGGAGTTACAGATACGTCAGTATTTCTGACATATCTGTAAACATAAAAGTGATGCGAGGCAGGCGCAAGATTTTGACGCAACAGCATCCTAAAAGTGACGCAGAGAAATCTCATAGATTTCAGTACGTCGTTATTACCAAGCTTTTTGCGAGGGATTTCCCCCTCTGCATACATTATACCTGATGCAGATACAATATGGCGCAGAGTTTTAAAAAGTGACCCATGTACCTAGATGCGTCACTTTTTAAAAAATAGTGTCAGGTATAATGCATGCAGAGGGGGTGTTCCTTGCAAAAAGCTTGGTAATAATGACGCAGTGCGTCACTTTTAGGATGCTGTTGCGCCAAAATCTTGCGCCTGCTTCACAGCAAACCTTTCACATGGTGCTTTTTCCATGTGAAAGGACACATTACTGGAGTTGCGTCACTTTTGTGACGCACTCCTGCAATGCGTTACTTTTGTGTTTACAGATATGTCAGAAATACTGACATATCTGTAACTCCTTGCGAATTGATTAGTCATATATTAAATATGACATATCTGGAATGTCATAAGGAGTGCGTCCAGAAAAGTGACGCATCGCTGTTTTCACGTAGCGATGCGTCACTTTTCAGAAATGAGGCCTCCAGTTTATTCACTGTGTTATAACTTTCTTTTCTAACACTCACCTTCTTTCATTCCTCCTACTTCACTTCCTTTCACCTCTCATACCTTTCTGTTCTTTCTTACTCATTCTCCTTTCAATTATCAATGCACTATATTTCACTTACTCTTCATTTTTTAAGAATATAGCTCTTTGATGAGAATTGGAGGTAGTTCTGAAAAGAACTTTTGGTTTTCTTCTTTTAACTGAACAGGAACAAAAACAGGGAATGGAAACTGCTCAACAGGAGCAAAAAGAAAAGAAAAAAATTAGGGGTGGGAAGGGCAGCGATGGTTCTCCAATGCTCGAACCATGAGCAGGACACTTTGCTCCCCATAGGTGAGGAGTTGATTGCAGTATCTGCATTTGACGACCCCATGGTTAAATGCAGGTTGTATGTTTGCTACCTGCTCCTGTGATTGTTCTCTTCCAGAAGAAGTTGCTCCTCCTGTTGATGTAGAGGCCCCATCTCTGGGAACCTCTTGTGCCAGAGCCCTGACACTTTCCCGGGCAAAATTCTGGGGGTGCCTCCTCTCCACATGGCGAATCATGGTGAAGTTGCCAAAAGAGTATTTTTTTGGGGGGTTACCCCGTGACAGGACCTGTTTGCAGATCCTGCACTCTACTTTTGGTGCATTCACCTTCTTCTGGTCTGCTGGAAACTTAAAAAATTTCCAGATGAAATGTTCTTTGACCTTCGGCTGAGGAGGCTCTTCATCAATGAAATCATTGGAGTCATCTTCACTGCTGGATGGTCTGGCAGCCATGATGAATCCAGGAATATGGAGCAGCAAAAAAGGCAGGTCTTTCAGTCACAAAAGTGAAAGAAGAAGTGAAGGAAATGGGTGGGGATTTCATTCATTGTAAAAAAAAACTGTTAGCAACCAATGAAAAGTGTTATTTTAGGGTCACATGACCCGACGCGTTTACGCTGCGCGCTCCGGAGCACTTCCGGTGCGTTTACGCAGCGCGATCGTAGGCGCTTCCGGGGCGCAAACGTGGCGCGATCGTAGGCGCTTTTGCGTGCGTTTATGCGCCGCGAACGTAGGCGCTTCCGAGGGCACTTACGTTGCGCGCCGAAGTGACGTCATCAATCTTTTATAGAAATGCATAATCATTTTCCTTATTAAAAAAAACAAATTTTATTTGTATGGTACGAAATGTTTTGCATTATTATTAACTTTTCATTCATATTTTTTTTCACGAACGACAGTTGCGCTCTGGGTGCGCTTTCAGATGAGCTCTCGGAAAAGCTTACCGGAGAGCTTAGCTGAAAGCTTCCCGGAGCGCGCACCCAGAGCGCAAAAGAAAAAAATTATATAAAAAAAATGAATACTTAAAAAAAAACAGCAAATTGTAAAAAAAAAAAAGGTTAGAAACTCGATATACAAAGGAATTAGCATTTAAAAAACCTATGAAATTCACTGAAAAAACCATAGGTTTCACACCAGTTATAGTTAGGAATTAGCATTTAAAAAATCTATGAAATTCACTGAAAAAACCATAGGTTTCACACCAGTTATAGTTAGCTGGAAATGTTACTGATATAAAACCATTGAAATTCCCACGTTATAGTTAGTCGGACTCACTATAACTTGCGCGTGCAATGCACTGCTGATGACATCACATATTACATCACTCATGACATGGTCAGTGACATCACTCATGACATCACTGATGACACCATCCTTGTGACACAGTGACAGACCTCCTCTCACTGTAAAGTAACCTTTGAAACACATATTGAAAAATAGAAACTAACATTTTCAAAAAAGTGCATATACCCATACCAGTTACAACAACCAATTCAGCAATTTCACCATCTATATACAAATTCACACATTCACCAACAGTTTTATGTATTCACTCATACATATACTCACTCATCATATATAGTGATACCCCTATTCATTCTGTTACACACAGACAGTCATCAAAAACTTACTCATACATATACTCACACATGCAAATAAACTAATAAACATCCATTTATTTGCATATACAACTATACACACATTAGCACATTACTTCTAAGGAAACTTACACATACTTACTCTCTTAAACAATGACTTACAGAAACACATACTTATTTAAACAGGAACTCTTTCAATCTCTCACTCTCACATATACTTACTTATATACATCAATGCTCATATATACAAGATTAAAACATATGTAGTTACTCATAAAGACACTAGTGAGAGAGGCATTCACTCACTAACACACACATATACACACTCATCCACCCATACAGTCCTGCACATATGCTGTCTTCAAAACACATATAAATAATGAGTTTTGCATTCATGCATCTATGTGGTAAGTAACACCCCACCAAACCATACAGACACTCATACTGATACTAAAAAAACATCTAATAACCCATATACACACACATGTAGCTACTCACCAACCCATGCAGCCACTTGTACACAAAGTAAAACACTGATACATATATTTAAATATTTAAACATTGCTAATATATGTATTCACTAAGATACACTTAATAAGCCAGTTAACCAATCAATTTTTTTTTTAAAAACATCCATTTAGACACTTATTTAAACATTTATTCTTCCATCGACCTTAACATATACATATATAAAATATATTTATTTTTCAGAAAGATACACATTCACTGGACGATGTCATCAGTGATGTCATTTGAGATGTCATCAGTGATGTCATGAGTGATGTCACTGACCATGTCATGAGTGATGTAATATGTGATGTCATCAGCAGTGCATTGCACGCGCAAGTTATAGTGAGTCCGACTAACTATAACGTGGGAATTTCAATGGTTTTATATCAGTAACATTTCCAGCTAACTATAACTGGTGTGAAACCTATGGTTTTTTCAGTGAATATATATATAAATATATATATCCTGCTCCTGGGTCTGCCACACAAAGAAGAGAGCACTCGAACAGCTGCCAAATGTATGACCCTTAACCTTTATTCGTTGGTACAGATTGCACTTGCACGCAGACAGGATAGCAGTACCTTCGTCATGCCTGACGCGTTTCAATTAATTCTTCCTCAGAGGTTTAGCGACGGAGGTTACGTGCACACTCCCCCACGCTGATTTTTTGAACCATATCGTGCTCACTGCGTTATGGGAGTTGAAGTCCTTATTTCCCTTTGATGGACGCACTTTCTTAACTGCTGCTCTTTTAGGAGTCCAACATCTGGATGAGCCCCCACATGCGCCTTTAATCCTTATCCACGACAGCTGCCCCACTTCATGGTAGGTAGAATTCCTTTCCCGTGGTCCCCGTATTACACAGGGTGGTGCTCTCCTCACGGCTGGGCTGCCGTGTTAATATCCTGCTCTGGGTCTGCCACACAAAGAAGAGAGCACTCGAACAGCTGCCAAAGGTATGACCCTTAACCTTTATTCGTTGGTACAGATTGCACTTGCACGCAGACAGGATAGCAGTACCTTCGTCATGTTTCTGTTTCTGAGGCCGATGCCCAATGCATTTCGGGAACTAGTCCCTTCATCAGGGGCAATATCCTATAGAAATGAGTGCGAGATTTTAGAAAATCTTGATGCATATAATAGCTAATGCAGACTAGAAACACACCAAGGTGTGCCCTGTGGTAGTAGAGATATGTTACTGTAAGTGCCCAACAAGTCATGCGTTTAAAAAAACTGCTCCACTCAAATATGTGACTGCCGGGGGTGTATATACATGCAGGTTAGATTGTTGTAAAGGATAGTACACGGTTTCCTATTTAGAGGGGTCAAAACTAGTCTAAATGTAATAAACGTGCACGCATGTGCGATTAGTAGCAGGCTGTGTACATCAAAAGTGTGTTAATTCATAAGGATGAATAATAAAAATCCTCACGTATTATAATCGGAAAAACGTTGTACCTGTAAAGAACAATGTTCAATGTGCTCGTTCTTTCAAATATGCACTGAATCCGAAATCCCGAACATGTCTTACGTGGTAATCCTGAGAAATAGAGTAAACAAATTACTCAAAGTTGTAGTGTGAGTTATGTTGTAGACAAATCAGATATAGAACCATATAATGTATGCACTATGTGCATCTAAATCCTGATGTAGGTAATGTGGATTTCACTAATAGTGCTATCTCTGGGCAAGTTATCCCTTAATACATGAAATCCGTGCTTACGGTATTGTAGTACATTCTATGATTGTGCCGTGAAAAAATCACTCTAGTGCATATTAATACTGGTCACGTACCTGTGAGGAGAGTGACCGGAGAAATCGTCCGCGCAAAATAGTGTTTTAACCGCAAGATGAAGTTCTGTAATTTAAATCAGGAGAAAAGTTTTCATATCATGCTACACTATATGTATACCTGCTAAGAGAATTAATCGTGGAAGATAATCTCTTTTCTTACCTACGATTCTGATATTCTCGCGTGCGAGACTTGTCCAGTTTCGTGTCTCTTTTTGTTTTAGTATCGTGCAACAGTGAAACGCGGACGGATACAATACAACTATAAAGAAGTGCAAGTGACGTTGCAAGCGTCCGACGTGAATGTTCCCGTGTAGGAATTATGGGAGATGTAGTGTATATGAGCGTAATGGATACATTCTTATGATATGTAATGCAAGCTTTAGTTTTTGTTTGAATCCTACAGCGAGTATTATCAGCATGGTATCTAGAATAATCTTGTGTCCCTTAAACATGATAAACACTACTAATAAACAATAAATTTGAAATATGCCGTAACATGATAGCACGAAAGTCATGACATATGCAATTCCTGTCGATATTGTATCTCAATCACTGGTACATGGTTATTACTCAGTATATCCTAGTGGTTTATGCTGTTCAATGGGTTGTGAAGACATCATACACATCGATATTTACATTATCCATGCTTACCTATCTACCAGTGTCTAAATGTGATCTCTACATCCTCCAGTATTACAGGCTAAAGTGGTATTGCATACTTCATTTCTTCTCATGAAAACCGTATAGAATTATGCCGTTACATGATGACACAAAAATCATAATACTTACAACTTCTGTCGATATTATCACAACAGCTAATACCTCGTATTGTTTGATGTATCCTAGTTATCTTGCTATTCAATAGATTAGAGAAAGATATTACAAATCAATATTAACATTGTACGTACATGCCTATCAGCTAGTATATACATGTAATCCATATAACATATGTAGCAACTAGTATTCCAAACTAAAGTGCTGTCACATGATACATATCTTCTCGTCAGAGACATGTATGCTGAAAACATTATTTACATATACTTATATGCATCAATATTTGAAAATTATACATGCATAAACATGAAATTATATAAACAGATAAATGATCATTATTTTATGATAAATTTAACTTTACCCCTGAAAATTAAACTATTCATATAGGACTGTCTCCCACCAAAATGTAGAGTATTGTCATTAGTACTTATTATTGCTCGAGAGTGATTATATGTGTTGTTCATGTTTGATTAAATCTAACACTAATACTATCGTCTTATGTTAGCACAATCATAGAACGTACTACAATAATTTAAGCACAGATTTTATGTATTAAGGGATAACCTGCCCAGAGATAGCACTATTAGCGAAATCCACACTACCTACATCAGGATTTAGATGCACATAGTGCATACATTGTATGGTTCTATATCTGATTTGACTACAACATAACTCACACTACAACTTTGAGTAATTCGTTTACTCTATTTCTCAGGATTACCACGTAAGACATGTTCGGGATTTCGGATTCAGTGCATATTTGAAAGAACGAGCACATTGAGCATTGTTCTTTACAGGTACAACGTTTTTCCGAATATAATACGTGAGGATTTTTATTATTCATCCTTATGAATTAAAACACTTTTGATGTACACAGCCTGCTACTATTCGCACATGCGTGCACATTTATTACATTTAGACTAGTTTTAAGCCCTTTAAATAGGAAACCATGTACTATCCTTTACAACAATCTAACCTGCATGTATATACAACCACAGCAGTCACATATTTGAGTGGAGCAGTTTTTTTAAACGCATGACTTATTGGGCACTTACGGTAAAATACCTCTACTACCACAGGGCACACCTGGGTGTGTTTCTAGTCTGCATTAGCTATTACATGCATCAAGATTTTCTAAAATCTCGCACTCATTTCTATAGGATATCGCCCCCGATGAAGGGACATGTTCCCGAAGTGCATTGGGCATCGGCCTCAGAAACAGGAGCTACATGAAGATATGATTCTCCTTAATCCACTTTTCTGTATATAGGTTTTTTTTAGAAAATACAGTGACATGTTATGATATGAAATAGTGTCAATCAAAACGTATGTACATATTTTGCAAATATTGTAATATTTGTTTATGTATGAAATACTATTCATGATACATTTAATGAGGTAGTACATACACATGAGTTATAATTTTGCAACAACAATAAAGGTTGATAATATGCTAAAATATTGAATTTGTATAAATACTGTGGAAATAATTTGCTTTCCAAGGGAACAGTGCGCATTACTTGCAGATTCCTTCTGCATTCTAGATTTCTTTCGAGCGACAGTGCTAGCCAACACTGACTGTAATGCAGCACCCCAACCAGATTATTTTTAAAGTTGAATTACTTTAGTTGAGAATAACAGATAAATTCTGGGAATGCGCCTCTAATCTCTAGTACAATTGCATGGGGAAAACCATGTTTTAGGACACAATTTTTTCTCGGCCCCCTGTTGGGATTGGCCAGTCTAGTACAAGAAACCGTTTTGCGGGTAGTAAAAACACTTGTTACATGTATTCTAGGCTACAACGATCAATCCCGGGGAGGCAGGTGGCTTTGTCCCTCAGACTGCTGTCCTTGCTAGTATCGCGGAATTCCAAGATGGCCGCACACTATGGAGGAAGCGGTTGGTGGTCTAGTGTTGCGGCAGGAGGATTCTCCTCAGCTACATTCGCGCGCGCTTCCTAATAGCGCTGCACACTTCAACTGTGATTCTCACTGAGGTAGGCAGCATCTCAATTACGCTGCTATGTCACAAGTCTAGATTATTTTTGGTGAAATCTCTGGAGGTATAGTATTATGCTCCAGTTCCCCGTGAGAACCAGGGTCCAGGTGCCATTCTAGAGTAATCAAGAAGACCAGCATATTTCTGGAGGTTTAGTCAGGCGCTCCAGTCAGAAGATATAGCAGAGTACAGGCTACACACATAACTCTAGAAGAACAAGGAAGTAACTGTTTTCGGTCAGTAGAGCTTGAAGATAGAGGTATTGAGAAGAAGCTTCAAGAATCTCAAGTAAGTCACTTAAACCTTGCAAAGACGCTTACAATTTAAATTGGAAATGGTAAAAGGAACTGTTCATAGCCTTGAACAGTAGCATATGGAATCTATAGAAAAGGGCAGTAAGACTTCACAGAGAACTTTAGCCAGAGAACGTGAAGTTACTTAGAAGTTAACAACAGTGACACAGTGGTGTGTGGAATATTACAGTTAGCAAGAGGAAGAAGTAAATTGCAGCAGTATTTCCGCTTCGCATTTATACAAAAAGACTTGATGCAAGTAAATATAGTTATATAATATATTCACTGAAAAAACCATCGGTTTCAGGACTTATAAAGTTAGGAATTAGCATTTAAAAAACCTTTAAAATTCACTCAAAAAACTATACGTTTTAGGGGTGTTATAGTTAGCTGGACATTTCACTCATGCAAAACCATTGAAATTGCTCCTATATAGTTAGTTGTACTAACTATATTTCGTGCACCCGCAATCCACTGCTGATGATGTCACATATTACATCATTCATGACAAGGTCAGTGACATCACTGATGACATCTCAAATGACAATGGTTTTGTATGAGTGAAATGTCCAGCTAACTATAACACCCCTAAAACGTATAGTTTTTTGAGTGAATTTTAAAGGGTTTTTTAAATGCTAATTCCTAACTATATAAGGCCTGAAACCTATGGTTTTTTCAGTGAAGTTCAAAGGTTTTTTAAATGCTAATTCCTAACTATATAAGGCCTGAAACCTATGGTTTTTTCAGTGAATTTGCAAGGTTTTTTAAATGCTAATTCCTAACTTTATAAGGCCTGAAACTATGTTTTTTTCAGTGAATTTCAAAGGTTTTTTTAATGCTAATTCCTAACTATATAAGACCTGAAAGCCCCCCAGGAATCTCCAGTATGCGCCAGTGGACTGCATTGCAGAGAGGTGTAATGAAGCCACGCCCCTTTTTACACCTCTCTGCAACGCAGCCCCCTTGCATGTTTGAAGAGGGGGAACTAATTCCTCTTGCATACTGGAGGCCCCTGGGGGCCAACTAGCCCACCTGAAACCTCCAGTATGCGCCAGGGGGCTGCATTGCAGAGGTGTAATGAGGCTATGCCCCTTGTTACACCTCTCTGCAACGCAGCCCCCTGCCGCGTTTGCAAAGGGGGAACTAATTCCCCTTGAATACTGGGGGTCCCTGGGGGCCAACTAGCCCACCTGGAGCCTCCAGTATGCGCCAGGGGGCTGCATTGCAGAGGGGTGTAATGAGGCCACACCCTTTTTTACACCTCTCTGCAACGCAGCCCCCGTGCATGTTTGAAGAGGGGGAACTAATTCCCCTTGCATATTAGGGGTCCCTGGGAGCCAACTAGCCCATCTGGAACCTCCAGTATGCACCAGGGGGCTGCATTGCACAGAGGTGTAATGAGGCTATGCCCCTTTTTACACCTCTCTGCAACACAGGCCACTGGCGCGTTTGCAGTGGGGGGACTAATTCCCCTTGCATACTGGGGGTCCCTGGGTCAAATCTGCCCAAACACCGATATTCTGAACGATTGAAAATGACTTTTCTTGAGAAACATTTGGATTTGTATTATCATGTCCTATACTTTGGAATTTTTGAAAGACTGGCTTTGAGGATGCTATAAATTACTCAAGTCGGCCCGAATTGTGTGGGTAAAATTGATACCTAGTCACTTTGAATAAGAATGTACTTACGTCTGGTCTAACATTTGGAAGAAATATCTAGTTATATGATAACAGGATATCGACATAACTTGAAGGAATTAAGAACGCTCTGAAGGAGTTCTGTTGTACAGAACGAAACGTTTCGGCTGGCTGTGGTACATAAACTTAAGGAAAATAAAAGCATTTGAATATACACCAAGATTCAGCGCTTCAATAGGGACTCTAAGTGATATGATTTGATTGACTTATTGTGCAAGTGGTGCTGTGCCAAACTTTGGAATATTCTCCACTACTCTCTACTACTTACTCTCTCCTACTCCACTACTCTCTAATACTCACTCTCTACTACTCATTCTCTACTACTCTACTACTCTCTACTACTCTCTCTCTACTACTCACTCCCTACTACTCACTATCTACTACTCTCTACTACTCACTCTCTACTACTCTCTACTACTCACTCTCTACTACTCACTCTCTACTACTCTCTACTACTCACTCTCTACTACTCTCTCTCTACTTCTCTCTACTACTCACTCTCTACTACTCACTCTACTAGTCACTCGCTACTACTCTCTATAACTCACTCTCTTCTACTCTCTCTCTACTAGTCTCTACTACTCACTCTACTAGGCACTCTCTACCACTCTCTACTATTCTCTCTCTCTGCTACTCACTCTCTACTACACTCTACTACTCACTCTCTACAACTCACTCTCTACTACTCTCTACTGCTCACTCTTTACTACTCGCTATTACTCACTCTCTACTCTCTACATCTCTACTCCTCTCTACTTCTCTCTCTACTAGTCTCTACCTCTCTACCGCTACCTTTCTACCTCTACCTCTTTACCTCTACACCTCTACCTTTCTACCTCTCTCTACACGCACACATATACACATATATATATATGCATATATATGCATATGCATTTATATATATGTATGTGTATATATATATATTCACTGAAAAAACCATAGGTTTCACACCAGTTATAGTTAGGTGGAAATTTTACTCGCATAAAACCATTGAAATTCCCATGTTATAGTTAGTTGGACTCACTATAACTTGCGCGTGCAATGCACTGCTGATGACGCCACATATTACATCACTCATGACATGGTCAGTGACATCACTCATGACATCACTCATGACATCTCAAATGACATCACTGATGACAACATCCTTGTGACAAAGTGGCATTCCTCCTATCAGCATAAAATAACCTTTGACACACACATTCTTAAAAAAGGAGAAACCAATACCAATGACAACAACTTATTAGGTAATTTCAATATCTACATACACATCCACTCATTCACCAACAGTTCTATATAGTCACTCATGCATGTACTTACTCATCATATGTACTCATACACCTATACATCCTGTTACACACTAATACTCATCCATATAGTTACTCACATACAAATTCACACATGCAAATAAACTATCAAAAAACCATTTACTTGATTATACTGCTATATGCACACCACTACACATACTTCTACAGAAACGGAAACATATTTACTCTCTTAAACAATCAATTATAAAAACACATACTCACTAACCCACCCATACACACAATCATCCACCCATACAGTCTTGCACACATGCTGTCTTCAAAATACATACAAATAGTGAGTCACTCATTCATGCATCTGTGCTCTAAGTAATATCCCCCACCGAACCATACAGACACTGATACTGATACTCAAAAAAACAACTAATAACCCATATACACACTCATGTAGCTACTCACCAACCCATGCATCCACTTATACACAAAGTGAGACACAGATACAGATATTTAAATATTTAAACATTACTCGCTAATATATGTATTCACTAAGATACATTTAATAAGTCAGTTAACCAATCAATTTTACACAAAAAAAACATCCATTTAGACATTTATTTACCCATTTATTCTTCCATCAACCTTTAGATATACATATATAAAAAATATTTATTTTTCAGAAAGATACACATTCACTGGAAGATGTCATCAGTGATGTCATTTGAGATGTCATTAGTGATGTCATGAGTGATGTCACTGACCATGTCATGAGGGATGTAATATGTGACGTCATCAGCAGTGCATTGCACGCGCAAGTTATAGTGAGTCCAACTAAGTATAACGTGGGAATTTCAATGGTTTTATGCGAGTAAAATTTCCACCTAACTATAACTGGTGTGAAACCTATGGTTTTTTCAGTGAATTTAATAGGTTTTTTAAATGCTAATTCCTAACTATAGCTGGTGTGAAACCTATGGTTTTTTCATTGAATATATATCTATACAAATAGAAACCGAAACATATAAATGTATAATGTCTATGGGATTTTTATAGTCAACAATGAATTGTTTACATCATTCGTGACTAATAGTGCTTTGTAGATCCAGACCCTATAACATTCAGTTTTCAGGTAATTTCATTTTACTTGGTATACATTTCAGTTTTGGGATTTCCATTTCTTGCTTTAGTAGGGGCTCCTACTATAAGTTTCTGTGCATTGAATATGTTTTTGGGATTATGTTGAATGTTTTTAATTACTTGATATTTTGCACTGAAAAATAGCACTTACACTTTATCTGATTATTTGCACTATGTTGTGATTGCTGCTCTTTACCTTTTTGCATTGGATTCTAGCATTTCATTAATCTATCAAAATTCAAATATTATGAATTAGCACTAAGCACTTTAAAATAACCCCACTGCGGGGTATATACAATCTTTTTTGAGCTTTTTCTAGTGGAAAAACTGTGAGAATTGTTCTATGAACTTTAAAGACAAGTTTATAGCAAGCACAATAGATATATTTATTTATTTATTGTAAATATGTAAATATGTATACATGTGGTACTTTGCATAATGTATTATAGTTGCGCAAATGTATATACTCACTATGAGTTTGATTGGTTCTTAAATGTATAGACTTTGGGCTATTAATTTGTAGTCCCTTGTTTGTTTTCTTGTAAAAAGCTCAATGAACTTGAAAAGGAGGCGTGATAATGTTAGTCCGCTCTTTGTGTTGATTATATAAATCCAATGCCAGGTAATGTGACCCTACCATGTGATCAAGACTGTAGGAACAGTCGAAACGCGTAATGGCGGACAGGCTCAGCAACATACCTAAATAAACACCCTGTTGTAAGCACTGAAGTTGGGTTCAACTCTTCATTCTTTCTTTGCTGATTGATTGAAATAATTGGTGGCACAGGCGTGTGCCGGAACGAGTTCTGTTTCATATACATATATATATATATATATATATATATATATATATATATATATATATATATATATATATATATATATATATATATATATATATATATATATATATATATATATACCGTATTTTCCGGCGTATAAGACGACCCGGCGTATAAGACGACCCCCTACTTTGCCTGAAAAATTTTAGGTTTTGTGCTATACTCGCCGTATAAGACGACCCCCCACTTCCAGCGCAGTCCAACGTAGTACTGCATAGCCATTCCGAGAATTTACCGGTACCGTATTTTGAACTTACCGTATTAGTCTAGTCCTCCTCCCTGTGGGTGAGCAGTAAGGCTTTATCAGTGGGCAGTGGGTACCTATAAGCGTTTATTTTACAAACTCAAAGACTGAACGCAAACAAATTGGTTGTATAAACAATCTTGCTTTACTCTGAATATTTTTATTTAAAACCATATCAAAAACTGTCACTTCTGAATATACCGGTACGGTACAGTAAACATAAATTAGTGCATGAAACAGTGCAAGTGGATTAAACGTTCCATAACTTTCCATAAATCCAAGCGATTTCTACAGGATTTACAACGTTCCCTTTAAAAGCCTTCAAAATCCTCCTCTTCGTCATCTGATCTCATAAGTAAGTCAATGAGATCTTGTGGTACATCTGTAAGGCAGTCATCGTATGGATCTTGTACCAATTCCGTATCAGATGATGTGGTCTCTTCTTCGGCATCCTCTTCACCTTCCCACAGATAGTCGTCCTCCATACCATCTAATGAATTTGATATGCCACACTTCTTGAAAGACTTTATTACAGTTTCTGCATCAATGTCGTTCCAGGCCTTTATAACAAAGGTGCACAAAACATCCAACTGTGGAGCACGCATGTTTCCTCCTTTTGTGAATGTTTTTTCACCGCTAACCATCCACTCATTCCACTGTTCTCGGATGCGATCTTTAAATGGCTTGTTTAGGCACACATCCAGTGGCTGCACCAACGATGTCAATCCTCCAGGTATAACTGCAGCATCTGTTTTTAGTCTTGCCAGCCTTTGCTTGGTGCTGGGAGTTAAATGAGCCCTGAACATATCCCACACCAGTAGACTACGTCTTTGTAGAAGTCCACCTGGTCGTCTGCTCCATACGTTATCAAGCCATAGCTTTACCCCTTCTTCATCCATCCATCCTTTCTCATTCACATGCACAAAACAACCAACAGGAAACTTGAGTTTCGGCATTGTTTTTCTTTTAAAAATAACCATTGGTCTCAGTTTGCCACCATCAGCTGTGCATGCAAGTACCACTGTGAAACTGGACTTCTCATGTCCTGTTGTTTTTATTAAAATTGTCTTTTCGCCTTTTTGATGGACAGTTTTGTTGGCAATCATATCGAAATTCATTGGAGTTTCATCCATATTTCCGATGCTACTTAGCGCATAGCCATGTTCATTGCGCAGCCTAATAACGTAGCGATGGAAGCTATGCATTTTGGCATCAAGATCCGCAGGTAATTTCTGGGCAATTTTTGTCTTTTGCCGCAATACTAGATTATGCCTTCCCAAGAATCTGGTACACCAGGATACAGTGGCCTTAAATCTGTGGCTGAGATCTGGATTAGATTTGGCCCACTGAAGTGCAACCAATCGGATTTTATTTCGGGTCACGACATACCCGCTTTGCCGATGCTCGGCCACCATGTCTGCCACATGCTTTTCCAGTTCTGGCCAATGTGGGGTGCCTCTTCTTAGTGCACACTTGCCCCTTGGCATACTCCGTAATGCTTTCTCATTTGCTCTCCAGGCCCAAACCATCTTTTCTGTCACTCCATATTGTCTAGCAGCAGCACAGTTATTATGTTCCGTGGCAAAATCCACAACTTTAAGTTTGTAACTGGCTTCATATTTCCTTCTTCTTGCCACTGCTGGAGCATTGCTGAGTTCTTCGCTGCCTGCCATTTGCACGGAATGTGCTGCAGGAGCCTTGCCTGGTTCTTCGCTGTCTGCCATTTGCACGGAATGTGCTGCTGGAGCCTTGCCGGGTTCTTGACTGTCAGCCATTTGCACTCGATGTACTGGTGCTGTACAGTATGAACAGGTGCAGAGACTGTCTTCAACACCACACGTACGGTACGGCAAATACGCTATCTGCTCACCAGACTGCCTTTCCTCTTCGCAACAACCAGCCAATCACGGCAAGTGCTCTACTGCCTTCGGTAACATTCGGGAACATTCTACAGTCCCCTTTCTATGCCACGCCCATGTCAAGGGGAGAGGTGCGCATGCCAAAACGTGCCAAACGTGCCAAACGTGTCAACACACTGGGCGCTGCCATCTTCGGCGCTGGCTGCCCATTACCATATACCGTGTTTCGGACGTCCTGCTGCCTCGTCCTGCTGCCTCGTCTGCCTGGGGATGTGCAAGCGGTCGGAGGCGCGTGTACAGCGGCAGCGGCAGTCGAGGTAAGACTCATGGCGCCATTTGCTCGCTTGTGAAGCGGTTTACACCGCGGACTGGGAGGGGGCGCTTCGCTCCTGCCCCCTCCCCAAGTAAGATTTTCATATGTGAAAGTACGTTAATGGTTTTGGTCCCTGAGTTGCTTCAATGTCACTGCCATTCTCAAATGGCATAAGTTCTGGATGTTGGGTGCCATAGTTCAGAGTTCTGAGCAGCGCTTGTAACACTGTCTGAAGCTTATTTCCACCTACTGCAGCATCACTATTCTCAAAGTAAGTGAGTGTCGTTTGTGGACCTGACTGCATTTGAAAACAATGTGATATGGTACCTCCCTAAACCGCTTGACGGAGGCCCCCGAGGGGCGGTGTGATGGCACGGACTCGGAGAAGACGCTTGGCGCCGACCCCCTCCCCAAGTCTTATAGCACCGGTTTAGCCTGAGATCGCCCCCGACTAGGCGGCCGGCTCCCAGGGTCCGGCGGAACTTTTTGCCTTTTGATGACTCTTCTATTCTGGACCTTGTCCCACAATCCGTTTGACCTGAAGACAAGCTGTAGTGGGGCGCCCCTTTACCGTTTTAGTTGCCATTCCGGCCGCTTTTGCTACACTGTGCCTCTTCCCCCATTCAGCTGTTTACCGCCCGCTCTTACGACTACAGCATCTCGCTCACCATGTAGTTGAGTTGCTCCCGCTCTTGCGATGCAACGATAAGCGACTGCCACAGGACTCTCAAAATGGCGGCCGGCTCTTCAGATTTGGGCGTGGTCCACTAAAATGGCCCTGGGACACCTTGGAACTCGGACGCTTCCCTGATAGGGCTTGGGTCCCATTCTCGAAAGCGTCCCCTCAGCCGTGAAGATTCTACAAAAGTCTTGGGGGCCCCCGACTACCGCAGGCTTCTGGTGGGGAGCGGCTGCCATGTTTACTCGTGGAATGGCCACGACGGACCTACGAGATGGTAGTGCTCTCATGCTGACGCCAGCTTTAGTCTGAAACATCCAGAAACACTGTAGACTACCAATTCGATCAGTTCCGGTAGCGCCCCAACATGACCCGGTAGAGAAGAACTTGCCCTCCCCTCTTTGACTGATGGTTCTTGTTGCCTGTCCCCTCTGTTGTCATTTTACAGAACTTTTTGGACTGCTGAAAGGGGTTGTGTTCCGAACGCTGGTTGGTGGAGACATTTTGACTATATTCTTGACCTACGTTGTCGCGTAATGCGTTATATGACACGCCGCGTTAGCGCACCCGGAAGTGATCCGGGGCGCGGCGCACAGCGCGTAACGTAAGCATAACAGGTCATGTGACTTGTTAATAAAACTTTTTATTGGTTCATTTTACTTTTGTTATTTTAATAATGAAAAGCTTGGTCATATGACCTAAAAAATACGCTTTTTATTGATTTCGAACTTTTTTTTTAAAAACATATATGTTATAATATTCCAGGCTAATGTACTTTTCCGGAAAATTTACAACTGTCCTGCAAGTAAAATATATTCCTTTTTCGAGAAAAAGGGCGTTTCTTCGTTCCATGACGGAGCCGTTGAGTAAAAGAGACTCGGCCTGCTGTCTTAGTCGCCGATACGCCTGATTATCAGATTCTTATCGATCACTTTATGTTGCAGGAGTGGAAAACACAACTGCCCTTGACCATTTATCTTTACTGCGTTCCTACATATTATACCTTTTATCCGTCATGTAATTGGACTGCTTTATTTCACTTGCCTTTTACTGATTCGAAAACAGTGACTAAAAGTAAAAACTTTACCAATGTAAATACTACTACCATGTTTTGTTTTAAAAACCTTTATTGTGAAAATGTCAGTATACAAATATGGGCCTATAACCTCGTGGGCCGGCCACGGAGCAAACTGAAATCGTATATGATGAGGAGACATTTACATTATAGAGGAACGTAACGAGCGAGCCATTAGGTTGCAAGAACTAAGGTGTCTAACAGTTGCGGAATCGGTGGACGTACATTTTGTAATTAAAATATGACAGGGCCACTTACAAAAAAGTTATCTAGATATACATTTGCGTGCAAGTACCATGGGTGACGTTAATTCGAACTTTCAATAGTACAGTAATCAATAACACATCAGAACTTAATATCAATAGGGATGTCGAAATATTCAATCAATTCTCGTCCCCGCCCGCCATGAGCATCAAAACTGCATTCATATCTCGTGATATCAAGGTTGTTCAACCAGTACACAACAAGGAGTTACGAGTCCCATTTATACCGGCGCCATTTTGGGCGAGGCCGGGCAGGTCCAAGATATAGTCAAAATGTCTCCACCAACCATCGGCCAGACCAGAACCCCTTTCGGCCCTTTATGCTACAAGATGGTGTCTTCCATTCAGAAAATATTGTTGGCAGCATTTTGAAAGGAAAGATAAACAGCCGTTCTCCTAGTGAGTCTCACATTGTTACATTTAGGAAGAATGTTGAAGAGTAGTATGTGGAAAATCTGAAGCCATTTTTCTACAAACTCTCAATCAGCCTTGGATGGAAAAAAAAATCCTGAAGAATGTACAAACTGAAAACCAATTTTTGTCTGTATAGCATCAACAGCAACGCTTGAGTCAGCTTTGTGTCAAGCCGCCATTTTGATTCAATCAATAACGTCCCCCTGCACACATTCAGGGACCTGGTCGTGTCTTCAGATGAAACGGATTGTGGGACAAGAAGCAAAAAGGAAAAGGAAAAAAGTTCCGCCAGACCTCGGGAGCCGGCCGCCTATGTCATGTGCGACCTTTGGCCACACCAGGGCAATAGTGAAGCTGCAGCAGGTGCAAATAAGCTTCAGACAGTCTTACAAGCACTGCTCAGAACTCTCAACTATGGCACTCAACATCCAGGACTTGCCATTCGGATCTTGGCGCCTTGTGCTGGTTCCGACCTATTCACACATCGGTCCACTACTGACATCACCTCATAAGCCAACGGGGCACCCCACGCCGACTTTCGGCGCAGCATTGTAGGATGGCCACACCAGTGCGGCAACTTGCTGGACACCACCTCGGTGCCATCCGGATCTCGGCGCATTCGAGTCACTGTACCGCAAGAGCGGGAGAACCTCAGCTGGACACGCCGTCTTTCGGCGCAGCATTGTAGGATGGCCACACCAGTGCGGCAATTTGCTGGACACCACCTCGGTGCCTTTCGGATCTCTGCGCGTTCGAGTCACTGTACCGCAAGAGTGACCGCAACTCAGCTGGACACGCCATCTTTCGGCGCAGCATTGTAGGATGGCCACACCAGTGCGGCAATTTGCTGGACACCACCTCGGTGCCATCCGGATCTCGGCGCGTTGTGCTGCCTTCGGCCTACTGTAGCCGCAAGTGCGGACGCAACTCAGTTGGACGGCGAGTGAAAAGATAAGGGGCGCCCCACTGCAGCCGAGGAGCCTCCATCTTGGGGGAGACGCACAGCCCCCACTGACTGACGCGACCTCACAGGCCAATGGGGCGCCCCACACCGATTTTCGGCGCGGCATTGTAGGATAGCCACACCAGTGCCATACGGATCTCGGCGCGTTGTGCTGCCTTCGGCCTATTCGCACATCGGTCCGCTACTGACGCCGCCTCACGTGCCAACGGATTTTCTACGCTTTTTGTAGCCCTATGCCGCATAACAGGTCATGTGACTTGTTTATAAAACTTTTCATTGGTTCATTTTACTTTTGGTTTCCTAAAGATGGAAGGCTTGGTCATATGACCTAAAAATAACACTTTTCATTGGTTTAGAACATTTTTTTTCCCAAACGATGAAAGCCCCACCTTGTTTCTGGATGTTTCAGACTGAAGCTGGCGTCAGCATGAGAGCACCACCATCTCGTGGCTCCGTCGTGGTCATTCCGTGAGCAATCATGGCAGCCGCTCCCCACCGGAAGCCTGCAGGAGTCGAGGGCCCCCAAGACTTTTGTAGAATCTTCACGGCTGAGGGGACGCTTTCGAGAATGGACCCCAAGCCCTAGCAGGCAAGAGTCCGAGTTCCAAGGGGTCCCAGGGCCATTTTAGTGGACCAGGCCCAAAACCGAAGAGCCGGCCGCCATTTTAAGAGTCCTGTGGCAGTCGCCTATCGCTGCACTACAAGAGTGGGAGCAACTCAACTACATGGTGAGCGAGACGCTGTAGCCGCAAGAGCGGGCGCAACTCAGCTGGATGGCCGCCACCTGGGGAGGCCCGTTCACGCCGCCTCCCCCACGCCCCCCCCCCCGGGCCGCCCCACGCCAATTTTCGGAGCAGCATTGTAGGATACCAAAACCAGTGCGGCAGTTTACTGGACATCACCTGGATGCCATCCACATCTCAGCGCGTTCTGCTGCCTTGGGACTATTCGCACAACAGACCGCTACTGACGAGGCCTCCCCCCGCACCACCCGGGACGCCCCACGCTGTTTTTCTGAGCTGCATTGTAGGATCCCAAAAACCAGTGCGGCACCCAGGTGACATCACCTGGGTGCCGTCCAGAACTCAGCACGTTGTGCTGCCTTGGGACTATTCACAGAAAAGACAGCTTCTGACCATTGTTGCTTTTTTTTGTCAAAAATGTTTAAATGTTTTTACAGTTTTTGTTCCGTTTGTTATATTTAAAAGTTAATAAAGTTTTATAATCCTACTTTGTTGGAGTGCTATATATTTTTAAAAAACCGGGTGAATGGGGCCTTGAATCGGGTTATTGTCATGTGTGGGCTTTGCAAGTGTACTGCTACAGGATCGGACATTTCAAACTCAAATGCACGTTCTTTTTCTTACCTTTCCGAAGCATGGAGCGCAATGGCAGGCAGAGAAAGGGTGATGCAAGTGTTGAACACTGCCTGGCCTGGCAAGTTGCTGGCAGTGCCCCCCCCCGCCCGCTCCTGAAAGAGGACACACACACACCGCCGCCCCGAGTACTTCACAGATCTTTAAAAGACCGTGCGCTTGTTCATGAGGCTTAAATGGTTTATCGACCCCTTCTAGAACCCCTGCATCGACCCTCTGACGTTTCCTGGAAGAATTACCACGTAACACAATACCAAGCCTTGTCAGCTGAAACCCCCGAGGAATAGTGGGGCATATTATCAAGAGGGTTTATCTCCGCTTTTTTGGCTTTAAAAGCCAAGAAAGCGGAGATAAAATTATCTCCCTATTACCAAGCTGTCGCTAACACCAGTTAGTGACAGCTAAAATGAGATAGCGACCATCTTGGGCCCCGCTTTGCATGTCAGTGATATTTATCACTAATGACATGCAAAGTGGGCGTGCCAAGATGTTAGCGACTGGAAACAGTCCCTAACATCGCTATCTCCTATTACCAACTTTTGGAGATATTCGCGCTAAGCGCGAATATCTCCAAAAGCTAACGCCTGCCCTGAGCAGTTCTTAGCCATGTTATCCAATGGGAGGTGGATAACATGGCTAAGAGCATTTGCTCGATAATGCATGAATATCGCTGACTTTTCAGCGATATTCATGCATTGCGGCTGTTTTTTATCGCATTTGCGATAAATCTTGCTAATAGCAAGGTTTATCTGCGATAAAAATCGCCGATGTGCGGCGATAATTTTTGTCTCTAAACAAGTTAGAGACAAAAATTATCGCTAGTTGTTGGTAATATGCCCCCCGGGTTTTTGCTTGCAGAAATCGGGAGGCGGGAGACTAGCACTGAAATCAGTAGTCTCACGCCTGAATCGGGAGGGTTGGCATGTCTGGATTCTCTACAGCTGGGGCCATAAACTACATCCGCAGGGCTAGGTGATAGCCTGGGACCGGCCTGGCATCTAAAATGGCTGCCGTGCACGACAAAATTGTGGCATTAGAAAAAAGGCAAGATGGCGCAGACAATGTTTATCAATAAGGATTCATTTATAACAAAATATTTTATCGTACTGACGAATTGGCGGTCAACACTTCCTGATTTCCATCGAATCGAACGTTAACAGACGTCACGCAGCAAAAAAAAAAAAGCTCACGCACAGCCGCTGGAAGACATGTATCAACATATATGAGCCTCCTCAGCCACCCTCAGAAAACATAAGGGATTAGGATACGTCTCCCGCACCCCATTATACCTAGTAATTTAATTAAAACGAAGCACAAAATGGCGAATTCCCGTTTCGCTACCAGTTTGCGGCCCAGTTCGCGGCCCGTGAAGCGCTTCTACCGTGAAAAATTATTTTTTTTTTATTTTCCCCACGGGACCCTTTAATAACCCCACCAACATTCCTAGGGGGTCAAGAGGGGTAGACCTTGCCCCCTTTCATTAAATTCCCCCTTCGTTTTTCACCTCTTCTTCTCTCTCGATCCTACCGAGAGATAAGATGGCGGCCGCTCCGGACTGTTTAGAATGTTGACAGACACCGGGGAGCCAATCAGCTTCGCATCGCAAAGTTCCGTTTCGCGAAAAGTAAGCGGACCGGAGCGCAGCCCGGAGCGCTGTTACAGATATATATCTTGTTTTGAACGTTAATTTCTCAAAATCCACTGGAGCACATATATTGAGACCTAGCAAAGGCACATCGGGCTAACAGTCCCTACAATTTTGCCAAGTTTCGTGCAAATCCATTCAGCCGTTCGAGCTAAAAGTGAGGCCAAAGGCCCTATGGAAATTAACATGGGAAAAACGCGTTTTGGGACCCCCCTTTTTTCTCGGCCCCCCCTTGACGAAACCCCCCCAAATATTCAGGGGCTGCTCAGAAACAAAATGTGCCATTTTCCTGAAAATTTCAGCCAATTCCGTCCACAAACGCCAAAGTTATTAGACAAAGAATTTTCAAAAGTTCCATAGAGAAAAGGGGGGTCCCAAAACGCGTTTTTCCCATGTTAGCCCGATGTGCCTTTGCTAGGTCTCAATATATGTGCTTCAGTGGATTTTGAGAAATTAACGTTTAAATCAAGATATATATCTGTAACAGCGCTCCGGGCAGCTATCCGGTTAGCGAACTTTTCGCGTATCGGAACTTTGTGATGCGAAGCTGATTGGCCCTCCGGTGTCTGTCAACATTCTAAACAGTCCGGAGCGGCCGCCATCTTATCTCTCGGTAGGATCGAGAGAGAAGAAGAGGTGAAAAACGAAGGGGGAATTTAATGAAAGGGGGCAAGGTATACCTCTCTTGACCCCCTAGGAATGATGTTGGGGTTATTAAAGGGTCTCGTGGGGAAAATAAAAAAATATATATTTTTCACGGTAGAAGCGCTTCCCGAGCCGCGAACTGGGCCGCAAACTGGTAGCGAAACGGGAATTCGCCGTTTTGTGTTTCGTTTTAATTAAATTACTAGGTATAAGGGTGCGGGAGACGTATCCTGACCCCTTATGTTTTCTGAGGGTGGCTGAGGAGGCTCATATATGTTGATACATGTCTTCCAGCGGCTGTGCGTGAGCTTTTTTTTTTTTTTGCTGCGTGACGTCTGTTAACGTTCGATTCGATGGAAATCAGGAAGTGTTGACCGCCAATTTGTCACTGCGATAAAATATTTTGTTATAAATGAATCCTTATTGATAAACATTGTCTGCGCCATCTTGCCTTTTTTGTCCAATGCCACAATTTTGTCGTGCACGGCAGCCATTTTAGATGCCTTGACCAGGCCCACTCTCTGCACGCCGTCGATTCTCAGCACGGCTCCGCACCCTCGCAAGCATCTCCCCCACGCACTGGTCACCCCCGCTCTCTCTCTCATGCATGGGCCATATACTTCCCCCCATCTGCGCTGCTCTTCTCTGAGAATCACACCCTGTGCCCGCCCGACACCTCCCTTTCACCCTATTCACTACCGCACCCTCTGACACTCCTCTTCCTCTGTGTCCGATTGTCCAGGCCGGACCCAGGCTATCACCTAGCCCTGCGGATGTAGTTTATGGCCCCAGCTGTAGAGAATCCAGACATGCCAACCCTCCCGATTCAGGCGTGAGACTACTGATTTCAGTGCTAGTCTTTCGCCTCCCGATTCCTGCAAGGAAAAATCCGGGGGCATATTACCAACAACTAGCGATAATTTTTGTCTCTAACTTGTTTAGAGACAAAAATTATCGCCGCACATCGGCGAATTTTATCGCACATAAACCTTGCTATTAGCAAGGTTTATCGCAAATGCGATAAAAAACGGCCGCAATGCATGAATATCGCTGAAAAGTCAACGATATTCATGCATTAGCGAGCTAATGCTCTTAGCCATGTTATCCACCTCCCATTGGATAACATGGCTAAGAACTGCTCAGGGCAGGTGTTAGCTTTTGGAGATATTCCCGCTTAGCGCGAATATCTCCAAAAGTTGGTAATAGGAGATAGCGATGGTTAGGGACTGTTTCCAGTCGCTAAAATCTTGGCACGCCCACTTTGCATGTCATTAGTGATAAATATCACTGACATGCAAAGCGGGGCCCAAGATGGTCACTATCTCCTTTTAGCTGTCACTAACTGGTGTTAGCGACAGCTTGGTAATAGGGAGATAATTTTATCTCTTTTTTTTTTGGCTTTTAAAGCCAAAAAAGCGGAAATAAACCCCCTTGATAATATGCCCCACGATTTCTCGGGGGTTTCAGCTGACAGGGCTTGGTATTGTGTTACGTGCTAATTCTTCCAGGAAACGTCAGAGGGTCGATGCAGGGGTTCTAGAAGGGGTGATAAACCATTTAAGCCTCATGAACAAGCGCATGGTCTTTTAAAGATTTGTGAAGTACTCGGGGCGGCGGTGTGTGTGTGCCCTCTTTCAGGACCGGGCGGGGGGGGCACTGCCAGCAACTTGCCAGGTCAGGTAGTGTTCAACACGTGCATCACCCTTTCTCTGCCTGCTATTGCGCTCCATGCTTCGGAAAGGTAAGAAAAAGAACGTGCATTTGAGTTTGAAATGTCCGATCCTGTAGCAGTACACTTGCAAAGCCCACACATGACAATAACCCGATTCAAGACCCCATTCACCCGATTTTTTAAAAATATATAGCACTCCAACAAAGTTGGATTTTAAAACTTTATTAACTTTTAAATATAACGAACGCAACAAAAACTGTAAATATATTTAACCATTTTTTGAAATTAACCAGAACTATAACGATAACAACAACAACAACAATAATATAACTTTTATGCCTAAATTACGCAAACATTTAGCTAATCTGCTAAAGGGGGGAGTCGCCATTTCTTTACAATAATCAATAATGAAAAATCCACATCAATAGGGTTGTCCGTTTTCTCGATGCAGCACTATAGTGCAACATACACAGCACCTGGGGTGTCAAGAGTGAACAGGTCTTTCTTTGTTCCTTAAGATGTTATCTGTGTCAACCTCTTCCGAGAATGCTGATGCGTTAGGATTTCCTTGTGTTTCTTAATAGCATTGGTGTCTGCACACTTCTTTGTCAATTCTGTGAAGATGATAACTGCTTCATAAACAGACGATATCTTTGTTTAGTCATTAGTGTTAAGTGTGTCTGAAACTACAGTGCCCTTCTGTTTTTTTTTCTTCAGGCTCTACAGAGTTTTGTGTGTTGTTCTTTTGAGCGACAATTATTCCAGAGGTTTCAGGTTTACTTGTTTTGTCCTGCAGTGAGTTAACAGCTTTAGAGACTTCATGTTTATTTGCTATGTCCTGCTGTTCGTCAACTGCTTCAGAGACGTTAGCCTCATTTGTTATGTTTGACTAGATCCTGGACCTGCCCGGCCGTGCCCAAAATGGTGCCGGTGTAAATGGGACTCGTAACTGCTTGTTGTGTACTGGTTGCCCAACCTTGATATCACGAGATACATATGCAGTTTTGAAGCACATGGCGGAGGCTTGTCTGCTGTAGTGGGGCGCCCCTTTATCGCTTCAGTCGCCATTCCGCCCGCTTTTGCTACACTGTGCCTTTTCCGCCATTCAGCTGTTTAGCGCCCGCTCTTACGGCTACAGCGTCTCGCTCACCATGTAGTTGAGTTGCTCCCACTCTTGCGGTGCAGCGATAGGCGGCTTCCACAGGACTCTTAAAATGGCGGCCGGCTCTTCGGATTTGGGCCTGGTCCAGTAAAATGGCCCTGGGACACCTTGGAACTCGGACGCTTGTCTGCCAGGACTTGGGTTCCATTCTCGAAAGCGTCCCCTCAGCCTTGAAGATTGTACAAATGTCTTGGGGGCCGTCGACTCCCGCAGGCTTCCGGTGGGGAGCGGCTGCCATGATTGCTTGCGGAATGGCCACGACGGAGCTACGAGATGGTGGTGCTCTCATGGTGACGCCAGCTTCAGTCTGAAACATCCAGAAACAAGGTGGGGCTTTCATCGTTTGGGAAAAAAAATGTTTTAATCCAATGAAAAGTGTTATTTTTAGGTCACATGACCTAGTCTTACATCATTAGGAAAACAAAAGTAAAATGAACCAATGAAAAGTTTTATTAACAAGTCACATAACCTGTTATGCTTACGTTACGCGCTGCGCGGCGCGCTCTGGATCGTTTCCGGGAAGCTGCGCCTTGCGCACCGGAGCACTTCCGGGTGCGCTAACGCGTCGCGTCATATGACGCATTACGCGACAATGCAGGTCCAGAATATAGTCAAAATGTCTCCACTAACCAGCGGTCGGAATACAACCGCTTTCAGCAGTCCAAAAAGTTCGGTTAAATCTTAAGAGCGGGAGCAACTCAACTACATGGTGAGCGAGACGTTGTAGTCGCAAGAGCGGGCGGTAAACAGCTGAATGGCGGAAGAGGCACAGAGTACCAAAAGCGGGCGGAATGGCAACTAAAACGGTAAAGGGGCGCCCCGCGACAGCGTGTCTTCAGGTCAAACGGATTGTGGGACAAGGTCCAGAATGGAAGAGTCATCAAAAGGGAAAAAATTCCGCCGGACCCCGGGAGCCGGCCGCCTATGCCGGGGGCGATCTCAGGCCACACCAGGGCAACACGACTTGGGGAGGGGGCAGGAGCCAAGCGCCCCCTCTCAGTCCGTGCCATCTCACCGCCCCTCGGGGGCCTCCGTCAAGCGGTTTAGGGAGGCACCGTATCACATTGTTTTCCAATGCAGTCAGGTCCACAAATGGACCCCACTTACTTTGAATAGTGAAGCTGCAGCAGATGCAAATAAGGTTTAAACAGTGTTACAAGAGCTGCTTAGAACTCTGAAGTATGGCACTCAACAACCAGGACTTATGCCATTTGTGTAAGGCAGTGACATGGAAGCAACTCAGGGACAAAAAGCATGAACGAACATTCACGTATGAAAATCTTATTTGGGGAAGGGGTAGAATCCAAACGCCCCCTCCCAGTTTGCGCCACTACACCGTATGTGGAAAATCTGAAGCCATCGTTCTACAAACTCTCAACGCTTGCTATCAGTGCATGAGTTTCATGCTCGATCGATTGAGCTAGCCGGATCGGGCAATAAAAAGTATAAAATAGTTATGTAAATAGTTATTTAATAAAATGTTTTACCCTGTTTCTTTGCTGGTGTGTTGTCTATATTTATAATATTTGCATAGGGTTTGTCGTTATTTTGGGCGGGGTGGGTGGCGGAGTCGAGCTGTCTTGCAGCCCTCATGGTGTGGAGCTCAGTTCATTTCACTATTTTCGTATTTCTCATGAAGGGTTGTTCCTAATGTTTGTATTTTACCGAGGTCAAAAAGAGATCGAATTAGTGGTCTACTGATTTTGCTCGATTACTTTTATTTTTTTACACGATTTTTCACTATCTGCAAAGACTAAACAGAGTATTGCGACTTTGTGCTTGTTTGTAAATAGAGAATGATCCAAAGAGAACCAATTCTAAAACAGTAAATGCTTGGATAACAATCAATCAAATGGAGAGACAAGCAGGTACGATGGATTACAACGGGGGTAAAGGTCTGCGTTAACTACCCTTCACTATCTGCAAAGAGAGAGTACTACTAACAGAAAAGAGGGGAGTGGGGGGGGGCAGCGTTCAAAGCACATCAGCGTGCATAAACACGAAAACGTTTTTACCTATCACGTACTTGACATTTGACAGCTTTTGATATTTGCTATTAAAAAACCATTGAAATTCACAGAAAAAACCATAGGTTATAGTCGATATATAGTTAGGAATTTGCATTTACAAAACCTTGAAAATTCAATGAAAAAACCATTGGTTTTAGGCCATATATAGTTAGGGATTTGCATTTACAAAACCTTATTTTACTCGCATAAAACCATTGAAATTCCATATATAGTTAGATGCGCTAACTATATATAACGCACCCGCAATCCACTGCTGATGATGTCACATATTACATCATTCATGACATGGTTAGTGACATCACTGATGACATCACTGATAAGCACTAATAATACTTTCTATGACAAAATATACCCCCTCATTTTATTCCTTTTTCAATTAAATGTTTTAAGAGTTACCACTTTATTCCAATCATGATGGCTTCAGGTGTGCTATACCTTTGTAATAAGTAGGACTGTTAGCGCTCTAGTTGTTCTTTAGAACACTCTAGGAGGCTGCAGTAGAACACAAAGGAATCAACTGACAGTCTCTGTCCTTGTTGGATGTACATGTTTTACTGAGAATGTCAGACTTCATTCTCACATGACTGAGAAAGATAATGTGAATTTACAGAAAATATGCTTTCAGTTTAGCTTATAGATTCCCTTCCAAACCACAGTGGGAAAAGCATGAGATAATAGTTTTCTTTCAAACATGATTCATGATATCACAGCAGAAGGCTTTTTCACATAGTAAAATCACCTTAGAACACACCACAATTCCTAAAATGAGAATGGTACCATCAACAAATGATTTATAATGTAACTAAAGTACTAAAACCCTCTATTAACTACAATGCTTTTTAATGAGGTGCTATCATGTATATTGGTCCCAAGATGGCTGCCAACACTTCTTGGATGAAGTGCTGACAGCCAATCAGATCAGATGTGTGGTTAGGCTCCGCCCAGATATATATTTGTTTTTGAAGTTACGTTTCATAAGAACCACTGGAGCAATTTTCACCAAACATAGCAAAGGCACATCTGCGTACCAGTCCCTACAATTTTGCAAAGTTTGGCGTTATTACGTTCAGCGGTTCGGGCTGTAGACTTGTCAGACCGTCCTATGGAAATTAACATGAAAACACTTTTTGGGACCCCCCTTTTTTCTCAGCCCCCACTTCACGAATCCCCTCGAAACTTTCAGGGAAGGAGCGGAGCGGAGCTGGCCAAAATTTTGGAAAATTACACGCAAATTCCTCAACCGGCGCCAAAGTTATTCCCAATAGAATGTTGCGGATTTCCTATGGTAGCTAATCCTAACTATATATACCTACTGGCTATCGCCAGTAGGTAATATAAATATGTATACATATAATTGTACTTACCAACAAAAGAGAAGACAGAATTGTGTAAGACAAGAAGAGAAGAACATTAGACGCAATCTAAAAACTTAGAAAGGAAAAATGTAAGATCAAATCATTTAGCTATATGACTGGAAATACAGGTAACAGGGATTCTTCTACAAGGGTCTTTCACATAGTTAGCTACTGAATTTACATGTGTGTTTTGTTTTTGCAGGAGAATAACAGTAACTGTATTACCACATAGAAATGATGCTGGACAATCCTTATTTCCATATACAAACCCTATAGAGAGCAGCAAGCCACTGTGGATTGACAGGTATTCAAGGAAGGTACTAGTAATAGTTTTCCTGTGCAAATTGTAGTTGTTGTCACATAATGTATTTAGGTTACAGGCTATCTTAAGGAGCACAACTCGAGACCAGTCCAGAAGAAGTGAAGCAGTGGCAGTCTCTATTTTATTCCAACCCCCCTTTCCCCCTCTTTGCTACTCGTGAGCCTTGGTGTTTATGGTAGTGAGGTAGGGGATTGAGGAATTATCATCCGCTCCTGTGGAACATCAAGATCAGGTTTAGGTACTTGACACCCTCACTTGACGAAATACCCTGAAACCTCTAGAACAGCAGCTGAAGTGAGCATTGCAACACATTTTAGATATTTTGTTAAGGTTTGTTCAATGGCACCAAAGTTGGTGGCCAAAAAAAAAAAAAAATTCTCCTATGGAAACTAGGTAATAACTATAGCTACCTACTGGTGACTGCCAGTATATTATCTGACACTATATATATATATATATATATACATATACATATATATATATATATATATATATATATATATATATATATATATACATATACATATACATATATATATATATATATATATATATATATATATATATATATATATATATATATATATATATATATATATATATATATATATATATATATATATATATATATATATATATATATATATATATATATATATATATATATATATATATATATATATATATATATATATATATATATATATATATATATTCACTGAAAAAACCATAGGTTTCACACCAGTTATAGTTAGGAATTAGCATTTAAAAAACCTATTAAATTCACTGACAAAACCAGTTATAGTTAGCTGGAAATTTTACTGATATAAAACCAATGAAATTCCACGTTATAGTTAGTTGGACTCACTATAACTTGCGCGTGCAATGCACTGCTGATGACGTCACATATTACATCACTCATGACATGGTCAGTGACATCACTCATGACATCACTGATGACACCATCCAGTGAATATGTGTCTTTCTGAAAAATAAATATTAGTGAGTAATGTTTAAATATTTAAATATATATATTAGTGTTTCACTTTGTGTATAAGTGGCTACATGTGTTGGTAAGTAGCTACATGCGTATGTATATGGGTTATTAGATGTTTCTCTTAGTATCAGTATGAGTGTCTATATGGTTTGGTGGGGGTATTACTTAGCACATAGATGCATGAGTGACTGACTCTCTGTTTGTATGTGTTTTGCAGGACAGTATGGGTGGATGAGTGTGTATATGTGTTTGTTAGTGAGTGAATGACTGTCTCACTAGTGTCTTTATCAGTAACTACATATGTTTTAATCTAGTATATGTGAATATTGATGTATATAAGTGAGTATATGTGAGAGTAAGAGATTGTAAGAGTTCCTGTTTAAATAAGTATGTGTTTCTATAAGTGATTGTTTAAGAGAATAAATATGTGTAATTTTCAATACAAGTAAGGTGGAAGTGTGTGTATAACTCTATATTCAAATAAATGGATGTTCAATAGTTTATTTGCACGTGTGAGTATGTGTGTGAGTAACTTTTGGATGACTGTCGGTGTGTAACAGGATGTATAGGTGTATCACTTCATATGATGAGTGAGTATATGTATGAGTGACTATATAGAACTGTTGGTGAATGACTGGATGTGCATATAGATGGTGGAATTACTGAATTGCTTGTTGTAACTGATATGGGTATCTCCATTTTTTTTTTAAATTTCAGTTTCTATTTTTGAATATGTGTTTCAAGGGTTACATTACAGTGAAAGGAGGTCTGTCACTATGTCACAAGGATGGTGTCATCAGTGATGTCATGAGTGATGTCACTGACCATGTCATGAGTGATGTAATATGTGACGTCATCAGCAGTGCATTGCACGCGCAAGTTATAGTGAGTCCAACTAACTATAACGTGGAATTTCATTGGTTTTATATCAGTAAAATTTCCAGCTAACTATAACTGGTTTTGTCAGTGAATTTAATAGGTTTTTTAAATGCTAATTTCTAACTATAACTGGTGTGAAACCTGTGGTTTTTTCAGTGAATTTCAAAGGTTTTTTTAATGCTAATTCCTAACTATATAAGACCTGAAAGCCCACCAGGAATCTCCAGTATGCGCCAGGGGACTGCATTGCAGAGAGGTGTAATGAAGCCACAACCCTTTTTACACCTCTCTGCAACGCAGCCCCCGTGCATGTTTGAAGAGGGGAAACTAATTCCCCTTGCATACTGGGGGCCCCTGGGGGCCAATTAGCCCACCTGGAACCTCCAGTATGCGCCTGGAGCTGCATTGCAGAGGTGTAATGAGACTATGCCCCTTGTTACACCTCTCTGCAACGCAGCCCACTGCCGTGTTTGCAGAGGGGGAACTAATTCCCCTTGCATACTGGGGGTCCCTGGGGTCAACTAGTCCACCAGGAGCCTCCAGTATGCGCGAGGGAGCTGCATTGCAGAGAAGTGTAATGAGGCCACACCCTTGTTACACCTCTCTGCAATGCAGGCCACTGGCGCCTTTGCAGAGGGGGGACTAATTTCCCTTGCATACTGGGGGTCCCTGGATCATATCTGCCCAAACACCGATATTCCGAACGATTGTAAATGACTTTTCTTGAGAAAGATTTGGATTTGGATTATCATGTCCTATACTTTAGAATTTTTGAAAGACTGACTTTGAGGATGCTATAAATTACTCAAGTCTGCCCGAATTGTGTGGGTAAAATTGATACCTAGTCACTTTTAATAAGAATATACTTATGTCTCGTCTAACATTTGGAAGAAATATCTAGTTATATGACAACGGGATACCGACATAACTTGAAGGAAATAAGAACGCCCTGAAGAAGTTCTGTTGTACAGAACGAAACGTTTTGGCTGGCTGTGGTACATAAACTTAAGGAAAATAAAAGCATTTGAATATACACCAAGATTCAGCGCTTCAATAAGTACTCTAAGTGATATGATTTGATTGGACTCATTGTGAAAGTGGTGCTGTGCCAAACTTTGGAATATTCTCCACTACTCTCTACTACTTACTCTCTCCCACTCTCTACTACTCACTCTCTACTGCTCTCTACTACTCACTCTACTACTTACTCTCTACTACTCTCTACTACTCAGTCTCTACTACTCACTCTCTACTACTCTCTACTACTCACTCTACTATTCACTCTACTACTCTCTACTACTCACTCTGCTACTCTCTCTACTGCTCTCTACTACTCTCTACTACTCACTCTCTACTCTCTATTACTCACTCTCTACTCTCTACCTCTCTACCTCTCTACCTCTACCTCTCTACCTCTCTACCTCTCTCTACACGCACACATATAGACATATATGCATATATATATATGTGCATATGCATTTATATATATGTATGTGTATGTATAAAAAAAACAACTAAACATTTTTTTTTCTAATCAGCTACTTTTAAAACTGTCATTCTTTTTCCCCATGGTACACTCCCCGGTACGCTCCCCGGTGCGCGTACCGGGCGCTCCCCCCGCGAAAATCAAAAAAAAAAAAATTTTTTTTTTTGCCCCGTGGGGCCCTTTTATGGCCCCCACATCAAACCTAGGGGGTCAAGGGGGGGTCTACTCTGCCCCATTATGGTCATTTCCCCCTTTGTTTGGGCCACCTCTTGTGTCTCGATCCTACCGAGACACAAGATGGCGGCCGCTCCGGACTGTTTAGAATGTTTACAGACACCCCAGAGCCAATCAGCTTTCTGCGCGCAAGTCGCGTGGCGCGCCCGGTGCGCGTACCGCGCGCTCCCCCCGCGAAAATCAAAAAAAAAAAATTTTTTTTTTTGCCCCGTGGGGCTCTTTTATGGCCCCCACATCAAACCTAGGGGGTTAAGGGGGGTCTACTCCGCCCCCTTATGGTCATTTCCCCCTTTGTTTTGGCCACCTCTTGTGTCTCGATCCTACCGAGAAACAAGATGGCGGCCGCTCCGGACTGTTTAGAATGTTTACAGACACCCCAGAGCCTATCAGCTTTCTGCGCGCAAGTCGCGTGGCGCGCCCGGTGCGCGTACCGGTGCGCTTACCGGAGCGCTGCTATAGATATATATATTTTTTTGAACCTTAATTACTCAAAATCCACTGGAGCACATATCTTGAGACATAGCAAAGGCACATCGGGCTACCAGTCCCTACAATTTTGCCAAGTTTGGTGGAAATCCATTCAGCCGTTCGGGCTAAAAGTGAAATCGACCGCCCTATGGAAATTAACATGGGGAAAACGCGTTTTGGGACCCCCCTTTTATCTCGGCCCCCGCTTGACGAATCCCCCCCAAACTTTCAGGGAAGGACCGGAACGCCGCGAGGCCATTTGGAGGACATTTTCAGGCAGATTCGTCAACCGGCGCCAAAGTTATTCCAAATAGAATTTTCAGATTTAACATTGAAAAAAATCCTAACTATAACTACCTACTGGCGACCGCCAGTAGGTAATATATATATATATATATATATATATATATATATATATATATATATATATATAACCTACTGGCGGTCGCCAGTAGGTATATATAGTTAGGACCTAGTTACCATAGGAAATTCCGAACATTCTATTGGGAATAACTTTGGCGCCGATTGAGGGATCTGCCTGGAATTTTCCTTAAATTTGCCTCGCTGCGCTCCGCTCCTTCCCTAAAAGTTTTGGGGGGATTCGTCAAGCAGGGGCCGAGAAAAAAGGGGGGTCCCAAAACGTGTTTTCCCCATGTTAATTTCCATAGGGACATTCTGACAAGGCTACAGCTGGAACGGCTGAACAGAATTATACCATATTTGGCAAAATTATAGGGACTGGTATGCAGCAGTGCCTTTTGTATGTTTGGTGTAAATCCCTCCTGTAGTTCTTGAGAAAATCGAATTTGAAATTTTTCAAATGGCATTTTCTATGGGACCTTTAGACACGGCTACAGCCAGAACGGCTGAACGGAATTACACCAAACTTGGCAAAATGGTAGGGACAGGTATGCAGTAGTGCCTTTTCTATATTTGGTGAAAATCCCTCCAGTAGTTGTTGAGGAAATTGAATCTGATCAAATTATATATCTATATGCGCTCAACATTCTATTGGGAGTAACTTTGGCGCCGATTGAGGAATCTGTGTGTAATTTTCCAGAATTTTGGCCAGCTCTGCTCCGCTCCTTCCCTGAAAGTTTCAGGGGGATTTGTCAAGCGGGGGCCGAAAGGGGGTCCCAAAACGTGTTTTCCTATGTTAATTTCCATAGGGACCTTTAGACACTGCTACAGCCCGAGCGGCTGAATGGAATTACACCATACTTTGCAAAATGGTAGGGCCTGGTATGCAGATGTGCCTTTGCTATGTTTGGTGAAAATCCCTCCATATGGCTGAGATACCCGCCACCCCCTCTCAACACAATCCCCAAGGATGGGAAACTGGAAACCGATATGAAGTTTTTGGAAGACGGGAGGGAGTGACCCTCCCGGCCGTATTTATTAAAATATGAAACAAAATTAAAACATTAAAATAAACAGTTTCATATTATGTACAATTTCATTACCACATTGCGATGTTTGGCTAACCTTAACATATTCTCTAATACAAAGGTTCTCCTAGCCGAACTAACATCCTACAAAACATTTACTTGAAATTTTGAAATTGTACATCCTAACGTTTAAGGGCCAACGGCAAGGTCGTCACCGGTGTCAAGATCCCTAACCCAGAAAAATCCCCCTCACTTGTGAGGGGCGACCGCACAGAGGCATACCTCAAGTGCAACTACCAATTTCCCTTGACTTGACGGGGGCCCCAATAAAACTCGACGCCATTTAAAGGTCGTACGAGGACTCGTGTGAGGTATCTAGAAGGTAGCGTAGACCCCCCCCCAAATCCCACACAACTTACCACATCTGCCGTCGCAGACGTCCTGGCCCCGGGAAATTCCCCAGGAGGGGGCTGTAACCCCTCCTACCCAGGAAGGGGCCTTGACCGCCTTTCCTTTCCTTTCGGCGACCCATCCTTAGAAGGGACCGCCTCCCCGTTGAGGGGCCAATGGCCACCTCCCCCGAGCGCTCCCATCCGTAATGGGTGACGCCCACTCATAGGGATCTTCCAATTAGTGCTCACCGATCATGACCTTACCGCCCGACCAAAATAAATACGACAATGTTTAACTAAATTACTAAATGGCTAAATACTGAAAGACAGTAGCAACACAATTTTATTAAGAGCATGCTTACTAACGCAGAATTCTTTATTTTGAAAAACAAAACACAAAATTGACCATTCTTTATTGCATACTCAAAGTCATTACGATAATAACCACAACCTGTAAACGAAAATCAGAGTTATCCATCAAACTTGCTGTCCTCAGGGGCTGGTGGGTGGGTCAAAATTGGCTCTTCGTTCCGTCTCGAGCTCACGTGCAGCGCGGAGGTGCAGCTTCAGAGCACAGGAACAAGAGGATGTCTTCCTGGCTTGTTGCTCCTTTTATCCGTCTTCAGGGCGGGCGTAAACCCGCCCCTGCCTGCCCCGAGGGCTTGGCCGGCCGCGTCAGTGTCTAGGCCAACCCACTCTAGGGCGGGAAAAGGCGCGCCCCGGCTACGCCACTTCGGGCATACCAGCCGAGACTCGCCTCCCGCCCAAGATGGCTTCCCGGGGGGATCGTGGTACTCCGCCATACGTTCGGGGGGACCGAATGGTCGCCCCTTTCCATATGGCTGAGATACCCGCCACCCCCTCTCAACACAATCCCCAAGGATGGGAAACTGGAAACCGATATGAAGTTTTTGGAAGACGGGAGGGAGTGACCCTCCCGGCCGTATTTATTAAAATATGAAACAAAATTAAAACATTAAAATAAACAGTTTCATATTATGTACAATTTCATTACCACATTGCGATGTTTGGCTAACCTTAACATATTCTCTAATACAAAGGTTCTCCTAGCCGAACTAACATCCTACAAAACATTTACTTGAAATTTTGAAATTGTACATCCTAACGTTTAAGGGCCAACGGCAAGGTCGTCACCGGTGTCAAGATCCCTAACCCAGAAAAATCCCCCTCACTTGTGAGGGGCGACCGCACAGAGGCATACCTCAAGTGCAACTACCAATTTCCCTTGACTTGACGGGGGCCCCAATAAAACTCGACGCCATTTAAAGGTCGTACGAGGACTCGTGTGAGGTATCTAGAAGGTAGCGTAGACCCCCCCCAAATCCCACACAACTTACCACATCTGCCGTCGCAGACGTCCTGGCCCCGGGAAATTCCCCAGGAGGGGGCTGTAACCCCTCCTACCCAGGAAGGGGCCTTGACCGCCTTTCCTTTCCTTTCGGCGACCCATCCTTAGAAGGGACCGCCTCCCCGTTGAGGGGCCAATGGCCACCTCCCCCGAGCGCTCCCATCCGTAATGGGTGACGCCCACTCATAGGGATCTTCCAATTAGTGCTCACCGATCATGACCTTACCGCCACAGGCCGGATAGTTGACCGGCTATCCGGACCCCCCACAACACTCCTACCTAAAGGTCATGTTTTAACGTTTTTAGCCAAGCTATGAAGTCTCCTATGAGTAACTCATTCCCCACCCGAGACAAATGCACACCATCCCCCAAATACATACTGTCATTATTAATACAACCATGCGAAATGGAATGCAGTGTATTGGAACGGAACAACCTACTTACTTTGTTATTAATTTTTCTTACAGAATGATTCAAAGCAGAAACAGAAAAAGCCCCCCGCCACACTTTTCGTGGGATCATATGGGACCACGCAATTGTACACCCTGGAACTCTCCTCGCTAACCAACTTACAGTGGAAAGCATCGCCTCAAGAAGAAGTCCTCTACCAGTGGTGACCAAATCATTGCCCCCAAGATGTACTATGACTACAGACGGCGGTGACCTCGTCCGCCCTAGCAAACCCTCAAAAAATGATTGAAACTGGTCAATACAGAGACCGCCCCTTCCGTAGAAGGACACCCTGTACCCGTATTCCCCAGCCACGTGAATCATGTCACCTGCCTTGAATACGTCCACGGCACGCCTCACGTATGAGTGGCCCACGACCCACACCTCCTTTTTCACAGCCGGTGATGTCTGACCGCTGGCCCGGTGTTGGGTTGACTGCATAGTCCGCCCCGCCTCGTAGGCTTGCGCAACTGAAAACCAAACAAAGACAAGAAGCGTGAGTATATCATAACAGCTTCACAACATGTGCAACCGCACATACCTTTTATAACAATTGGAGGACCAATGCCCCACACGTTTAACTTGTTCCACATTCAGACCCCTGGCTGTAGCCTCTGTAGCAGCCCCTATCCGAAAGGAATGGGTCCCAAACTCGCCCGGGTTCAAGCCCACAGCGGTAATCGACATCGCAAGCACCCGCTGAAACTGAAACCTCGTCAGTGGGGTGGTGTCAGCGTGTCTCAACAAGGTCCCCCCCCATGATGCCACCCTTTGTGCTAAATAATCCTTTAAACACTTCACCGGGCACATGGAGGACCCGGGAATCCTGCGTATGATTATGCAGTCACCCATCCCGCTCTGATCGGTCTTGGACCTGACAAACGAGACAGTCATTGTCTCCCCTCTGATCTGAACGTGTTCTCGGCACAGTCCCCCCGTCACATCCTGCTTGTTCCTTGCCACTAGTTCGCTTACCCGCATAGCCCCATGGAATGCCAGCGTAAAAGCGGCTCGGAATAACACTGTCTCAAACTGAGATGAACATGTTGCAGGGAGTGTGGATAATAACAGGGCCAACCTATCCAAACCTATCGGGCGCCTCTCATCTACTCTGCGACCCTCAAGGCGTTGCCACCCACGTAGCGCTTTTTGTACAATGAAAGACGCTGTCGGGTCCTGGATCCCATGAGCCCTAGCAACAAAGGAAATGGCAGCCCGATGTCTCTGGGCCGTAGCCACCGATTTCCCTGCCAGATGTAAAGACATCAGAAATTTCACTACCCATTCCTCCTGGTCCCAAAACTCCCCTCTAACAGTCCCCAAAAAGGCCAAATAGGAACGGAACGCCCCTTCATATGCCTTCCTCGTCCTGGGTGCTAAACTCTCTCCCACGAGGTTACGAAGTTCGGGGCACCGAGAGACCAGAGAGCTTTGGGAAAGGGTGCCGGCTCCGGGTCCGCTGTGGGCAGAAAACCCCAGAAGGCCTGCATACGAAAACGAGAAAGGGCATCAGCCGCCTGGTTCATCACCCCCGGGACATGTCTTGCTTTGAATAGCACATTCAGTTGCATACACAGTAATACGATTTCCTTGAGTAGTCTCAAAATCAATTTGCATCGTGCTGCCTGGCTATTGATACACTCAACCACGGTCATATTATCAGACCAGAACACCACAGAGTGATCTCTGAACCCCTCGGGCCATGTTCTAAGGGCCACCAGAATGGGAAAAAGTTCCAGGAAAGCAATGTTACTTGTCAAACCATTGTCATGCCACCATGCCGGCCATTTTTGTGCAGACCATCGAGTGCCGAAAATGGCGCCAAAACCTGCGCTCCCCGCCGAATCTGTCCACAGCCCCAGCTCCTCAGAGGACACGGCCGGCTTGCTCCAGACAACTCGACCATTGAAATCCGCCAGAAATGCCAACCAAATGCGCATGTCCTGGCGAACCTCCGCCGAGAGCCTTGTGCGATGATGACCCTCTTTCAGGCCGACCATGGCTTGAGCGATCGAGCGGGAAAAGGGGCGGGCCATTGGTATAACTCTTAGGGCAAAATTCAACTGTCCCACTAACTGCTGTAACTGATGTAGCTTAACCTTAGACTCATTTATACACTTTTGCAGGGATGCCCTGAACCTTATCACTTTGTCACCTGGTAAACGAAAACAACCTTCTCTGGAGTCTAACTCGATCCCCAGAAACTCAAGGCAAGTCGATGGACCCACAGTCTTACCTGGTGCCAATGGCACGCCAAACTGATTCATTAAGACACAAAATGCAGCCAAAGCCTGCGCACATTCCGGATCCCCGGCTGCCCCCAGGAACAAGAAGTCATCAAGATAATGCATCACATGTTGAAAACCCGTCTTCTTTGTGAAGACCCATTGCAGGAAAGTACTGAATTTCTCGAAATAAGCACAAGATATAGAGCACCCCATCGGCATACACCTATCCATGTAATAATGTCCTTGAAACATGAAACCCAAGAGACGCTGATCGTCTGGATGTACCGGGAGCAACCGGAACGCTGACTCGATATCAGATTTTGCCATCAGCGCACCGGGCCCCAGGCGATTCAAAATGGCTACGGCCTCATCGAAGGATGCGTACCGCACCGAACACACTTCCGGGTCTATCGCTTCGTTAACGAAAAGACCACGTGGGGCTGATAAATTATGTATCAACCGAAACTCACCAGGGTCCTTCTTGGGGACCACCCCTAGGGGGGAACAAACAAAGCTAGCAACAGGCGGTACACTAAACGGACCGGCGACTCGACCTCGAGTGACCTCCTTCCGGATCTTATCCTGTACTACGGTCGTATGCTGTAAGACCGACATCTGGTTTTTACATTTAGCTACACCCTGAAAGTCCCCCACTGGGATGCGGAAACCATATGAAAACCCGTTCCGCAACACCCCAGCGGAAGCACGATCCGGGTATTCGCTGAGCCAAGGAATCATTGCCAAGGTATCAATCGGAGTAGGTAAAGGCGCCCCTCGGACTATGTTAGACCTGTTTGGCGCCTCCTCTACCCCCGTTATCACCCGTTTTGGCTCTACACGTGGACTCAGGATGGGATGATTGCCCACACCCACTACATTCGTGTTTAAATTTGCATGACCCCTGCGGCCTAGTACATTTTCCCCTGTTAAAGTTCCAACAAACCCCCCTTTTACCTGTGTTGCCGGTAGGCCTCGAGTGATTGTCGGTACTCGTACCTGAACGAAAGGGCGTCCCCGCATATTGGCGGGAGGATTCGCCAACGTTACTCCCTACTAATGGCAATTTCAACATACCCGTATCCTCCATTTTGGACCATGACACAGAATCATAACAATCCCAAGTTAAGTTTTTATCATGTTCTTTCGCTTTTCTGAAAAGATTATCATAGCAGAACCAATGATTGCCTTCGTGTGATACAGAGTACCCCATAATCCGTGACTGATAAATCGGCAATTCGGGAAGCAATTCGGGCCTACGTTCCCCCAAGATGGATGTAAAAATCCCCCACGCCTTACCCCAATTGCCAATGTTTTCGTTTACCTTAAAGGCGGCCATCTTTGCGCGCCAAACACTCAGATGCATGAGGTCTTTCTGGCACTTAACATGCTCCATCTCATAATGGTCAGTAAGCAACGAGAACATGTTTATATATTCCCCTGCCCATATCTTCTCTTTAATTGCTAAAGGGACATGCTGACCCAACTTTTCCCTTCGAGAGGGTGCCGACTCATCCCTCGCAATCGGCAATGGCCGCTTACCTGAACCGGTCGCTGTCTCTGAGGCTGAACCTGTCCCCTGAGGTTTCTCTACTGCCGCAGCCGGCGTAGACGCCTTCGCTGCTTCCCGTGTTTCACGCAGTTGCTTCATCAACACCTGCGCGTCGACAGCCGTGGCGCCCTCGCTATCCTTTCCCAACCACGCTGCTAATTGTGCTGCCAGCTCGGGCGGCATATCTTCCCCGAACACGGGGGTGACCACAACGGGAATCGGATTCCCTTCCGCCGGCACAGGAGTGGGCGCTTCGAGCGGGGTACTGGGACTCGGGATGTCTCCCCCAGCTGCTCCCCTTCTGGGCCTCTTGCCTTTTCCCCCCGGAGCTGCTCCTGCCAAAGGACGTTTCGGTCCCCCTTCTTCGTCCTTATCCGCCATTCGCCTCTTCAGATCGGTCACCTCCTTCATGAGAACTCGCAGCATCTGGTCAGTAGTCATTCGCTTTCCCGCCTTCTTCGGCATTCTCCAACAGAGTATCTGGAAAACAAATAAGAACGATTACAACGCTCAAAATTGGCTCTTCGTTCCGTCTCGAGCTCACGTGCAGCGAGGAGGTGCAGCTTCAGAGCACAGGAACAAGAGGATGTCTTCCTGGCTTGTTGCTCCTTTTATCCGTCTTCAGGGCAGGCGTAAACCCGCCCCTGCCTGCCCCGAGGGCGTGGCCGGCCGCGTCAGTGTCTAGGCCAACCCACTCTAGGGCGGGAAAAGGCGCGCCCCGGCTACGCCACTTCGGGCATACCAGCCGAGACTCGCCTCCCGCCCAAGATGGCTTCCCGGGGGGATCGTGGTACTCCGCCATACGTTCGGGGGGACCGAATGGTCGCCCCTTTCCAGTAGTTCTTGAGAATATTGAATTTGAAATGTTTCAAATGGCATTTTCTATGGGACCTTTAGACACAGCTACAGCCCGAACGGCTGAACGGAATTACACCAAACTTGGCAAAATGGTAGGGACAGGTATGCAGTAGTGCCTTTTCTATATTTGGTGAAAATCCCTCCAGTAGTTGTTGAGAAAATTGAATTTGATCATATTATATATCTATATGCACTCACCGTACGTGTACAGTACGCGTACGGTACGCGTACTGTACGCGTACGTGCGCGTACCCTTACGTGCGCGAGCGAGTTTCTGAATGGCTGGCAGTTGACTGTCAACATTCCAAACTGTCCAAACCAGGAAGTGTTGGCCACCATCTTGTTTTTCAGGAGAACTGAGGCACAAGAGAGCCCAAAACAAGAGCGGAAATATGAAAAGGGGGCAGGGTAGAGACCCCCCAACCCACTAGCCCTTCTCAGGGGGTCCCAAAAGGACTCCCAAGGGCAAAAAAAATAAAAAATTCGAAAAAATCGAGGGGTACGCGCACCCTGCGCGTGCCCCGCAATTTAAAATAAAACAAAACTTTTTTGCACTTGGTGGTCCTTCTGGGACCCCCTGAGAAGGGCTAGTGGGTCAGGGGGTCTCAACCCTGCCCCCTTTTCGCGTTTTCCACTCTTGTTTTGTGCTCTCTTTTGCCTCACTTCTCCTGAGAAACAAGATGGCTGCTCAGGTGGTCCCAAAAGGATAATAACATATATAAACGGTATCCGCTGATAGAATTAGCATTTACAAAACCTTTGAAATTTATTGAAAAAAATATAGGTTTCACGCCTGATATAGTTAGGAATTAGCATTTATAAAACCTTGCAAATTCACTTAAACAACCATAGGTTTCAGGACTTATATAGTTAGGAATTAGCATTTAAAAAACCTTGCAAATTCACTTAAAAAACCATAGGTTTCAGGCCTTATATAGTTAGGAATTATCAATTTAAAAACCTTGCAAATTCACTTAAAAAACCATTGCTTTTAGGCCTTATATAGTTAGGAATTAGCATTTAAAAAACCATTGAAATTGCTCCTATATAGTTAGTTGTACTAACTATATTTCACACACCCGCAATTCACTGCTGATGATGTCACATATTACATCATTCATGACATGGTCAGTGACATCACTGATGACATCACTGATGACATCTCAAATGACATAATTTGAGATGTCATCAGTGATGTCACTGACCATGTCATGAATGATGTAATATGTGACATCATCAGCAGTGGATTGCGGGTGCGCGAAATATAGTTAGTACAACTAACTATATAGGAGCAATTTCAATGGTTTTGTATGAGTGAAATGTCCAGCTAACTATAACACCCCTAAAACTTATAGTTGTTTGAGTTAATTTGAAAGGTTTTTTTAAATGCTAATTCCTAACTATATAAGGCCTGAAACCTATGGTTTTTTAAGTGAATTTCAAAGATTTTTTAAATGCTAATTCCTAACTATATAATGCCTGAAACCCATGGTTTTTTCAGTGAATTTACAAGGTTTTTTAAACGCTAATTCCTAACTATATTAGGCCTGAAACCTATGTTTTTTTCAGTGAATTTCAAAGGTTTTTTAATGCTAATTCCGAACTATATAAGACCTGAAAGCCCACCTGGAATCTCCAGTTTGCACCATGGGACTGCATTGCAGAGAGGTGTAATGAAGCCACGCCCCTTTTTACACCTCTCTGCAACGCAGCCCCCGGGCGTGTTTGCAGAGGGGGAACTAATTCCCCTTGCATACCGGGGGTCCCTGGAGGCCAACTAGCCCACCTTGAACCTGCAGTTTGCGCCAGGGGGCTGCATTGCAGAGAGGTGTAATGAGGCCACACCCTTTTTTACACCTCTCTGCAACGCAGCCCCGTGCATGTTTGAAGAGGGGGAACTAATTCCCCTTGCATACTGGGGGCCCCTGGGGGCCAACTAGCCCACCTGTAACCTCCAGTATGCGCCAGGGGGCTGCATTGCACAGAGGTGTAATGAGGCCACACCCTTTTTTACACCTCTCTGCAACGCAGCCCCGTGCATGTTTGAAGAGGGGGAACTAATTCCCCTTGCATACCGGGGGTCCCTGGGGGCCAACTAGCCCACCAGGAGCCTCCAGTATGTGCCAGGGGGCTGCATTGCAGAGAGGTGTAATGAGGCCACACCCTTTTTACACCTCTCTGCAACGCAGCCCCCGTGCATGTTTGAAGAGAGGGAACTAATTCCCCATGCATACTGGGGGTCCCTGCGGGCCAACTAGCCCACCAGGAGCCTCCAGTATGCGCCAGGGGGCTGTGTTGCTTTGCCCCGGAGGACGGCGGTCCCGGGGGCAGTGTGGGGGGGATTGGGCACCCCACACACTTCTTTATCACTATGCCTAATTCCTAACTATATAAGACCTGAAAGCCCACCTGGAATCTCCAGTTTGCGCCAGGGGACTGCATTGCAGAGAGGTGTAATGGAGCCACGCCCCTTTTTACACCTCTCTGCAACGCAGCCCCCGGGCGTGTTTGCAGAGGGGGAACTAATTCCCCTTGCATACCGGGGGTCCCTGGGGGCCAACTAGCCCACCAGGAGCCTCCAGTATGTGCCAGGGGGCTGCATTGCAGAGAGGTGTAATGAGGCCACACCCTTTTTACACCTCTCTGCAACGCAGCCCCCGTGCATGTTTGAAGAGAGGGAACTAATTCCCCATGCATACTGGGGGTCCCTGCGGGCCAACTAGCCCACCAGGAGCCTCCAGTATGCGCCAGGGGGCTGTGTTGCTTTGCCCTGGAGGGCGGCGGTCCCGGGGGCAGTGTGGGGGGGGATTGGGCACCCCCCACACTTCTTTATCACTATGCCCCCGTGATTTGTTCCCCCGGGGGGTAATTTAAAAAAAAATATACCGGATTTAAAAAAAAAATGTTGGCCTTGGGGGTCCTTGTGGGACCACCTTAACAGGCCTAGGGGGTCAGGGTGTTTCTACCCTGCCCCCTTTTTGTGCTCTACATGTTTGTTTTTCTGCTTTCTTGTGCCTCAGTCTAATGAGCACAAGATGGCTGCCAACACTTCCTGGTTTGGAGTGTTGATAGCCAATAAGCATGCAGCCTTCTCGGAAAGGTATGCGCACCGTCCGCGTGCCGTACGCATACGTACCCGGACCCGTGCGTGCACAGTACGCGCACCCTGCGATTTTTCCTTTTTTTTTTTTACCTTGGGGGGTCCTAGTGGGACCCCCTGAGCAGGCCTAGGGGGTCAGGGTGCTTCTACCCTGCCCCCTTTTTGAGTTCTACACGTTTGTTTTCTGCTTTCTTGTGCCTCAGTCTACCGAGGCACAAGATGGCTGCCAACAATTTCTGTTTTGGAGTGTTGACAGACATTGGCAGCCAATCAGCATGCAGCTCGCGCACGCGAAGGTCCACGCACGCCCGCGCAAGTATATATAAAATTATATATATTATAGTTAGCTGGACATTTTACTCATACAAAACCATTGAACTTCCCCCGTTATAGTTAGTTGTACTAACTATAACTTGCGCGCCCGCAATCCACTGCTGATGATGTCACATATTACATCATTCATGACATGGTCAGTGACATCACTGATAACATCGCTGATGACATCATCCAGTGAATGTGGGTTGCTTTGATATTTAAATATGTATTATAAATACACCACTTTGCATTGAAGAATGAGTGGATATATAAATATAAATGTGTGGATGGTGCATTTAGTAGCAGTGTCATTGATTGTTTCCTTGACTAATTTGTAGAGTATCACTATATATAATGTGTAGTTATTAAACTGTGTGAAAGTCTTTATTGCTTTGTCTTAATTGCTATGTTAAAGACTATATTTGTTATTAATTTCTTAACTGAGTATTTGTATGGGTAAATGAATGTCTATGTGGTTTGTTGGGGGGTGTGTGATTGCCACAAAATGTGTGAATAGTTCATTCAGTAGGAATTTGAGGTTAAGACTACATGGTATAACAGTTGTTTCATTGAGTGTATAGGTTTATGGGTGTGGTGGTAATGAAATATTTCTCTCAAGGGTACATCTTCATTAAACTTGTAAAAAAGGCAGTGTATGTGACAGTTATATCTAATTAAGTGTGCCTAAGACTTAGTGATTGTACGAGTCACTATATGGATAACTGTATACTTGTAATAGTGATTTTATAACACACTGAGTGTGAGTTACTATCTATATAAATAGATGAAGTGGTGTTTGTATAAGTGTGTAGGTGAGTAAATGTAAGTATAATCAATTGTTTGCATAAGTCAGAAGGATGTCTTTATAAGTAAATACAATGTGTGGTGGTGTGTAATGTTGAAATAGGCGTATAAGTATATTTGATAGTGTTCTGTTGATTATTCACTGCATATAACACTGAATCTATAGGTAAGTGATTAAATGTGTATATAGTTCTATGAATAACTGAGTGGATGTTTAGAAATTTCTATTGGTGAGTCAATGGTTTCAAATATGGCACTTTCTATTTTACAGTGAGTGATGAAAGATTATACCAGTGTGTGATGAGGTATTTTTGATTGTCACATTGATGATGTCATCAGTGATGTCATCAGTGATGTCATTTGAGATGTCATCAGTGATGTCATCAGTGATGTCACTGACCATGTCATGAATGATGCACTTTTTGTGACGTTCCGGTGGCGCAGAAAACTGAGTGATATTTATCAGGCAGGACTAAGCCACTTTTTGTGGCGTAATCCTGCCTGATAAATGTCAGTCCCTTTAGCGCAGTGTCCTGCATTAAAGGGGTGTGCAATGGGTGTTGCTGGGGGCGTTCCTAGCAGCATCCATGGACTTGAGTAATTTATAGCATTCTCAAAGTCAGTCTTTCAAAAATTCCAAAGTATAGGACATGATGATTCCAAATCCAAATGTTTCTCAAGAAAAGTCATAAACCGTGTCCGTGGGTCAGAACTGTCCAAACGCCGATTGAAAATGACTTTTCTTGTGAAACATTTGGATTTGGACTCTAAGTGATATGATTTGATTAGACTTGTTGTGCAAGTGGTGCTGTGCCAAACTTTGGAATATTCTCCACAACTCTCTACTACTCACTCTCTACTACTCCACTACTCTCTAATACTCACTCTCTACTACTCATTCTCTACTACTCTACTACTCTCTACTACTCTCTCTCAACTTCTCACTCCCTACTACTCACTATCTACTACTCTCTACTACTCACTCTCTACTCTCTACTACTCACTCTCTACTACTCTCTCTCTACTACTCACTCTTTACTACTCACTCTCTACTCTCTACTACTCTCTACTACTCACTCCCTACTTCTCCCTCTATACTACTCTCTACTACTCACCCTCTACTACTCTCTCTCTACTACTCTCTACTTCTCACTCTCGACTACTCACTCTACTACTCTCTACTACTCACTCTCTACTGCTCTCTACTATTCACTCTACTACTCTCTACTACTCACTCTCTACTACTCTCTACTATTCTCTCTCTCTGCTACTCACTCTCTACTACTCACTCTCTACTACTCTCTACTACTCACTCTCTACTACTCACTCTCTACTACTCTCTACTACTCACTCTTTACTACTCTCTACTACTCACTCTCTACTGCTCTCTACTACTTACTCTACTACTTACTCTACTACTCACTCTCTGCTACTCACTCTCTAGTACTCTCTACTACTCACTCTACTACTCTCTACTACTCACTCTCTGCTACTCTCTCTACTGCTCTCTACTGTTCCTTTTTAAATTAAATGTTTTCAGACTTACCACTTCATTCCAATCAAGATGGCTTCAGGTGTGGTTTAAATGAAATAGAAGAGGATTTGAGAAGTCACTCAAAATGTGCCCTAATTTTTTTTTCTGCAGCACTAATCGTATTTTCAATGGCAAAATATACCCCCTCCTTTTGTTCCTTTTTAAATTAAATGTTTGCAGGTTTACCACTTCATTCCAAACAAGATGGCTTCTGGTGTGCCATACTTTTGTCATAAGTAAGACTGTTAGCGCTCTAGTTGTTCTTTAGAACACTCTGGGACATTCTGTCATTGGGCTATACTTGGGCTACATCTGGGTGATATTTGGGCTTCATTTGGGCTCTTTTGTCTCTGGTGGCCATCATGGGAGACTGCATGTCAGAATTGTTTAATGAAATAGAAGAGGATTTGAGAAGTCACTCAAAATGTGCCCTAATTTTTCTTTCTGCAGCACTAATCATACTTTCTATGGCAAAATATACCCCCTCATTTTGTTCCTTTTTAATATAAATGTTTTTGAGTTACCACTTTATTCCAATCAAGATTGCTTCAGGTGTGCCATACCTTTGTAATAAGTAGGACTGTTAGCGCTCTAGTTGTTCTTTAGAACACTCTAGGAGGCTGCAGTAGAACACAAAGGAATCAACTGCCAGTCTCTGTCCTTGTTGGATGTACATGTTTTACTGAGAATGTCAGACTTCATTCTCACATGACTGAGAAAGATAATGTGAATTTACAGAAAATATGCGTTCAGCTTAGCTTATAGATCCCCTTCCAAACCACTGTGGGAAAAGCATGAGATAATAGTTTTCTTTCAAACATGATTCATGATATCCCAGCAGAAGGCTTTTTCACACGGTAAAATCACCTTAGAACACAGCACAATTCCTAAAATGAGTATGGTACCATCAACAAATGATTTATAATGTAGCAAAAGTCCCAAAACCTTCCATTAACTGCACTGCTTTTTAATGAGGTGCTATCATGTATATTGGTCCCAAGATGGCTGCCAACACTTCTTGGATGAAGTGCTGACAGCCAATCAGATCTCACGATGAGATGAGTGGTTAGGCTCCGCCCAGATATATAATTGCTTTTTTCTTTTAATTTTCTCAGGAACTACTGGAGGGATTTACACCATTTAAGCAAAAGGCCGATCTGTGAACCGAACTCTACCTCTCTGCCATATTTGGTGCAATTCCGTTCAGCCGCCGGGCTGTAGCCGTGTCTAATCGTCCAATAGAAAATAACATGGGGAAAACAAGTTTTGGGAACCCCATTTTTTCTCAGCCCCCACTTGACGAATCCCCCCAAAACTTTCAGGGAAGGAGCGAAGCGGAGCGGGCCATCTTCTTTGAGAAATTTGCGAAGATTCATCAACCAGCGCCAAAGTTATTCCCAATAGAATGTTGCGTATTTCCTATGGAAACTAGGTCCTAACTATATATACCTACTGGCGACCGCCAGTAGGTAATATATATACATATATTATATATTTATATATATATATATATATATATATATTCACTGAAAAAACCATAGGTTGTAGACCATATATAGTTAGGGATTAGCATTTACAAAACCTTATTTTACTCGCACAAAACCAATGAAATTCCATATATAGTTAGTTGCACTAGCTATATATTTCGCGCACCCGCAATCCACTGCTGATGATGTCACATATTACATCATTCATGACATGGTCAGTGACATCACTGATGACATCACTGACCATATATGGAATTTCATTGGTTTTGTGCGAGTAAAATAAGGTTTTGTAAATGCTAATCCCTAACTATATATGGTCTATAACCTATGGTTTTTTCAGTGAATTTTCAAGGTTTTGTAAATGCTAATCCCTAACTATATATGGTCTATTACCTATGGTTTTTTCAGTGAATTTCAATGTTTTTTTAATAGCAAATATCAAAAGCTGTAAAGTGTATTCTTATTCTAATTCAAAAATATATTTTATATTTTTGTAATATATATATTTTTTGTAATTTTTTTTTTTGTTTCGCTGCCGGTCCGCAAAACCGGGCAGCTTCACGTTAGCTTCATTTTTTTCCGTGATCCGGTCCGCGAAGCGGTAAACGTTCCGTTAGCGCAACTACCGCATTAGAAATCCACATTGTGACGCGTCGCGTAAGCGCGACGTAACATGTTACCGCGTAATGCGTCTTATGACGCGCCGCGTTAGCGCACCCGGAAGCGATCCGGGGCGCGGCGCGGAGCACGTAACGTAAGCATAACAGGTCATGTGACTTGTTTATAAAACTTTTCATTGGTTCATTTTACTTTTGGTTTCCTAATGATGGAAGGCTTGGTCATTTGACCTAAAAATAACACTTTTCATTGGTTTAGAACATTTTCTTTTCCCAAATGATGAAAGCCCCACCTTTTTTTTTCTCACTCTGACTTGTAAAGCAAAGGACCCAGATGCATTTACAGTTTATCACTAACAATGTTCCCGGCTAATGTATTTTCCCGGGAAATTTACAACTGTCCTGCAAGTAAAATATTCCTATTTCGAGGAAAAGGGCGTTTCTTCGTCCCATGAGGGAGCCGTTGAGCAAAAGAGGCTCGGCCTGCTGTCTTAGTCACTGATAGGCCTGAATATCGGATTCTTATCGATCACTTTATGTTGCAGGAGTGGAAAACACAACAGCCCTTGACCATTTATCTTTACAGCATTCCTGCGTATTATACCTTTTAACCGTCATGTAATCGGGCTGCTTAATATCACTTGCCTTTTACTGATTCGAAAACAGTGGTTATTATTCAAAACTTTACCAATCTAGGTACTACTACCATGTTTTGTTTTAAAAACCTTTATTGTGAAAATGTCAGTATACAAATACGGGCCTATAACCACGTGGGCCGGCCACGGAGCAAACTGGAATCGTATATGATGAGGGGACATTTACACTGTAGAAGAACATAACGGGCGGGCCATTAGGTTGCAAGAACTAAGGTGTCTAACAGTTGCGGAATCGGTGGACGTAAATTTTATAATTAAAGTACGACAGGGCCAGTTACAATAAAATTATCTAGATATACATTTGCGGGCAAGTACCATGGGTGACGTTAATTCGACCTTTCAATAGTACAGTAATCAATAACACATCAGAACTTAATATCAGTAGGGATGTCCAAATGTTCAATCAGTACTCGTCCCCGCCCGCCATGTGCTTCAAAACTGCATACGTATCTCGTGATATCAAGGCTGGGCAACCAGTACACAACAAGGAGTTGCGAGTCCCATTTATACCGGCGCCATTTTGGGCGAGGCCGGGCAGGTCCAGGATATAGTCAAAATGTCTCCACCAACCAGCGGTCGGACCAGAACCCCTTTCGGCAGTCAAAAAAGGTTCCGTTAAATGACAACAGAAGAGAAAGGCAACAAGAACCATCAGTCAAAAGAGGCGAGGGCAAGTTCTTCCCTACCGGGTCACGTTGGGGCTCCACTGGAACTAATCGAATTGGTAGTCTACAGTGTTTCTGGATGTTTCAGACTGAAGCTGGCGTCAGCATGAGAGCACCACCATCTCGTGGCTCCGTCGTGGCCATTCCGCAAGCAATCATGGCAGCCGCTCCCCACCGGAAGCCTGCGGGAGTCGGGGGCCCCCGTGACTTTTGTAGAATCTTCAAGGCTGATGGGACGCTTTCGGGAATGGGGCCCATGCCCTAGCAGGCAAGCGTCCAAGTTCCAAGGTGTCCCAGGGCCATTTTAGTGGACCAGGCCCAAATCCGAAGAGCCGGCCGCCATTTTGAGAGTCCTGTGGCAGCCGCCTATCGCTGCACCGCAAGAGTGGGCGCAACTCAGCTGGATGGATGGTGAGGCACTGTGCCGCAAGAGCAGACGCAACTCAGCTGGATGGCGGGTGAGGCACTGTGCCGCAAGAGCGGGCGCAACGCAGCTGGATGGCGGGTGATGCACTGTGCCGTAGGAGCGGACGCAACTCAGCTGGATGGCGGGTGAGGCACTGTGCCGCAAGAGCGGGCGCAACTCTGCTGGATGGCGAGTGAAACGCCAAGGGGCACCCCACTGCAGCTGAGGAGCCTCCACCTGGGGAGGCGGGGGAGGCCCGTTTGCGCTGCCTCCCCCCCCGGGGCACCCCACGCCGTCTTTCGGCGCAGCATTGTAGGATTGCCAGACCAGTGCGGCAACTTGCTGGACACCACCTCGGTGCCGTCCGGATCTCGGCGCGTTGTGCTGCCTTCGGCCTATTCTCACAACGGTCCGCTACTGACGCCGCCTCACAGGCCGACGGATTTTGTAGGCTTTTTATAGCCAAAAGCCGACTAAAAGACAGCCCAAAGCAGCCCATTGTTGCTACTCCGGGAGGGAAGGGCAGGGACAGTGTCAAGCGGACGGTGAATGCTTTGAGATGGATGTTGCAGCAGGCTGCCATGTAAATAGTTGTTTAAAATGTTTTTTTAACGTGTTTACTTTGTTGGAGCGTTGTATATATTTATAAGTTATTAAAGTGTTATAATCCTACTACTTTGTTGGAGTGCTATATATTTGTAATGTGGCAACAAGCACAAAGATGTTACTGTATAACCAGAAAAAGACATAGTCCAATTGTGCGTGATCTAGTCCAATCTGGTGACGCCGATAGTGGGTATCAGCAGACTTTCATTTGTATAGGGTTTATCGGTTATTGGGCGGGGTGGGTGGTCGGGCAGGCATGCTTAGGCAGCGAGGTCGGCCATCCCGACCGCGAGCTTGGCTCCTCCCCCTGGTTTCATACTTTTGCGGAGGGCTATTTCCTGGTGTTTCTTGTTTTAGCAGGGTCAGAAAGGATCCTATCAGTGGCCTACTGATTTTGTTCGATTCCTTTCGTTTTGCGATAATGTGCTAGGAAGGTACCGTGGATAATCCGTATTTTATATATATGTCCTCTTTATTAGGGGTGCCCTCCGGTGGGGCCGGACGAGCTACCTCTAATAAATGGTCCGGATAGAACCAATTACCAATCGGTGGGGAGAAGATAGGCATTACAGATTACAAATGGGGGGACAAGGGTCTGCACTACCTGTCTTACAGTGAGAATCACCATTGCTCCCCCCCCCCGACTAACACCCTCCTTTGCCTCAGCTTGGATCATCATTTGCTAAAGTGTTCGAAGACCCCACCAAGAGTATAACAACAACCGGGGCCTTACTGCACACCCTGAGAAAAACTATGCAGCAAGACAATCTCTGCCTTCTCCCTTTTCCATGTTCCAACGCTTTGAAATGGACAATATATTTACTCGCAGTGACAAAATGGCGGTCAACACTTCATGATTTCCTTCTAATCGAACGTTAACAGACATCACGCAGCAAAAAAAAAATTCCGCTCACGTGCAGCCGCTGGAAGACATGTATCAACATATATGAGCCTCCTCAGCCACCCTCAGAAAACCTAGGGGGTCAGGATACGTCTCCCGTGCCCCCTTATACCCATTTCCCACATTGTTTTTCATCCATCTTGTGATTTAATTAAAACGAAACACAAAATGGCAAACTCCCGTTACGCTACAGGTGAGCGACCCGGTTCGCGTACCGGGAAACGCTTCTACCGCGAAAAATCAAATTTTTTTGTTGCCCCACGGGACCCTTTAATAACACCAACATCATTCCTAGGGGGTCAAGAGGGGTCTACCTTGCCCCCTTTCATTAAATTTCCCCTTCGTTTTTCTCCTCCTCTTGTCTCTCGATCCTACAGAGAGACAAGATGGCAGCCGGTCCGGACTGTTTAGAATGTTGACAGACACCGGAGAGCCAATCAGCTTCGCTTCGCGAAGTTCCGTTACGCTTCAAGTACGCGAACCGGAGCGCTACCCGGAGCGCTGTCACAGATATATATATTTTTTTGAACGTTAATTTCTCGAAATCCACTGGAGCACATATATTGAGACCTAGCAAAGGCACATCAGGCTAACAGTCCCTACAATTTTGCCAAGTTTCATGCAAATCCATTCAGCCGTTCGAGCTAAAAGTGAGGCCAACTGCCCTATGGAAATTAACATGGGAAAAACGCGTTTTGGGACCCCCCTTCTTTCTCGGCCCCCCCTTGACGAACCCCCCCAAATTTTCAGGGGCTGCTAAGAAACAAAATGTGCCATTTTCCTGAAAATGTCAGCCAATTCCGTCCACAAACGCCAAAGTTATTAGACATAGAATTTTCAAAAATCCCATAGAGAAAAAATCCTAACTATATATACCTACTGGCAATCGCCACATAGGGGACAACAGAGAAAGCATTTATTAAGTTACAGCATGTCAAAGTCAAATGATCTTTATTCGGAGTAGATACATCCATAAAAGTACATATACATTAAAAATAATCATAAATTAAAACAGCGAGTACATCGTATTAGGGCAACTAGTAAAAGACAGTAATGATTGGTAAGCCTGGGCGTAGTTCGCGTAGCCGCACTCCGCGGAGCTACGCGAAGACACACTTGCACTTCGCGAACTACGCATAGGTCCGCGAGCATGCGTAGTAGCTTGCTTGACCCGTTTTCAAGTCATTTTTCGTCTTCGGGAGCGCCGTGGAACTCTGGAACCTGCTCGACACCACATCTCCAGATGTCGCCTTCCTTACGGAAACATGGATAAACGCCTCCTCAGCGCCCGACATTGCCGTCGCCATCCCGGACGGATACAAGATCACCCGGAGAGACCGCGTCAACGAGACAGGAGGAGGCATCGCCATCGTCCACAAGAACACCATCTGCATCATGACCAACTCAGACGACACCCTCACAGCCGCCTAACGTCTTCACTTCCAGATACACACCGACCCCAAGACCACACTCAGAGGCACCCTCATCTACAGACCCCCAGGACCTCGCACACAATTCAGCGAAGACATTGCAGACTTCATCAGCCCGCACGCCCTTGCCTCCGCTGACTACATCCTCCTAGGGGACCTCAACTTCCACCTGGAGAACAACAACGACAATACCACCACCACCCTGCTGGACAACCTCGCCAACCTCGGACTCATGCAACTGGTGAACACCCCCACCCACTACGCCGGACACACGCTTGACCCAGTCTTCTCCTCCAGCAAGTACATCTCCTTCAGCCACTCCACCGGACTCCACTGGACAGACCACAGCTGCGTCCACTTCAGCTTCAGAAAGACCATGACTCACCACCACCCGCAACAGGTTCCCCGCAGGAACTGGAACAAGATCACCACCGACCAGCTCACCACTTCACTGAGCCAGAACCCTCCCGCCAGCTCAACGGACCCCAACCAAGCAGCCAACAACCTCACACAGTAGATCACCAATTGCGCTCGCCCAACCAGCCTCGACCACTCGCAGTCCGGCTTCCGCGCCAACCACAGCACCGAGACCGCCCTCATCGCAGCCACTGATGACATCCGAGCCCTGCTCGAAAACTGGGAAACAGCGGCCCTCATCCTCCTGGACCTCTCCGCAGCATTCGATACGGTCTGCCACCGCACCCTAGTGCAGCGCCTCAGCAACATCGGAATCCAAGAGAAGGCACTGGAGTGGATCATCTCGTTCCTCACCGGAAGAACCCAGAGAGTCCGCCTCCCCCCGTACAGATCCAAGGCCACCAAAGTCATATGCGGCGTACCACAAGGATCATCACTCAGCCCCACCCTCTTCAACGTCTACATGAGCCCCCTCGCAGCCATCGTACGCCAACACAACCTCAACATCATCTCCTACTCCGACGACACCCAGATGATCCTCTCCCTCACCAACGACCCAGGAACCACCAGAACCAACCTACACGAAGGGATGAAAGACGTAGTCGAGTGGATGAGGAACAGCCGCCTGAAACTGAACTCAGATAAGACGGAAGTCCTCATCCTTGGATCATCACCCTCCGCCTGGGACGACTCCTGGTGGCCCCCTGCCCTGGGCAGCGCACCCAAACCAACGGACCACGCACGCAACCTGGGCTTCATCCTGGACTCCTCCCTCTTGATGACCAGACAAGTCAACGCTGTCTCATCATCATGCTTCAACATCCTACGCATGCTCCGAAAGATCTTCCGATGGCTCGCCACTGAAACCAGGAAGACGGTCACACAGGCACTCGTCACCAGCCGACTGGACTACGGAAATACCCTCTATACCGGAACCACAGCCAAACTCCAGAAAAGACTCTAACACATCCAGAACGCCTCCGCACGACTCATCTTGGACATCCCCCGACACAGCCACATCTCCGGACACCTGAGAGACCTTCACTGGCTCCCCGTCAGCAAGAGAATCACGTTCCAACTCCTCACCCACACACACAAGGCCCTCCACGACCTGGGCCCCAGGTACCTCAACAACCGCCTGACCTTCTACACTCCCACCCGCCAGCTACGATCGACCAGCCACGCCCTCGCCGCCGTGCCACGCATCCGAAGATCCACCATGGGAGGAAGATCCTTCTCCTACCTGGCAGCCAAGACTTGGAACTCCCTCCCCATCCACCTCCGCCTGACCCAAGACCACCTCTGCTTCAGGAAGCAACTCAAGACATGGCTGTTCGAGCAGTAGCGGACCCCCCTCCCTCCAGCGCCTTGAGACCCTCTGGGTGAGTAGCGCGCTATACAAATATCCTGATTGATTGATTGATTGATTGCCTGCATGCTCGGGATGTGTAGCGCGCAAAGTTACCCATGAGGTTTGTCCCGCCCGCTCACGTCCCCTTATTTTCGGTCACTACTAACGTGTTCGCGAGTTATTCTGTGTCAGATTGCAGTTTCTGCGTGTTCGGCAACTCGATCTTACCGACAAGCATCCTCGCGCACGCGAAAATGCTATTGAGCTCGCGAGAACTACGCTACGCAGCAGTTTGCGGAGTAATCGACAACTTCGCGTTCTCCGCGGAGCGCGGAGTTGCCGAAACTCCGCAAACTCTGCGAACGGAGCGTAGTTCTTCGCCCAGGGTTAATGATTGGTAAAAAGGTTATATAAAAGTTAAAAATATCATTTCATATAGAGCAAAGCCTCCGCATATCTATACATTAATATACACCCATCAAATGAACAAAAAGCAAAGAAATTGTGCAAGGGATGCGGTTATACTAATTTCTTCAAAGTGGATCCATGGTAGCACGGGAGCGAACAGCAGCTTTAAGAAAGCTACTTACACAAAATATCTCCTCATCCGAACTTAACATTTGAAAGGTTTTTAATGCCAGTTTAAAATCTCTGAGTTCATGACTACGGCAATACGGCATTAAGTATCAAGAGGGGTACAGCCTACAAAAACCACAAAAAAAGAAGAAATGTACCAAGCTTTGTTTACCACCCACCGTGCAAGGGCAATCCAACTTGTCAAGATGTTTGTTATATCCAAGGGGAAAATGTAACAGATTCACAATACTACCATCCCGGAACCGGAACAGAAGGCTCCTATTCCATCTACCTATAGTAGTAAGCAAGTATCTCTGCGGTGACACTGATGAGCCAACAGTGGGTTCAAGAAGGGTAGAATACCTGATAATTGATGGCTTAAGTTGTTCAGATCTTGCACGTTTCATACCATAAAGGTTGTACAAGGCCCCTTTAATTATGTTTTTATGAGAGCGGTCTATAGTGTTAGGGAAGGTAAATAGAGAACCATACCCCACACTGGTCAAACTTTTCTTGACCGCATTCAACCATGGAATATGGTGGGACCTATCACTTTGTAGGCAGTCAGATAATATGCTGCGTGTTAGGTGGGCCGAGGGGTTCAGCCAGATTTTTAACCAAAAAAGAGCTGGTCTTGAGCGAATGAAATCTTCTATGAAAGGTAAGTTAAGTTCTTTATGGCAAATATATGTTGCTGCGGAAAAAACACCCCCCAATACCTTTCGACAAAATCAATTTTCCTCAGTTTGGATAGAAATGCAATTGGAGTGTCCCCACACCTCTGAGCCATACGTACCCATGGGTTGGCATTGGGTGCGGTAGATCTTTGTAATAAGGTGACAACGTCTGCATGTCTGGGTTGGCGGAGGGAAAGGACCGAACTGATAGATTTGCCAATCTTATTTCTCCCATAAGCGACATGTGGCTGCCAGGATCCAGAATTTAAGAATAAAAGTCCTAAGTATGGAAAAGTGCTTGTGCTTTTTACAGTATTTTCTCCTGATTTAATTGTGGTGATGTTATATCTTTTGGGGCCGCAATTCATAATATACGAATTATTAAAATTAGTCGACAAACCCAACTCTGCCATAAAGGAAACAAAACCTGAAATTAAAATACGCAAAGCATTGGGTGTGCGGCCCATTAGCACTGCGTCATCCGCGTGCAACAAAGCGGGGATAGGGGTGCCATTAACAATTGGGACATCATTGGTTAAAGTGCATAGAGTATTGCTCAGCTCATTGATATACAAGATAAAAAGCAGGGGGGTGAGCACACAGCCCTGTCTAACCCCCCTGCCATATAAAATGTCCTTGGAGACCTCGCCCTCATTATTAATATGAACACGTGCTTTTAAGTCCCTGTGCAGGTAGGAGAGAAAATAAACCAAAGAATCATCTAAACCATAGTTAAGCAGGAGTGACCACAAACGTGAACGGTTAACAAAATCAAAGGCTGAACTTAAATCCATGAAACCAAAATACAGGGGGGACTTTTTTATAATGGTGTATTTTGCCGTTAACAGGTTCAAATTCAGACATTGTTCTACAGTGCCCACATTGGATCTAAAACCGAGCTGACATTGGTGTAAGATGTTATTATCGTTAGCCCAACTGCTTATCCTCTTAAAAATTACCCTCCCGAGAACCTTTAGGGTATTGTCAATCAGTGATATCGGGCGATAGCAGGCGGGATCTGATCTATCGCCTTTTTTGAATATTGGCACGATAACACTGTTAGACCATGACTCTGGGATGGAATTGTCAGATAAATTATTAAAAAGGTTATAAAGAAGGGGTGCCCAGAAACTAGTTTCAGATTTGATTTGATCTATTGATAGGCCGTCCAGGCCAGGGGCTTTATTGCCCGCACTTTCTGATATGGCATCCTCAACCTCGTAAAGTTCAATCTTCAGAGACCTAACGGGGAGGGTAATGTCAAGGGAGACCCTGATACAGCGTAGATTTTGGAGAAGTGCTCGGCCCATGTGTCCCCCGTGATGTTACAGTTAATAGGTGTTAAATTAGAGCCAAACAATCCTAGGGCCTTAACCTCCCTCCAAAACCCTGTAGTGTCTTTTAAAGCCGCAGTCCGTACAAAAGCTTCCCAATGGTCCTTCAGTAATACTTCAGAACGGGTGCGTAATGTGGACTTATACCTGGCTCTCAATGTTCTTACAAGTGCCAAGTCTCTCGGTATGGTCTTAATAGCATCCCTCAGATCTCTGTTAGCCCTGGAGCATGATGAATCAAACCAGCGTGGATTACTAGTTCTATTAGCCCGGGCTGGTTTCGAGGTCTCTCTTTTTATGGCAATACAGAGTTCCCAGAAGGAATCAACAATAACGTGCCCCGGTTTGTCACTGGTCAGGCAATTCATAATTAGTGTGGGGTGTTTGTAAATCACACTTGCTAAAATGCCCTTATTGTCATCTCCCTTCCATACAACTCTTAACCCATCTGTGGACGCTTCCAGGTTTTTTACTCCAATTACCCTATTGGTTTCATCTTGGTTAATCCCAGGGTTTTTTAGGTGTATTAATATTGGGTAATGGTCACTGTAAGTGGTGCGAACGACCTCAGCTTTTTCCAAAATATCACACAATGTTGGGGAGACAAATATGTAATCTATAGTTGAAGACCTCCCCTGACCAATATATGTGGGGGTAAAAACATTATTCCCCTCAGTACCAGCAATTTCCATGACATTTAATAAGACACGTGGGGCAAGATGGTCCCTCAATTCTTCTCCACTCCTGCACATGGGATTACTACGATAAATATGAGCATTGAAGTCTCCACCGATACAAATACCGTCAAAAATTCCATATTTTTGCCCAACAATCACTTCATCAATAAATTTAAACAACGTAAAAAAATGTTCATTAGGATGGGATATAAAATCATTATTGTAAAAATTAATTAAACATAATTTTAACCTATTAGTGTATTTCAAGGCCATGAAACACTTTACATTGGTCTTAATCAATTTGGTTTGCACACCAGCTTTTCTCTTCACCCAAATTGAAAGACCCCCACTAGGTCGACCCATAGGTGGGGCATGTACGGTTTGATTGTGACAACAGAAACCTCCTAATGAGAGTGAAGTAGTGCACCAGGTCTCCTGCATCATTAATATATCAAAGCCTTTTATCCAATCGGTCCATTCTTTGATTTTTAATTTCGATTTAAGACCAGCTATGTTCCAGCTCATAAGAGACAGGTCAGAGCTCTGTCCTTCCGTTTTTCCGGTGCCTGACAGTTTGTTCATAGCAGTGGGTGAAATGACCATGGGGGTAGATGATACTTATTCTTGGTTAGCTAACCGGGGTGGCTGATCAGTCACTATGGTGGTAACTAATTTAGTAACTGATGGTCAGTCCAAAGTGTCCAAATCTGATAGAGGTGCAAACCTATTATATAGCCCGAGGGGAGAAGGAACTGGGTAAAAAGGCCTTTGTGGCGGTCTATAGAAGTAACTTAAAGGAAGTGAAACTACAACAGTGGACAGGCTTGGGCGTGCATTGTTCGTGTTGAGCAAAAATCTAGCTGTACCGGGGTTCCTAAAATTAATAACAATGCAGTCTCCTTTGATGTCATTGAATAGAGGGCCTACCCACGACACCCTGCGGGCTGAAACGATCTCTTTCGATATGTCATAGCCAACCCCTTTATGCTTTGTTAGCCAGTCAATACATTTGTTGTTTAACTGGACCCATGATTCTCCTTGTCCCTCCCTAAGCGGTGGAATACCTGTCAGGACCAAAGCGTAAGGGCAGGCATCTGGGGGCAAGTGCAAGGCAGGCCCCTGGTGTTTTATGGGTCTGCTGTCTCCAGACCGGCCCATATTGCTAGTACTACCCAAGTTGTTCCCTGTTTTTGCTAATACTTGAGGATCTTTCGGGTTGCTAGTGGTGGAACAAGCACGGTGTGATGTGCTCGAGACATCAGGTGTGGTTATTTTAGGTTGCGAGCTAACTGCAGCCTTATTATGCCCGGCACTGTTACTTCTAGGTAGAGGGATGGGTGGTTGACGAGATGCCTGTGTACCGCCAATGCTAGGTGCATTGGCAGGTTTAGTACTACTATGTGAGATTGCAGGCCCCCCACTGGATAAGGTGTTACTCAGTGTCTCCAAGTCTTTCAAGAGGCGGTCACCCCTAATCTGATCCAAAGCAACAGTTCCCTTCCTTTTCGCTTCTTCGTTTTTTACCAGATTTTCCAATCTGTCCAATCTTTTAAAAACATTCTTAAACTGTACAATCATTTGACTCTCTAAACGTTTAAAAATAGTGTCCACAATAGTCTCTATTAAATTCCCATTTTGTTTAGTTAGGGAGGTGTTATCCCCTAAAGGGATAGTCTGTGTCCAAATTGTATTGTTATTACCAATAGGAATGCCAATGGGAGTGGAGGTAACATCAAGGTCCACATGTTCCGAATCGGCAATAGAAATAGTTGGCCCACTGGAAAGTTGTTGCTTCTGCTTAGTCCACATGCTCTGTGGTGTGGTCTGTTTCTTGTTACAAGTGGGTTGTCTCCTTTTGTTAACAAAAGGTTTAGAGGAGGCCCTTTTACATTTTTCCCCTGCCAGTTTAGTACTTCCTTTTACAGGGGTTATCGAAATAATGTCAGCTTGAAAATCGATGATTATGGCAGGGCCAGTTTCTTCTGGTAAGGGCTCACGTAACAAAGAACCAGAGGTAGGTTTCGTGATCAGGACCAATGGGGAGATAGGAATATTAGGGGTTACTTGCTTTGGTACCTCCTTAGAGTTAGTATTTGAGTTGCTCATTGACATTCTCCTTTCGGTGTTGGCAATTTCATTGGACATCATGTTAAGGGCGTTCTCTAATAAATTCTCGAAAGAAGGGGGCGGAAATGGAAAATCATCAAGTCTGGGCGTGTTAGTAATAGATTCCATGTTAAATGGGACTCCACTCACCTAGTACAGGATATCAGATGGGTGGCCCGCCCGGCCGCTGAAGTCCACTGACGGCCACAGACGGCCCGCCCTTCTCCTGGGCTTCTCCCTGGCACCTCCCGCGCGCGACTCGAGGGGCGAGAGGGCGCGTCGGCTTTTCAAGCGCCTCCGTGCGCTGGCCTTGCGTCACGGGCACCCCTAAGGCTGCTGGGCAATGTGGTCTTCTACGGGAGTGAATCTCCTGGCGCTCCTCCTCAGCAAGGCTCAACGCCGTTTCCCTCACGGCACCGCCCGCTGGCGTTCTGCTCACCGGCTCTGTTCTGGCTCCCCAGGGGCTCCTGGGCGCGTCGGCTTTTCAAGCGCCTCCGTGCGCTGGCCTCGCATCACGGGCGCCCCTAAGGCTGCTGGGCAATGTGGTCTTCTACGGGAGTGAATCTACCGGCGCTCCTCCTCAGCAAGGCTCAGCGCCGTTTCCCTCACGGCACCGCCCAATGGCGTTCTGCTCACCGGCTCTGCTCTGGCTCCCCAGGGGCTCCTGGGCGCGTCGGCTTTTCAAGCGCCTCCGTGCGCTGGCCTCGCGTCACGGGCGCCCCTAAGGCTGCTGGGCAATGTGGTCTTCTACGGGAGTGAGTCTCCTGGCGCTCCTCCTCAGCAAGGCTCAACGCCGTTTCCCTCATGGACTGCCCGATGGCGTTCTGCTCACCAGCTATGTTCTGGCATGATGCATTTCGGCACTGTGGCCTTCCTCAGATACCGCTGTGAGTCTGAGTATAGCTCCGCCCCTGCCTTTATGTGTCCTGTGCTTTCCCCCATTGGAGGGTGAAAGTTCATCCCCAAATCACAAGGTTGCACTGCCACTGCGATCCATGAGAAACTCCAACTCCCAGAATGCTGTGTTTTTGGGTTGTGGGTGCCGTGAGCAAAATTACAAGGAAAAGGCGTGCTGTTTGGAGATGAGCAGGCCAGACAGATTATATGACATAAGGCCTCCCTGGGTCCCCTTGATGCTCCCAACCTGTGTAAACGACTCCCCCGGGCTGTGAGTCGACTTGTCAGTGCAAACGGCTCCCTGTGAAGTCACGAGCTGCTTCTGGCAGCATCCCTGGCGTCGTCAGCAATGTAGGTATATATATATATACATGCCGCTTTCCACTCCCATTTAATTACGTTGGGCTGAAACTGGCCCAGGGAGGGGGTTGTGTGGCTCCCATTGAAATAACAGCGATCCCCCTCCCCTATATGGGAGGGACAAAAAACAAATACAAAGGGCAGAAAAACTAGTAGAAAAGGCAGAACAGGGGGCAAAAAAAGCAGAAAAGATAAAAGATACTGCAGAAAAATGAGCAGAAAAGACAAAACAGAAGGTAGAAAAATGATCAGGTAAGGCAAAACTGAGGGCAGAAAAACAAACAGGAAAGGTAAAACAGAGGGCAGAAAAAAAGAGTAGAAAAGGGAAAAACCGAGGGAATTGACACACAAACACACCCACTCACAGACCCATTCAGAAACTCATATGCCCATTTTCAGACTGACTCAGACACTCACGCACCAACACACAGACTCTCTCAGACACTCACACACCTACTCAGAGACTAACACACCCACTCTCAGACCCACTTAGAGACTCATGTACTCACTCACGCAACCATTCAGAGACTCATGCACTCACTCACAGACCCACTAAGACACTCATACACCCACTCACAGATCAACTTAAACACTCATGTACCCACTCACACACCCACTCAGAGACTCAGGCACCTACTCATAGACCTTCTCCGACACTCACACACCCATTGACAGACCCACTCAGAAACTCTCATACCCACTCACAGACCTACTGAGACATTCATGCATTCACTCACATACTCACAAAGGTTAGTGATCACAGTTAGGAAATTAAAGTAAAAAAAAACCTTACAAATTCACTTAAAAAAACAAAGGTTACAGGCATGTTATAGTTAGGAAAAAACATTTTAAAAAACGTAGAAATTCACTGGAAAAAAACAACCGTTACAGGGATGTTATAGTTAGGAAAAGAATCAAACAAATCTTAGAAATTCACTAAAAAAAGCACAGTTTACACATACTTTATAGTTAGGATGAGATTTCAATCATACAAAACCAGTGAAATTCAGCAATTATAGTTACATGTGCCATCGTGCTGCTTTCTATCTCTCCCCTGAGGCGGAAGCCGGGGGTTCTTTCATCTACTCTGCTACCTATTCTTTTCACCATTGCTACTACGATATTTTAAAATCGCCGTTTGTTCACAAGTAGAATACTTACTTGTTAGGACTTTTAGACCACTTGTTGTGCTAAAAAACCTCCTTTACCGATTGCTTCACAGCCGAGTAGTTGCTGGTGCAGAGAAATAGAAATAGGGCTTACCGCCACTGAGAGCCGCCATACTGAGAGGGGTAAGGGATTTGCACTCTAGCTGCAGGACACCTCCCGCCCTCCCGCAGTATTTAAAGCCTGTCATTTCAACAGCGCGCTGATTGCCATCGTGCTGCTTTCTATCTCTCCCCTGAGGCGGAAGCCGGGGGTTCTTTCAGCTACTCTGCTACCTATTCTTTTCACCATTGCTACTACGATATTTTAAAATCGCCGTTTGTTCACAAGTAGAATACTTACTTGTTAGGACTTTTAGACCACTTGTTGTGCTGAAAAACCTCCTTTACCGATTCCTGCACAGCCGAGTAGGAGCTGGTGCAGAGAAATAGAAATAGGGCTTAGCGCCACTGAGAGCCGCCATACTGAGAGGGGTAAGGGATTTGCACTCTAGCTGCAGGACGCCTCCCGCCCTCCCACAGTATTTAAAGCCTGTCATTTCAACAGCGCGCTGATTGCCATTGTGCTGCTTTCTATCTCTCCCCTGAGGCGGAAGCCGGGGGTTCTTTCAGCTACTCTGCTACCTATTCTTTTCACCATTGCTACTACGATATTTTAAAATCGCCGTTTGTTCACAAGTAGAATACTTACTTGTTAGGACTTTTAGACCACTTGTTGTGCTGAAAAACCTCCTTTACTGATTCCTTGTCAGCCGAGTAGGAGCTGGTGCAGAGAAATAGAAATAGTGCTTAGCGCCACTGAGAGCCGCCATACTGAGAGAGGTAAGGGATTTGCACTCTAGCTGCAGGACGCCTCCCACCCTCCCGCAGTATTTAAAGCCTGTCATTTCAACAACGCGCTGATTGCCATCGTGCTGCTTTCTATCTCTCCCCTGAGGCGGAAGCCGGGGGTTCTTTCAGCTACTCTGCTACCTATTCTTTTCACCATTACTACTACGATATTTTAAAATCGCTGTTTGTTCACAAGTAGAATACTTACTTGTTAGGACTTTTAGACCACTTGTTGTGCTGAAAAACCTCCTTTACCGATTCCTGCACAGCCGAATAGGAGCTGGTGCAGAGAAATAGAAATAGGGCTTACCGCCACTGAGAGCCGCTATACTGAGAGGGGTAAGGGATTTGCACTCTAGCTGCAGGACGCCTCCCGCCCTCCCGCAGTATTTAAAGCCTGTCATTTCAACAGCGCGCTGATTGCCATCGTGCTGCTTTCTATCTCTCCCCTGAGGCGGAAGCCGGGGGGTTCTTTCAGCTACTCTGCTACCTATTCTTTTCACCATTGCTACTACGATGTTTTAAAATCGCCGTTTGTTCACAAGTAGAATACTTACTTGTTAGGACTTTTAGACCACTTGTTGTGCAGAAAAACCTCCTTTACCGATTCCTTGTCAGCCGAGTAGGAGCTGGTGCAGAGAAATAGAAATAGGGCTTACCGCCACTGAGAGCCGCCATACTGAGAGGGGTAAGGGATTTGCACTCTAGCTACAGGACGCCTCCCACCCTCCCAAACACCCTATAAATTCACCATGTCATCACGTCCGCGCAGCGGGCGGGCGCAGCGGGCGGGCGCAGCGGGCGGGCGCAGCGGGCGGGCGCAGCGGGCGCGCCGGTGGTGCGCCAAAGGTGCGCCCAAGGCAAGCCTGTCTGCGCCCGTCCGCACCCGACCGGGACCAGGGGCACCCCCCCTGGCTGTCCCCTACTACAAAGGCTAGTGTACAATAAGGACTCCTTACTTAGATCTTTCCCCCCCACACCTGCATGCTGTCTACACCACTTTCCCCCTCTTGAAACCCCACACATATGTCCTCATTGCAAGTCAGAGCTAATTGATCCCCCCATCCACTCTGACTCTAAGGATTATCAAATGTTCCTCCTTAACTGTCGATCTCTTGCCAAACATAGTTTGGAGATATCGCTGTTGTTAGAGGAACTTAGGCCAGATGTGTTTTATTTTTAACAGAAACTTGGCTTACTCAAGACTCCCAGTTTGAAGGAGTGCAAGCCCTCATTCCCGGCTATCAGATAGCCCGTTTAGACCGCCCACAGGGCAAAGGTGGAGGGCTGGCTATCATTTATAAAGATATTTATATATGTCGCTGCCTAACAGAGTCCATTGCAGACTGTGAAAGTCTCCCTTTCGTCATTGAATTTACTCCCAACATCAGTTTCTCAGGCTTTCTTATCTATCGTCCTCCCGGTCCTATAAAAAAAATTCTGACGAATCTACCAACAGTTGTAGCAGAACTAGTCACCTCCCCCTCAAATTTTTATTTATTGGGAGATTTTAATTTTCACTTTGACAACCTGCTAGACACCACTGCTATGGGAGTCACAACCAGCTTAGCTGCTATGCAACTAGAACAACTGGTGTCAGGACCCACTCACAACAAGGGTCATCTCTTACACCCAGTATTAAGCAATAGCAAAACTTTAAAGGTCGGCAGTATTAGCCATCTCCCTTGGACTGAACATTTTTTAATCACTCTAACCTGGTCCACTCCCAAAACTTTACCTTCTTCCCTCTTCTCACGTACTACCCGAAACTGGTCAAAGCTCAACGCAGACGAATGGATGACCAATCTAATTGCCACCAACCCCTCACTTTCTCCGGATCCTTGTGTTAACAATGAGCTGTTTAACAATTGGATAACAAGCTCCTTGGATTCTGTACTTCCTTATCGAACCTCCGGTGCTAGAAGGAAAAAAAAAAACGCTCCTTGGTATTCTGAAGACCTTAGGGAAAAAAAACGTCTCTGTAAAAGACTAGAGAGGAATTGGCGCTTATCCCATGAGCCTACGGACAAAGCGATCTACAGAGAAGCCATTAGGAATTATAAAAACGAAATTAGAGACAAACAATCTACACATTATACGGAAAAGATTAAATTGGCAAAATCCAAGCCTAAAGAAATCTACCAGATTGTGAAAACACTGACCAGGCTGCCATCACCGTCATCAGGCAATGACAACTCTTCCTCTCGATGTGAGGAGCTGGCCAATGCCTTTTTTAAAAAAGTAAACACAATTTATCTTTCCTTCTCTGACCCAGAAACAGATCGGTACCCGGAAAATCCTAATCCACCGATTACATCTATGGTCTCCCTCCATAACAAATCTCTGGATCACTTCCCAATGTTGCATCTTGACACTCTTGAGACCTTAATAAATCAAATCACATCAGGCTCACCTTATGACCCTGCCCCCCCCTGAGATGCTGACCCAAGTCAATAAAGCCATTCTCCCCAATCTAATGGAGCTGCTGAATTCTTCCATTATGAGTAGGACAGTTCCACAGTCGTGTAAATACCGAATGGTCCGAGCATTGTTAAAAAAAAACACCCTTGATCCAACTAATCTTAACAACTATCGTCCGATATCACTGCTTCCCTGGGCTACCAAGATCTTAGAGAAACACATCAACATCAGTGTAACTCAGTTCTTCGAGCACAACCATCTGCTCGACACCTCCCAGACTGGCTTTCGCCCAAAACACAGCACGGAGACAGCCTTGCTGGCAGTAACAGAAGAGGCTAGGCGGGTACTCGATCAGGGAGGGTCAGTGGCAGTGATCCTCTTTGATCTGAGCGCCGCCTTCGATCGGTCAACCACAAAATACTTCTGGACCGCCTCCTCGATATGGGAATCTCGGGAGAAGCCCTGGAGTGGTTCAGGTCTTTTCTATCATACCGAACCTTCCAGGTCTTTGAAGGCACATCGGTCTCTTCGCGTAAGCCTCTGGGATGTGGGGTTCCGCTGGGCTCTTCTTTGAGCCCTACGCTCTTTAATACCTACATGAGACCGCTGGCTGGAATAGTACGTCCGCATGGTATTAACATCATCACCTATGCGGATGATACCCAGCTAGTGGTCTCTCTCGCACAAAGGAGCAACCCACTCCCGCAGTCCAACCTAACAACTTGTCTCGAGCACGTCAAGAGCTGGATGACCAAATCATGTCTGAAGCTCAACGACGATAAAACTGAGCTAATGCTTCTAGGCCTTCCAACTCTCTCCATTTTGGAGCTGTCATGGCCTCCGAGCATGGGCACAGCTCCCATCCCTAGAGATAACATCAAAAGCCTGGGGGTGTGGATAGATAAATCGTTGACCTTCGACATGCAGGCAACTAAAGTCTCTGCAACCTGTTTTGGCCTCCTAAGGATGGTAAAAAAAATCTTACCACTCCTTCCCTTTGAGGCAAGACAGATAGTCATTCAGGGCTTAATTCAATGTCGCCTAGATTTTAACAATGCTCTGTATCTTGGGGCGCCGGAATACACTCTACAGAAACTACTACGTACTCAGAATTGTGCAGCTCGCACTTTAGTCGGCACCCCTCGGAGAACTTCAGTACAACCTGGCTTAAGAGCATTACACTGGCTCCCCATTAGGGACAGAGTCAAGTTTAAATCTCTGTGCATTGCTCACCAGGCGTACTGGAAAGCAGGCCCAGAGATCACTCACTCCTTGGTATTGCCATACGAACCCACCAAAGCTCTCCAATCTTCACATGCCTTCCTAGCCCAAATCCCAAGAATTCATAGAGCAAGGGCTGGAGGTCGTTCCTTCGCATACAAAGCCCCGAAAATATGGAACACCTTACCACTCCATCTTAGAGCAGACTCTAATCTTCTGAGCTTCCGCAAGAAACTTTAAACTTTTCTGTTTAATCAATAGTGTTGCCTTCTCCTCTTTTTTTCTCACTAAGTACTGATGGTAGTTTTTAGAGCCTGGACGCCTCAGGGCAGCTGCTAGCGCTTAATAAGTATGATTTTCATTTCATTTCATTTCATTTCATGTGCTAACTATAACCTATGCCTCTGCAACGCACTGCTTATGGCCTCACATATCACATCACTGATGACATGGTCTGTGGTATCACTTATGACAGCACTGATGACATCTCAAATAACATCACTGATGAGATCATTCAGCGAGTCTAAGTATTTTCTAAGAGTTTATGATTGTTAAACATATATACTCAGCTACTACAAAATTGTAATTAGTATACTAGGTGTACTAAAAATAATTCATACTACTTCTAACATATATTATGCGAGTGGCTGTGTGTGAGTGTATATCTGTGTGTGTGAGTGGGTGTCTGAGTGGCTGTGTGAGTGACTGTATGGGCGTATAAGTGAGGTTGTAAGTACCTGTGTGATTGAGTGGCTGTATTGGTGAGTGAGTGGGTATATCAGTGGTTGTGTTGGTGAATGAGTGGCTGTATGGGTGAGTAAGTAGGTGTGTGAGTTACTGTATGGGTGAGTAAGTGGGTGTCTGAATGGCTGTAAGAGTGAGTGACTGGGTGTGTAAATGGCTGCATGAGTAAGTGAGTAATTGTTTGAGTGGGTGTTTGGTTAAGTAGGTTGGTGTGTGAGTGGCTGAATTGGAGTGTTAGTGTCTGTGTGGATGGCTGTATGGTGGAGTGAGTAGATGGGGGAGTTCTTGTATGGCTGTGTGAATGGGTATATAAGTGATTGTGTGAATAAGTGTGTGAGTGCGTGCATGGGTGAGTGAGTGGCTGTGTTGAGAGGCTGTATGAGTGAGTGGATATGTGAGTGTCTGTATAGGGGAATTGGTCAGTGTGTGAGTAGAAGTATGAGTAAGTGAGTGGGTAGGTGTGTCTCTATGGATGAGTGAGTGGTTGTATGAGTACTTGTATGGGTCTGTGAATGGGCATGTCAGTGGTTATGTGAGTGGGTGTATGATAGGTTGTAACAGGGTGTGAGTGGTTCTGTGGATGATGTTTTCAGTGATGTAATCAGTGATGTCACTTGAGCTGTTATCAGTGATATTCATTTACCATGTCATCAGTGATGAAATATATGAGGTGTTGGAAACTGAGCTTCTTTGTAGATGCCTCCCCACTTTTTCTCCCATTTGAGACTGCTGGTTGCAGGTTATTGACTCTGAAAGTACACTCGGATCTGCTCAGACCAAAGTGCCCATGCTCTTTCCCCTAAAGGTGAGGTGAATTGGTACACCCAATTGGTAAGGTACTTTACCGCCTTATAAGTCCCTAAAAAATTGTACCAGTGGTACCCAGTGCAAGGATGGTAGAGGCATCACCAGGGCTGCAGCAGTGGCTGTGCCAACCTGTGTAACCCAAGTAAAAGTCTGTCTGCAGGTCTGCCATTCCAGTCCTGCACAAGCTGCTTGAGAGTGACTCTGTACACACCAGGTGCTGCAGAGCCACACCACAAGCTTGCATAAGTCCGTCACTCTTAAGGTTGTCGTCCTATGCCCAGAAGGTAGAGTGCATTACATTAAAGGTGTGGATATATATGTTTATATATTTATAGCCCTACAGTAACCCTATAAAGCAAGGTTTTACTGTAAGTGACAGCGGTCCATTGGATAACAAGGGCTGGCTACCAAGAAAACTTGAGCTTGCCACCTTCATTATGGAAATACCATTTTGTGTCATTCTTTTTTACCCCAACTCTATACTTGTGTCAAGGGTGAGCTGGCACCCTGAGTGGGTGCCCCTCTCGGATACAATGACCCAGTACCTCAAAGGCTTCCCTGAGCAATTTGCCACCATGACAATAGTCTGGCCTCTTAGTGGAGACAAAGCCCTGGGTAAGAAGGAGGTTGCACCGCCTCCCTTCCAGTATGGCTATTGCTTACAGTCATCAAGGCAGTGAGCCTCTAAGGTTTTCACCGCCATTGATGTGTAATTTCTGGTCCCTTCTTGTGGACAAAGGCCTTACAGCCCTGTCCAGCCTGACAGGTGGGAAAATGAGTTATTCGGGATGTGTACACCTCCAAAAGCCTTGAGGGTGGGCAAGGAGGTCTGTACAGCCAAGGAAGAGTTCTGCACTGTTAGAAGACTCTAAATTAGAGGACTCTGAGTAGAAAGGTGATGTACACTCACTGGATGTTGTCATCTCAGAGACCAGTAGCCCATTGGATACTGTCCATCATGACCTTAACACCCCCTAATATAGGATTTAAGGGGCTCCCCTGGCACCAGAACCTTAGTTCTGACTCTGAATCCAAGAAGAAGTACAAAGAAGATGCCATTACTGAAAACAGGACGTTTGACTTAGCCACAGTCAATGAGAGGACCCTTGAGTGCCCTGAAGAGACCATATATTGGAATAATGTGTTTGAAGTGTGTCCGTGGCAAAGGCTTGTTGCTCCTAGCAAGAGTGACTCCAGTGGACGCCAGAAACTGAAGCAGAGCCCCTTGGATTGGTAAGACCAGTCTCCTGCAAGTTGCAGAACCATCGATGTTCTGTGTGACCTGCAAGCCTGGAGTAGTAGCTAAGCTATCACCAAGTTTCAAGGCACTATTTGACTTTCATTTGACCAACAGCCACTGAGGTAACAGTGAACTACATTTGCCATAGCCAAGGCTTGGTGATCGTCATGCGGGTAATCAACCCCTTGAGTGACATCTCCAGCCTGAGTTCCTGCATCCTGAAGTTGGAGTCATTGAGTGTCTGGTAAAGCATCTTTGGTGCAACTTGCCCCTGTAATTGACAGCTGCCTGCACCTCTGCACCAGCAGCCACAGAACAAGGTAGAAGAAATCCAGTAGTTGAACCCAGGTCCTGGGTAAGCATGGGCGGAAAATCCGTTACGCTCGCGGATTTTGCGGATTTTCGGTAAATTCGCAATCCGCGAACGCTCGCGAATTTACCGAAAATCCGCAAATTCGCACGCAGCGGATTTTTTTTCTTTGCGGTGTAAGTTCGCAATTGCGAACATGTAAGTGCGGCGGGCAGCAACAATCTTGCACTCGCGAAATTACAAAAATTGCAATTCAGCACAAGAAATCTACTAGCAAGCAGCATAGACCTTCTGAACATGATGATTTTTATCAGAATAACTCCTCAGGTTGACATTTGCCTGCACTTTTTTGGATTTGAGGCCTTTTGATTTTCTTTGGATAACTTTTGGATTAGAAATCAACTTTCTCATATAAGCTTGGTGGGGCATTACAGTTGCTGTAATGCTGTTCTGCAGAAAAACGAGTTTTGCAAAAGTGAAAGCAGGTTCAAAATTTCAAACTCATCATTAGAACCGTTCCCTGTAGTGCTTCCTGACAAGGGCCCCTCCAGAGTTCAGTTTCTAGTTGTAACAATTGTATGATCCTGCTCTGACCCTCACAGCAGGCTCATAGAATAGCTACAAGTAGGCCACAAAGGTCCTGGAAAAAAAAGTGCACTGCAACAGAAAGCAAATTACAGATAAGGAAGCAGGTGCCAGACTGGAATTTTAAAACAGTGACACATTAATAAATCAACCCCAAATTAATTCATGTCAGTTGAAGCAGGCAGGTGTGCTTGCTTTTTCCCCCATAATCTACAGTGATGATGAACCAGAGGGTGGCATTGATGTACCAGAGGGTGGCAGGGGTGAAACAGAGGGTGCTGTTGATGAACCAGACGTAGAAACAACATAATCGTGACCGTTGCGAGCCGACATGTAAGTTCGCATTTGCGAACTGTTACAAAACCCTCGCGAACTGTCAGAAATCCTTGCGAACTGGCAGAAATCCTTGCGAACACACAAAAAAAATCCGCAAATTCGTGAGAATTCGCGGATTTTGCGGATTGCGAGTTCGCAAATTTGCAAAATTCACGAACGCCAGATTCGCAAAATTCGCCCATGCTTAGTCCTGAGACACCTAAGGCCGCTACTTTCTGTGGGTAGAACTTCATACTTAAGTGTGGATTTCCAAGTGCTACAAGTTTGACTGCTACCATGGATCTCGTTCAGTATCAGGAAAGCCAAATCACCTCATTACCCCGACTCCCTGGGCAAGGTAAAAAAGAAACAACTGTTGGAACTTGGTCTAGGGACCTGCAAGACCTTATCCACGGGAAGGGTTTGTTTGAACTCACCCTGCAAGTGACCGAGTGTCACCTGTGTTTTCCCCCTTTCATTTTAATGGAACCAGTTTGAAAGATTTACTGCATTTATTTTTGAACAATCAAAAATTCACAACTCCGTTGTTTGTAAAATACAAAGTTCATTCTGGTGTCTATATTTATATTTAAAAAAAGCTTCATTTTTGTAAATTGGTGTCAGATTTCTTTTGAGTTGTCTCAATTACATATGCACCGTAAAATGCTTAACACCTGTTCCTCCAGTTATGCCTAACTGTTCTTTGACACACTACCAGAACTGAGCTAAGATTATTGTTGTTGAATCCAAGGATCATCTCTGTGTATTGTGAGAATATTGTATTGTAAAGCGCCCCAGCCATACAACCTAATAGTCCACCTTGCAACATTGGTGCCCAGCGCAGAGGATCCTGTACCTATGTTATGTAGTAACACTGGTCTTAGGTTAATTGTGCATGAGAAATCCTCAACTGACTTCAGCATCAGAAGTATTTTGTAAGATTTTTCTAAAAATAAGATTTAATTGTAATTTTTAGGGCCCTGTGCTACATCCCTTTTCCAATACATTAAAATGTAAACATTAGTTTAGTATTTAGGGTAACGGTTTAAAAAGCTGTATACGTTTTTTAATGCGCTTCTATAATTTCTAAGCAAGTAGTGAAAATGGAGCATGTCCTGAGCCTCAATCAACCTATTCTCTCTTTCTGAAGATCAAAGATCTGAGGGCATTATACAAACCGATAGGCATTAGCTTTAGAGCAACCTCTAAGAGAGTCGACCTGGAACAGGCCCTCAGGAACAATGAGGTAGAAAACCTAGATAGGGATGACCACTCCTCTGTCTGTCACATAGCAGAAGAGGATGAGGAGTTGGTCACAGCCCAAGTTGATGAAGGAGAAGCCTCTGGTGATCCTGAATCACAGTACTTCCCCAGACCCCCTTCACTAGTGGAAAGTGACAGAGGTCACTCTAGAATCCCCTCCACTGGAAAGGTAGTAGGAAACTTCCATGACTAGCTTGATTAACTCTCCTTGGAGGAGAAATGACTGGAACTGGAAGAGAGGAGACAAGCCCTACAGGAAAAGAAGGTTAGATGTGGCGTAGTCCTCAAGGATGGTGGCAGCAGCAAAGGAAATGAGGGGTGTTTTGACTCTAAGATCCCCTTAGAGATTGTCCCAAAGTTTAGTGGTGTAGATGACATAACCAAGTGTTTTTCAAATTTTGAGAGATCTTGCAGCATGAAGTAGGTCACCAACACTGGGGCACTCTACTTTGGGAGTTATTCTCATTGAAGGGCAGAGATAGACATCTCACCCTTGATACGAGTGTGCCTCTGTCCTATTCACACATGAAGGAGACACTGATTGAGGGGTTTGGACTCACCACAGAGGAGTACAGAGTAAAGTTTTAAGAGACCAAAGGAGGCTGGAACAAACTTCGATTAACCTTGATGACTCCTCAGACAAGGCACTGGATGGCTGGATGGTAGATAATAAAGTGAACACTTATGATGGGCTGCATAATTTGATTATAAAGGAGCACATTTTGAGTAACTGTACCGCAGAGTTATTGAAACAGCATCCGGTAGATTCTGATTAGACTTCCCCTATTGAGCTGGGGAAGAAAGCAGATAAGTTGGTATGGTCAAGGGTACCCAAGAAGTCCCAGGTGGCTGACTCCAAACAGGGGGGTTTAGGCCCAAAAAAGTAAAAGCAGGGAGGTGATATGCCCACCAAAGAGACTCCCTCAGCACCCCAGAACCTTAAAAGTAGGAGAGCAAATCCCATCCTAACTCTGACAAGAAGAGGCAGGAGTTTCTGGATAACAGGTTGTGTTTTGACTATTAGCAGTCAGGTCTCCACAGAGGTGACCCAGCCTGTTCAAAGAAGAAAGTGGTTAGCAGTGGGCTATCCAATTTAGCCATAGGTGAGGACACCTCAGATGAGGAGAACCTAACAGCATTACGCTGGGAAACAGGACCAGATGGTAAGCTGGTGATCCCTGAGGGTGGGAGTAGACTTCCATCCATTCAGGTGAGTGGGAACCCTGCCACTGGCCTCAGAGATGCATATGCCATTCATTCCACATTAATAGACTGGTTGGTGACCCCTGAACAGTATTTGAAGGGCGAACCCAAGAAGATAAGAATAGCCTCGGGGAAGGTCTCAGTTAGGCCTGTAGCCATAGTACCCCTAGAGAGGGAGGGTATCCTTAGTTGGCACAATGTGGCGGTAAGTTCTGACCTTCCTTTGGATTGCCTCCTGGGTAATGACCTACCAGAGCTTTGTCAGAACCCAAGACTGGTGGGTGCCCAGAGCACGCCCAACCCAACATTCCTGGGGAGCTAGTCACTGCAGTTGAGGGACAGGTATCCCAAAAGAAAGGGACCCCAGTAAAAGTGTGTCTGCAGGCCTTCCATTGTAGCCCTGCATGAGCAGCCTGTCTGCTTGAGAGTGACTCTACATACACCAGGTGCTACAGAGACACACCACTGCCTTAATGTAAGTAAGCAACATTTAAAGTTGTCCTCCTAAGCCCATGAGGTAGAGTTCATTACATTAAGGGTGTGGATATATATGGTTAATCATCTATACCCCGACAGTAATCCTATAAAGCAAGGTTTTATTATAAGTGACTGGCGGTCCATAGAGTAACCTGGGATGGGTACAGAGGAAAATCAAGATAGCCAGCTCCATTATGGAACAACCGAATTGTGCTGTGTTTGGTGTCAAACGCCATGCTTTTGTCACCCTCAGCATTATTCCTGTGACACATACGCTTCGGTGCCACCTTGATTGGGTGTCCCCCAAGGATGCCGAAACCCAGTGCTTTAGCTGGCTTCCCTGAGCTGTTTGCTGCCACTGCAATAGTCTGTCCTTCTGGTGGGATGTGCTAGCACTTCCCCAGGATGGAGACAAATGGCAGGGCAGGAAGGCGGTCTCACCTCCTCCCTTCCATATTGGTGACTGTTTACAGCCATCAAGGCAGTGAGCCTCAAAACCCTTCCCACCCTGTCCTGCTTGACAGTTGGGAAAATTAGTTACTCAGGAGGCGTACACCTCCAAAAGGCTAGCCATACTTTTAAGGTGGGCTAGGAGGTCGGTACAGCCAAGGAAGGGTTCTGCCATGTAAGAAGACCCTAAATTTTAGGACTTAGGGTGGAAAGGTGATGAATACCTACAGGGTGTTTTCACCTCAGGGACGGGTTAGCCGCAGGGACCAGCAGCCTATGGGCCACTGCCCTTCACGTCCTGAACACCCCCTAAACTATGATTTAAGTTGCTCCCCAGGCATCAGAACCTCAGTTCTGACTTTGATTGTGAGAAGAGTCACAAATAAGATGCCATCACCAGCAACAGGACTTTGAACTCTGTTGCAGTGCAAAGAGTGGATCCTTTGCCCTGAAGAGACCATATACTGGAGTGTTAGACGTGTGTCCGTGGCAAAAGCTTGTTGCTCCCAGCAAGAGGAGCTCCAGTGGATGCCAGAAACCAAACCAAACTCCCTTTGATTGGTGGGACCAGTCCCCTGCAAGCTACATGAAAATCAATGTGCTGGTTGACAAGAATTGTGACCCGGTGCGCCTGTTGAGTGTGAGTCCAAAGAGAAATTGTGTCCTGCAAGCTCTGAGTCGTAGCTAAGATCTCATCAAGTTTCAAACCACTACTACATTCCTGTCAACTTCCAGCCACCGAAGTAACTGTGGACTATTTTTGCCCCAGCCAAGGCATGGTGATCGCCAGTCAGTTGATCGAGCCCTTGAGTGACACCTTCAGCCCGAGAGCAACTCACAGCAACAGTGACCAACATCGGCAATGATCCCGTTGCTGTGTTCCTGCATCCTGAAGTTAGAGTCATAGATTGTGTGGTAAAGCATCTTTGGTACGACCTGCCCCAGTAATTGACAGCTGCCAGCTACCTCTGCACCCAAAGCCTGAGAGCAAGGTAGAGGAAATCCAGCTCCTGAACCCTGGTCCTAGGACCCCAAAGCCCTCTACTCTCCGTCGATAGGGTAGAACTCCATCTCCAAGTGTGGTTTTATCAAGTGCTGCAAGTTTGACAGCTCCTGGGGATCCCGTTCAGTACCAAGGACAGCCAAGTCAACTTTGTACCAGGACTCCCTGGGCAAGGTAACGAAGTAACAACTGTTGGAACTTGGTCTAGGGAGCAGCAAGATTTATCCACAATATGGTTATTTTGAACTCACCCTGCAAGCGACCAAGTGCCTCCTGTATTTTCCCCTATTCATTTCAATGGGACCAGTTTGAAAGATTTACTGCATTTACAACTACGTTGTATGTATAGAAAACAAGTTGTAATCCACCATTGCAACGAGACCTGGATGGAGTAAGTGGAGTTCCTGTATGCGGAACTCTGTGAATTGACCAACTAGGTGGAATTCTGCGAGTAGTGGACTGCTTATGTTGTTAGGTCACACCGTTCGCTCTGACTGGGTTTTTGTTCTGAGCTGGACTATCAGCGTGGATGGTACCATGCACAGCACAAGAGGGTACAGCTTCTTTCTGCCTCTCTAGTAGATGTTCCACTCGAGAGGCAGCTTCCTCATTGCGAACAGATGGTTTCTCAACGCAGGTGGTCGTGACCATCCGCAACTGCCCGCATTGAGAAATCTTGCTGGGTGATGGTCTAGCATTGGATTATCCTCACTTGCACTCGGCAACTTTATGTTGGTGAGTGTGAGTGAGGAAACAACTCAGCTCCACTTCACGGGTGGACTATTCAGAACTCCACGTGCTCCATGGAGATCGGAGTGCAGAAAACACTGCAAACTCTGAGAACAGAGCAGAGTTCACAACTCTGGCCTAATTGCAACACAGTCAAAACAAACAGGAATATTAGCGATATTCAATACTGTTCATTACTATTGAAAATGTGTAAGGTCTAAAATCAACATTGTCAGTAAAGTACTGTGTTGAATAACATATGTCCTGATGTCTTATTTCCATCTTTACTATGATGCTACTGCAACCCTTCAGCCTGTCATCATGGAACCCTGCACTCCAGAGCCCATGTCCAAATGTACTGGCTCCAGGAATACTTAAAATCAAGTGTAGCATCATCCAGGGTCTTATATGTAAATGCTTTGGACACTTAAAACAAACTTAGTGATAACTAAAGTGGGGCTCTCATGGGAGCTGCTGCACTCCTGGCAGCCCCCAGAATACTTTACAAATGGTGGTGGGGCCCCACAAGAAGCAATTTTGAAAATTAGTGAGTCATCATGGGGGTTATGCCACACTTCTCGACCAGGTGCCTTAAATTGTATTTGTGATTGTAACTGTATTTATATAGCACTTAAAAACTCTGATGAAGCATTAAAGTACTATACAGTGAGTAGCCTGTTACTCTGGAACCTAAGATTAGCAGTTAATCTAGTGGTTATTGCAATTTGTCATGTGTTCTCAAGAATAAAAACAAAAGCATGAATTTACTCCAGCTGCTTAGTGGTAGATTATATTAATGCCGGTTAGGTGTGTTCATTAGAATGGGCTATGTGGTTTCAGGTGAATAGTTGCTGAGATAGATAGGCTGGTGGAGATTAGGTAATGATGGATTACAGGGATAAGGTCTTAAAGAGGAGAGGTTGTGATCTATGGAAGGAGGTATCCGCCAAATGCGGAATTCAAATAAGAAGTGTTAAAGCAGGCAGGAGACTCAGAGGAGGCTATGCTCAGAAACAGAAGGCATGCAGATGATGGAAGGTAAGCAGCGGGTAACCATCAAGATAACAAATATGTAAATAAAACGCCATCATCGGGCATTATGGGGCACTCCATGCCTGAGCAGTGAAAGAGTGACTCATGACACTCATTTATTAATTATTTTATTCTCTTTTTTTAATGATTTTTTGGGTGTCCCAGTGACCACCCAATACACCCACATCTTACATTTTTGTTTAGGGCCACAGTGGAAACCAATGGGCTCCGTGGCCCCTCCTGCTCCTTACCAGCAGCCCTAAGAGCCATGCAGAAACTGGGAGCAACATTTTTTTAAACAACTGGGTTTCCTGGTGCCCACTAGAGTCACCCAACAGTATTTTTCATGTGGGGGCTGGGAAAGAGAACCAGAACCCCAGTGACACCTGCCAGTTCACCTCCAATTACTGTTTTGATTGTTGCCTCTGTGGCCTGCTGGAACACCCAAATTAAGTTCCACATTGGGGTCCAGGTGGGCCGCTGTGGGGAGCCCCAAGGCTCCGCCACTCCAGCCAGCTCCTAGTCAGAACCTTTCTGAGTGCTAGCAGGAGCTTGAACCATTTCTTTGCTCCACCTGGGCAGGAGCTGCATTTTTCACTGCTCATGCCTGGGCAGGAGCAAACTTCTGTTCTCTGTCTGGGAGAGAGCAGGCAGAGTATGCCCACACTCTACCAGGACAGGAAATTACCTTCATTGGATCAGGGAGTGGCTTGTGCCATCCTCCCCTTAGCATCTATGTTTGGCCCGGTGGTGAGGGGGGGGGGGGGGAGTCAAATGGCACCAAAGTTATAAGCAAAACAAAAATGATTTTTCAATGGAAAATTAGTCCTAACCACCACTGGGTAATATATTTGGCAAATCTTTACAAAACAGTCAAAAAATGGTTTGGGTAGGGGTGGACAGAATGAGCAGAGTTTGATTCTGTGGAATTTCATCACAGAATTACATAAAATTCAGTGAGAATCAATGGAAGTCTGCAACGGGACAAAGTTAACATGTGGGGGTATTTTCTTAGCATGTAAAAATGGTGCAAGGATGCATTTTGCACTAGGAAAATAATGCAAAACCAAAGAGTATGATGGACGGAGTGTTGAACAATACAAGCACTCACCCTCAGTCAACTGATCTGGCTTTAATCCATCATCATTTTTTAGCTCACTCCGCCACCCCAGTTAGACATGGCCATGTGCAAATCAGTCTGACCCTGTGCCACATGGGAACAGTCCAGCCCGAACTGATATCCATGTCTTCCCTGGACTGGACTGGAAACAAGCATCCTGGAACTGGTTTTGGTTCATAACCCTCATCAGCCAGGTTATCTTGAATCCAGTGGCAAAATGAGCAAGGGACCCACGTCTGGGCATACCCTGCCAACTTAGGGCGAACAAAGCAAAACTAAAGGGGCTTTCGAACATTCAGCGGCAAGATCTGTAAATCTTGGTTGTAACTTTTGTAGAATACTGGAGGCCATATACAGGTCGCCAATAGCTAGACTACTTATTATTGGCTCCCTGACTGACCCCATTCTTATCAGTAGAGGGACATGTTGGGGATATCTTTTGTTGCCACTACTGTTCAGTTTGTACATAGAACCTTTGGCTAGAAGTATTAGGGAAGACCCTGAGATCGTGCCTTTCCTACTATTCCAGGATTGGAACAGGAAATTAGGGCTTTATGCAGATGATATCCTCATCTACACAACTAATCTGCATAATACTATAGGTCGTATTAATCTACTAACAACGGAGTTTGGGAAAGTGTCGGGATATGATATAAATGGAAGTAAGGCCGAAATCATGTCTTGGAATCTATACTCAGGGTCAATGGTTAAGAAGGAAGTTATGAGGTATTTGGGAGTTCAGATTTCGCAAGATATTTCTAAATTAACAAAAATAAATTTTGAGAAAGTAAAAAAAGAGATTACTGGGCTCCTAAAAATCTGGGCACACCTCCAACTTACTCTCTTAGGTTGAGTCATTCTGATAAAAATGATGATTCTTCCGAAGCTAACCTTTCTGTTTGACACCCTACCCCTGCCTTTTGAAAGTGCAGCTCTTAAGAAACTACAAGGACAAATAAGCAGCTTTATTTGGGCTGGCAGAGGTCAAAGAATAGCCTGGAAGAAATTAAGACGGAGGGTGGAGAAAGGGGGCTTACATTGCCGGACCTGTTATTTTATTCAAGGGGATTCCTATTAAAAAATGGAAAAATGTTGTTCAACACTCCCACATCTTCAGAAAATGGGCAATTACTATATGTCATGGCAAGACAGGAGCATGGAGGAAGTCAGGGTTTTATATTTAAATATGGAGACCCCAAATATTTTAAGAAAGTCAAGTTGAAGGTTCTGAGAGCCCTGGCAGAGACTTGGTGTTGGGTCAGAAAGGCTCTTAAGATACCATACTATTGCTCTATTGCTCCTATCTGGGACTCACCAGGTTCTCTGTGTTGGACAAAAGATGTATTAGCTAGACCATTGAGGGAGGCGGGCCTCATTAAATGGAATCACATTTCACTGGATGGCCAATTATTAAGTTGGGAAATCTGCTATCAGCTGTCGAATCAACAAATATCCAGATTTAAGTATATCCAAATGCAAAGCTGGTTCCAGGATCGGACCATGGTGATAGGAAGCTCAAATGATCTGGAAGAAAGACTTATGAAAGAGACAACCAACAAAAAAGAGCTTGCGACGATCTACTGGCTGATGATCGAGATGGAGGATGGAGCCTTTACCTTGCCAACAGAGCTATGGGGAAGATGCTTGCTGGGTTCCACGCTGGAGAACAAATGGCAAGTATGAATGTCTATGCTTTTTAAATTAGTTAAATCTGCGCACCTAAGAATAAATCACCTCTTCTCCATTCACAGAGCCTATTGGACGCCCCAGATGTTATCTACGTTTGGAGGAAGGGGGATATGGTATGCCCCAAGTGCGGCAGTCCTAAAGAAGACGATGTGCACATGTTCTTGGATTGTCCTGAGATCCAGTCATTTTGGAATGATGTGAGTACGGCATTGTCCAAGATTTTGGGCATCAACATCAAGGTAAGCGTGATGTCAGTTTTTTTTGGGTGTGTTGACTCCCCTGAAGGAAGTACAGGGAAAAAAGCAAAGTTTTTTTTTATTCTATGCTGTTGGCACGCAGAGAAATCTGCAAGCAGTGGATATCTGCATCCCCTCCCAGGTTTTTTGATTTGTTGTCCTCTAATAAATATGTGGCCAGTCTGGACATGAAGGCCTTTAAGAACCACAATTTTTGGTCTTCCGTTTTGGAGTGGTGTGAACAACAAACAAAAATCTAGATATCCAATGATTATGCCTGCTATGCCTCGTCTAGCTATCCTGTTTCTTCTCCTTTTGTGCTTCCCAATCTGGCCTGTGGCTCATGGGGAAATGCAATGAAGTGATAGCGAGGGGTCGGAGCTTGGTGCTTCATGTAACCTAGGGTGGAATGGTCTTGAAGCCGATGTCTCCTCTCCCCCCCCCTTTCTCCCAGATCATATGCACAGATGGGCATGGTACCTTCATTTACAGGTGCAAATGGAATGGTGTTTTAGAGGCTTATGAGGAAACATGTAAATAAAAAAAAAAGCTAAAGGGGATATTGGACGGAGTGTTGAACAATGCAAGCACTTACCCCCTGTCAACTGCTCTGGGTTTAATCCATCATCATTCTTTAGCTCACTCCGCCACCCCAGTTCAGACACGGCCATATGCAAATCAGTCTGACCCTGTGCCTCCTGGGAACAGTCCAGCCCGAAGTGCCAAGCCATGTCTTCCCTGGACCGGAAACAAGCATCCTGGGACCGGGTTCGGGTTCATAACCCTCATCAGCCAGTCTATCTTGAATCCAGTGGCAAAGTGCGCAAGGGACCCACGTCTGGGCATAACCTGCCGACTAAGGGTGAACAAAGCAAAACAAAAGGGGATGATGGACTGAGTGTTGAACAATGCAAGAACTCACCCCCAGTCAACTTATCTGGGTTTAATCTATCATCATTCTTTAACTTACTCCACCACCCCAGTTCAAACATGGCCATATGCAAATCAGTCTGACCCTGTGCCTCATGGAAACAGTCCAGCCCGAACTGCCAAGCCATGTTTTCCCTGTACCTGAAACAAGCATACTGGGACTGGTTTCGGGTTCATAACCCTCATCAGCCAGTCTATCCTGAATCCAGTGGCAAAGTGAGCAAGAGAAAAACGTCTGGGCATACCCTGCCAACTTAGAACGAACAAAGTAAAACCAAAGGGAATGCTGGACAGAGTGTTGAACAATGCAAGCATTCAACCCCAGTCAACTGATCTGGGTTTAATCCTTCATCATTCTTTAGCTCACTCCACCACCCCAGTTCAGACATGGCCATAATCAATTCAGTCTGACCCTGTGCCTCATGGGAACAGTCCAGCCTGAACTGCCAAGCCATGTTTTCCCTGGACCGGAAACAAGCTTCCTGGGACCAGTTTTGGGTTTATTACCCTCATCAGCCAGGCTATCTTGAACCCAGTGGCAAAGTGAACAAGGGGCCCACGTCTGGGCATACCCTGCCAACTTAGGGCGACCAAAGCAAAACCAAAGGGGATGATGGATGGAGTGTTGAACAATGCAAGCACTCACCCCAGTCAACTGATCTGGGTTTAATCCTTCATCATTCTTTAGCTCACTCCACCACCCCAGTTCAGACATGGCCATAATCAAATCAGTCTGACCCTGTGCCTCATGAGAACAGTCCAGCCCGAACTGCCAAGCCATGTCTTCCCTGGACTGGAAACAAGCATCTTGGGACCAGTTTCAGGTTCATTACCCTCATCAGCCAGGCTATCTTGAACCCAGTGGCAAAGTGAATAAGGGGCCCACGTCTGGGCATACCCTGCCAACTTAGGGTGAACAAAGCAAAACCAAAGGGGATGATGGATGGAGTGTTGAACAATTCAAGCACTCACCCCAGTCAACTGATCTGGGTTTAATCCATCATAATTCTTTAGCTTACTCTGCCACCCCAGTTCAGACATGGCCGTATGCAAATCAGTCTGACCCTGTGCCTCATGGGAACAGTCCAATAATGCAGCAAAACACCATTCAGTACCCTTACATACTCTGCAGGGTATTAGGGTGCGGCCACCGAGCTGTGTTAATGTTAATGTTAATGTAAAAAAGGGAAATTATTGAGCGCACTGCCACCATGAGTTTCCTGGCGCTGATTGGACACTGAGGCCGTGCAAGAGGGATTTAGCGGGGGTGTGAGAAGAGCAAAGTTTTTAAGGATTTCTGTGTGCATTGGCTTATAAACTTTAGAAACCACTATATATATTTTTGCAGGGTTTACCCCTTGATGCCCTTACATACTCTGCAATGATTACTGAAAAGTAGGTAAGGGTGCCAAAAGGTATGCCCTGCAGTGATTCTGCAGGGTAGACCTCTCTGTACCCTTACATGTTCTGCAATAACTACTGCAGGGTATGTAAGGGCTTCGAAGGGGTATGCCCTGCAGTGATCTCTAAATAGGATGGGAAGGGGGAGCAGGGCCGGATTAGCCATCGCAGGCACCGGGCAATCCCCTGGTGAGCCGCAGGGGTGGGGGGCTGGTTTGGGGCCCCTGTAGGCCATTTTTGTTACAGGGCCGTTTTTGCAGCATAGCTGCAAAATCGGCCCTGTAACAAAATCAGCTGAAAACCGGCCCTGGCAAAGAGCTCGGTGGTACCCACAACCCCCCCCCCGGGGGGAAGGGGGCCAGCTGAGCACTTTACCAGGGCCGGTTTTGGTTCCCAGTCAGGCCCTGAGGGGAAGCAGTCCCTCTAGGATTAAAAAACGCTGTCATGGAGCAGACCAATCTCAAAGTACAATAGGATTGGCTACCATCACATCAATAACTATATGGTGGCAGCCTTTTTAGGCCAAAATGACTCAGCACCTATCCTTTTTTTTTTAAAAACATTTAGAAGGCAGGGTAGGGTTACCCTGACTCCCTAGGATGGGTGGGGGTCCATTAAAGAAAAAAAGGGGTGAGCCAGGGCTTGGGATGTTGGTGCTTTCATATATTTATGGGAGGGGCCATGCCCCCACCCTCCCTGAGCCTTCGTTAGTCCCCAGCGACCCCATCCCCCATTTTTATTTTTTTACCTCGGAAGGGAAGTGCTGAGCCTGCCTCCATGATCTTATTAGGCCATTGGTACCCCATCACCCAGGGATGCTCTTTAATATAAATAGCAGGGCAATACACCCCTCCCTGCCAGGGAGAGTGTAGGTAGAGAATAGAAACTTTGTTCTCTACCCGCACTCTCCCAGGCAGGGAACACAAGTTTGCTCTCGACCAGTTGGGAGCAGATAACAAAATACTGCTCCTGCCTGGGGTGGGAGAAAAGTGAAAAATAGCCAGCTCCTGCCACTACACTACAGTGGGTGCTGGCTCGGACCTGTCTAGTGCTGTGGGCGTTTAGGGGCTCCCTCACCACCCTCTATTTATATATAGGGGATGTATGATATTAATAAGATTATTCAGAAAAATTCTTATTGATCTGAATATTTTGTAATTGCAAAATGCACTTTCTGCATTTAAAAGAGGTTTCAGTCTTCGAGACCGGCTATTATGAGCCTTCAAAGAACTGCTTAGAAACACATTCAAACAACTACTGATTCTGGAAATTATTGTCAGCCATAATCACAGTGGAAATTGTCTAGCTTGCAGTACAACATGTAGTTTTCAATCATGTCATATCAATGTGAAAGAATGGGAGTTACTACAATTCTCAAGTGCATAACAAAAGATGTGTGATCATTACTTTGAATGCCCATTTGGTTTCCATTACATTGGTATAGCATCATAAGAATTATGATGTTGCATTCTACAGCAACAAGCTAGGTTTTTCTGTAATGTACTCAGCTCTCTATTAGTTGACCAGTACAAGCTGATGAATCAAGCAGGTTTGGTGTACCTACACAATGTACAGAAGAAAAACTTCTTTATCATACTTACCAGACTCTTAGCAGAATCAGATAGAATTTGAACTGTGATGGGGGATAGTGAAACCTGATTCTAGACCCCATTGTGGACCAAATAGGCCCTTTGGATGTAACTAACATTAGGGACTGAGCAATCATGAAAAATCTGCGCTGTGACGTCAATCTGATTCATGCTTTAAGACTTATCCATCCTTGAGAAAAATAATAGACATTTAGGTCATAGGTACTTGGGTTTCTTTCAAGGGCTGATTACCTTTTAATACCCAACACTCTAGTTACAAATCTACACAGTAAAGACATAATCACAGACAGTACTGCAGATCACTCCCTAGTACTATTAGGTATATTATTATGGCATATATATTAATTCGGATAATTTTGACAAATGCATACCACTCAATACAGGCTTCCGGACGAGAGACAGTAGCAGTATGCTAAATTCAAGTATATATGGAGAACAATATGTACCATGATGTAGAGTCTTACCAAGCCTGGATACCCATCAATGACTGCGGGTGCTTAGTATTATATGTCTTTATTCTGCTGCATGTAACTGCGAACTCAATATTCTAAAACAAGCTTTCATGACATTGTGCTTGGACACCTATGTCACAGCTCTGCAGAGTCCGTTAGGAGCCAAATGTGCTCTCTCATAAAATATCACAAGACACTACATCCCCCCACTGTTAAAAAAAATTACAATTTAACAGATGAGTCAAGTAATGATACACATATCACATGTCTTGTATTAAAATTGCCACATGACCTGCAGTAAAAAACTGCAATTCCTAGGATGCACCTGAAGGTCAAGGATAATCCTGAAAAGGTGCTTGCTATTTCCCGAGACACATTACAGCCTATGACTCTATGGAATAGAGGTACCTCTCCAGAACATAAAAGATATTTGGCCTTGTGGCCAATTTTATTTTAAACGTTAAAAATGTTTACCAGAAGCCTACTGCATGAATTAATTGTGATGCATTCCTATCCTGTTCAGTGGAGATAAGGCGGGGTGCTTACTATCCCAACTACTTACTTTGATAGAGCTTAAAACCATTACCATAGCAATCTGTTTTTTGATCGAGATTAAGAGGATTAATACATGCGCTAGCCCAATTAAAGCCTTACTGTATGCAGATTATTTTCCCATAACTATCACTGACCCTATAACCACCATATCAGGCCTGATGTCACTAATGGATACATTTTACCAATTTTGGGGTTATGACATTAATTGGGTAAAATCTGATGCATTGCCCATGTCCTAGATTTCCACAAGCACGTCTAGTGGTTTACAAATCCAAATAGTTAAGACAGTGACTGATATACTTAGGAATTCTGTTTAACTGATGCTTAGAGGGAACTATTTTATTTTGAGAGATGCTTACACCTGCATCTCTCCTTATGAGGGAGAGTGCCTGCGGTCAAAATGGTCATTGCCTGAAGATACAATTATGCAACTGCCATTATCCGATTTTTTACTGCTTAATTACTCATAGCACCCATAGATGCAGATACGCTAGCTTTCATGGGGGGGGCAAGATAAAAAATAATAAATTATATGATCATGAGAAGTCAGGGCCGCCCTCTAATACAGCACATTGAATCATACTATATGCAACACTTAGATCCAGTCCTGAACGCCCCTCAGCTATGGGTACTGATGGACCAAAAATTATTAAATGGTAAGGGAGACTAGGAACAAAACCCTTGGTAAAGGGACAGACAAACAGATGATACCAGCATGATGGAGATTAGTCCACAAACTAATGAAGACTAACCCATGGATTCATATTTACCTATATCGGATAATGCAGGTGCTGCGGTAGCCAGCTTTCTCAGGACTAAGACAAACTGGGGCCAGGCTGAGGTTAATACCTTGGACAGATTGAAAATGATTTGTTATGACCCTTTCAAGTACTAGTAGACAATTTTGCCTTTGACTAAAGTCAACAAAATTAATTTATATAGCTAACACATTCCCTTAGAACCGAGATACCACACATCAGATTTCCCTCTGAGTCCTTACTGATTCGAATATATCCTGAGAAATGTAGGAATATGGCTATGATAGTTTGAGATATATAGGATTTTATTGGGCAACCTACCCTCAACACAAATGCAAGAAGTACTCCAGACTCACTGGCAAACAGCACGTCATCATGAGTACACACCAGAAGATTGGTCCATACTTAACTTTGCACAATAGAATTTTAAAGGAAATTAGATTACAGTTTTCGTACTTTAAGATTTTAAACTACTAACACTGAACAACTCTGCGCATACATAAATTTGGGCTAGTGCCCCATTTAGAGTGCTGGAGATGCAGAGCAAACAATAGTGAAATAGAGTGTATCATTTGGCAGTGCCATGCTCCTCTACAGTACTGGAACCATTTAGGCCAAATTAACTTCTGTTGAGGGTATTACTCTAATATCAACAGCCCTTCTTTCACTTTTACATGAAATGTTTGACATCACAGTTATTTACAACAATAGAAGATGGTGGCTGGCAACATCATTGGTAGGGCCAAACCTGCCATCTCCACCATTGATGGCCGACTGTAGCAAAACTAGATGAGCAGGCAAGAGTGATCTCTAGGCTATCTGTCTGGGAAAGTTATTTATAAGAATCAGTGATCTGATTCTCTCCTTTGGCCTGAAATGGGAACCACATCATAGAACTCATTAGCCAATAGATGGATCAGAGGGATAAGCATTATAGGGCAAAAACAGCAAAAACAGCCCTCAGAGAAACTGGTTTAAAGGTATTTTTTCACTTTATTGTCACTTATTATTGAGAGTTAAAACTGAATTAAATCAGACTATACCAGCAATAAAGCTGATAGTATCCAGTCACGGTACAAAATAATATGTACGTATATATATAAATTAATTGAAAAAAACATAGGTTACAGGGAAGTTACAAAAAGTTGGACATTTACTGTTGTTCTATTGATTAAGTATTGGGTGCCTTGTGCTCTAATCTCGTATCAAGGTTAGTAGAGAGTGTTTAGTAATAAATACATATATTTTATATATCTCTTGTATGGTTCTCCTTTCATTTGTTTTTTCAGGAGGTTCTTATCTTGTAAAACAAGCTGCTTTACATTCCTTCAAGACTTAGCCTGAAGGCTGCTCTCTATAGCTACCACTAGGATAGCTTTCATAAAGGTTATCTTCAAACTAAACACCATAAGGGTTGTTTGGACTGGTACAGGGTGCCCACTTTAACTAGTGGACAGCTTATACCAGACCAACTTCTCACAGTATGGGTGAATGAATGGATGTGTGTGTAGACCTAGGAATCAGTGAGTGCGTAAGTAGTAACTGTTAGTGTTGTGTCAATGGTTTTGAAAATAGTAGTCTGCATTTTAGAGTGGGTGTATCAAAGTTATATTTGGGTGTGAGGAGGTGCATCAGATTTTCAAGTGGATGATGTCATCAGTGATGTCATTTGAGATGTCATCAGTGATGTCATCAGGTATGTCACTGACCATGTCATGAATGATATAATATGTGATGTCATCAGCAGTGAATTGCGGGTGCGCGAGTTATTGTTAGCTGACTTAACTATAACAGCGGAATTTCTCTGGTTTTGTACGAGTGAAATGTCCAACTAACTATAACGTCCCTGTAACCTATGATTTTTTCAGTGAATTCCAAGGGTTTTTTAAATGCTAATTTCTAATATATAATGAGCCTGAAACCTATGTTTTCTTCAGTAATATATATATATATATATATATATATATATATATATATATATATATACAGGTAAATTCGTCAAACGACTTGAGGCAGCCACCCCAGCCCAATCTCAAATGACGAAGGAGCAGACCCGTTTTTTATGCTTAATCAAGGTGCTTTATTTCCTCCAGCAAGCCAGCCGCCATTATGCGTTTCGCTTTCCACAAAGCTAGATCACATGGCCTTTTTTCACTGAAAAAACTACAGGGTTGAGGAGTGTTATAGTTAGTTGGACATTTCACTTGTACAAAACCATTGAAATTCCCCCGTTCTTACTATAACTCAAACGCCTGCAATCCACTGCTGATGATATCACATATTACATCATTCATGATATGGCCAGTTACATCACTGATGACATCTCAAGTGACATCACTGATGACATCATCCAGTGAATGTGGTTTGGTTCGATATTCAAATAAATATTATATATATATATATATATATATATATATATATATATATATATATATATATATATATATATATATATATATATATATATATATATATATATATTCACTGAAAAAAACATAGGTTATAGACCATATATAGTTAGGGATTAGCATTTAAAAAACCTTATTTTATTTGCACAAAACCATTGAAATTCCATATATAGTTAGTTGCACTAACTATATATCGCGGACCCGCAATCCACTGCTAATGATGTCACATATTACATCATTCATGACATGGTCAGTGACATCACTGATGACATCACTGATGACATCTCAAATGACATCACTGATGACATCACTGATGACAACACCCAGTGACTGTATGTTTCTGTAAAGTTAAAATATGTCTTACATATTGAAGAATGAGTGGATGTATAAGTGTCTGAATGAAGGATTTAGTAGGTGCATGACTGACTGTATGAGAGAATGATTAAATGTGTCTCACTGAGTGTATGGGTTAGTGATTAAAGTGTCTTAATTTGGCAATCATTATTTATGTTGTTCTGTAAACTGCTGCATGTTTAAATCAGTAGCTATATCAGTAACTATATGGGTTATTGAATGGTTGCCCAAGTATTTGTATGGGAGACTGAGTATGTGTGTGGGTGGTTGGGAGGTGTATAACTCTGTGCATAGATGTGTGAGCAGTTGATTCCCTAGGTGTATGGGTTCAAAAGTGCATGTAGAAACAGCTGTATGGACAGTTGACTGTGTGCATGAGTATATTGGTGAGTGAATGGATATCTCAGTGCTACATGTCAAAGTAAGTACATATGTAAAACACACTCCATGTGAGAGTTGACATATATAAATAACTGAACATAAGAGCCAGTGAATGTGTGAGTGGCTGTATGAATCATTGTGAACTTGTATCAAGGATTGTATAAGAGAGTAAATATGTGTTACTATATGTTTGAATAAGTAAGGTGTGTATAACTGTATAGTTGAGGAAATGGAGATGTGATTGATTCTTTGCATGACTGACTAGGTGTGTGAGTAACTCCATGGATGTGTGACAGTCTGTGAGTGCCTGTTTACACTGAGTGTATCTAAGGTTATATTAGAGTCTGAAGATGTATTATCACATAAATGATATCATCAGTGATGTAATCAGTAATGTCAAATGAGATGTCAGTGATGTCATCAGTGATGTCATTTGAGATGTCATCAGTGATGTCATCAGTGATGTCATTTGAGATGTCATCAGTGATGTCATCAGTGATGTCACTGACCATGTCATGAATGATGTAATATGTGACATCATTAGCAGTGGATTGCGGGTCCGCGATATATAGTTAGTGCAACTAACTATATATGGAATTTCAATGGTTTTGTGCAAATAAAATAAGGTTTTTTAAATGCTAATCCCTAACTATATATGGTCTATAACCTATGGTTTTTTCAGTGAATTTTCAAGGTTTTGTAAATGCAAATTCCTAACTATATATGGTCTATAACCTATGGTTTTTTCTGTGAATTTCATTGGTTTTTTAAAAGCTAATATCTATAGCTGTAAAATATATTCTTTATTAAGTGACGTATCACGTAGCCCGTGAGACGCCTCATGATGCATCGCATAACCGTGACGTATCGTCTCTGCAGCGCAAACCAAACCCAAAACGTAAGCGCGCCAGAACACGCTTAAAGATATATATATATATTTTTTAACCTTAATTAGACAAAATCCACACGTGCACATATCACAAACGTTCAAAAAACACAATATGTCGGACTCCCGTTACGCTGCCGGTTAGCTGCCCGGTTAACGTACTAGGAAGCACCTTTACCGCGAAAAATCGCAATTTTTTTTTTCTTTTGCCCCGCAGGGAACTTTAATAGCCCCCTCATCAATCCTAGGGGTTCAGGAGGGGTCTGCCTTACCCCTTTCATTCATTTACACCTTTTTTTTTCCACCTCTTGTCTCTCGATCCTACCGAGAGACAAGATGGCGGCCGCTCCGGACTGTTTACAATGTTGACAGCCAATCAGCTACTCCTCAGACTCCCGTTACACTGCCGGTTAGCTTCCCGGTTAGCTGTCTGGTTAGCTGCCCGGTTCGCGTACCAAGACGCGTCTCTACGGCGAAAAAATCGGATTTTTTTTTTTTTTTTTTGGCCCCGCGTGGCTTTATAATATCCCCCTCATCAATCCTATGGGGTCAGAAGGGGTCTACCTTGCCCTCTTTCCTTCATTTCCCCCTTTGTTTTGGTCTCCTCTTGTCTCTCGATCCTACCGAGAGACAAGATGGCGGCCGCTCCGGACTGTTTACAATGTTGACAGCCAATCAGCTACTCCTCAGACTCCCGTTACACTGCCGGTTAGCTTCCCGGTTAGCTGCCCGGTTCGCTTACCAAGACGCGTCTCTACGGCGAAAAAATCGGATTTTTTTTTTTTTTGGGGCCCCGCGTGGCTCTATAATATCCCCCTCATCAATCCTAGGGGGTCAGAAGGGGTCTACCTTGCCCCCTTTCCTTCATTTCCCCCTTTGTTTTGGCCTCCTCTTGTCTCTCGATCCTACCGAGAGACAAGATGGCGGCCGCTCCGGACTGTTTAGAATGTTGACAGACACCGGAGGGCCAATCAGCTTCGCATCGCAAAGTTCCGATACGCGAAAAGTTCGCTAACCGGATCGCTGCCCGGAGCGCTGTTACAGATATATATCTTGATTTAAACGTTAATTTCTCAAAATCCACTGAAGCACATATATTGAGACCTAGCAAAGGCACATCGGGCTAACAGTCCCTACAATTTTGCCAAGTTTCGTGGAAATCCATTCAGCCGTTCGGGCTAAAAGTGAGTCCAACCGCCCTATGGAAAAATGAATGGGAAAAACGCGTTTTGGGACCCCCCTTTTTTCTCGGCCCCCCCTTGACGACCCCCCCCCAAATTTTCAGGAGCTGCTCAGAAACAAAATGTGCCATTTTCCTGAAAATTTCAGCCAATTCCGTCCACAAACGCTAACGTTATTAGACATAGAATTTTCAAAAGTTCCATAGAGAAAAAATCCTAACTATATATACCTACTGGCTATCGCCAGTAGGTAATATATATATATATATATATAGCAATCTGCCTTGAAGACTGAGTGCATGTATAAGTGTCTGAATGGAGGATTTATAGCAATGTGATTGACTGTCTAAGTGACAAATTTAAAGTGTCTCATTAAATATATGGGATAGTGATTGAACTTTATGAATACCTGTATCACTCTATCTCTTGTTGTGTAGACTACTACATTGGTTGGTTACTAGCTATGTGAAAGTCTTAATTACTTATAACTTAGTTAAATGAATATTTGTATGGGATAGTGAATGAATATGTCACTGACCATGTGTCACTGACCATGTCATGAATGATGTATTATGTGACATCATCAGCAGTGGATTGGGGTGCGCGAGTTATAGTTAGTACAGCTAACTATAACGGTGGAATTTCAATGGTTTTGTACGAGTAAAATGTCCAACTAACTATAACACTCCTGAAACCTGTGTTTTTCTCAGTGAATTTCTGAGGTTTTTTAAATGCTAATTCCTAACTATAACTTGTCTGAAACCTATGGTTTTTCAGTGGATTTCAAAGGTTTTTTAAATGCTAATTCCTAACTATAACATGTCTGAAACCTATGGTATTTTCAGTGAATTTCAAAGGTTTTGTAAATGACAATTTTTAAATGTATTTATTCTTCTATTTATTTTTTTGATACTGATTTACACATTTTTTTAACTATTTATTTTTGGATATTTTATTTTTAAAATTACATTACATTGTGTTGGCCCCCTTCCATTTACTTTTTTGGGCCCTGGGGACCCCATACCTCAGAGCCTGACCCCCAAATCTAAATGTATTAGAAGGGGATTCCCATGGAAGGAAATACAAGTTACTTGTAAGTATGCTTAGAATTACTTTTCAGGGTCAGTGCTGGGCTAAAAGATCCAGCACTGGGTTCTCCCCTGATAACAGGTGAGTGAATAGGAATTCGTTGTTCGGATGTTTTTAGGTGAATATTTTAAAGGTCCAAAACTCCACACTTAGAAGAATTTCTAAGTGAAACCAGACAATGCTAGCCTATGGAAGGAAATTAATTTAGCAGGTAAGTACTGTTATTGTTACCTTTTCTTACTCAGTGGTGGATCCTGGATCCAACACTGCTGCATCTCCTCTAAACAGTTGAATGAATGTAAATTATGAAAGACGCGTGGAAGCCCACATTTCTTTTTTTTTTTATATCACTAGTATGCGCAGATCATACGTGCACCTAGCGATTTTTCCCAAAAAATAAAATAAAATTTGGGGACCCTGGGGGTCCTTTTGGGACCCCCTGAGGAGACCTAGACGGTCAGGGTGTGTCTACCCTCCCCCTTTTCATGTTTTAAACACACATTTCACAGACTTCTTTAGCCTCCCTTCTACCGAGTCAAAAAATGACTGCCAACAGTTTCTAGTTTCGAATGTTGGCAACCACTTGACAGCCAATTAGCATTCAGCACGTGATCGGAAGGGTGCGCTTATGGTACAATGACAATGCGCGCAGTATCCGTATTCATTTTTTTTATGGGAAGAGACCCTCGTGGCCCCCCTCCCGTGGCCAATTCCGCGCACCGGGGATACCATCCCCCGGGGCATGGCCAATTATTTTTTTTGTTTTTTATGGAGGAGGGCTGCATAGCCCTCCTTCTGAGGCCTCTTCAAGGCCCCTTAGAGCCCATTCCCCGGGGCCGGCCTTTTTTTAAATTTATTTTTGTTAATGGGGAGGGGCCCTCATCCCGCGCCACTTGAAGTCCCGGGGAGTCCATCTCCCGGGGTTGTCCCTCACCGTTGGGGACCGTGGGAGGTCTCCAATCCCCACACAGTCCCACATGCTCCCCACCTCCTGGGGGGCCAGTGTTCTATCGATATCCGAACCCCATCTGTGTGTGTACCCCCTAGGAGTTGCTTTCACTTTGCATATGCATGTTTGTGGTAGCACAAGCGTGTTAATGTTGTGCATGCGCACAATACGTCCCACCATCTGGCCGTGTACCCTTAACGTATTTCATTTTATTTGCGCTTGCTCAATTACAACATGCCCAATCACTGCTCTCACACCAAGGGACATCATGCTGAACCGATCATCGTTCTGCAAAGCATTTATAACCTTCCAACTTTCTCGAACTTTTCCTATTCCGCAGTCACAGCCATTGATAGTGTTCGTAACCACTTCTTCGTAGATGAGCAATTTTTTTTAAGGATAATTAAGTTAATTAATCTGAACAATCTTTAAGTACTGCGTAAATGCAAATTTTTGTTTGATTTTGCAATGTTGGATTTAGGGCTATTTCCTATTGATATGGAGACTGCTCTAAGGCCCCTCATGTATTGCCGAAGGTTATGGGTACACCAGAGCTGTCTTCTTATAGAGACAAATTCAGGGAGGTTTTGCCAATCCTAATTAGTAAGAAAATCCCGTGGCTTAGCCATATAAGGGCTCTTACTACCAGAATAGGATCTTTGGGAAGCACCAGAAATAGCGTGCCCATTAACAACTAGGGTAGATCTGGCGCGACACTATAGGTACCATAAATTGTCAATCCTTCAATAAGTTCAACTACTAGTCGCCTGACAACAATGTTTCTTCAAGTAAAAGTGGAATACAAAAAAGAAGAGTTTTTAGATTTGATTTATCCCTCCCTGGCTAAGAAATTATACATGCAATTTAGATTGTGGACTCTTCCTCTTATGCCATTTACCAGTAAATGGGACAATGCAAAGAATTATGAATGCCCAGTGTGTAAATATAAAATAGAGTCCGAAATTCATGTGTTTTTCCTTTGCCCTGCTTATCATGTATCCCGAAAACAATGGGTAATCCCAATTTGTAGAAACCTAGGATTTAGACACTGTTTTCAAGCTTTCAGGATCTTAAATTACGATACCCATCCTCCTATTGTTCTTGCTGTCTCGCGCTTTTTGGACGGATGTTGCATAAGCGTAGGAGTTTTTTAAAATAATTATTTGTGAAGCGGTACATTTGCTTGTTTGTTTAAAGAAATCCATGAAGGTATTTATAATGTGGTTATTTGTATCATTTATTAACTCAGTTCTTAATATTGATAACTCTTAAGGAATTTTGAGAGTGGTTTTATTCAGGGATAGTTGAATCCCAGTTTTCAATTGGAAAAATGTAGAATAAATGACTGTACTGTATTATTTTATGCTATTTATTAACTTGTTTGTTTGTTGTTTGTATAAATGTATTAATGTACTTTTATGTCCCGAGGTGGCCGAAATAAAGTTATCGAAGAAGAAGCAATGTTGTTTTTAAGCACGCTTTCCTGCTTTTTTATATCGTTAAAGTTGATTTCTTAAACTTTGTTTCTGTACAAATCACTTAATCATGCTGCGTTTCTTTAATTTGCCAAGTGCCACGTGGCCGTTCCTGCAGCAGTGTGCTACATGCTGTTCAAGTTAATGTAATGTAGTTTTTCTCGTGTAAGTAGTGCATCATGTGCCTCATGCGTAGCAAAAGTAATGTTTTCGCACGGTTTATATTTGCTGACAGTATATTTTAGCACGGTTTCCAACTTTTGTATGTCGAATAACTTTCCTTGGTAGCCGATCTTTCTGGGCAAATCACTTGATAAAAAGAAGACCGCAAGACACTCTGTTATTTTTCCTCCATGATTTGTAAACCCCACAGCAATTATATAAATGGTCCTTAAAATATATAAAAAACAATTTTTACCTTCACAATCCCTGTCCGCCACCTTGTGACCACTGTACTGAGTTAATAGTGTTCCTGCCCTCCCCTCTACTACTTTGTTTCCCCGTACTTCTTTGAAGTGCGTCACAAAATGGCTGACAACAGTGAACAGTTCCCACCCAATAAAGAGCAAACGTACTCAAAGACAATAAAATGTCCATGTTGTTCCACAGAGGAGGAGGGAATGGCTGTGATCCAGCGCTCCTATTGAAAAACTGTCTCACAAACACTATCTGTCATCTCAATACTCACCATACACCTTTAAACACATATACAGGCCCATAACACCAATGAGACAATATTTGAGCAACTGAATCAAGTGGTTTGATTTTAAATCTGTTCATATATTATTTACACTAATATTTACAAACTGCAGTTTTATTTTTCATTGTCATATATTTGTAACAATTATTAACTAAATCAAACCACTAATGGTTGATGGATCAACTAATGGAAACTAGACCATGAATAAACAAGACCAGCTTGTCTTTTCGAATCTAATTTTTATTTATTTTATTTCATAAAGAAAGAGCATTTTACGTTAAAATATTTTTATTTCATAAGCAAATTGATTAGCAGCATGTTATTAAGGAAATGTAAATTAGAACTGACATTTCAAAGTAAGCTCAGAAACATGAAGAATTAGTAAAATAACTGTTTCCATTCCCTGAACCTTTTTCCCTGTCTAAATCTCTCTTTACCTAAGAAAGAATAATTTGATAAAAGTCTGCTGTCCTTACGTGCACAAAATATCCAACAGCATAACACGCCTTTCAGGAATCGGAAAGTAAGAGTTTTTTCCCAGCTCATGGTGTCATAATTTATACCTTTCTCTCTAGCTAAACTTTCTACATTTTGCATTCTTACATTGAAATCCGTGTTTTTCATTGGCTGTTCAGTGTCAGTTCATGATTAAGTCATTCAACTTTTAACCAAAATCCAGGCTTCATATAAGGCCCATTGTCTTTTCATTTCCATATTCTCGATTTCCTCAAAACGATACTTTTACTTGAGCTTAGGACACTCGCTTCCTAGCCTTGGCAAACATATCTTATTATTGTCCTTGGCTGGCCTCCGTGAACACGTACAACACGACAAAGAAGTTGCTCTCTGTTTCATAACAAGTTTGCTGCAGCAAAATTCTTCACAGCTGCACATGTGCAGGAAATCACTCTGGACAAGCTTTCGTGTCAGAAGCTCTGTCAGCAATATTTCTGCATCAATTCTTAGGCCTTACTCCAGAAACTATTATTAAACAAACACAAGACATCAATTAATTAAAGAATTGAGACCCATTCTGTTACCCTCCCTCTTTGCTAATAACAAGGTTCGTTAAGTTACCTGGCAAAGCATGAATATGCAGCACTATATTTACCAATCCTTTTCAAGTGACTGGAACTCCAAGAGCTTTTATCACAAATGACTTAACATAAGCACATAAAATAAGCACATGCCATTAAATTAAACTGCCTCATTTAATACTGACAAAGACAATAGACAAGGTTAGTTTATAATTTTTCTTTGCGTTTGCAACAAAAAGCATATTAATACTGCGTGTATAATCGTGAATGCATCTTTTAAACTAAGTTGATTAATAATTTCACCACAAGTTTGAATTAAATTTTGTTCTTTATCTTGCTCCATCAACTCCCTCATCTGGTGATTTCTTAATCACAAAACAATACCCAAAATTTTATAAATTTTCAACCCATGAACATGTTTTGGACTTTCTTAATAATAGCATTTCTAAACTTTGAATTCATTAGCTGATTCTCTGCATTTCTCATATTGAGTTTTACGAAACTCTTCTAATTCTATTTCCTTTTCCTTTTCGTCCCTTAGCTTATACATTCTTTTCCTTTCTGTTACATATTTTCTTCTCTTGTGTAGCATGCAACTAATTTTTAACAAAAGTATCACTATAACTATAATTATTAAAGGAAAAACTGTTTTACCTATGATTGATCAACCAATCTCTTGAAACCAGTGTTTAATTGCTGTAAATCTTTTGCCTAATTGTTCTGAAAAACTCTCATTGTCTAAAGGTTCTACCTCCTGATGTAATTCAGTATTATTCTTTATGTACATTTCTATGTTCTGACTCTTGTCAGGTATGTATGTGCAGCAATGTTGAACATGTAAGACTCTACAAACTCCACACTCTTTAGCTACCAGAATGTCTAGTGCAAGACGATCCTGCATTACCATGGTTCTCATGGCGACAAGTTCAGTATTCACTAATTGAAATCCACTTGCAGTATCTGTTGACAATCTGTCAACAATTTTAGACATTTTTCTAATTTTACCTGCATGCAGGGTAATTCCTACCATAGGTATTAGCACACCAAATATGTCTCCCAGGATTTCTGAATAGCTTTCTCTCCTAAATCTGTTCACATGTTTGCTAATTTCAAATGAACCTTCAGCATTTCTATCTACATGAAAAAGCTTTGGAAAAACTAAACCTACATAACAAGTCCCGTACCAGTGATCCGGGAGGCTGTAATAAGCTTTATTCCCACAAATGAAATAAATTCCAGGAAAAATTGGATCTTTTCCTCCTTTGAATCCCCAACCCCCTATAATAAGATAAGTATCTTCACATTGACTTGCACCCACAAAGTAATTATCATATAATGTATTGTCTCTTCTTATACAAACTTTTCCACCAACAGGTTTATCTATGTGGATTGCGACATTCTCATTTTTACTATATAGTTTTTCATCTTCAATTTGCCAAAATTTAAACTTAGTAGTTTTCAACATTTCATTTTGCTTTTATATTGCTCTTCGCTCCTCAACCATATTCAAGAATGATTTCTCTTCTTTTCTCAATTTATATGTTAAATTGTTTTTATAAGCATACTCATAAGTAAGTTCATTAGTCGTCAGGAAACATTCCCTCATCTGTTTAGCAGGTCTCACTTTATTCAAGTTATCTACAACCTTTAAATTTGCAAAAATGTCGTCATAATCAGAATAATAAAATTCCAGACAACCAGTTTTATAAAATAAACTAGCTATTACACTACATGTTATACCATAAGTAAGAGGAAGCATATTATAATTCACTCCTTCAGACACAGAAGTAGGTAATTTCACACAGACATAACCGTCTTTTGCATCCATCACCTTAACATATTCAGATAAAAGTCTTGAAAAGGTATTACTAGAAAAATCTCCAATAGATCTATCTTGATGGATCTCTGGTTTATGCACAATAATTCTATTAGTCTTATCTGTTTTCTCAAGCTTAGCCACAACTTTACTTATCATGTTAGCTTTATACATTTCTTTATCTACACCAAAAGGAAAAATGACAGCTAAAATTAACCAAACTAAAATAATCAATATTATGCATATTGAAAACAATTTGCAACATCTTTTGAGAATTGAGCATCTCGAATTTTCATTAATATAAGGCATCTTTACTTCTTAAAATAACAGCTAAAAATAAAAATAAAAAATGAAAAATTTGAAAAATTACTAAACATACTCTTTTTTTTTAACAAATAACCTTATTTTCTACAAATTTTTCTTCTAACAGCTTTTCTTCGACCTTATGTCATACATAAAATGTGTTTTCCAGCTAACACAATTTCTTCAACCTTGTGTCTCCTAACACAGTTTCTTCAACCTTGTGTCACCTAATCTATAAGTTCAATCAGTGTCACTTGCATCCTCAAAATTTTCTAGACTACTGTTTACTTCGACTACTGGTGGGATTATAATATAAGCCCACTCTGGCGATTTATATTTCTGGTTTGGCTTAACTGTTCTCTTTGCTTTGCTACTTATCACTTCTATTTTCTCTGCTGCCTGATTTTTCTTATTCAAGTCTTCCTCTTTTTGACTTGTGATCTCATTCACTTGCTCTTTTGCTTTATTTACTAATTTAAATTTTATACTTCCAATTTCTTTTGGCCAAGTATCCCCTTTTCTTGTTAGCTTCTTTTTTGGTTGTCTCAAATTATACTCCACTCTCCAAGATCTTTTTCTTGTTTTCTTCAGTTTAGATTCATCTTCATCTTCACTGTCATCTGTTTCACTTTCTGTGTTTCCAGCTGATTCATCAATAATCAGTTTTTCAGAGTCAGATTCTTCATCAGATTCAGGTACTTCTTTACTCTGCAGCTTCACTTTGTTAGGAACAGCATCCTTATAGCTGGTACTTGGAATTTCTTTTTCTTCTTCTTCTTCTTCTTCTTCTTCTTCAATTACTTCCAGTTCACCAGTTTCAGAATTTTCGTTCCTTCTTCCAAAGTTTCCAATCTGCTTTTCAATACTTTCCTGATCTTGAATCACTTCTTGATCAGTATCTGTTTCTGCTTCTTGATCTAACAGATCTTTGTCATTGTCTTCTTCTGAGTCTTGTATTACAATTTAATCATTGCCTTCATTCAAAGCTTCATTCACATTTGAATCTTCCAGATGTCGACTATCTTGTCGATCTTCAGGATCTGGATTTCTTTCAGGCTCTTCTTCTGAATCTGAATCAGCTGTTGTATCACCTTCTTCATCAGGATTCTCAGGTTCTGGCACACGTATGGTGTGACTCGCATGAATCCACCTTTTCAATCCCTTACACTTAACTGCATTTTTTGTGACCAAAATCACGTGTCTTGCCTTTTTCCACCTTGGTACTAGGTAATTTCTTCTTTGATGCACTTTTGTCCTTAAGCAGTCTCCTGGTAACAGACCATGAGCTTGTTCTTTTTCTTTTGTGAGCACTTCAGTTCCTACATGATGGAACACAGAAGTCACCACGTCAGAAAGATTTTTGCAGTAATAGATAATGATGCTATCATTTATAGTCAATAACTTATCAACTGGAACAAATCCTTGCCTCATTACCCTGCCCATTAATATTTCATGAGGGCTCAATCCTGTTTTCTTATCTGGTATGCTTCTCAAAGTCATCAAAACAAGTGGTAGTGCATCTGTCCACTTCATTCCTGTTGCTAAGCACATTTTACTTATCCTGTTATTAATTGTTCCATTAACCTTCTCAACAACACCTGATGCTTCTGGTCTGTATGCACAATGTAATTTCTGTTTAATACCCAATGCTTCACAAATCAATTTTAACAACCTGTTTTCAAAATGTGTGCCGCGATCTGTCTCGACTGTCACTGGGAATCCATACCTTGGTATGAACTCTCTCAAGAGCAATTTTGCAACAGTGATTGAATCATTATGGCGAGTTGGAAATGCTTCCACCCATCTTGAAAACAAGCAGACAATCACCAAAACATATCTGAGTCCATTGTGACATGGCATGTCAATGAAGTCAAGCTGTATTCTGGTAAATGGACCTCCCTCCCGTTGTATGGTTCCCATGCTTACATATGTATTTCTGTTCGGGTTGATCTGCTGGCAGATCAGACACCTTTGACAAAAAGATTCTGCAATTATTCTGAATTTTGGATAGTACCATGTCTGCCTAAACAACCTGATCATGGAATCTCTGCCTATGTGTCCTGGACCATGGTACATACGTGCAATATCAGAAATCATGCTGTCTGGCATTACTGCTCTGTCATCTTTGTAGACCTAAATCTCATCCTCTTCTCTTTGCCTGCATCCTGCTTTTAACCATGTGTCTTTTTCCTCATCACTTGCTTCATCTTGCAATTCTTTTACTACTTGCCAAATTTCAACTACATATATTAGCATAAGTGAGTTCAAAACATGTTCATTTTCTTTTTCCCGATTGACTGCTGCATTGTGTTTTGCACAAAATGTTGCTATTTCATCAGCATATGAGTTTCCTTTTGTTATGTAGTCTTCTCCTCTCTGGTGTGCTGTGCATTTAACTACAACCATTTGTTCTGGTAATTGAATTCCATCAATTAATCTCTTAATCAATTTAGCATTCCTAATTGGTGATCCTGCAGAAGTTAAATAACCTCGTTGAGACCAGAGCTGGCCATAGTCATGGACTACACCATAACCATACTGACTATCAGTCACCATGGTAATCTATTGTCCTTTTCCCAATTCGCATGCTCGAATCAAAGCAATCAATTCTGCTACTTGAGCTGAACAAATTTCTTTGAGACTGGAAGCTTCAACCACATCTGCAACTGTGCACACTGAATATGCTGCGCTCAGAACACCTTCATCTGTTCTTAAGCATGAACCATCAACAAACAAAACATAGTCTGATTCAGGCAACAGGACATCTTTAATATCCTACCTTGGTTTTGTGCAGTATTCTAGTGCATTCATGATCAACAATTTCATCCCTAATCTCTGTTTCAGAAGTATCAGGTTAGAATGTAAAAGGATTTAGATTCACACATCTTGCAATTGAAACGTTATCTGATCCAAGATTCACCTTTTCATATTTTGTCAACCTATTACTTTTCAAGTACTGTGTTTTGCTTCTGGTAAGCAGAATTTCAACCGAATGTGGCACATATACTTTTACAGGAAATCCCATTATTATTCCTTCACTTTGTTCCAAACTCACACTTGTTGCAGCTACTGCTTTTAAGCAACCTGGTAATGCTTTTGCAACAGGGTCAAGAACAGCTGAGAAATATGCAATTGGCTTTCTCATTCTTCCATGTCTTTGAATCAGAACTGATAATGCACATCCTTCTCTTTCACTGCAATACAGCCCAAATTATTTCTCATAAAAAGGCATTCCCAACCCTGGATCTTCACACAAACTTCTCTTTAGCTGCTCGAAAGCTTCCAATTCATTTTTTGTTAGGCTAATTGGGTCTTTTATGTCTGCTTTTGTCAGTCTCTGCAAAGGTTTTGCAATTACTGAAAATCCACTAATCCATTGGCGACAATAACCTACCATTCCTAGAAACATTCTAACCTGTCTTTGTGTCTTTGGAGGTTGCATTGCTTGAATCATTTTTATTCTTTCTGTTGTCAATTGTCTGGTACCTTTTGCAATTCTGTGACCAACATATTTTACTTCTTGCTTGCAAACTGTAATTTCGCAGGAGATACTTTGTGTCCCTCATCTGCCAACTGATTTAAAAGAATAATGGTGTCTGTTACACAGTTATCTCTTGTTTTTGCAGCAACAAGGAGATCATCAATATACTGCACTAACGTAGATTTTCCAGGTAAATCTAGATTCTCCAATGATTTCTTCAACAACTGATTAAAATAGATGAACTTTCAGTGTACCCTTGAGTGATTCTACACCATGCTAGAATACAGTCTTGGAATCTGAACGCAAAAATTTGTTGGCTTTCTAGATGCAATGGAACAGTAAAGAATGCATTGCTTAAATCAATAACTGTATACCATTCTGCATCATGTGGAATTTGATATAAAATTACCGCTGGGTTTGGTACAACTGGACAACATGGAACAACAATTTTGTTAACTTTTCTCAGGTCTTGAACTATTCTGAAAGTTCCATTTGGCTTTTTAATTCCCATAATCGGTGAATTACATGGACTGCTTTCTATTTCTTTTAGAACACCTTGTTTTATGAACTTTGTAATTAGAGGAATAACTCCTTCAAACACTTCTGCTTTCATTTTATACTGTGGGATATTTGGATAATCTGCTCCTTGTTTTACTGTAATTTGTACTGGATCTACACTTTTCATCAAGCCCATTTCATCCCCTGTAAAATCCCAAATTTTTACATTCACTGTGTCTTTTAATTCTTCAGGTAAATTGTTTTTATCAAACACAGGAAATAATCTGCTTTCCTCTGCCTCAACCATTGACATTGTTAATTTGTAAAGGCCATCTTCTTCTGGAGTTTGAAGCGCTATACCATCCGGTGAGCAATATATTGCGCAATTCATTTTACAGAGTATGTCCCTACCTAACAGATTTACAGGACTGCTGTCACAAACTATAAATCTATGCATGTCCTTAAATGTACCTATTTTAACTTCAACTGGTTCAGTTAAGTCTGTTTTGATCTGTTGATTAACTACGCATACTACTTGGATCTTCTCACCAGAGAAAGGTAGGTTTTTTATTTCCACTGATCTAACAGTAGAACGGGTAGCACCTGTATCCACTAGGAAAGTAATTTCTACATCATTCACTTTATCATTTACAAATGGACTAGATTGATCTACCTCAAGAGTGGCTCCAAGCACACACTCTTCCTCCTCTCTCAGGCACCGTCATAAATAATCATCAGATCACTTTCTCCATCTTCTTTCAACCAGTACTGTTGAGACACATTCAACACATTCACTCTTTGTGATCTGTTTACCTGTTCACCTCCGCTGAATCCTGATTCTGTACTGTATCTCTGCAAATTTACACAGTTTGGAAGTGGCGGTTGTGGTAACTGTTGTGGTAACTGACTTTGCTGAATCAATACCTGTCGCTGTAGCTGTTGATTTATCTCATTCTGCATCTGTGGATTTAATGATTGATTTTTAACAAAATTTCTGGGCGGATTCTAACATTCGCGCTTCTAGTGTCCAATTTTGCCGCAATTAAAACATGGGAGTTTCTGTTTAACTCCTCTATATTTCCCATCAATTTTGGCTTATTATAATTACCCTTAAATCTTCCTTGATTCTGGTCAACATTTTTATTTGCTAAAGTTGCTATCTGTTGCACAGCCACTTTCACCTGTGCCCACATAGCTTTTTCTTTCAGCTTCTTTTGTTTAGCCTCTATCTCATCACTACAGTATTTTGCCTTTCTCAAAATATCATCAACTGTATGTGATTGCCAACCAACTATTCCAGTTCTTATCATTTCACTAATTTCAGGTCTCAAGCCATATACAAATTTGTATATAAAATGGCTCATGTCCTTTTCACTCAGATGCTCATAACCACAGTATTTGTTTAAATACCAGCAACAATCTTTCATAAAATGAATGCACTGATTCTTTTGTTTCTTGGACTGTTCTATCTATTTTAATCCAATCTACTTCTTTTGGAGGAATTTTGTTTTTCAAAAACACAATCACTTGTTCATATTTTCTCATCACTTCTGATGAAGGAGCACCTGTTATTTTATCTCGTAGAGGTTCTTCTCTAGGCCAATTTATAGCAGTTTTACATTCTGTCCAAAGATCTGATGGAACAATTATGTCAAATAATCCATCAAGGTCTATCCACAAAACCTTTGAAACTTTTACAAATCTTTCTACCTGTCGATACCATTCCACAGGTTTTTCTCTCAATCGGGGAAAATCATTTGTGAACAGTAGAATGTCCTGTCTCGTCCATGGGACATGCACAAACCCTCCACCTGCTATTTCCCTCATGGGAAATTCATTTGCTACCTTTTCTTTCTCTTTTACAAAATAATTTAAACTTGTTCTGTCTTCATCTCTTTTCTTTGACTATTTCAATCTCCATTTACTTAATTCACCTCATTTTCTCAGAATCGCAATTAAGTCTTTTATATGTGTAACTCTTCCTGAAGCATTCATGTTTTCAATGTCTTTTTCAGAGAAATCCACTCTGTAATTTTTCTGCAAGTTTTTCTGTTTACTCAAATCAACTTCAAACTCAGCAGCTATTTCTTCCAACTGATCATATCTGTTTTTCGTTTTCCATGTTATGCTTTTGCAAATAAACAATAATTCATCTCCTGATATGCCTTTAAACTGTCAGTCCCAATTGTTCCAATAATTAATTCTTCTATATCTGCTTTCAGTTTACCAACATCAAGTAATTTACCTTCTGCACCAATTAGGGTTTTACATGTTAAACTTTGATTAAGAGTTAAGTCAGGCATCCTCATTCTCTCTCGATGTATTTCAGTCAAATCTGAATAAAATGTTTCAGTTAATTTTTGTATTTCTGAATTCAATGGAACGGTTAAGGCTGAATGTCTAATTTCTTTTTGATCAAATACTGGAAGAACAGGTCCAATCGTTACAGGCACTGTTACTGCTTCCATGCTTTTGGTTAACTGCTGTATTAATTCATTTGCTGAACGAATATATTCTGAAGTATCTGGTATTTGTGACCCTTTCTACCTATCTGCTCTAATTCCATTTCTTGGGGTTTCACTTCTTGGGGTTTCATTTCTCTGATCTGGAGTTTCAGTAAAATTACTATTTTCCGGTGATATTTTGAAATACATCCTGTTTCTACTCTTTCTGGAGTTTTACTATTTGTCAAATTTGTTTCAGGAGATTTCTCAACAATAATTTCTCTAGGTGGGGCACTAGGAGGAGTAGTCCATGTACAAACTGGTTGAAAAGGTGGCGGTTTCTTAGTATACATTTCTTCTAAAACTGCATCTTCTGAATCACTCTCTTCTCTAGTATTATTTCTTTTTCAGGAATGCTTTTTTCAGTTGTCTCATTAACTAGTCTCACTGGATACAAGCCATCACACATGTCTGCACTTCTCCATCGACGCATTCTATCCGGATGTGTTTCCCCAGCTATTCTTTTAGGAATTCCTCTGCTCTCTCGTTCTATTTCATGCATCTCATCTTCCCATTCAACTAAAGCTTCAAATTGAGTTGGTCTGGGTCTTGGTACAAGATTCATCATTCTTTCTCTCAAGTTTTTCAAAACCGCTATGTTAAATGACCCATCTTCTGGCCATGCTAACACACCATCATTCTCAGTGTATTTCATCCAATTCTCAATCCAGAGACAAGTATGGTAACCATATTCACCTAGCATATAAGCTGCAGGTGTTTTGAGCTTATGAATTAATTTTCCGCCTTCCGTTTCAATTTTCTTGTCAGTTTTAAATTTATTTTTCAACTTCTGAAACCATGTAAGTTTCTTTTTCTCTTTTCGAAAATAATAATCCATACTTTTAAACGATTTCCTCAACTTCGGAAAAGATCGTAACAATTTTCGTAACAAGGAAATTGTATTTCCGCAACACCAACCAATCCGTGCGCGAAACTCACTAACAAGCCAATCAGGTTAAGCTACGTCACTATTTTGCTCAACCAATAGAATTACTGTTTTTCAGAATGAGCCAATCAGCTGTAAGCTTGTCTTGTCCTGTGAACCAATCTGTGCGCGAACACTGTGACACATGTTAGCCAATCACAGCGCGACACTAGTGATGTATGCTACAGCTGCAGAGAAGCTGCTCCGTCTCTCTCGCTCTTTAAACTGACCCCTTCTTTACAAAAATTTTCACAGCGCCATATTTACAAAACTCCCGATGAGATTCAGTTAATAACTTCACAAATAACAAACCATTTGCCTGTTTCACTCAAATAAAGTAATATTTTTCTCATTCATTCAAGTATTCTTTTCGCGTGAAATAGACAACGCTATTTTCACAGAATATATAAATTCATCGATAAAGTAAGCAGCCTTACCCTACCCTTCTAGCAAGTAATAACAAACTTGTTTGTCTCCAAATGCACATACAGAGATTTTTACACCTCCTTAGAGACAATTCAGAGTTTCACTCGATCAAGTATTACAAACTCATTTACGCACTTTCATACGGAATCCCTAACCATGCATACATGAATCTATAGTAGGACTCTAACCCACCAATAGAAATTCTCATTCGCCAGTAAAGTAGACAACACTTCCTTACCCTTCACTCAAGCTCAGAAAAATTCTACTACTCTCTTCACAGTGAGTTTTAGAACAGGACAGTAGTAGTCCCTGTACTCGAAAGCTACGATTTCATAGACAATCCTCACTATACATTCTACCTTACACACCTAAAATCCCTAAACTTGTGCTGTACAACCACAACACTAGTGATATATGACAATACCACTATTTTGAAACAGAACAAATGCACTGTATAACTTCACTTGTCACACTACTCATGCCGGCACACTAGGAATTTTCACACTGCTGGAAAAAACCTTTCGACTACATATAACAACAAAACTAACTTAACATGTTTTAGACATGAAATCCTATGTAATTACCATGTAACATGTCAGTTACCATAGTAACCGAACTCTGCTACCAAGTTATTGATCCAGCGCTCCTTTTTTTAAATTTTTTTATTTTTAAAGGTTTTTTTATTTTTCAAACGTAAGCACAGTTTTGTTGCACAAGTTATCGTTAACAATTTACAATTACAATCTTTTACTTGATTACTAATTTTCCTAAATATCATCTTTAAAATATGCCATACAGATGTTGAGTCCCACCACAATAACTTTGAAACTTTAAGACTTTTTACACAGTAATTGAATCTAATACAATATATAAGCAACAAACAAAAAAAGAAATACAGAGTACAAGCAATCACGAATTAACCAGTCCTCACTAATACCCTCGAATATTACTATCTTTGCTTTTCTTTCCATTTACTTAATGGCTCCCATATTCTTTTCCCCAAGCTTCTTCCTCCCCTCCCTTTCCGAGCATATATATTTTCTTCTATCTTATGAGCATATAACGTATTTGCCAACCAGTTTTGGAATTTTGGGAGATCTTTGTCTAACCAAGCCCTGGCAATTGTTAATCTGTAAACTGCCTTTAGGACAAACATAAATTCTGTATACTGCTCATGCTCCTGCTCAGCCACTCCTAACATAATCCAAGATGGGGTAAGACGAATCCCAATATCCAAAGACTTTGCTAAAAAAACCCTCAATTTCCCTGATCAGAGACTGCAACTGAGAGCATGTTGCAAAAATGTGTATGCTGTCTGTTTCCAATTCATTACAGCGGGGGCAATTAATTCCTGTATTCCCACCCCATTTTGCAATCCGAGCCGGGGTAAAGTAGAGAAAATAGAGCGTTTTGTAGTGCTGAGACTGGAGAGGGGCTGCACACAGCACTGTACATCCTAAATCTAAGGAGTCCCGAAACAAATTTCTTTCTACCCCCAATTTTTCTGCCCACTTCTGACTAAATTTCTCTAAATCATCCTGTTTTTCCTTGATCAGAGCTGCGTAAAGGGACCTAATTGAGCAATCTCCCATCAACTTTATTTTCTCCATTATTTCTATTTTACTAAAGCCTACCGGGCCTCCTATTTTGTTCTTTAAAAAACTCCTAATCTGGAGGTACTTGAAGAAGCCCCTGTTGTCTATACCGTATGACTCACGTATTTCTGAGAACTGTTTAAAGCCATCCTGAGTAAAAAAATCTCCTATTTGCGTAATCCCTTTTGTTGCCCATTCCATCATCGTTTGATCAGCAAATATTTCCGCTGGGAGCGATCTATTATTAATCAGATAGACATATCTATTAAACCTCCCCATCTTAACTTTCTTTGTAAAAGCATTCCACACCGTAACTGCTGCCTTAACAGTTTTAAACCTAGTTCTCTTAAAATAACTGAAGTCTGTACATTTCAGAAAACAATTGTAAACATTTGGTCCAAGTACAACAGCATATAATTCATTAGCCATGGTTTGCATGCTTATGTCCTCCATACTCCCCCCAATTAAACCTTGTATACATTGTAAAACGGAGGCCATGTAATACAAACGGAAATCTGGTGCGCCCCATCCCCCTTTTTCCCTGGGGAGTGTCATATATCTATAAGCTCTTCGGGTCTTGCCATGTGCCCAGATAAATCTGTTACATAGGGCCTCAATTCTATTGAACCAACTGGCTTCAAACAAGAGAGGTATGGCCCTAAAGAAATACAAAAATTTAGGCAAAATCATCATCTTAATAATGTTAGTACAACCTACCAGGGACAGATGTAAATTGTTCATTTTTTCCAAATCCTTTTTGACTTGAATCATCAAGGGATCCATATTATTTTCAACAATCTTATCAATATCTGCTGTGATTCGCACCCCTAGATACGTTGCCTCTCCCACCACTCTGTCATCAGTACATACTACCCACTGATTTTTGACGATCTGAGTTTTAGTGATATTTAAACTATAGCCTGAAAATTGACCAAATCGCCCTGCTTCACCCTCAATTATACTTATAGCAGTTGTAGAACTTGCAGTGAGGACAGCCACATCGTCTGCGTACGCTAGTGTTTTCAGTCTGGAGCCATTTAACATTAGTGGAGGAATTTGACCATTATTTTCCAGTTTTCGTATATAGGGGTCAAGGTATAAGGCGAAGAGGAGGGGGGAAGAAGGGCATCCCTGCCTAGTACCTCTCTGAATGTTAACTGCTGATGACTGACCTCTATTAACCCTTATTTTAGCCGTCGGGTTTATGTATAGGGTTTGTAGAGCCTTTAGATATCTTGGTCCTATACCGTTCCATCTCAAAACCTCCCACAAATACCTCCAGGATACCCTGTTGAATCCTTTTTCTGCATCCAAAAAAAGGGCAGCCATGGGGTCTTTTAGAGTGTTTGCTACGTCAAATGCCATGACTACCTGTCTAGTGTGCTGAGTTGTTCCCTTGCCCGGTATGAAGCCTTGCTGTGATGGAACTACCAGCGCTTCAATTACCCTAGATAGTCTTTTCGCCAAAATTTTAGAAAATACCTTAACGTCTGCATTCATTAACGTAATGGGACGATATGACCCTGGAACATCTGTTGGTTTGCCCTTCTTTGGTATTACAATAATGTCTGCACCCCCCCATGATTCTGGAACAGACTCTCCCGCTTGTGCCAACAACATTACATTGTACATTTCATTCAGAAGGGATGTTTGAAAGATTTTATAAAATTCTACCGGTATTTGATCCGGCCCAGCTGCCTTGCCCAATGGTAAATCCCTCAAGGCCTCCACTAGTTCATTCAGCTGCACTGCCTCTTCCAATCCGTTTCTGTCCTCTTCTGTTAGGACAGATGGTTCTAATTCATTTAAATAATTGCTGATATCTTCATCCCTTTCCTGATCATCTAGGGTATAAAATTTCGTGTAGAAACATTTAAAAACTTCTCTAATCTGATCGGCTTCCTTGACTGTGACTCCCTGAGAGTTTTTCATCTCCTTAATATCAGCAATCCCCTCCCTTTGCCTAGCTCGAACTGCCAATATATGCCCAACTCTCTTACTGAGCTCATACACCTTCTCTTTATTCGCTATGTACTTTTCCACTGTCGTTTTTGCCGTTCCATCCATAGCTTCATTTTTAAGTTCAATTAATTTCAACGCTATCTGATCAATGGGTGATTGACTAAGTATTGCTGAAATAAGTGCATCCTCCTCTTCCCTGATTAGTTTCTTAACTTGTTCAGCTTCTACCTTTGACTTTCTTTGCATCTTAATAACATAGCTCAGTGTTTCCCCTCTTACACCAGCTTTAAAAGCGTCCCACACTATCCCTAATGCTGCAGAATCCCTGTTAATCTCCCAGAATTCTTTAATCCAACTATTCATTCTGTCTCTGTAGGACTGATCCTGCAGTAAAGCTCTGTCGAAGGTCCATTGTCTTATCTCTTTATTTCTCCTTTGCCCCACTTCTGCAGTTAAAACTAACGGGTTATGGTCTGAAATAATCCTAGGTTCCCTATCAATCCTTACTCTATCCATTAAATCTCTCGAAACTAGGAAATAATCTAACCTAGCCATTCTCTGATGTGGGGCTGAGAAAAAGGTACTCCCATCCAGACTGGGGTGATATCTTAACCATGGATCTTCCAACGAGCTGTGCACTACCATATCTGCAACTGCTCTGTATGTCCTTTTTTTCCTCCCTGAGTATTTCCTACCGGGGTCTAAAAAACTACTATCTTCATCATGTAGGATTAAGTCCCCACATAATATGATAGGCTCCGGCCATTGTGCTAGTTCTATATCTAAATATTGAAAAATATCTGGGTCATCCCCTGTGGAACCATAAACCGACACAACCGTAATTATTTCTCCCCTAAATATTAGTTCTGCTATGACCCATCTCCCCCACTGATCCTCCTTTTTTCTTTTAACCTGTATATCAGACCGCTTGCCAAAAATAGCTACTCCTCTCGTCTTTGTAGTTTGATTAGTTTTTGCTAATTCCTTAAAACCAAGCTGTTCTAGCAAATACGCCTTTGTTCCTTCAATATGCGTTTCCTGAAGACACACCAGATCGGGGTTAAATGATTTTAGTAGGGCAGCTGTTTTAAGCCTTTTATTCAACTCGTTTAATCCACAAATATTCATTGAGACTATCCTACAGGTCATTGTAGTTCTTTATTCTTTCCCGCTTTCCGCCTACACCTATACCAGCGATTCTCCAACTGCTTCATTATTTTCTTATCAGTTAAATTTTTTACCACATAGTGATTTAGCTTATCTCCCAAGTCGTTCACTACTCTCTTCTGTGCATTGCGCTTGTGCCCACCACCTAAGTACAAGTCTCCCCCCCCAGCTCCCCCCCCAGTTCTTCCCACCCCAAAGGAACCCCTCCCCCTTCCCCCCCTTGGTACAGGCAAATAGGTCAATCCTGACCTATGTGTGGCCCCTATAGTCTGTAGAGTCGCTACTCTCTCTCATCCTGAATCCTCAAAAATTTCCTCTTCACAAATTTTAACCATACTTTAACCAATTTATAGCTTAGTTTTCTTTCTGTGGGTTTTTTTGTGGGTTATCTGATGGGGTTTTTTGCGGCCCTCTAGCTCCACCTTCCTTTCTTTTGTCCAACTCTGTGATCTCAGCGAGATATTCTCCTGCTTTTATTTCTGATGTAAACATCTTTGTGTACCCCTTCCTAATGACTTTCAGTCTCGCGGGGAACAATAAATAAGCTTCTGCTCCTTGTTTTTGGAAAGGGACTATCATCTGCCTTAGCTTCCACCTTCTTTCGACGGTAACATGGCAGAAATCTGGGCGGGCAAAAAATGTGTTTCCATCTGCAGTCTTTCTAGAGTCAGGTCTTGCTTTGTCAATTATTTCCTGCCTCGCTAGAAAATTGCCTAAAAAAACCAACATTGCCCTTGGCAAGGTGCTCTCCTGCCCCCCCCCCCCGGTTTCTTTTTGCAAGCAGAGGGTATCTGTGAGCCCTTTGTACTTCAAGCTCCCACTGCCATTTTGATTCTGGGAAGGCTTCTGTTAAGATTTTGATTACATACCCTCTAGGATCTTGCCCCTCCTGTCCTTCCTCAAGGCCCAAAAGTCTTACATTATTGCGCCTCTGGCGATTCTCAAAGTCTTCTAACTTCCATTGCAAGTCTTCTACTACCTTCTCTTGCTCCATTTTAAAGGTTTTCCAGTCGGTTATCTCGTCTTCAGCTTTGCTAGTCCTTTCCTTGACTTGTGTTACTCTTACTTCAACCTCTTCCTGCTTTCTATTTACTTTTCTAATAGAGGCTTGTAGTTTTTTTGTGTCCCTTTTTGCTCTTCGGCTTTCAACTCTTGCAGCTTGCATCTGTTTTAAAGTCCCAAACAACATTTCTAAAGTTACATTTTGATATTTTGCCCCTTCCTCCTTTCTACCCTCATTCTGGTCTTTTTCTTGGTAAGTTTCCGATGTCGCTGAGTAGTCCCATGAAAGTTTCTTATTCATACTGGTTCTGTACCCCTTACCATCTCTTCTAGCCCCAGGTCTTTTCTTCTTCCTTGTCATTAGGTTCCGGGAATCATTACTTGTACCCGAGCCTATAGACTGGTCCGTGGTAGACCCCTCATCATCATTTTCTAATTCACTTGCCTCTGAGGAGTCGGAACCCTCATTTACTGAGAAGAATTCAGGGGAGCCTCCCCTCATAGCTCTGTCAACTATGCCTCCTTTGTCAGCCCTCTGTTCCTGCCCAAAGTTTTGTAACTCTCCTCTGCTTCCCCAGCTCGGGTCTAGATGTTTAGTGACTTTTTTATCCAGCTCTATTTCCACATTCAGCAAAGCGTCAAGCATTTGGAAATTATTTTGCCTCTCAAGTCGCTCCAAGACATTACCTTTCGGGTCAGATTGCAGACCTTCCACCTCTCCTGGGTTCTCCACTGCTGCGAGCCATGGCGTTTGCTGGCTACTTTCTCCTGCCGCGTTCAGCGGTTGCCCAGCAACCAGGACATTGACGCTGGCGTCCTCACGGTCTGCTGTCATATGTCTCATTTTATTATGTGTCAGAAATTTTATGTTTTTATCCTGAGTATATATACTTAATAATAAACAACATTTTGTACTTTTTAATTGGTTGTGCTTTATAATTGTCGTTTTCTCCCTGATGATATTATATTTGGTGCCTCTTTTCACATTGATTAAATTAAACTGCTGCATTTAATACTGACAAAGACAATAGAAAAGGTTAGTTTATTATTTTTCTTTGCGTTTGCAACAAAAAGCATATTAATCCCGCGTGTATAATAGTGAATGCATCTTTTAAACTAAGTTGATTAATAATTTCACCACAAGCTTGTTAATCTAAATATTTTTGTTAGGAGAGATTAACTTTGCAAGTTTGAACACAATTTTGTTCTTTATCTTGCTCCATCAGCTGCCAACACTTCTACTTTTAATGCTTCACAGCCAATGAACATTAAGCTTGGGAAGGTCCCGCTTGGAACACATTACCCAATGAGATGCCCCTAATACTCCATGAAGGGGAAAGGAATGGCTGACAACACTTCTACTTTAAATGGTTTACAGCCAATCAACATTAAGCTTGGGAAAGTCCTCCTTGGTACACATCAGCCAATCTGATGTCCCTCCTACTCTGCGGAGGGGAAGTGAATGGCTGGCAACAGTTCTAATTTCCACAGTTCGCAACCAATCAACATTAAGCTCTGGAAGCTTCTACTTAGAACACGTCAGCCAATCAGATGTCCCTCTTACTCTGCAGAGGAGAAGGGAATAACTAGCAACAATTCTACTTTCAATGGTTCACAACCAATGAACATTAAGCTCTGTAAGGTCCTCCTTAGAACATGTGAGCCAATCAGATGTCGTTTCTACTCTGCGGAGGGGAAGTGAATGACTGGAAACACTTCTACTTTCAATGGTTCGCAGCAAAAGAACATTAAGCTTGTTGTTGGAACACCTCAGCCAATTAAATGTTAATTTTGTTCCGTGCACAGAATGTGTAAACACCCTCCCACATATTGTTATTATTTTTCCTGTAACAAAGTGACACTATCCTTGATACTGCAGTATAAGTAAACATTATTCTGCATTATTTTAAAGGAAGGCCACAATACAGCGCATTGTTGATTTCCTGATATAATTTCCACAGCCTTCCAAACATGAGTCAAGCCCCGGGGCTAAATGCCCCAGGACCAAGCCTAAATGCTTTTTTTGGCCCTGGGGGTTCTTCTGGGACCCCCTTAACAGGCCTAGGGTGTCAGGGTGTTTCTACCCTGCCTCGTTCTCTTGTTTTATATCTATGTTTCTCTGTTTTCTGTTGACTCGCTTCTACCGAGTCACAAGATGGCTGTCAACACTTCCTGGTTTGGAGTGCTGGCAGCCAATCACAGTGAAGCTTGTACTCTGGACTTAGGCTCTGCCCATATATCAAAACTTTTATTTTTCTAATTTCTCAGCAAAAACTTAACGGATTTACACCATTTAAAAAAAGCTTGCTTTGTTATTCAAGCACTACCTTTTTGACTGTAGCCTTGCCCAAAGTTTCCTAAGGGAAATCGATGTTTTGACTCTTATTTTTTGATTTTCTCAAAAGCTACTGAAAGGATTTATACCATTTTAAAAAAAAGTGCTTTCTGAACCAAGCTCTACCTTTTTTTGCCAAATTTGGGGTAATTCCGTTGAGCAGTTTGGGCTGTAACGCGTCACAAAATTTCCTCTGGAAATTAACATGGGGAAAACGCGTTGTGGGACCCCCCTTTTTTCTCATCCCCTGGTTGATGAATCATCCTCAAACTTTCAGAATTGGAGCTGACCTGGATAAACTTTTTGGTTGCAGAATTTCGCAAAGATTTGTCAAACTACACCAAAGTCATTAGCAAATCAAAAAATGCTTTTCCTTTCGAAACTAGGTTCTAACTATAACCACCCACTGGCGACCGCCAGTAGGTAATATGCCTGCTACTGCCAGAGCAAGCAGCCAAGGGGAAAGGCAGGCCAGGTCATAGAGCATATAAAAAGCAGTGTTTTTCCAGTTGTGCAGTGATCAGATAAAGGAGATAATTATGGCAACATATTTATTTTTTGCATTCTTTTGGTATTATAGAAAAGTTAAAATCTTTCTATTTCTATAGATTCTGAGCTACTGCGCCATTAAAAAAAATTACTTTTATTAAACCAGTTCTTCTTAAATGTGTTTGCTTTGGCACTTGAGATTCTATTTTTGTATTCTTCATGTTTCTAAACCAGCTCTCTCTTTCATATGAAAAATCTATGCACTAAGGAATTACGTGGTTTGCTGAAAAGGTAATGGTGTGACCATGTATTTTGAGGAATAAAGTACCCCTGCCAGACATGATTAGGATATTGCATGCTACCCCAGCATTCCATAACCTTATATGAACATGGAACTCCCCGCCGAATTCTAATATCCTTATAATGTACAGCAGGGGGTACTTTATCCCATATATTATAGTAATGAGGTGGAGAAGGAAAACCAAGGCCAGCAAATGTGTTTGCTTTACTACTTCCCAGTATTTAAATGAGGTTCGGGTGCGAGAGAATGGTACCATAAAGAAGACTTTTCCACACCGGTTTAAACAAAAGTGCATGTTATCCTCTTTATTGCTATACTAGCAGCCCGTCCCGACGTTGTTCGGGTATGAATTGCTGCCGGCCAGTAGTATATTGTTTTGTAGGATTTCGTTTAGATAGCATTTCTTATCTGTGACAGGCCTGTGAAACGCTCCGATTCACAGTGCACTGCTGATGCACTTAAGAGTCCGCCTTCAGTAGTGTGTGAACTTGAGTTTCCCTACGTTATTTTTCATTGCAATATTATATAGCGCAAACTCGACAACATGGCATGAGCACAATTTACATTACAGAAGAACACATTCATTTGTGGTAGGCACGGGGAGACAAAGCGATTTGCCTGGAATCACAGGATGTTGAGCTGATGCCGAGATTCGAACGTAGCTCCCCAGCTCTAAAGTTTGCAATTCTAGAACTTGTGGCGGGAGGTGTATCTAAAAGTGTATGTCGGTGCTGGCCATCAATGAGAGAGACCTGTGCATTTTTCAAATGGGTGGTGAAAAAATATGAGTATGTTGCTGGAGATGTGGGCCGCCGTGCCACAAATGTACTGACCGGGGGAGGGTAAACACCCATTATTCCGCAACTTTCTTTCCGCATACCATCACTCCACATACTTTAATTACGAAAGTACCATGACTCCGCAATGCCATTATAACGCATGACATTACATTTAATATGCTTTTACCACGCATACATTTACAACAAAATTCATTGTAAATGCATGGATGGTAAAAGCATGTTTTTTAAAATGTTTGGATAAGGTAAGCATGGGTAAAGGGGTATATGTTTTGGGGTACTGAGGTATATGTTTTGGGGTGTTTGGGTATTTTAAGGGTTCAGATATAGTTTTGGGTTATGGGGTACAGCGATAGTTTTAGGGTTTAGGGATAGGTATGGGTTTTGGGGTACATGGGTATTTTTAGGGTTAAGGGCTAGGTTTGGGTTTTGGGGTATAGGGGTATTTTTTAGGGCTCAGGGGTAGGTTTGGGTTTTGGGGTACAGGGGTATTTTAAGGGTTCAGGGCTAGGTTTGTGTTTTGGGGTACAGGGGTATTTTTAGGGTTCAGGGCTAGGTTTGGGTTTTGGGGTACAGGGGTATTTTAGGGTTCAGGGGTAGGTTTGGGTTTTGGGGTACAGGGTTATTTTTAGGGTTCAGGGCTAGGTTTGGGTTTTGGGGCACAGGGGTATTTTTAGGGTTCAGGGGTAGGTTTGGGTTTTGGGGTACAGGGGTATTTTAAGGGTTCAGGGCTAGGTTTGGGGGTAGCTGGGTATTTTAGGGTTCAGGGGTAGGTTTAGGTTTTGGGGTACAGTGGTATTTTTAGGGTTCAGGGCAAGGTTTGGGTTTGGGGTACAGGGGTATTTTTAGGGTTCAGGGCTAGGTTTGGGTTTTGGGGTACAGGGTATATTTATAGGGTTAAGATGGGTTAGTGTTTAAGGGTGTTGGGGTATTTTAAGGGGTAAGGGTGGGTTATGTTTATGGGGTGCAGGGAGGGATTAGCACACGATATGAGACATGGCATGAATGGCGGAACGTACCACACACCCCCAGCGTTTGTCACGCCCCCAGCACACGCCCACAGCACAACCCAGACACGCCCAAAAGGGACTACTTTGCTCACACAGTTCTTTTACCTTTTAAATGTATATGGTGGGCGTCTGCATAGCCTATGTCCTTCTGCTGCAACTTCCCTTTCCAACACTGTATTGGGTGTTGTGATTGGTGCTGTGGTTCCTGAGAGTACCCGCCTCAATGGTTTGGGCTCTCTCTTTATTATATTAGTATGGATGCTAATAATTGATTCTTGCAAAAAATAAAGAATAAAAGGGAAGATGGTAAATTTTCTCTCAAATCTTCCACCAATCTAGCGGTACTGACCTTTCTAATAAGGGTATTTGCATTACACCACGTTTTTATGTGTTATCAGGATAATTAGTTTAATTTGTTCCACTTACGCAACCAAAAAAAGACTACCATGGAAATGTGATACTCTTCTGATCTGGGGAGAGTGGGAATTGCTACTTACTTTTACTGCCCTAGGAGTCATGGGTAACCTCAAATAAATAGGTACAGAACATACTGCACTTGAGACAAAGAAAGAGCTGTCTCTGCAGACGTTAATTACAATTTAGAATCTCAATATCCAGTTTACATAAAATATGCATTTCTGTGACCCCTCAGTAAATACTCCAGTAGAGCGTTCAATGTCCAAAATTGCCTAAATACTTTGCCAGTTTCATCTCTACTGTATGCATTTTGGAACCACCAATGGCAGGCATCCAGACTGCAAGTAAGGTTGACTGGCTCAGCAATCAGAAATAAGCTGTTATACAATGTGCCAGCAAATTCTGCCAAACATTACAAAACAATCCCTGCACAACGAAATCTGAAAATAGGGAGCCAGGTTACTGCAGATCCACAATCTACACTTGTGATTGCACATAGTGTAGCAGATGTTTGGGGGGCTACTCAGTACTGTTGATGACGCCCATTGTGTCATATGCAGTGGACTTTATATTAAGATCTTTGTACATGTGTTAGATGTGTTAGATGTTGTGCATCTGTCTACTTTATATGTTTTTAGACAACCTGGTCTCATGCTAAACCCACTCTCTCAAGTCCAGATTTACTAACATTTAGGCAGCACAGGTCTAAAAGTCAGCAGCACTGTGTTGCTTCAATGGTAAACATTGGGAGTCTAAAATTTAGGCTCATGTTCTGATAATGAGTTTTGTTGTGCTCTTTGGAAGAAGCGGTCTTGGCGCAATGCTAGGTATTGAGCTATGGTACAGAGGAGAACCAGTGATGCCTTGCAAGAGGCCATGTCCTTGAGGTAAACCCTTCAGTATTAATCTCATAGTGAGAGTAACCATGCATGGGAAAGTCTTGCAACATGTAATTTTCCTCAATTTTTTGTTAGGGGATTATAATGTGTTTCAAATATTTTGTGGAAACATATGTCTTGTACGGAGATCATCTTATGTGGCGTAAATCCTAGGTGTTCACATGAACTTAGACTTAAACTAGTTGTAAGAAATGTGTTATTGATTGAGGGGGTTGAAATTCCTACTCAAGTAATAATCACAATCCTTGTCATGGTGAACCATGAAATTACTAAATTAACCTTTGCTGCATTGTTTATTAGTGTGGAACAAAAGTAGTCAGTCTTAACTTAGAGGCTCAATGGAAAGTATTTTTGCAGCACACAACCATCAATAAAGTGAAAAAACTATTTAAGAGAAATCTGAAACCAATTTGGAAATTTGAAGAAAACTGTAATTATTAGACCTGGCATCTGTTGGCTTGATTTCCCCAGTCTTTTTGCTTCTGACCTCCATCGTTTGACTGTGTGATGCATTATGTTTTTGCTGGGTTGAGGACTCTGGGCACTTTACCACTATTGACCAGTGCTAAAGTGCCCCCTGTGTACAATATATTGGTGATTGGTTTATCCATGACAGGCATATTTGATATACTGGTAAGTCCCTAGTAAGTGCATCGGGTGTTCCCAGGGCCTGTACATCAAATGCTATTAGTGGGCTTGTAACATCGAATGTGCCACCCACATGAATAACCCTGCAAACATGTCTCAGACCTGCTACCACAGTGTGAGTGTTGTGAGTGTTGTTTTAAACTGCCATTTCGACCGGGAAAGTGCACCCGCTTTCCAGGCCCAAACCTTCCCTTTTACTACACCCCTAAGGTTGGTCCAAGTCAGCCCCATGGACACGGTGCAGTGCATTTAAAAGGTAGAAAATGTTCTGGTGTGTTTTATATGTCCAAATAGTGAAATAGTGCTAATTATATTTTTCACTAATGCAAGGACTATCTCTGTAATAGGCTAACAAGGGGATTGCCTTGAAACATCTTTCAAACTACAGTGAGCATACAAGCTGATGAGCTTCAGAGCTCCTGTGTGCCCGGAGTGGTATTGACTGGAGGAAATTTGTGGCAGCATGTCCATCAACCCCAGTATAATGCTCTACTGATGATGAAATAATCCAGAAACACGTATGGAGATACAGCAATGACTGCAACAGCTTTGGCAAAAATGTTGATGTACTTTGACGCAATTGCAAAACCCTGTACTACACTAATCAGGATGAAAAGGGGTAATGGCGCTGGGGTGTGAGGCAGTATGCTCGTACTCCCCCTTACGGTTTAAAAAGACTCCTGTGAGCCTACAAGTTGATCAGCTACAGAGCTCCTGCATGCCCCGAGTGGTATTGACCTCAGGACATTAGTGGCAGCGTGTCCAGCAACCCCAGAAAAAAACTGTACTGTGACGGAATAATCCAGAAACACATGTGTCTAGAGATACAGCAATGAATGCACCAGCTTTGGTAAACATTTTGATGTACTTTGAGGCAAGTGCGAAATCCTGTACTACATTAACCAGGATACAAAGCAATATTGCCGCTGAGATATGAAGCAGTATGCTCCTACCCCAATTTCCAAATAATGTTTAAGTGCAATTTCCCATTGTGAGCGGATAGAGATTTGGAGGTTGGGGTCTCTGAACTTACAATTTAAAAATATATCTTTTGGGGAAGTTGGTTTTTAAATTGCATGTTTGAAAATGCCACTTTTAGAAATTGGGCATTCTCCTGCTTAACTGTTCTGTGTCTCTGTCTTTCTGTAGAATACATACCTGGGTAGGCTGACTGTTGGGCTCTTGTGCATTCACTTTAGACAGTCACAAAAAAGGGAGCTGAGGTGTGTCTTGCATATACTGATGGGCTATCACCAAGCTGATGGGTCTTCATGGGCTAGAGTGGTGGGAGGAGTTGTCACTGACACATGACTTGGGCTGTGCCTGTCCTCACACACAGATGTCTCCACCCCGCCCTGTAGTGTTTCTGGAGACAGGTCAGGAAAAAGCAGGGTCTTGTGCAGTACAAAGACTTTCCTTTGAAGTCTGCCTACTTCAAAGGCAGAAAGGGGTATAAATGGTGGACCTCTGAGACCCCAAATTCAGAACATTTCTGGACTGAGGACTTTCTGCGAGGAAGAAGAGCTGGAGAAGCTGTCAGGAGGGACTGCCACTTTGTTGTTTGCTTTGCTGTGTTGACCTGCAAAATGTACTGACTGTCTGATGAAGACGAAGTCTGCATCAAGGTTGAGGTCAGCAAGATGCTAGAGTTAGGGTTGATTTAACTCTGACAGTTCCTGGACTAGCCCAGTGGTATTGGTCCCCAAACCTCACTCAAAGGGTGGAAAAGCAGAGATGAGGTTTTGTGTGGATTACATGGGTTTAAAAGCAGTCACTAAAACTGATACACACCCCATACCAAGAGCAGATAAGCTCATTTGACAAGCTGGGTGCAGCCAAATTCTTGTGTTCTTTTGATTTAACATCAGGGTACTGGTAGATGATATATCTGTCTTTCGTTCCACCCGGTGAGGATCACCTAGTCCACCTAAGGGATATTTCACAGGCCTAGAGCAAGCTGGTCTATCAAAACCCAGATCTAAGTCAGGGCTTTCCTTGGCTAGCCATTGCAGCCCCACTCAATGAACTCACCTCCAAAAAGCAGCCTAAGAAGGTCATCTGGACCACAGAATGCCAAAAGTTCTTTGACACCCTGAAAGAGGCTTTGTGCTCAGCATCTGTCCTGAAGGAAACAGTATATGGAAAGAGTTTATTGTCTAAAGGGATGCTTATAAACATGGTATTGGGGCAGTGGTATCACAAAAAAATGATGAGTGGCAGGATCAACCAGTTGAATATATGAGCAGGCCACTTCTCCCTAGAGAGCAGAGTTGTAGTGCCATTGAGAGGAAAGCCTTTGCTGGGGTTTGGTCCCTGAAGAAGCTGAGACCATGCACTTCAAGGCTTAAACCGACCACAGGCCTCCCAGATGACTGATGCAGATGGGAGGAGACACCCCAAATTGTTGAGGTGGTCTATTTCCCTACAGGGTATGGACTTTACAGTGGAACAGAGACCAGGGACAACCATGCCAATGCAGATGGCCTTTCCAGGTTTTTCAAACTACCAGGGGATAGGTTAGTTGCTCATCACCTTTTGTCTGGGGGTCATGTAGGAAAGTATCCTTTTAGTATTATCACCCTCCCCCAAATGATGCTCCGATGCAGATGTTATGACTCTGAATGTGCACTGGAGACTCCTGACCAGGTCCCAGTGCTAGTGCTCTCCGCCTAAAATTGATACATGTGAATTGGTAACTCCGATTGGCAAGGAATTTCACCCCGTTATAATTTCGTGGTAAATTTTACCAATGGTACCCATGGCATGTGAGTTAAAGGGGTCAACAGGGCATGAAGCACTGTTTGTGCCACCCTGAGTGACCCAAGTAAACAGATGACAGCAGTCCTGCAATTTCAGACCGCAGGAACAGGGCAAATTGCTTGAACTCGTCTTTGCCATCACCATGTGTGGCAGGGGCAAAGCACTATTTTTAATATATCCCAGTCACCCCTAAGGAAGTCCTCCTGAGGCAGGATGCATTTTATTGATGGTGAGGACATATAAGTGCAAGCTTACATGTCTCTATATTAGCCTTTTCCATTAAAAGGCTACTATAAGTGATAAGCGGTTCGAAGGATAAGATGTTGGCACCCGGGCAACTTTAAGGTTGCCAGCTCCATTATGGTACCACTAAAATATGTCCTGTTTGGTTGGTATTAAACAATGTGCCTCATCACCCCGTACATGATTCTCATGTTGAGGTTGGTATGGCATGCACACAGATGGCTACCTTGGAGGTTGCCCACGTGCTTGCCCCAGCCTTTCCTCTGCTCTGGCTGTTCACCTGCAGCTACCAAGGCAGGAATCTGACCCTGCTGCCAGGAGATGTGAATTCTCCCAGAAGTCAGAAGCAATGGCCTGCATGGGAATGAGGTCACATCTAGTGGTTAGTGGAGTGGCACATCAAGGCAGTGTGCTTCAAAGCTGTGATATGCAACCAGGCTGCCTCCCAAAGGAGGAAACAACCCTCCCCCTGCTACCAGGAGCAATTGCACCTGGTCAAGTGGGAAAATTATGTAGTCAGGAGGTGTACACACCCAGACTGCTAGCCACACCTCTAGGGTTGGCAACATGGTCTGTACAGTTAAGAAAGGTTGGTGCCATTTTTAAAAGTAGCAGAATAGTGGATTCTGGGTAGAAATGGTGACACATACTTCTGGATGTGGTCAACTCAGGGGTGGATTAGCCACTGGGCTTGTTGCCCATTGGTAACTTGCACCCACACCCCTAATGCCCCTACATTTGCAATTTAAAGGGCACCCCTGGCACCAGAACCTCAGTTCTGATTTGACTTGCAACAGAGACACAGAAGAGACCTGAGTCTGCAACAATAGGATCTATAACAACCAAAGGTGGGATACTCTGCACCGGTGGTAACATTCCTGAAACAGCACGACTGTGACTCGTCCTAAACCAAAGACTGGCTCTTCCTTACAGGGGGACCTATTTGCGAGCGAAAAGGCAACTCCAGACTCCCTTGCACTAGTGGTGCTAGTCCCCTGCAGTCTGCACGTACAAACAACGTACCAGAACCAAAGAATCACTGGCCATTGAGTCCTTCCAGGGATCACCCAAAAGTAGATGGTCCAGTGTATTCTGGGAAATGTAGGCCTGACCTCCAGCAGGTTTCAGGAAGTACAGTGTTCCCCAGACATCAAAATAACTTTTTGCTGACATTACAGCTGCCAAGGCTTCTTGGTGGCCCACCATTTTACAAGAGGTTGCATTTCGAGGGAACAATTTAACACCTTCTTCTGACCACAGCAATGGTCCGGATGTCGACTTTTTGCACCTGTTTCCTCACCAGCACTGTGTAAGAGGTAAAACCAGCTCCCCTGCGGCTTCTGCTTCAGAACCAAATACGGCAACGAAAACTCTGTACTGAGGCTTCATGAGCTAGTTATAGTTGAACTGACTGTGGTGGCCTGGTCCTGGGACCCACATCACCTTAACCCTCCTTGGGTTCCATGCAACTCGACCTGCAAATGACTTGTTGTCACTTGTGCTGTTTACCATTGACCGCAATGCTAAAGCTTTGTAGTAATGATTTGCACTGATTACATTTTGCATTTAAAATGCCTAACTCCAGGTATACTTTTCCAAATGATATTGTTCTAGTGTTTGAATGTGTACAAAAATCGAATTTCTTTTTATAAGTTGGTGTAGGATTTCTTTTGAGACGTGTCAATTACTTATCATCCATGTTGGTACTCTCTAGTGCTTAACACATGTTCCTCTAGTAAAGCCTGACTGCACGTTGCTGCTCTACCAGGACTGAGCTAAAGATGTATCAATAGGAATCCAAGGACCATCTCTGTGGTATTGTGAGAGTGTTGCATAGTGAAGCCTAGCCAGCATCACTGCATCATACTCCACCTTCCTACACTCATCAGGGAGGCAGTGAGTTAGGCGCATTACAAAGTGTAGCCCAGCCAATTTGTTGCATTGTACTGTGCGTTGGCTGCCCCATCTCCTCAAACTTGAGGAAAGGCTGCGCCTTGGCTGGGCCGAATAGGTCAGATCAGGAAAGGAAGGTTGAGAAAAGAATGTGACTTCTATTTTAATTTTCTCTCTGTGACTGCGACCTCGGGGACTATGTAGAGTACCAGCGGACAGCAATAAGTATTGCTGGTGCCTAATTGTAGAATTCCCTTTATAATGCACGGAGCTTGACAACTAATGCCATTGTGTCAATGGTCTGAACATAGTGGCCTACATTATGCAACCAAATAGTCATTTAACCCCTTCGCTGCGGCAGCTATTCCGCCGCAGCGCTAAAGGGGCGGGGCGGCTGCGTGGTGGCCGCATGCTGGTGACAGAACCGCTCCGTCACCAGCCGCGGTTGAGCTGTGCTGGTGACAGAGCGGTTCCGTCATGACCCGCCCCGCTCATTAGAACTGCCGCGCAGGCGCGAAATCAGCGCCGCGCAGGCTCGGCGGCTGGGCCATGACGGAACCGCTCTGTCATCAGCACAGCCCAACTGTAGCTGATGACGGAGCGGTTCCGTCATCAGCAGGGGAGGGGTTAAAAAACACAATATATGTATGAAAAGGAATATAAGAATGGTTTCAAGCCTCACCTTTATGTGGTATTTGATTGTTATATGAATTATATAGCATCGTGCATTGAACATGAAAATTGTATGAAGCAGCTGGCGTTGAAGAGGTCTGTGCTACATGCTATTTGCACACTGCAGATTGCTGTATTTTGTGGTTCTAGAACACATGCTCATGTGCCTCTGATGACAAGACAGAAATGTTGGAACAAGAAATTATTCGAAGTAAAGTCCTGCAATGGCAACACATCTGACCTTCGTTGCATTTAGTCTGGGTGTTAAAGCTTACAGGGTGATGCACGCATTATGTCTGAGCAGAGCATTTGAGCAGTCTATCTAGAACTTGAATTACAACCGTGGACAAGGTTGGTTGGGCCAACACAAGTGTCAGGCCTAAATAATAATATAGTGGAAATCGTGATAGCATTTTCCAGTAGCCCTAGAAATTGTCAGGCAATGGAGGTTCTGTTGCTTTGAAAGTGCTGACTTCTTATGATCGATGGTACTTCATGAATTGCACCTGTGTTTAGGTTTTTTGCCCCTGATTTAGGCAATTTACTGTCTAAAAAATTAATGAACACTGTAAGGCATACCTGAAATCGCAAAAATATTGTTAGCGTTTTAATAATCATTCTTTTCATTTTGTTGATTTTGCATTTGGTATAACCTCTGGTTTCAGCATGTTTTTCCGTAGTTCTGTATGTAATTTGTATATTTTTGCACTTTTGAGTAGAGGAGACTCAAGGGCTGTAAACAGCCACTTATTATGCAAGTACTCAATACTAATTTACTCATGTGATAAATCAATGTATGGGTTCCTAATTAGTCAAATCATTCGTGAATCAATAATGTTTTTACCTTGGCGAGTTTATCTCTAGTGCTGTAATGAATGCGACAAAAATGGAGCAAACATCTCTGTATGAAGAACATGAGATATATTGGGAAATGATCATGTTAGAGTGGTTGTATGTCACAATGAATTGCTAGCAACATTTTGTCTGATAGAGATCTTGTTTCCCTACGATAATTTGCAAAGTAATCATCCTACTGGGTGTAGTCTTCTGGTATATAATCCAATGGAGTGATATTTTTGTACAAGATATTTTTGAAAATGATATTTAGGGCACATGCAACAAGCTTTTTACCAGTCGCAAATGGGCTGATTCGCCGCTTCATCCCAAAATGCATTTTCAAAATAGGGAATCACAATTTTTGTGATTACCTATTTTGGGAATGGAGTTAGGGAATCACAATTTGCAGTTGTCTAAATGCAATGCAGGAAGCATCTTCAGAATGTGACTTTTTATTTAGGAATCGCAAATTACCATCAACTTCAAGTTGATGGTAATTTGCAATTCCTTAGAAAAATGCACAAAATTGCATTTTTCTAAATGCCATGTGGCACATACACATGCCCTTAGGGCATGTATGTGTGCCACAGCTGCACACATACCGTTTTTGGGTGTGCTTCAGGGGGACCTTATGGGCCCCTAGCACCCTTGACATTGCCTTCGCAATTTGCAATGACCTATTTGGTAATCGCAAATTGCGAATACTTTCCCATTTATTCCTATGGGCCTCTCGGCCCAAAGGAATACATGGGAAAGCATTCCCTAATAGCTAATCACAGTTTGCAATTCGCTATTAGGGAATGTGCAGGAATTACTAATATGTTAGCAAAACCTACATGCATAAGGAATTGCGATTCCTTATTCGTGATTCAATAGAAATCGCTATTAAGGAATCGCAATTCCTGAGCTTGATGCATACGCCCCAATATTTCCTTCAATGATAATATTGGTGGTATATCTTTTAGAACAGGCGTTCTATTTTATCACTATCCTCAGTTCTTAGTTTTTAACTGAGTGGGTGAGAAACTTTGAAATACCTCCTTGAACCTATAGAGTGAAAACGTATCATAAAACTTAAAATTAGAAATCCTTTTTGTTTAACATCTCAGTCAATTAAAGATTGATATCGTTTTGTGCCTTTGTAGCATACAACTTATGAATTAAGATCTAAAGTGTACCTTGATGGAAAAATGTGTACCCTCAATAACAAATAACATAACAAATATTAACATGACATAGCGAAACAAAACATAACATAACGTAAATACCATAACTTAACATAACTAAAAATAACATAACTAAACATAATTTAGCTAAACATAAATATAACATAATTAAACATAACCTCACAGAACAAAACGCAACTAAACATACCTAAACATAACAGCATAATAATTCATAAACATAGCAGAACACAACACTCAGGGGCCTATTACAATGTCGGTTGGAGTTTCGTCCGACTGACACTGTGGCAGAAATGGGACCGACCAAATTCGGTCAGCGGTCCCACCGCTTAATTATGATACGACCGCACTCGGAGAGGTAGCATTCTCCCAATTCTCTTTGGGAGCTTGAGGTACGGCCATAAACCAGCTGTAACACAAGCTCCCATAGAGAAATGGGAGAATGTATTAAACCCTGCCTTCCAGGTGCAGGGATTAATGGGGGGGGCACAATAGGTGCCCCCTCTGCCCCCAACTGGAGGCTGCAAAGGAACGGGGGCTCTGCTAGGGGCCCCCAAATACGCTTCCCGACAAGGTTTCCATATTGATAGGCCGGTATGGAGACTCTGTTGGAAATCATGTAGGGATTATGGTCCGGTTCCGACTGGCCGACGGGCTCCTTGAGCTCGTCGAAAGCCAGCCGGAATAACCAGATGGTTTCAATTTTGACCGGCTGTATCGTAATCAGCCAGTCGGAGGGGAAACTGAAGAAGACAAACAAGTTGAAACACGTGTAGTGTTTTCATCTGCAGCCAGCTCTCAAATTGTATGCGAATCTAACTATTAATTGTCTCTTTATTTAAATGTTTATGTTTTGTGACGATAATTGTACTTGTCATGTTTATGTTCTCTAGACACGTGAATTTGTTTTTCACAGACCGAGAAGTCTATTGTATATGTGGATTAATAGCCACTGAGAAATTAACAAATGTATAAAATACCACAAAATATGCATTGTTGATACTTTTCTATATAAATATTTATAATACAAAAAATATACATTGCTTTCAAGTAAATGAAAAAATAAATAACAAAAGTTATTTGTGGAAATAATACATACTTATGGTCATGTGTGTACATTATGGTTAGTGCATTTGAACGTATGTTTTTCTATATGAATTAATAGCCTGAATTGTGGTACATCAATTAAATTTAATCCCTGTACTCAGCTTGAGTCTTTACCCTTTGTGTTATTTTTAACTACTAGCTAACAGGTAGCTTTTCTCTGTAGGGGTCCCTTTTTTTCCAACCCTAAAGTATTTGCACCAACAGCCACAGTAACACAGTGAAACACCACAAATGAACACCACACAGGTTGCTATGAAAATATATATCTTTATCTAAATCTAGGCCAGACCAAAACAACACAAAATGTCCAACATACACTTATACTTAAGATTGACTTCTCAGGATGGTACGAAAAATCACTTGAAGGTCCTTCTCTGTGCTTATGAGCAATTCAAATGTTATATTTCAGTTTGATTCGGCACCGGTACGCGGTGTGTCTGTGGTTAAATTATTCATATTAGCCTACAGCTGACCTACGTGGTCAGCACTTACAAAGATAGCCCCCAAATCGATGACAAATAAGAATAGGAAGGCACCAGGATTTTCCCAGTATTATTCAGTAAAAATGGACCATTCGAGGGTCTCAACACAGAGGCTTTCAGGGCTTGTCGAAATCCTTTTGCACGTTGCGGCTCGGGCCAGGCAGTGAAGACAGCAGGGTGGACGATGATGCAAGCTGCGAGGGCCAAGCGGTCACAGTGCACCTCAAAGATAAGCACCACAGACCTTACGGGAGGCTCAGTTCGCAAAAGCACACACACACAGTGGTGCTGCTCTTTTCCCTTCAATAGCGATTTGGGTTGACTCAGGCCGTTGGCAGTGAATACAGGCGCTCAGTTCTTCTTCTAGGTCATGACCAAGGGCAGAGATGATCATGAGGGAAGCTTCTCGTCACACGGCAACTCGCAGAATGCAAGCTTGCTGCAAGCACATGCACACAGCAGAGGCAAAACGCTCTTTGGAAACTTTTGTATCCCTTAGTTTCAATAACTGGAGGCCAACTTTTCTCAGACCCTTGGAGATTTGTTCCTTCAGGACACAGCACACAGCAAAGTCCTTAGCAAACAGGGGGAACACAGCACACAGCGAAGTTCATAGTCCTATCCTCAGTTGAATCAGCAAACTGCAGGCCAGCCCCAGAGCACACAGCAAGGACAGTACTTCTCAGCCGCTTCAGATGTTCTGCTTTGGCAGAGGTTCCTCTTGATCATGAGGTAGTTTAATTTTGCAGGGGTTTCAGCTCTCACTTTTAAACCCCAAAAGTCTTTGCTCTCTATGTGTTAGGGGTCCTGGACCCAGTCCAAACCGGTTTGGGGTGCACTGTGCCAGTGCACAACTTCTTCCTTTGTGATTGTGGGCCAGGGTCCTCAGATGCACCGCAGGAGGTGTAGCTAGCATTTTGGAAGGCAGGCACAGCCCTATTGAGGCCCATGTGCTACTCCTCCCCCCCTCCAAATGCAGATTGATCTATTCAGCGTGGTGCTGACTCACCCGGGCTCCTGGAGTCACCCCAACCACTATCTTACCCATAGGACAGAGTGGGGAATGCTGTGAAAACATGCTTACCTGCATATCTTCCGATAGGAGTGAGATAGAAAATTGGAGACTGGTATCCCTGAACTCAGAATTTAATAACACATCTCTTGGTAGGGATGGTTTTTAAATTATGTGTCTGAAAATAGCACTTTTAGAAAGTGGCTTTTTTCTTGTTCAACCTTTCTGTGTGCCTCTGCCTGTTTGTGGACTGACAGTATGTTCTCTTGTGAGTGAGAGCATGCTCTACAAATAACATATTCATTCATTCATAACTAAACATAACATAACTAAACATAACAAAACAAAACATAATTTAACATAACTCAACATGAATTAACATAACCAAACATAACTAAAAATAACATAGCTAAACATAACTAAACATAATATTAACTAAACATAACAAAACTGAACATAAATAAATACAACTAAATATAACATAGCTAAACATAACATAATTAAACATAACATAGCTAAACATAACATATCTGAACCTAACATACTTAAAAACAACATAACTTTAACTAAACAAAACATAACATTAAATAATTAAATATATGTAAATATAACATAAACATAAATAAACATATCTAAACATAACATATCTAAGCATAGCATAACTAAAGAAAATATAACATTAAATAATTAAACATAACTAAACATAACAAACATAGCTAAACATAACTAAACATGTCATAAACATAGCATAACTAAACATCAGAATAACATGACCAAACATAGTTTAACATAACTAAATATAAACATAATATAACTAAACAAAAACATGACAATGTTAATTACCCCCTAAGAGCCTTTACCGTGCACAACACATATTGCCAAAAGTTTGTGTATGGAAAAGAAAAGGAAGAAGAAACGAGACACCAATTTGTAAAGTTCAGATGTACTACACAGATCAAGATCATTCTCAAGACATTTTTGGGTGATTTGTTGCCTCTATCGAGAGTCCTTAAGAGTCTGTGCTAACTACCATGGCTGCACTTGATGTGATGTACGTATGGGTTCAACCATCTAACTACTGTCAAGGTATTTACCAGGCACAGTTGTATCTTAGAGCCCCAGTAGTGGACACCGTACTTGCAATTAAAGCACCCTTTATCTCAATGGAAGACTGAATGAGTTAGATGTAGTCTAGTGTGAGAACCATCAGTGAATATACCAACCAGAAGTGTTGGGCAGGCTGATCTTGCCAGACAAAGCATCCTTTGGTAAGCACTGGTACCAGAAGGGCTGGGCCACATAAAATTAAAAAGGTAAAACTAAAATGGCACACGATCAAGGCAAATGAGGAATGCAAATCCACGTCCAGTTAAGATGCAGCCAGCATCCAATAAAGAAGTGATCAAGGGCCATATGTATGAAGGTAGCAATTAGCGATCCTGTAATAGCGATTTTTAAGAAATCGCTATTTCAGAATCGCTAATTGCTATGTATCAAGAAAATCGCACTTTTATAGCGATTTCTTGATATTCCTTAATTGCGAATTCACAAATTGGGAATTTGCAATTAAGGAATACTTTCCCATTCATTTCTATGGGCCAAGAGGCCCATAGGAATGAATGGGAAATTTGCGATTCGCAATTTGCTAATCGCAATTTGAGAATATTTTCAAGGTTGCAGGGGTGTCCATAGGACACCCTGTTGCACCCCTGAAATATGCATGGGTGCACATGTGGCTCACATACATGTCCTAAGGGCATGTATGTGCGTCACATGGCACTTTAAAAAATGCAAAAATATGCCTTTTCAAGGAATTCGCACCTTACCACCAACTAGAAATTGGTGGTAATTTGCGATTCCTTAAGTCCACTTTGCGATTTTTTTTGGGCTTCTTACATAGCATTTAAGGAATCGCAAAATTTGTGATTCCTTAAATGCAATCGCAAAATAGGGAATCGCAAATTCCTTATTTTTCAAGCAGATTTCCTTGATACATACCATTAGGCCAAATTCCATTTGCAAACGCAAATTTCGGCGTTTGCGAAGTCAATTTGGCTTGATATATATAGCCCCAAGTGATTAAGTGTATGTAACAGTGGAGCGAAAGCACCATCTTTTGGAGAAGAAATATATGTGTCCAATTAGTATCAGAGGTGCTATACACAGGAAGTGATGAGGCACTGTGTGAGGGTTCTGGTACCAGTTCCCTGCATGGATACATCTAATGCTGCTGGTCTTCTGAAACCCTTGAGCACGTTGTCCCTCGCGGTGCCCTGTTGGTGTTTAATTGAAATCTGTACATGCAGACGCCCCATCTGCATCCCATATGTATGACTTTGAAAAAATCTTCCCCTCAGGCGATTCTCCAAAAGCTATCTGAAGACCACTTGAAACGTCTACACCCTCTCTCAAACCCCACAAAGAATTGTTTCTATGGGAGGTGGAGATCCAGCACTTTTGTGTGAACTTTGTCCCTGTCTCTGCTTCAAAGCATGTGCAATGTACACAGGTTATTCCATTATTTCCATTGGAGATGCCCCCATCTAAAATTCAGTAACACCACATACCAATGAGTGGACGTTGAAACAATGTCATACATTTGTTATTACGGAAGGGGCGAGCAGGACCCTTCAGCAAAACAAATAGCTCTCTGAATGAGGTTCCATGTATGTAACAAGGAGAGACAAACAAATTAGAAAGAGAGGGACACTACATGCGTGAGAATGAAAGTGAGCTAGCTGTGTGTGAGGGCCAGACGAATATTTAGAATTTAGAATTTAAAAACATTTATAGAGCGCTCGTATACTAAAGCAGTTTCTTGGCGCTGTATTGCAATATCACGTTCGAAGATGGTAGAATATTTATTTTGTAAGATACGCAAACATAAGACAAGTAAAGAATAAATAAAGGAACTCTTTGGTAGAAGGACTGCTAATCAAATGTCTTGTGAATCATGCTCAGCAGTTGCCAAGACCTGACTTACAGCCATGAAATCAATTGACGCAAGCAAAGCAAATGTTATCACTGTGGGTTTCGGCACAGGATCAGACGCCACTGCCAGGGACGCACTGTTTAATGTTGTCTGCCCAGGCAAGATGGGCCGGCAGTTTATATCTGGCACCTTGTACCATATGTGCTAACTCGGTGCTCAGAAGGGCTCCTGTTAAGGGTAACTCTGCCACAGTGAGGGGAGATTAAATCAAAACTAACACCACACTCTTATTTACACAACAATAAGTCGGGGCTCATCCACATCTCACGCTGCTAGACCAAATCTTCATGTTTTGCTTCTGATAAGAAGTCGTTTGATACCAAAATAAGCAAATCTCCATTTATCTTACAACCGCCGGCTGTCCGTCATCATCGCGCGCGCCGCACGAGGCAAACGAATTGCATTTTGTTGTGTAAACAGACAATACATTTTCCTGGTTTTGGTGTCCACTGATGTGGCTCTGTGGCTGTTAGAGTAATGCAACTGGAGAATGCCAACTGTTCCGCCATTTAACGATAAGTAGCATTCCGGGCCCACTTCTCGGCAGCATCTGTTGTCATTTGGTAGGACAGTCAAATGTTGTATGGCACTTCAATTTTGCTTTCCACATCACTGGAAAGGAAGGCGTAATGTGCAGCGCGTCTTTGTGAAGCTAATGTGAGGCGACTGTTGAACCAATTGCTGTTTGCTGCAAATTGTAGACTGAATACTGTTCATTGGTCTATGAACACGCGTTAAGTCGCCTTTTCTGTAAAGATTCAGTAACTCACGGGATAATTAAAAAAAATGTCCGAGTATTAATTTACATACATTTGAAAAACACGCGCAAAACGTGAGGACATAGAAACATTCTATTTAGCAGTATCACTTAATGCATTATCATCAAAGCACCCTTGAGTACCTGTAACCTTATAATTTGAGAAAAATCTCAACAAAATCCAACCAAAATTTCAAAATAAATACTGGACCCATGTGCTTTAGTTTCCTGCCACAAATCTACTTACTCACTGCCATATAACCTTTGGAATTGCGTGCTGAATTATAAAGCTGAGCATTAGAAGCAAAAATTGGAGGCCGCTGAAGCAAGGCAGGATAAAGTCTCTAGATCTGATTTAAAAATAATTCCAATTGCTCTAGTGAAAAGGCACGTCTCAAGTGATACATCACAATAACCCCGACACTAACAACAATTTCATTTGTTTTCTTGTTTGATTTTCTCTTTTTCGTTTGAAAGCAGCTTGTCACAACACTAGATCAAAAGAATACCTTTGCATTAGAATGTGGTTTCGATCCAATTTAACTAATGTTGACTAGCCAGTCAACATGCACATTGCAGTTGGCTTATTGATGTAGAATGCTAATATTTTTAACACTAAAGCCTTTCTCTCTCTTTCTTTTTTTTCTTTCTTTCTTTCTTTCTTTCTTTCTTTCTTTCTTTCTTTCTTTCTTTCTTTCTTTCTTTCTTTCTTTCTTTCTTTCTTTCTTTCTTTCTTCCTTCCTTTCTTTCGCTGGTAACAGTGCTTGCAGCCTTAAAATATATCGCTGATATATATGCTTAACTCTGTTTTCCACCACTTCAGAAACACAGGGCTTCGTCATATTTACAACATTATGGTGCAGCCCTGAATTTCCTCCTGCGCTGGCACTAGATTTAGCAGCCTAGCGCGAACACTGGCACCCTTGCACCAGGCGTGCAACACCCATTGTGCTTACCGGGATTCAGGCCCCCCCATTGTGTGTGTGTCAGCCCGGGCTGAGACAGCTTTCCAGGCACACACAGCCGCACCCGAGTACTTCACAGGTCTTTTAAAGACCATTTACTTGTTAACGAGGCTTTGTTGTTTTTTCACTCCTCTTAGAACCCCTGCATCTCCACTCTGCCTATGGCTGGAAGAATTAGCCCCTTTTTCCCATTGCCTACCCCTTTCACTTTAAGTACAGAGTAAAAGGGTGCCTTATTTACAAGACAATATTAAGCAACGTAACTTGGCTTAATGCTGCCTTGTAAATAAGGCGAAGCCCCTATTGCCATCAGAACGTCACTAAAATGGACATTGTGGTGACGATATGAGCTTGTAAATATATCCCTTCATGTTTTTCTTCACTTCCCTTTATATTGCGATGTTTCCTTTTACTCAATATTTTTCAGTTCTCTTTTCTTGATCTGTGCCTTGTTCTATGTACACTCCCATCTTGGGTTTTGGCCACTGCATTGATGCTGACCGCACAGAACCGTGCCAATATGTGCTTGGCCAACATAAAGTTGGTATTGTAGTGTAGTTCCTATATTCCCAATAGGCTCTGCGCATTGGAATAATATATCCTATAGATTTGACGTAGGACTTATGTCTACTAGGTCTGTATCGAATATATTAGACTTAATTGTGAGTTTCAGCTAGCTCAGAGGTCACTAGAAACTTTCTCGAATAAACAAGAAGGGATTAGGTTCTGACAACCGCATAAACATGACAACTTTGTTTCCCCAAGAATAAAAGTATCTTCAGAGTCGTGGAAACAATAGATAGATATTTTACCCCAGTCAATCATGGATGCTTCGTTAAATCAGAGGTGCAGAGAAATAGAGAGACGGGCATTTTCAATAAAAGGTTTTATTGAACAGTCTTCTTTCTCATGCAAGTAAAGTGAACTGCTAGAATCGTTAGACAGGCTGCAAAGTATAATGCGTACAGTGAGAAGAGTATTATAAAATAATACTGTAAAAGCATTGTTTCCAAACCATAGATAAATACATACATAAATAACAAAGGCTAAAAGTACTCAACTGATGCTTCTAAAATTTGCCTACCCCGATGTACCTAACCTAAATCTAGTATGAGGGAAGAAGTAAGTGTGGTGTAGCATAGGTTTAGTTTCTTTGCCAAGAATCTATCCAAGATTTCTCCTTAGGGTCTAATCAGTCCATACCTTAGTTTAGAATGAAGGAGGTCTGGTATCTCTGTCTCGGGGCTCGATTTCCCAACACCCCGCGAGGGGAGCTTGGAAACACTAAAGCTGAATTCTCAGCGAGCGAAAAGGACAGCTTCTCAATCAGTGCGTCAGCTGGACGGCAGGCTTCCTTCAGCACTTGCTGTAGCGAGCTGCGTCCGGCAAGTAGATAGTCGATCTGCTCTGAACCACTATGTGTTTGCTAGAGCAAGTGAAGGCATATTTATACCTTGAAGGTGCCTAGTTTGACGTAAAGCTGGGCATAATAACATCATTATAGAACCCCAAGGGAATGGTAGTTCTTTGTAAACTCCATGAGTTCTTGGACAAATCAATATTCAAGCAAGGGGATGTCCCTGACTGCTTAAGCCGATTTTCCAAGAAATCGTTGCGGCTTTCTGGTACAGGTGGAAGTAGCCATGCCTGTATTTGGACTGCAGGGGCTATGTCTAAATATTGGTATGATTTCTATGCCTATATTAGGGCAATGTGAATTGTACCTATATAAGGGCATGAATTGGGAAATTTTGCTTGGATCCTAAAATGCCATTCAACACCCACTCCTCTTTATTATGTTAGACATTACTAAATTCTAAGCATTTAAAACATATTTAAGGCATGATGTGTAAAACCCCACCCAAAATACATAAAATGCATTCAAAATGGTTATACAAGAAAATGAGCAGTTGTGCTGTACGCATTTTAAAAGCAATGTTTTCATTCAAAGCATACAGTATGACGTTGCAAATGCTATCTGAATGAATCATGAAAGTACATTTATGAAACGGCTCTTTAAATACAGACGAAAAAGGTCGAGACCATTTCATGGCAGAATATATAAATTGTTTTGGTTGTGGACAAGGTCAAATATTGTCACTTGGAAGTATTCAAAGAATTCTTGTTCTCTATGAATAGTTCTACTTTAAGCAGATTACTTTGTGCCAAAAAAGTGTTCAAATTTGGATGAAAGTCAAATCGTAAAAAATTAGAGTTCTAAAGTTAGAAGTTTTGTTTTTGAAAAAGTGAAGGTCAAATACAGAGTCCCATAGAAAGCTGTGTGCTAATTTCAAAAGTCAGTATCATTGTTTGGAGAAAACATCAAATCTTCTAAGCTGGTAAAGAATTTGTCTACCACAGTAGGTGAAAGTTGGACCACTTCGTTAAGTAGACCGATTGCACAAAAATGTGAAGGATCGCCGTCAGCGTTAGCCGCATTAGCAACGTTCAATGGAGATGGTGATGGAACCTGTGTGCCTGTCGATCCACGTATCTCAACATCAGCAGATTGCGTCTGTGAGACCTCAATGAATGCTGTCATCAGGATTGGCAGCCGCTGGGGACAACACAATGCATGGGCCATTACGGAACCAAGCAAAGTATCAACTTCCGTTGGCAGGACTGATGGGAGTGTTAGACAGATGTCCAACGCGCATTCCTCTCCACAATGCAGGCATCATAGAACAGGTAAGATGCAATCTTGCCAGATTGGTCGGAATGAAAGAAACCATGTGGTATTCAGATCTCTTAAACGAGCCAAGTCCAGAATCTGTATCATACGCTCACGACACTTCATTGCCAGGAAAGTGTTCTCTATGGTAATCTGGGTGTCGCTGGTGACCGGACTTACCATATCAGAGCAGAAGGAACAAGAATAGTATTCCTGCTACGAGTCTCAAAATGAGAGATAGGCCGCTGAACACAGAGTGCACGAAGTTTGGAAATATGCCGAGGACTGCTTCAAAAGGTGCCAATAGTCCTACTACTAACTGTCTTAAATACATGTATAATACCACTGGTATCAGACATGTTTATGATACTACATAACATTTATACGAAATGGACAGGGCAGTTTGTAGATAAAAGGGCATGTATCTCTGCAGAGGACCTTGCAACTTGTAGTTCATACGTCTCTTTGGACAAGGTCAGTGGCACAGTTTTTTGAAAAAGAATTCCTTTCATTATGCTTAAAGTATCAATTTGTATAGAAGAGATGTTCAGTGAAGGCCATATTGGTGACTCCCCGTCTGTCTTGGTTTTAGGAAACAATACTTGCATACAACAAGTGACCCTGGCTGACTCAGTTACAAGATAGGCTATTCCTGGCAACATGCCACAGCAGCTGTGATCATTCAACATAATATAGCTTCCGTTAGAAAGCTGCCTAAAAATTGGATCTATCACTGCAGCTGGAGAACCTTGCAGGTGGCAGGATAAGTTGGTCGAAGAAACATTGCAGGTCCATGTAAATTAGTACCCTGACATAAAAGTATACCGCTTAGTGCGTTTTTGCAGTTTGTACCACTAAGAAATACCTCTTTTCCCCCACTCCAACATCTAGTGTATATGGTAATTCCCAGGTTGACATAATATTTTCTTTACCCAACCTTTCATTCACGCCAGCTGGTATATGTTTCAAACAATACTGAAAATGGTCAATTGTGACTGGCAGAGTGACTGCTCCGTGTATTAACCATTCTGTTGCAGGTTTTTCCAAAACAGTTATTGACAATCTTTCCAACTTTTCAATGCTCAGCACCGCATAGTCTGCTCCTCTTTGTGCCAAAGTGATTTGTTTATCTGTAAGGTTAAATACAGAAAACAATGACGTGGTGTTGATTAGACGCCATGGCACATATCCAGAAAGAAAGATTTAGCAACGTCCAGCCTATAAGCATTATAGAACGCAATTGTAACTGTCCATGCTGTAGCATGAGCAAGTCCTGTTCCATTATGTCTATGGCAGAGGATACTATGCTGTCCAAAGAATAAATTCTGGATGACAGAGTCGTTAACCCATTGTCAATTACAGAGAGAGCTTTCTCTAAATTAATACAATCAATTTCTCGTATTCGTTCTGCAGTCTCTCTTGAGTCGCTATCCAAGTACATTATAAATGGCATATATTCCAGCGTATATAAAACATTTATGACGCCGTTTCGAGGACCTTGTAAAAAGTTCCTTAAATCAATGCCATCTTTAAGTAAAGATAAGTGTTGTTTTACCTCTGTTAGTGTGGATTTTTTTAGCCAGTCAAGGCACAGTTTTCCTACATTGTATGTTGTTACTATCCCTGGATGTTGTCTCTGGACATATCTTGGATCTGGCCTAGTGAATGTAAACCCTTGTGTCTTATTCTGGAATCTATTTTGACAGTTGTTTGTATGTGTGGTCCAGATTAACCATTTCTTCCAATCAGGATCAGTTCTGTTTTTAAGTAAAATTGTTTTTACGTCGACCCCTCCTTCTGAAGAGTTTTTACTATCAGGTGTAGGTGTAGGTATGGACGGTTTGTTCAAATCTTTTATCTTGGCTAGACCAAGACAGGATGTCTGTTGCACAGTGTCGTTCAAAAACATTATTTGTTCAGGGATAATGCAGGCTCAAAATAAAGCTTCTATTCCCTGTACCTGCCAGTCTTTTGTGCCCCAGACAGTTTTTGTTTCAATGTTGTAGCTCCAAAAGACAAAAACTAGGGAGGACAGCTGGACATAAAAGGCTGCAGAATAAATTTGCTTAGTATTAGTCAACATACTTTTCGTTCCTGTCTTATTAACATTTTTAAATAAAATGTTTCTGGATTTGAAACATTAAAACCTGAGAAGTATGGACATTTTCATAGAATGTTTTTGAGCTACCCTTTGGTGGCGTTGGACAATGTTCCCATTGATTAAATGTATAAACATTTCTAGGGTTTGCAGATTTGTGCAAATAATGATGACCATAGTGATTATAACAGTACATTTGTTCATAATCTGATGAACCTTCTAGGTATTCATGTTTTGTAAATTTTGCAGACATCATATTATTAACAGTTTCAAAGTCCCAATCATCAGAAAATATGCTGGGTGAAACAAAGTCACTCAAGGAAACCTTGAATTGATGTGGAACCTTCAACAGCTCTGCAAGGCCAAAGATGTCATAATCAGTTCTGTCCCATGCTATACCACCAGGTATAGGAACGGCTGTGATGTTCACTGATGTCAAGTCTCTTTGTTCACGATGAGATGATTTGTGTGGCTTGAGGAGTAAGTTGATGTTCTTACTTGCTGTGTCCATTTTACTATATCTTCTATTTATCAGCATTCCCAAATTTAATACAAGAATTAGCCAAAGTAGGAGAACAAGTATGCCTAGCACAATCCAAAGTTCAACCCATGGTGAAACCAGATAAGTTTTTTCAAATTGCTGAAGAAGTTCCATTACTTGTTTTTTAAATTTGTATTTGCTGGCGTCATTTCAGGCTCACTGGGATCCTCGGAAATCGTGTCAAAGTTAATGAAATAGCCAGAGGCATCTCTTGCAATGGTATTGCATCAAGATTACTTGAAATCACTGGAGCTACTGTATCCTTTGTCATATCAGTATAGTCAGATGCTACATCTTTGTAGACAGGAGTGTCTTGACAAACTGTTATTTGGGTCTCAATATCCACACTTTCCGTGGCTTTATTGCTTAGTCCTTCTCTTTCCACTGCAGGTTCTTCAAAGGTGATGAGTCTCTCATTTTCAACCTCTTGGATAGTAGCAAGATTTGGTTGTCTGCTAAATCTTTGAAGTCCACAGGGCCTACTACATATGATTAGGTATGGGCGAAATTTGCGAATTAGCGGTCTGCGAATTGGCGCCAAATCGGATTCGCAATCCGCAAAATCTGCGAATTTGTGGATTTTGTTTTGCGTGTTTGCGGGTTTATTTGTGTATTTGCGGGCCACTTGCAGGGCACCGACCACAAAGTTACCTATGCGGTCGTACATGGGCGTGGCCATCTTGTGCGGGTTGCGGATTTCTGTTTCCGGGCGCTATTGGCAATCTCGCGTTTTGTGCGGCGTGCTATTACGAGTTCGCGTGTGTTTTTGCGTACTCTCGGGGGATATATCACGCAAACGTACCCACACGGTCCTCAATGGGCGCGCCCATCTTGTTTTTCATTCATTGCTATGGTTCTGGGCATGCTTTTTCTATCCAGCTTCAATCTTTGCCATCCTTTGTTTGTTTGAAGTTTGTTTTGATCTTTTTTACTTATTATCTATCCCTCTATTTTTCCAGATCTATATTTTGTATTTTCTTCTACTTTTGGTTACTTTAAAACAATTTTTTTTACCTCTTCTTTTATTTACTTTTTCCCTATTCTCTTTCCTATTTATTATTTCCATTCCTGTGCAGGACCATGGCAAAGGGAGCCGGGAAGGTGAAGGGGAAGGGTCCCGCACCCTGTACCCGGCTCCCATGCGGGCGATTGAGGGGGGAGCAAGTCATAGCCTGGGAGATCTTTAGCGTAGTGGAGGTGGCCACACTGATTTTTTATGTCCAGCTCCGCCTCCCCAAGACCATCGCAGCAGGCGGCAGGATCGCTGGAGGGTAGGGGCTCCGGGAGCTTTAGCAGCTGTGGGGGAAGGTGTGCCGGGCCATGTATCGGCAGTCTCCGGTCTGTGCACCGACAGCCAGGCCACACACCGGTGGCCCGATATCCTGGACCGTGAACACAACCTGCTCGACCTGCTAGGCGTCGAGACCCCTGGGTTTGGTGAGTAGTAGTAGCTATTTAATCACTACTCTGTTTTCTCCTGCTCTATCATATTGCAAATGCTTGTTTTTTCTGAAGAGCCATAATGCTGCCGATTATATTGTAGGTAAATTATGTTTCAAAATCTTCTCTGATTGCATTGCAGGTGCACTGCTCGCCTGCTCAGTGGCAGTGCTACTATGCTTACTTGTTTTCGATTTTGTGCTCATTTCATTGGCCTAAGTGATTATGTATGAGTGTACTTAACAGAACTGCGTAATGCTAGACACTACGGGGCAGATTTACAATTATTGCCGCATCCCTGCAAATTAGCAGGGATGAGCCAGTAATTGTGTGCCACGCCTCCACCACCCATGGTGCGCCGCATTTACGATGCGGCGCACCATGGGACAAAAATGACACAGATGCGTCACGCATCTGTGCCGTAAAGGCGGCGCATTGCTGGAGTTGCGTTGCAAGCACGACACAGCTGCAGCAATGCTCTAGGGTGCCCTATCTCCCCAATGCTGCGTCAAGCCGTACATCTGCTGCAAGCAGGCGCAGGGTTTTGACGCAGCATTGGCCTAAAAGTGACGGAGTGAAATCTTGTAGATTTCACTCAGCCACTTTTAGGAGGCGTTCCTGCGCAGGAATGCCCTCCCTTGCGCCGGAACGCCCCCTGATGGCGCATGGCTTTACAATGCGATGCATCTCCCAGATGCGTCACGTTGTTAATACACCCCGCACAATGGCGCCTCTTTTGCGCTGCCGCTGCATCACAAAAGTCACGCAATGATGGAGCAAAAGAGCCGCAAGGGGCTTGTAAATCTGCCCTAGAGACTCAAGTCCAGTCCTTCCTTTGTACTCCTGCTACTAAAAAGAGATAGTGGTGGTGGATTGATAGTTTGAGTATATTATGACTGGTTATTTAGTAGGAAACTTTTTAGTGTTCAACTTCTCACTGGTCTGCAATCACGATGGGCTGTGTCTGTCACTTCGCGTACTGTGGTGTGTTGCCTGCCAGTCCTAGTCGAACCTTTTTGTAGTTTGTTTAGTGAGTTACATAACTTTCCAAGTAGACGGTCCGCGAATCCAGCAATACTAATATCCTAGTAGACCACATCAGATAGGTCAATAAATGTAGTGCAATTGTTGTCTATTTCCCCGAAATAATTTGTTAGTGTTTTTTTGAAATGTTTGATTTGGTTGACAACAATCATCCATGTTTGTGTCTTTCTTTCATGTTGTACATCAGCACCCCCCAGGGGCAAGGGGACACAGGAGGAGGTAGCGGCGCCGGCGGAGAAGGGACAAGATCAGGGAGGCCAGGATCGGTCCGGCGAGGGCACCTCTGCTGGCCCCAGTAAGTTTTCCTGTTAATATTAATAATTATACTTCCCTATCTTTTACAGCTCCTATTTTTTCCTAACGTTCCTCATTCGATTTTTTCTAAATCGTCTTTGATCTTCTTATAGACTGTTTCTAAATTCTTCTCCTGCCTCTACTATGACTCCCTGTGGTACTACTAGATTATTATTAGTCTGTCTGTGTAGCCAACTAAGCTTGCACAGTTGGCTAAAGGTGTTAAACAAAACTCCCATTCTATTCAGCAATAGCTCTATGCACTGAGTGCAGTCCTCTGGGTTGCCCATAATGTCTTTGTAAGTCTTCTAAATGTTTATGCTTTGACAATTCCCAACAATAAAATGTCAATGGCCACCAAGAAAGAATAAGATACTAGTTTACTTTTTGATTGGATAGGAGGACAATCCATACTACTACTGTTGCAGGGACTATTCTGCACTAACAGAACTATGGACACAAAATAGTGCATTGTTTATCAATTTTAATAGGCGCAGTTAGACTTTCTACATACCTCCGTCATAACAGAATTTAAACCCCCAATCTCCTTACTGACTAGCTAGTGTGTCAGAGTCATTTAGCTCCCGAATTCATCGATGATTGATCCCCAATGATTATACAACCAAGGACATAAAACTACGGAGTCAGAGTCCCGACCTCTCAGAGCCACGGACTCATGCTTGCAAATTACAAACCCTTTTGCTCACTCACTCATGACCAAAAACCACAGAGTCTATGTAAGTTTTAAAGCTTTATTAAAAGTAAAAAAATTATTAAAATCAAGTTCAGCATATTACATAAACGGTGGATTGAAAACTGAAAAGTGGTTAGTGATTTCACACATTAATTGTGGGCGAGCCCTCACCAGGTTGGAACTTCGAGTCTTCTTTGTGGTGCTGAATCGTTGCTCACTCCGTTCAAGTGATGATGTTCTGATCTTGCTCTTTTTCTTCGAAGGGAAGCTTCTGTCTGTTATGAGAAAAATGGTGCATGTTAAAAAGCAAGCATTCATCAGTTGTGTCAAAAAGTGTAGCAAGACATGTTACGGCTAAGCATAACTAAAAAACACCCTTCCCTGAAAAAAGGGCAATTAGTAGTTTAGACTAGAGAGTCACAAATTATTAAATTTGTTTGTGTAGTTGTAGTAACAGTTTTTAATTCCTAGACAAAATACTAGGGAGTGGTGTATATGGCATCTAAGAATCGGAAATTTATTTTCTAGGCGGAACATCTGCACAGCCATCCACCGGTACCGGGGCCAGCGCGGAGGTGGGCACTTCTGGGACGGAGGCGGTGCAACAGCCAGCAGGAACTGCTGTGGGGGATGCCACGGGATTGGCGGGCAGTGGTAAGCTATTATATTCCTTACTTATTGAGATTGAGGGGGGGCTCTCTGCACGGGTGTATATGTTGTACAGTACAAGTATACTTTACTGTTAAGAAGACTTACAAATTTAGAACTAAGTTTTTATCAACCAGGTAGTAGCCTCCTCTAAATTGACTTCAACTCAGCTGTGAAAGTTTTATCGAGAAGCTAAGTCAGATCAGAGATGAACTTGATGGATGGGATGAACGAAAAGGGAAAGAAGGGTGTAAGTAAGTGTGGAAGGACGAGCGTGTTAAAAAGTAATGATGACTGGCAAAGAATGATACGTGTTTTTGAATGATGCCCGAGGTGGCTGGGAATATGATGCATGGCCGGTTGAAGGATGAAGCTGGGTGGAAGGAGAAAGGGAAGAGGACTGCCTGGGTGGGTGAAACAGAACTGTATGTGTGCACAATATATCCTTTGATTCAAATTCAAATGCAAGTCAAGCACGGATGCATGGCTTGCGGTTTCCAAAATAAAATGAAAATGTTGTTTTTCCGTGAGAAAAACTAAGGTTTTTGTCTAGTTGAGACATTAAGAAGATTGATTGACATTTACTTTGAATGGATGGATGCCTGGATCATGGTACTATCTGACTCATAGATAGCATATGTGTTTGTAGACAGAGTAGACGTCACTGGATGAAGTAAGTGTTACTTTGAAGAGCATGTAATACTGCACCCGCACGTCCGTTCCAGTGTAGCAAAGGCAAGGAAAAGAAGTTGTAATTTTTCCAAATACTACCATGAATAGTAGCAGTAGTTTGTATTGCAAGCACAGCATATATCCGGCATTTACGGGGGCTTAATAAGTTTAGTACAACTCTATCATTCATGTGTGGCCTATCAGTGTTCACTCAATAAAAAACAAAGCACCTAAAGTCATCCCATATTTAAGCAAATATCCTGTGAAGGGATAGATAATCATATTACGTATCTTCTTCATTTTCCTTTTCTAGTAGTCATTGGCACTGTGGGGTGAAAGTTAAATTAATTAAGCAGTAGCCCTTGTAACAGAGTATTCTCAGTGCCACCCGTAATAGAAAAGTAAGAGCTTCACCACCTGTATGTACTGGACTGGTACAGTAACGCAAGTCTGTGTCCTCATGCCTTGCATCTTTTTTTCTCGGGTGCAAGTTGACTGCGCTGGCATTATGCCTGCTTCCAGAAGTTTACGTACCAATTTTGCTAAACAAGAGAGAAGAAGAACAATAAGACTGGTGTACTGTCATAGTCGACTCTAATGTAGTGAGTCCATATAGTGCTCATAGAATTGATTCCTGAAACTCCCAATAATGTTAGAGTAGAGGCTGATGAGGTGAGAGGTTAGATAGATGCTGGCCACAAATGTTATGTACTGTGCTTGCAAGTTGCTAGTTCTACTGTGGCACAACTTTCTGCTGAATTATTTTTTGTTAATCTTGAAGAGCATTGGTTACAGTAAGTCTTTCTTTCTTCATATAGATGCTCCTTCCAAACTGACACGGTAGGAGCTGGCTAGACGGGCCCGGCAAAGGAAGCTGGAGGTGATTGTCGCCGAATATCGGCGGCTGGTAGCCCAGGAGGAGGAGGACACGCAGTCGCAGTCCACCACAACATCCACCGCGACAGCTGCATTCTCCTCCACGCTCCCAGGGTCAGCCTGTCAGCGCAAGCCTCCAGCGGTACGGAGCCGTGGTACCACAGCCACCCGCCACCGTCAAGCAGCCAAAAAATCAGCTGCCCCCCATAGCAGGTGCAAGGCCCGCATCCACCGCCTAACGCTCAGGGTGTCCAACCTTGAGAAGGAGATGAAGAGAATGTAGAGCCTGTTCAAGAAGAACCTCCGTGGGGAGCAACGGGCCCACCTGGCCAAAGGACACCACTGGCGCCAGTAGAGGAGGAGAGACTGTCCCTTGCCCCTTTTTTAAATACTTTTGGGGGGGTGGGAATTGGGAGTTGGGTTTTTTCTTGGACTTTGGGGACTTTTTTACAGACATTTTTTGGGGTTAGGGAGCGGGGTGGGTCGGGTCTTGCGGGATAGTTTATTTTTGATATGGTTTTAAATAATTATTTACTTTCAACTTAAACATTGCATACGCGTTTTTACTGTTTTGCAGAGGAGGCAGGGGGGGGGCATTAACTGTTTGTTTGTTTTCCTGAAACTTAACTGGCTGCTTGATTCAAATTGTCTAAGTAATCGCCCAAATGTTAACAAAAGTAAGTGCCACTCACAAAGTTATTGAATTCAATTGTCCTACTACTTTAGTAGTACTACCGTCAGTCTCTCCTCTCTCCTCCTACTCCATTATTCTTCCTCCCCCCAAACGCGTATCTTACCTGTGATTCGTGTTTGAGAATAGGCCTAGGGCTAGGCACAGGGCTGGCTGTATGGCAACTGGCGATGAAGGTTGGCAATCCTGGGCGGATGAAATGGTATTGTTGTGGTGGTAGTGGTGGTACACAGTGGCAGTAGCAGCATATGAAAAAAAAGAAAATGAAACCTTGAGTGGCCTGAGCGGATCATTACAACAGTAAGATAGATAGCATAGTACACAAGAACAGTGCCATAATTTAGCCTAACAAATGCTAAAGTTTCCAAAGTATACTAGTTGCGTGGAGTTTGGCTTTGGCTACTACAAGAAATAGTACTGAAGGTGAAGGGCACAGCAGCTTAATCATTTGCCACATGTAGGAGGAGGATGTTTTCTGTTGCTTTGACCTTATCCTCCCCAGCAAGTGTGTGGAATTATTGTTGTAATTTACTCACACCTCAATGAAAAACACACAACCCGGGGGAAGAGGGTTAGGGTTTGAAACTTGGATGGGAATGGGGTTTGTGGGGAAAGTTTTGTGGAGAGAGGAAAAAAACCACAACATGGACAAACAACAAATGAAGATAAACAAGTCTTTGAATACGAAGCTATCCATAAATCTTTTAAGGGACATAAAGGAAGTGCATGCACTACTGCATGCATGAAGTGCTTTGCTCAATGGATAGGCTACTGTAAAGTAAGTAGTACTTTCTACAATGTACTAACTGTGAAGAAACAATGTGACCATACAGGGCTGCAGTAATCACGCAATTTCACTTGCCTATCTGCCCTCAGAGAGAAGAACCACTTAGTACATTAAATTTTTTTTAAAATAGCAAAGAAAAAAGTATACAATGGCTGGAGGGACGAATGGAAGCAGAGAGCAAACAAATGCACAGAGTCACAATCACAGAAGTTCACAGCAGTAACATTACTTAAAAGATAAGTAGAAATGAAGATGGATACTGTAACTGTATGTTGTTGTAGTTGTCCTGTTGAATTTGGGAAGTTGCCTGCCTCCAGCCATTCCTCATTTTTGTGGTACTCCTCCATTTCATCTGATGCTCCGCCGATCAATGTTGGGGACCAGAAGACACCTTGTCCACTGCCTGCCTGGTGGATGCTGAATTGCGAGTCGCTAAGCCTGAGGTCATCCTTTTTGCCATTGCACAGGGAAAAAGCCGGCCTGTAATTATTGATGAAAAAACAGGAAGTGATAACACCACAGAGAAAAAAATATAAGGTACGCTGTGTAGTGCAAAAATAACACTTTCAGTTTCAGAGTCGACAGTATTACAAAACATACAAGCATCATTTTGAAAGTGCGTACTCTGAGTTTCCTTTTCAAGGATAAATTAGTGTGGGCGAAATTTGCAGATCTTTCCCCTCAAGCTAGGTGTAAAGTGTAAACTGCGATTTTAGAACCCTAACCCTAACCCTAGCCCTAACCCTAGGCCCTAACCCGCCCTTTTTTTCCATGGATTTTCTCCAAACCACTTGATTCCGATATTAGACCTTCCCCGAATTGCCCCCAGACCCTGAACCCAACCGCAAAAAAGCAGAACACCCCCAAACAGGCGAAAAGCAAAAATGCAAAAACTGACACTCAGAAAAATGTCGGCCTAGTTCCCAGATCACTCTATGCGCGCTCTGCAGCTAGGCCCTAACTCCCCTTTCCCACCATGGATTTTCTTCAAACCACTTGCAACCAAAATTAGGCATGCCCAGCAATGCTCCAAGACCCCCCAACCTCCCCCCCAAACACCAGGAACCCCCCAAACAGCCCCCCGAAAACACAAAAGTGAGCGAAAAGTCCAAAAAGAGAAAAAAAATTCACCATGGATTTTCTCCAAACCACTTGAATCCCATATTAGACCTTCCCTGCATTGCCCCCAGACCCCTGAACCCATCCGCAAAAATGCAGAACACCCGCAAACAGGCAAAAAGCAAAAATGGGCCTACCTTCAATTCAGTCCAAATGCGCTCTGCAGCTATGCCCTAACTCCCCTTTTCCACCATGGATTTTCTGAAAAACAAATGCAATCAAAATTAGACTGTGCCAGCAGTGCTTCCAGCCCCCCAAAAACAGGCAAGTGAGCAAAAACAGAAAAACGTTTTCACCGTGGATTTTCTCCAAACCACTTGATTCCGATATTAGACTTTCCCCGCATTGCCCCCAGACCCCTGAACCCACCCGCAAAACAGTAGAACACCCCCAAACAGGCAAAAAGCATAAATGCTGAAACTGACACTTAAAAAAATGTAGGCCTAGTTCCCAGATCACTCCATGTGCGCTCGGCAGCTAGGCCCTAACTCCCCTTTCCAACCATGGATTTTCTTCAAACCACTTGCAACCAAAATTAGCCATGCCCAGCATTGCTCCAAGACCCCCCAAACCCCCCCAAAACACCAGGAACCCCCCAAACAGCCCCCTGAAAACACAAAAGTGAGCGAAAAAATCTGAAAAGTGAAAAAGTTTTTCACCATGGATTTTGTCCAAACCACTTGCACCCGATATTAAACCTTACCAGCTATGCCCCCAGACCCGTCAACCCACCCGCAAAAAAGTAGAACACCCCCAAACAGGCAAAAAGCAAAAATGTAAAAACTCACACTTATAAAATTTTCAGCCAACCAGTCAACATCGGTCCAAACGCGCTCTGCAGCAAGGGCCTAACTCCCTTTCCCACCATGGATTTTCTTCAAATCACTTGCAATCAAAGTTATGCTATCCCAGAAGTGCTCCCAGACCCCAGACCCCCCCCCCCCCACAAATATAGAACACCCCCAAACAGCCCCCCAAAAACATGCAATACTGCTAGGCCTCAGTTTAAATTGTGCCAAAACGCTGTCTGCAACTCGGCCCAAACCTCCCTTTTCCACCATGGATTTTCTTCAAACCAATCTCACAATCAAAACTAGACTATCCCAGCAGTGCTCCCAGACCCCCCCCACAAATCTATAACCCCCCTAACAGCCCCCCAAAAACACACAATACTGCTAGGCCTCAGTTTAAATTGTGCCAAAATGCTGTCTGCAACTAGGCCCAAACCCCCCTTTTCCACCATGGATTTTCTTCAAACCACTTGCAATCAATATTAGACTATCCCAGCAGTGCTAAAATTTGAAATTATGCGGACATGCACTCCTTTTTTTGAAAGGATTAATTTTGATTTGTGGTTTTTGGTTGTAAATATTGACTATTTAAACAGCGTGCTGCAGAGGTAGCACGGTTGCCTCTTCCATGCCTCTAAAATTAACCTTCCTATCTCGAATCCGGAGGACTCGACCTCTACGCACAATAGCTTTCAGTGATTCAACCCAAATAGACACATTTTAACAAGTATTGAATTTTGAGTTGTCATATTCGTTTTGATTTAATTCGACACCAAAATGCAAACTTTTGTCGAAATTTTCATCAAAATTCATCAACATACATCATTTACTTTTGAACAAAAAAGATAAATAAAAGAATTTTCACAATATATAAACTTAGAGAGGATCTTTTAAACAACTTCTTCTGGGCTTCTTCTTTGGCTCAATGCATTTCGGGCCATACCTGGCCCTTCATCAGGAGCATGTTAATCTATAACAACAATGTACACATAGTCATCAGTAACTTATTTCAGCTGAAGGATAGAATTATATTGTACAAAATGTCAAGAGAATTGTTCAATGAATATCCTATTTTAGGATAAATGCGTGTGTAAAAACTACACCACCGGCACCACACCCACGTGTGCATCGTGAAGCAAAAGGAAAACGAGGTAAAACTTGCTTACATGTTTGAGCTTCAAGCAGGACAATATACACCTAAAAAATTATAACGCTTCGATTATTATCATATCTGCTCTTTTCCGCAACTGCTACTGCGTGCTCAAAACCCACTTGTCTGAAACCCACTCTTACCAGGAAATCACGATCTGATCACGGGAAATGCTTTGCTTGTTCGGAAAAACTCCTCAACTCTTGAATGCTGTCAACAAACAAATGGCATAAATAAAGAGCTCTTGTGTTGTCTCGAATACACAATCTTAATCTCCCAAATAATATCCTCACCTATTGAAACCTTTGTGAGCGCGTCCTCATCTCCTCGGTGAAACCGCTACAGAACGCCAGTGCGAATCTCTACCCAAACTTGTATAAGGTTATAAACATGAACAGAGGACTCAGTGTGAGCGCCATCTTAGAAAGGCACTTCTCGCCGATGTTGAACAAAAATACTCAGAACAAATGAATTCTCGTTCTATTCGAGTCAAAGATCACAATCTCCCATATTATATTCGCAGTTATTTTTGTTCAACATCGGCGTCTGGACATTTTACATGAACTGCTGTCTGGAGTGGACTCTGCCTGGCATAACAACAACAGTACACTGCCTCGCCCTCGACCACTACATACCACGAATAGACAGACATGTAGTTCTGCTGTAGTAGTTGTTGTAGACTGGTTTACCTGTTTGCCACTCACATATTGGCCCTAGTTCTTCTGTAAACCGACGCTGATGATCCATCCATCCCAGTGAGTGTCTGTAAAGAAAAAAGATATAATATTTAATCAATCATCATGGTATATTGGCAAGTGAGTCCACTCCAAGGACATTTTGTATATTGTAAAATGCAACATAGTGGCCCCATATTTTGAAGTACAATTTGAATTAAACGAGGTAAAAAAAAAAGAGTAGTTGACATGAGCTACAATTACTGTGTAAAAGATTAAAAAATAACTAAGACAAAACATATGATTCATCATTTCATCCACAAAAAACAAACAGCAATTGGTTTCATCAGAGCAAGACAGCCATTGCTGTCCACTGCATGGCATCTTCTCAAATATTCATTACCTGTTCTACTTTTTGTCCGCATCTTCTTCGGAAAGTGAGGGCCCACAGGGCAGCCTCTCCTGTCAATATCAGAAGTAGCTCTGTCAGCAATCAGCAAGCATGTAGTCAGTCAGTAATTTCAGTCCCACTTGAGGGGACTCGTCGTAATCCATCCATCTGCCTTGAGGGAAATGGATAGGGGGAGTATGGAGGAGGAGTATAGAGGAGCATGATTGAGTTGTGAACTTGTGAACCTCAGGAATGCAGACTGCGGCACCTTCGAATCAATAAGGAAAATAAGATGAAGACAGTGCTGCTGATGGACTTGTTGTGATTAGGTGATTAGAGTTTTGTTGTGGTAAAAGTTGCCAAACAAAGAAAGACACACAGGAATAAAAGGGAATAAAGACGAAAAAAAGTAAGTCATTTTCAGGCCTCGTGTCAGGGAAGTAGAGCTCGTCCTCAAACTCTATGAATTGAGACCGGAGTAGGTCAGCTAACAGAGAAGAACTTCCTTCACCTAAGTCGGTGTCCTCTTCTTCCTGCGTGCATTCAAGTATTTTGTAATCTGGTGGTATGAAGTGCTGATTCACCTTGATCAGTGTTAACCTCTCCACATTTTTGGGCAAGAGGCGGGTCCTTTTTGAAGTTACAATGGCACCAGCAGCACTGAAAACACGTCAGAAGACATGCTTGCGAGTGGGCAAGACAAATAATTTAGAGTCAGGTTGGTGAACAGTGGCCATAGAGGCATTTTCCTGTACCAATACAGCAATGGGCTCTTATTAACAAAGACCTCTGTTGGGTCATCCAGATAGGCCTGCACCATCGCATGATGAACTCCGTCCACTCCGGATCTCCGACCGACCCCTGCCCTCACCACGTCTTCAACAAAGCCGACGCTGTCATCGCACCCCACCTGCGGGACATTATCAACACCTCATTCGACACCGCCACCTTCCCCGAGAGCTGGAAGCACGCCGAACTCAGCGCTCTACTCAAGAAACCTACAGCAGACCCCACCGAACTCAAGAATTACCGCCCCATCTCTCTACTCCTGTTTCCAGCCAAAGTCATCGAGAAGACCGTCAACAAACAGCTGGCCGCCTTCCTCGAGACGAATGGATCCCTCGACCCATCGCAGTCCGGATTCCGTGCCAACCACAGCACCGAGACCGCCCTCATCGCCGCCACTGACGACATCCGAGCCCTGATGGACAACGGAGAAACAGCGGCCCTCATCCTCCTAGACCTCTCCGCAGCTTTCGACACGGTCTGCCACCGCACCCTAGTGCAGCGCCTCAGCAACGTCGGAATCCAGGAGAAGGCACTGGAGTGGATTGTCTCCTTCCTCGACGGAAGAACACAGAGAGTCCGCCTACCACCGTACAAGTCAGAGGCCACCGAAGTCATCTGCGGCGTCCCTCAAGGATCCTTGCTGAGCCCTACTCTCTTCAACGTCTACATGAGCCCCCTCGCGGCCATCGCACGCCAACACAACCTCAACATAATCTCCTACGCCGACGACACCCAGCTGATCCTCTCCCTGACCAACGACCCCGCCGCCGCCAGAGCCAACCTGCACGAAGGGATGAAAGAGGTAGCCGAGTCGATGACGACGAGCCGCCTGAAACTGAACTCAGATAAGACGGAGGTCCTCATCCTGGGCTCCTCGCCCTCCGCCTGGGACGACTCCTGGTGGCCCCCCGCCCTGGGCACCGCACCCAAACCGACGAACCACGCACGCAACCTGGGCTTCATCCTGGACTCCTCCCTCTCCATGACCAGGCAAGTCAACGCCGTCTCCTCGTCGTGCTTCAACATCCTGTGCATGCTTCGGAAGATCTTCTGGTGGATCCCCACGGAGACCAGGAAGACCGTCACCCAGGCCCTCGTCACCAGCCGACTGGACTACGGCAACGCACTCTACGCCGGAACCACCGCCAAGATCCAGAAGAGTCTGCAGCGCATCCAGAACGCCTCAGCCAGACTCATCCTCGACATCCCACGACACTGCCACATCTCCGGACACCTTAGAGACCTGCACTGGCTCCCGGTCAACAAGAGAATCACCTTCCGCCTACTTACCCACGCACACAAAGCTCTCCACGATCAAGGCCCGAGCTACCTCAACAACCGCATCAACTTCTACGCTCCCAAACGCCACCTCCGTTCTGCCAGCCACGCCCTCGCCGCCGTCCCACGCATCCGCAGAGCCACTGCAGGAGGAAGGTCCTTCTCCTACCTCGCCGCCAAGACCTGGAACTCCCTCCCGGCCGACCTGCGCCTGACCCAAGACCCCCTCTCCTTCAGGAAGAAGCTCAAGACCTGGCTGTTCGAGCAGTAGCGGCACCCCCCCCGCCCCCCAAGCGCCTCGAGACCCTACGGGTAGGTAGTGCGCTCTATAAATGTCTTTGATTGATTGATTGATCGACTCAAGGTGCTCCACTTTCCGTACCATCTGTGGCTTTTGCAGCACTGTAACGAGCAAACCCTTGATGAGTTAGCCAATCCTCTTCCGACAATATTATGGCTGGGCCTGGTGCAGGTGAGGGCGATGATACGGTTGCTGCTGGTGTCGTTAACGGCTGTGAGGGAAAGTGACTCCCTTCGGCCACAGATTCAGAAGTGGAACTTGACGCCGGATGGCCTGCTGATTCAGTTGTACTTCTGCCGGCTCCTTGAATTTTCTGCCGCTCTTTTTCGAACCGACTGGCTGACACAGCTAGCCAATGTTTGTACTTTGAAACATCTGCTTCATCAAAAGGAATGAAAGCTTTGCTGCCATTGCCTTTTTTATACCGTGGATTCAGAATAGTGGCACAAATGTAATGTTGTTCTGTATGTATGTTTTTATGCCTTTCATTGTCATCTAGGCGGCTTATTAACCTCTCTGCCAAATGATATGCGTCTTGCTTTTGAGTATCATCTCGGAACGTTGAAGACACTGCCTTCAGTTATTGTTATGGTTATTGTTAACTTGGTCTTTTATAGCGCCAACTCACCACCAGGTCTCTAGGCGCTTAAAACAGCAGCAACAATACATGAAACTATGATGATCAAGGGAAATTATAATAAGATTTATTTAACTAGATCAAGTGCCTTCTTAAATAACAAAGTTTTTAACTGCTTCCTGAACCTCAGAAGATTTGTTTCTTTCCGAAGTGACTCTGGCAAATTGTTCCAAATCTGTCGAACCAGAACCGAGAAAGATCTTCCGCCTTTGGTTTTTAACTTATAGCGGCGATATACCAAGAGCTGAGCTTCCGCCGAACGTAGAGCTCGCCTAGGGATGTATAACTCCAAGCGTTCTTTGATGTACGCAGGAGCTTGCCCATAGATGGGTTTATGGGCAGTACACATGCTCTTAAACTCAGCTCTCTGTTCAACGGGAAGCCAGTGTAACTTGAGTAGTAGGTCAGTGGCATGAGTTCTTCTGGGTACCTTGAAGATTAGACGGGCTGCATCATTCAGGACTACCTGTAGTCGGTTAATCAGAAATTTGGGTAAACCAAGGTACAGGGCATTCCCGTAGTCTAGTCTCGACACAATAGTGGCCGAGACTACCATACGGAGTGCAGAAGAGGAAAGGAGAGGGGCCAGCTTCCGTAGCTGTCGGATCAAGCCAGCACACATCCCTACCACTGAGGAAATCTGACTGGTCATGGACAATTCGTTATCGATCTTAATTCAGAGGCTTTTTACATTATCACTCGGTATCGGTGAGGGGCCTAATTCCTGGGGTCAGTAACGGTCACTCCACGGCGAGGCTTGGGTAGAGACCACTAGTACCTCAGTCTTTTCTGGGTTTATTTTTAATAGATTGGCCGTCATCCAGCCAACCGTATGTCTGAGTATATTCTGGGCACTAGTTTGTGCCGAGATCGTATTGTCAATACTCAGCAATAACTGGGTGTCGTCCGCATAATTAAATACTCGACAACCCATTTTAACTAGTGAGTCAATCAATGGCTGAAGGTACAGATTAAAGAGGAGTGGGGATAATGCAGAGCCCTGCGGGACTCCGCATTCCAGAAAACCCACTTTAGAGGTGACATCTCCCAGTTGAATTCTCTGGGTCCTGCCCGTTAAAAAAGATTGGAGCCATTGATAGACCTGACCCCTTATTCCAAATGCATCCAGTCTGTCCAATAGCAGGGACTGGCTGACAGTATCGAATGCCGCCGATAGATCTAAAAGTATCAGGGCGCTCAGTTTCTTCCTGTCAGCCATTCCTCTCAGCTCATCCAGCACCGAGAGCATCACCAACTCGGTGCTGTGATGTGCCCGAAATCCCGCCTGTCTCTCCTGGAGCAGATGTTGTGACTCCAGGAAGGAGGAAAGGGACTTCAGCACATGTTGCTCTAAAATTTTGGACAGAAAGGGCAGCTGGGAGATCGGCCTATAGTTCTTTAAGATGGCCAGATCGGCTCCAGGTTTCTTTAACAAAGGCCTCATCCGTGCCTCCTTGAGGCTAGATGGTAATTGACCAGTCTCCATTGATTTGTTAAGAATGGAGATAATCTGATTTTCCAGAATTGGTCGTACTAAACAGAATACCTTAGGAGGACATGGTACTGCTGAAGAGCCTGATTTGATGTTCTTCATAATTTGTTCAAGACTTAACTGGTCTAGTGTAGGGAGCTTAGAGATGTACACTTCAGGGGAGGATTGAGCTTCCTGTGGAGGGCAGGAGTTCTTCAAAGCACTGCTCTTAATTTCAGAAAGGATGGTATCCACCTTCTCGAGAAAGAAACTTTGAAAACTGTCAGCAGTTATAGTTGTTTCCGATGTTTCTGTTTTTTTACTTAATTCGGGTAGGATTTTAAATGTTTCCTTCTGAACATTGTCTGCTTGACTTATAGTAGAAATCTGCTTTTGTTGCAATGATCAATTTCTTGTATATCAGTTATATAGAGGTGGTGCTCTAGCATGACCAACAATGGGATAGCTTTGCCCAAAGAACAGTCCTCCCTGCTGACTTCACGCATGAAGACCTCAAAAGGACGAAGCATGTCTGTCAGGCTTACAACTAGCTTCCATTCCTCCAACTCTAGCCTCATGTCTTTCATAGTAGAATCCCGTCGAAAGACATACTCATTGATTACCATGCACTGCTCAGACAGATGCTCAAGCATGTAAAAGGTTGAGTTCCAACGTGTTGCCACCTCCTCGATGAGTCCTTTGACTGGCAGTCTACGTTAATGTTGAATGCTCCTCAGCTGCTTCCGGCAGGTGGTCAGTAACTTGCTGACTGTGTTTTAATTTTTTAAGAAATCTTGCACCACGATGTTAATACTGTGCGCCAAACACGGCACTCTGAAAAAGTCACCTTGCTGCATGGCCCTAACTATATTACAGCCATTATCCGTGGAAACATAACCAACTATGCGATTTCTTCGATGCAGCCATTCCGAGACCTTCCTATCAAACTCCTCCAAAGGGTTAGGTGCAGTAGGAGTTTTCTCCACGGTAAACATGGCTAATGTTGCATGTTTCCGAGTAGCTTGAAAAAGTGGGTCCGGGTCAACACCTGCACTTGACTTGTCTCTAAACCCTGCAAAAGAGACCCAGTGTGCAGTGATGCACATGTAATCAAGGGATTAGCAACTGGTCCACATGTCTGTTGTCAAGTGGATAGTGTGAACAGCACTCTTCTGCAAAGCTGCTCCAATCACCTACAGCACATCTTGATGTAGTGCTGGAACTGCAACTCTGGCAAAATAGGACCTGCTAGGAACCTTCCATTTAGGGCAGACTGTTGACACAAATTCAAGAAACCCGACCCCTTCCACGAAAGAAAAAGTGAGAAGGTCCAGCGCTAGCATTTTAGCCAGCTTTGGGTTCTACAAACTTACCGTTGGGTGGTTGCGTTCAAATGGCGCCTCCGACCAAAACATGCTTCCAATGGTGGGCTGGACCGTTTTACGTGATGATGATGATGATGCAGACTTCAAACCAGTTATGCTCATTGATGGACTTTTTTGCATTGGTGTCTGTCCCAGACTCTTAGTGTGCCTCATACATATTGCAGGGGTAGAGGGACTGGGCGCTACAACTGCAGTGCTGCTGCCAGGGGTACTGGGTGTACCAGAAAAAATGTTGCCCGGTTCTTGACTTCCCCCCTGCACAATCAGCCCCTCGTCAGCATCAGATGCAATGTGAATGGATACATTTGGATCAGTTCTACTTTGGGCTTCCTCGATCTTACGTAGGTGCACATACCACTGGATAAGGGTGGTGTGTATTGAGATGACCTCTCTGGCCTCCGGTACCATAGTTGGTACCAAGCTTACCCCAACTAACGAATACTTTACAAATCGAACAAACTACCATGTTTTCCGCCTTTTCGCTAACAGTAAAGAAGTCCCAAACTGGGGACTGGAGATGTCTGCTGGTGGTGGAGGTGCTACTTTGACTTTCAATGCCAGATGAAATGGAGGATGAGCGTGGCTGAATTTGTTTATGTTGTTCACTTCCAGCACCACTTCTTGAGGTAATTGAGGTCAAGCTGGATGGAGGTCCCTGCCGGCCCTTCTGACTAAAAGAGATGGAAGCTGTAGGTTGTGTTGGTGTTGTAGTTAACTGCGTTGGTGGTGGTACCAGTGCCACGCTGCCCACATCCCGCTCAGCAGCCATTCGGGATGGGGTGAAAATGTCTGTCTGCTCCATGCCCGCTGGGGCTGGAGTGAAGTCTGTGATAACTGGGTCGTCATCAGACTGTTCATCAGCAGCAGAAGACACCACTTCTTGTTTGTCTTCATCACACATAAGTCGAAGCCTTGCGGGAACCTTTCTATTTGGCTTAGCTACCTTTGTCGGCTCATGGCATGCCTCACTCTCAGACTGCATTTGTGGGTTCCAATCAGGATCACCAGTCTCCTTGGTAGGTGGTGCCACTTGCTTCTTTTGCTCCTTCTTACTGGCAGTGGCACTGGCAACTTTTTTTGCTGAGGCGCTACGGCCACCTTTCTTTGGGGCCATCTTCTTCAGATGTCAGAACAGCAGGCCGCAGTTGCACGAGTTGCAGAGTTGTCTTGTCTGTGGCCACACGTGACTTCATGTGACGTACTGCACACATGGCTGCAGGACTTCTTCCTGGCACTGGTGGTTCTCTTGTGCACCTAAAAGCAATGGAAGCCAGAGGAACATCAGTTAAACACCCCACACAGAAATCACCACGATCCAATGCAATCCATGCCCTCAATGATGTTTAAATTCAAGACACCCCACAGAAAGACTAGGTCCATGCACCACTGAGTACCCCTGGGCATAATGGTTGAAATCAAGGCAAACTGGGTGCAGGCCTGAGCACACTGCCTGGCTTCAAAATGGCCCCTTGACCCCCACCACATGGCCAGGCCCTGCCTGTACCAGGCCTCAAAATGGCCCCCACCCACATGGCCAGGCCCCAACAACGCCCCATAAAGTCGAAAAACACACAAAATTCACCGCAATTCAATGCCATCCATGCCCTCAATGATGTTTAAATTCAAAACACCCCACAGAAAGACTTGGTCCATGCACCACTGAGTACCCCTGGGCATGATGGTTGAAAGCAAGGCAAACTGGGTGCAGGCCTGAGCACACTGCCTGGCTTCAAAATGACCCCGACCGCATGGCCAGGCCCTGCCTGTAGGCCTCAAAATGGCCACCACCCACATGGTCAGGCCCCATAACACCTCAAAAAGTCGATAAACACACCAAAATCACCAATATCCAATGCCATCCATGCCCTCAATGATGTTTAAATTCAAGACACCCCACAGAAAGACTAGGTCCATGTACCACTAACTACACCTGGGCATAATGGTTGAAAGCAAGGCAAAGTGGGTGCAGGCCTGAGCACACTGCCTGGCTTCAAAATGGACCCTTGACCCCCAGCAGCATGGCCAAACCCTCCCTGGACCAGGCTTCAAAATGGCCCCCACCCACATGGCCAGGCCCCAACAACACCCCAAAAAGTCGAAAAACACACAAAAATCACCACAATCCAAGTCGACCCATGCCCTCAATGATGTTTAAACTCAAGACACCCCACAGAAAGACTAGGTGCATGCACCACACACTACACCTGGGCTTAATGGTTGTAAGCAAGGCAAACTGGGTGCAGGCCTGAGCACACTGTCTGGCTTCAAAATGGACCCTTGACCCCCAGCAGCATGGCCAGGCCCTGCCTGGACCTGGTCTCAAAATGGCCCCCACCCACATGGCCAAACCCCAACAACACCCCAAAAAGTCGAAAACACACAAAAATCACCACAATCCAATGCCATCCATGCCCTCAATGATGTTTAAATTCAAGACACCCCACAGAAAGACTAGGTCCATGTACCACTGAGTACCCCTGGGCATGATGGTTGAAAGCAAGGCAAACTGAGTGCAGGCCTGAGCACACTAGCTTGCTTCAAAATGGCCCCTTGACCCCCACCACATGGCCAGGTCCTGCCTGTACCAGGCCTCAAAATGGCCCCACTCACATGGCCAAATCCCAACAACACCCCAAAAAGTAAAAAAAACACACAAAAAACACCACAATCCAAGGCCATCCATGCCCTCAATGATGTTTAAATTCAAGACATCCCACAGAAAGACTAGGTCCATGCACCACTCACTACACCTGGGCATAATGGTTGAAAGCAAGGACAACTGGGTGCAGGCCTGAGCACACTGCCTGGCTTCAAAATGGCCCCTTGACCCTCACCACATGGCCAGGTCCTGCCTGTACCAGGCCTCAAAATTGCCCCCACCCACAAGGCCAGGCCCCAACAACACCCCCAAAAGTCGAAAAACAAGCAAAAATCACCACAATCCAATGCCATCCATGCCCTCAATGATGTTTAAATTCAAGACACCCCTCAGAAGGACCAGGTCCATGCACCACTCACTACACCTGGGCATAATGGTTGAAAGCAAGGCAAACTGGGTGCAGGCCTAAGCACACTCCCTGGCTTCAAAATGGACCCTTAACCCCCAGGAGCATGGCCAGGCCCTGCATGGACCGGGCCTCAAACTGGCCCCTACCCACATGGCCAGGCCCCAACAACACCCGCAAAAGTAAAAAAACACACAAACATCAACACAATCCAATGCCATCCATGAACTCAATGATGTTTAAATTCAAGACACCCCACAGAAAGACTAGGTCCATGCACCACTCACTACACCTGGGCATAATGGTTGAAAGCAAGGCAAACTGGGTGGAGGCCCGAGCACACTGCCTGGCTTCAAAATGGACCCTTGACCCCCAGCAGAATGGCCAGGCCCTGCCTGTACCAGGCCTCAAAATGGCCCCCACCTACATGGCCAGGCCCCAACAACACCCCAAAAAGTAGAAAAACACACAAAATCACCACAATCCAATGCCATCCATGCCCTCAATGATGTTTAAATTCAAGACACCCCACAGAAAGACTAGGTCCATGCACCACTGAGTACCCCTGGGTATAATGGTTAAAAGCAAGGCAAACTGGGTGCAGACCTGAGCCACTGCCTTGCTTCAAAATGGACCCTTGACCCCCAGCAGCATGGCCAGGCCCTGCCTGGACCAGGCCTCAAAATGTCCCCCACCCACATGGCCAGGCCCCAACAACACCCCAAAAAGTCAACAAAACACACATAAATTAACCACAATCCAATGCTATCCATGCCCTCAATGATGTTTAAATTCAAGACACCCCACAGAAAGACTATGTGCATGCACCACTCACTACACCTGGGCATAATGGTTGTAAGCAAGGCAAACTGGGTGCAGGCCTGAGCACACTGCCTGGCTCCAAAATGGACCCTTGACCCCCAGCAGCATGGCAAGGCCCTGCCTGGACTAGGCCTCAAAATGGCCCCCACCCACTTGGCCAGGCCCCAACAACACCCCAAATTTCGAAAAACAAACAAAAAACACCACAATCCAATGCCATCCATGCCCTCAATGATGTTTAAATTCAAGACATCCCACAGAAAGACTAGGTCCATGCACCACTCACTACACCTGGGCATAATGGTTGAAAGCAAGGACAACTGGGTGCAGGCCTGAGCACACTGCCTGGCTTCAAAATGGCCCCTTGACCCTCACCACATGGCCAGGTCCTGCCTGTACCAGGCCTCAAAATTGCCCCCACCCACATGGCCAGGCCCCAACAACACCCCAAAAAGTCGAAAAACAAGCAAAAATCACCACAATCCAATGCCATCCATGCCCTCAATGATGTTTAAATTCAAGACACCCCTCAGAAGGACCAGGTCCATGCACCACTCACTACACCTGGGCATAATGGTTGAAAGCAAGGCAAACTGGGTGCAGGCCTAAGCACACTCCCTGGCTTCAAAATGGACCCTTAACCCCCAGGAGCATGGCCAGGCCCTGCATGGACCGGGCCTCAAACTGGCCCCTACCCACATGGCCAGGCCCCAACAACACCCGCAAAAGTAAAAAAACACACAAACATCAACACAATCCAATGCCATCCATGAACTCAATGATGTTTAAATTCAAGACACCCCACAGAAAGACTAGGTCCATGCACCACTCACTACACCTGGGCATAATGGTTGAAAGCAAGGCAAACTGGGTGGAGGCCCGAGCACACTGCCTGGCTTCAAAATGGACCCTTGACCCCCAGCAGAATGGCCAGGCCCTGCCTGTACCAGGCCTCAAAATGGCCCCCACCTACATGGCCAGGCCCCAACAACACCCCAAAAAGTAGAAAAACACACAAAATCACCACAATCCAATGCCATCCATGCCCTCAATGATGTTTAAATTCAAGACACCCCACAGAAAGACTAGGTCCATGCACCACTGAGTACCCCTGGGTATAATGGTTAAAAGCAAGGCAAACTGGGTGCAGACCTGAGCCACTGCCTTGCTTCAAAATGGACCCTTGACCCCCAGCAGCATGGCCAGGCCCTGCCTGGACCAGGCCTCAAAATGTCCCCCACCCACATGGCCAGGCCCCAACAACACCCCAAAAAGTCAACAAAACACACAAAAATTAACCACAATCCAATGCTATCCATGCCCTCAATGATGTTTAAATTCAAGACACCCCACAGAAAGACTATGTGCATGCACCACTCACTACACCTGGGCATAATGGTTGTAAGCAAGGCAAACTGGGTGCAGGCCTGAGCACACTGCCTGGCTCCAAAATGGACCCTTGACCCCCAGCAGCATGGCAAGGCCCTGCCTGGACTAGGCCTCAAAATGGCCCCCACCCACTTGGCCAGGCCCCAACAACACCCCAAATTTCGAAAAACAAACAAAAAACACCACAATCCAATGCCATCCATGCCCTCAATGATGTTTAAATTCAAGACATCCCACAGAAAGACTAGGTCCATGCACCACTCACTACACCTGGGCATAATGGTTGAAAGCAAGGACAACTGGGTGCAGGCCTGAGCACACTGCCCGGCTTCAAAATGGCCCCTTGACCCCCACCACATGGCCAGGCCCTGCCTGTACCAGGCCTCAAAATTGCCCCCACCCACATGGCCAGGCCCCAACAACACCCCAAAAAGTCGAAAAACAAGCAAAAATCACCACAATCCAATGCCATCCATGCCCTCAATGATGTTTAAATTCAAGACACCCCACAGAAAGACCAGGTCCATGCACCACTCACTACACCTGGGCATAATGGTTGAAAGCAAGGCAAACTGGGTGCAGGCCTAAGCACACTCCCTGGCTTCAAAATGGACCCTTAACCCCCAGGAGCATGGCCAAGCCCTGCATGGACCGGGCCTCAAACTGGCCCCTACCCACATGGCCAGGCCCCAACAACACCCGCAAAAGTAAAAAAACACACAAACATCAACACAATCCAATGCCATCCATGAACTCAATGATGTTTAAATTCAAGACACCCCACAGAAAGACTAGGTCCATGCACCACTCACTACACCTGGGCATAATGGTTGAAAGCAAGGCAAACTGGGTGGAGGCCCGAGCACACTGCCTGGCTTCAAAATGGACCCTTGACCCCCAGCAGAATGGCCAGGCCCAGCCTGTACCAGGCCTCAAAATGGCCCCCACCTACATGGCCAGGCCCCAACAACACCTCAAAAAGTAGAAAAACACACAAAATCACCACAATCCAATGCCATCCATGCCCTCAATGATGTTTAAATTCAAGACACCCCTCAGAAAGACTAGGTCCATGTACCACTGAGTACCCCTGGGCATGATGGTTGAAAGCAAGGCAAACTGAGTGCAGGCCTGAGCACACTAGCTTGCTTCAAAATGGCCCCTTGACCCCCACCACATGGCCAGGTCCTGCCTGTACCAGGCCTCAAAATGCCCCCCACTCACATGGCCAAATCCCAACAACACCCCAAAAAGTAAAAAAAACCACACAAAAAACACCACAATCCAAGGCCATCCATGCCCTCAATGATGTTTAAATTCAAGACATCCCACAGAAAGACTAGGTCCATGCACCACTCACTACACCTGGGCATAATGGTTGAAAGCAAGGACAACTGGGTGCAGGCCTGAGCAGCACACTGCCTGGCTTCAAAATGGCCCCTTGACCCCCACCACATGGCCAGGCCCTGCCTGTACCAGGCCTCAAAATGGCCCCCACCCACATGGCCAGGCCCCAACAACACCCCAAAAAGTCGAAAAACAAGCACAAATCACCACAATCCAATGCCATCCATGCCCACAATGATGTTTAAATTCAAGACACCCCTCAGAAGGACCAGGTCCATGCACCACTCACTACACCGTGGCACAATGGTTGAAAGCAAGGCAAACTGGGTGGAGGCCCGAGCACACTGCCTGGCTTCAAAATGGACCCTTGATCCTCCAGCAGAATGGCCAGGCCCTGCCTGTACCAGGCCTCAAAATGGCCCCCACCTACATGGCCAGGCCCCAACAACACCTCAAAAAGTAGAAAAACACACAAAATCACCACAATCCAATGCCATCCATGCCCTCAATGATGTTTAAATTCAAGACACCCCACAGAAAGACTAGGTCCATGCACCACTGAGTACCCCTGGGTATAATGGTTAAAAGCAAGGCAAACTGGGTGCAGGCCTGAGCCACTGCCTTGCTTCAAAATGGACCCTTGACCCCCAGCAGCATGGCCAGGCCCTGCCTGGACCAGGCCTCAAAATGTCCCCCACCCACATGGCCAGGCCCCAACAACACCCCAAAAAGTCGAAAAACACACAAAAATTAACCACAATCCAATGCCATCCATGCCCTCAATGATGTTTAAATTCAAGACACCCCACAGAAAGACTATGTGCATGCACCACTCACTACACCTGGGCATAATGGTTGTAAGCAAGGCAAACTGGGTGCAGGCCTGAGCACACTGCCTGGCTCCAAAATGGACCCTTGACCCCCAGCAGCATGGCAAGGCCCTGCCTGGACTAGGCCTTAAAATGGCCCCCACCCACTTGGCCAGGCCCCAACAACACCCCAAATTTCGAAAAACAAACAAAAAACACCACAATCCAATGCCATCCATGCCCTCAATGATGTTTAAATTCAAGACACACCAAAGAAAGACTAGGTCCATTCACCACTCACTACACCTGGGCATAATGGTTAAAAGCAAGGCAAACTGTGTGCAGGCCTGAGCACACTGCCTGGCTTCAAAATGAACCCCTGACCCCCAGCAGCATGGCAAGGCCCTGCCTGGACCAGGCCTCAAAATGGCCCCCACCCACATGGCCAGGCCCCAACAACACCCCAAAAAGTCAAAAAACACACAAAAATCACCACAATCCAATGCCATCCATGCCCTCAATGATGTTTAAATTCAAAACACCCCACAGAAAGACTTGGTCCATGCACCACTCACTACACTTGGGCAGAATGGTTGAAAGCAAGGCAAACTGGGTGCAGGCCTGAGCACACTGCCTGGCTTCAAAATGGACCCTTGACCCCCAGCAGCATGGCCAGGCCTTGCCTGGACCAGGCATCAAATTTGCCCCCATCCACATGGCCACGCCCCAACAACACCCCAAAAAGTAAAAAAACACACAAAAATCACCACAACCCAATCCCATCCATGCCCTCGATGATGTTTAAATTCAAGACACCCCACAGAAAGACTAGGTCCATGCACCACTCACTACACCTCGGCCTACTGGCTAGTGAGGCTTTACAGGCACCCCAAAATAAATGTAAAAAATCGACATATAACAGTGAGCTAAAATTCCATGACATAAATGAGAATTAAGTTTAAAAAAATCACAGAAACAGTTGCATCATGCACCCATGACAAACCCTGGGCCTACAGGATACTGTGGCTACCCACAATATATACTTTTTTAAATTTGTGAAAAAAGTTTTAAAACTTTAGTTGCCTCAACTGCAATGCCCCAAACAAACAACACCAACTTACTTGTAAAATCTCAAGTCCAAAAGTGATCCAAGCTCCAAAGTCCAAAAAGTCCTCAAATACAAATATCCAGCAGCAGCCACAAAAAGTAATCCTTCCAGCTCCAGATCCAAATCAAAAGTGACCAGGACATGGACAAAGCACTGGGAGCCGCCTGCTGGACAGGAACAGGAAGTTGGAGACTCTGGGGCACTTCCTTCCTCCCACCCCCCCCCCCCAAAATGGACTCCTTGCATCAAAAAGTTATTCTGATCAAAATCATCATTTCAGAAGGTTTATGCTTCCTGCGGTGGATTTCTTGTGCAGAATTGCAAATTTTGCAATTTCGGGAACGCGAGCTGTTCAAATCTCCCGCTGGAAGTCAGCTGCGCGCCGCATCTATGTGTTCTGTATTGTTTACTCCCGCAAATGCGTTCGAAAAACTCTCGCGTGATCACGCAGCAAGATCAAAAATGGCGCAGCACACGCAAACCGGGAGAAAAACAACTCGGCGGACTCAGAATCACGGTAAGTCAACGCCACGCGCGCGATATTGTATTTTTTAAGCGCGACCAAGCAAAATCATTCGCAGCTTGCAAATTTGCGGATTTGAGGGCAAATTTGCACGATTCGCAGACCGCAAAATTGCCAAAATCCGCAAATTCGTGCCCGAAACGGATTTTACTCCCACACTTACTTATGATTGGCCACATGATGTGGTTTTACCAGGTCGATAGAGACGAACCTGTTCTCCTTTCTTCCAGCAAGGGGCAGCAGTAACACTGTTCTTGATAGGTGGATTGCTGGCACAGGTACTGGCTGTCTGTAAGAAGGCCAAAATTCCTTCTTAACCACGATCTTTTCTCTGACTAGATTCCCAATTTTTGGAATACAGATGGACCTTGCTGGGATGGGTGGTTCCCCTTCAGTGGTCCTTGGCTTCTGCAATGTGTTGCTTTGACTTCTCCTTGTTTCATTTAAGTCCTGCAAAACAGCCAAACGTTCTTTGATATCAAAAGGTTTTTGTTCCACCACTGAGGTGTGACGATCAAGGTCCTGGACAATCATTCTAGTACCAAAAAGGATTTTGTATGGAGTGATTCTACCCAGAGAATTTCTTGGCAGATTATTTAGACTACGTTTGACACTTATTAGATGTTTGACCCACCCGTCACCCGAGCCTAATACCCTTGCTGTAATAGATTACTTTATGTCCCAGTTTTTTCTTTCCACTACAAAATTTCCCTCAGGATGGAATGGACTAGAATACCGCAATGCAAGACCCAGATTGGCCATGGCCTCCTTGTAAGCTTTGGAGCTAAGCGCAGGACCCTGGTCAGAATATAGCGTGCCGACTGCTATGTGGCGAGAAAAACTTGCAAATCTTTTATAACAGTTCCGCGTCAGCCGAGCGCTGAGGCCACATCCAAATGAATCTTGAGCATGAACTCACTGCAACCATATTTGTAGTTACCATCCCTCTGTAAGGGACTACAGTGGTCCAGGTAAACGCACGCTAATGGTTTATCTGAAATCAAAAGGGGCATCTGCGCCGGGCTTTTCTCTGTTGAAACCTTCATCTTTTGGCACATTTCACATTCCAAAACAAAGTTTCTGGTCTGTTTCCTCCTGTGCGGCCACCAGTATCTCTGTTTTAATAATGATACTGTAGCGGAAACACCTGCGGGTGCAGAGGCGAGCCCTTCATGTGCTGCTAAATTCAGTCCTAATCTATGTTCCATGTTTGGAATTACTCTATCCCCCACTCCAGGGATTCGAGCAATAGGAACAATATTTACATCAGTTATATACGAATATTTGAATGGAAAGCCTTTTGGTAATGTTTTACCGCTGTCTTTATTGGAAGCGGCGACAGCCTGCATTATTTCGCTGTCTATTTTTGTTTTAGAAAGAGTGATTGCAGCTACGGAATCTGTTTGCACAGCTACCTTCGCGGCTTCATCGGCCAATGAATTCCCTTCAACGTGAACGCCATCACACTGATGACTCAGTGTATGGGTCATGTGAGTCTTTTGTAGTTCTTTCTGTAATTGAACTATGTTCCCAAAGCAACTTATGCTTGATTGTGCCACCTTTTGCATCTTTGAAATCGTTTTGAATCCAATTCTGCAAGTATTCATTGTATGATTGAAAGCAGTAATACAAATTGCACACTATGAGTGTGGAGAATTTGCAATCAGTATTTTCAAGCGCAAACTTGAATGCTTGTAGTTCAGCTCGCTGAGCTGTACAATCTCCGAGAGATTGCATTTTTGTGACCATAGGTCGGAATTTACCATTGCGCCAGCGACCTTTGACGATCGCGCACGCAGCAGTATAAGCTTGTTTACCCCCAATTGCAGGCTGTGCTGATCCGTCTGTATAAATTATACATTCGTACTGTTCAAGAGGCATAATCTCAGTGGGCAGAGGACATTCTTGTTCGTATTGTAGAAATTCTTGAGTTTTCAAGTAGGGGTCAAACACGTATTCAACGTCTGTTGCAGCAAGAGAGTTAACCATTGCCTCCATCTCGGATGTAAAGCCTTTGCATTTGCAATGCTTGCTTTTGTCACTGCCTCTAAGGCAGGTACCGGAGTAACGACCAATATTCATTTTCACTGTGCGAGGGCTCTCTCTTCTGCTACTGCACTTTGAACCACTGTCAGAATTTTTTATGTAGAAGTGAATTTCATTTCAGCTTGTGTGTACAAGTGTGATTTGTAAGCAATTGGTACTTTTTCAGATTCATTAAAGGTTAAATACGTAAATCCACATCTTCCTTGGATGATTCTGATTACAAGGTTGCATATGTTTATGTGTGTCTGTAAAAGTGTTGTTGCTAACATGTCTGTTTGCACTGAAAACAACATTTCTATGTGTTTTTGAGTCCAATTAGTAGTTTTGAAATCAGGTTTGATGAATTCGTAGAGAGTTTTAACCCTTTCTGCGTAATTTAGAATGTAAGTTCTTCCGAAATTTAGGAAGCCTAGAATTGACTGTAAGTTTTTCAGCGTCTTTGGAGGTTGGAGCAGTGCAAACTTTTCTAAAAAGTTGGCTGCCAGGCTTTTGCCTCCACTTGATAACTCGTATCCTAGAAAAAGGACTTTGAGGTGGGCAATTCTTGATTTCTTAAAGTTGAATTTATACCCTTCAGATGCAAATCCAAGTATAATGGTATTCACTCTGTTCAAGTGCCTGTCCAAGTCAGCGGCTGTTAGATAGATGTCATCGACATAAGATAATGCCTCATCATCATATGTTTGTAGTAACTCTGTTACTCTAGCTGAAAATAACCCCGGACTATTCTTGAATCCCTGGGAGAGACGACAGAAGTGATGCTGTGTCCTAATAATTGAGAAAGCGGTCAAGTACCAGCTTTCAGGTGCAATGTTTTTACAGAAGAAACCACTAGAAATATCTAATGTGGTTTTATATTTTTTATGCACAATGTTATTCATTAGTGCTGCACTGTGTGCATTTTGTACTGCAAAGGTTTTGCAACAAGAGTTTAAATGTCTGTAGTCCAGAACTAGACAATATGTATTGTCTGGTTTGGAGACAGGCAACAAAGGATTGTTCATTGACTAGGTGCATGTTTCAATCCCCCCTTGATATTCAAGTTGATCTAATATCTCCCTGACCTGTTTTTTAGCTTCTTACTTTACTGGATACTGCCTTTGTGGAGTTGGTTGAGTTTTTAACTGGATTTTATGGCGAGGGGAATCCTCATCCCATCCTACATGATTTGTATATAATGCTGGAGCCTGTGCTACAGCCCATTTTCTGGCATAGATGTATTTTAAGTGAATTGGAATGTGATTGGAGAAGGCTGGCATAATGATGTCTTCGCCATGTGGGCACTGCCTGACAAATTTTGGTGGCCAGTCTTTTTCAGCTAGAAGAATGTCATAACCCTTAGAGAGCTTCCCCCAAAAGAGTGCTCTTATTTTCCTAGTTATGTCCCCCTCCATCCGGAGCATTACATCATAAACCTTATGGGGTACACTAACCCTGGTATCAGCTGTTTCAACTTGGATGTACTTATTCAAGTCCACTGTCTCCAGATGATCATTCAAGATCTTGTGTGCGATGGTGACTTCTTCTGCACTGTCCAGCATCTTCTGCACTGTCCAGCATTGTCTGGGTCCACTCCCCAATCTTGAGTTGTGTCCTCAAGATCCTCGGCATGTCTGATTTTTAGACCTGCTACCTTCTTTTTGGTGAATTGGGTTTTCCTATTTTTTGGAACGTGTTGATCATCTTTGGACTTCACGCATTCTTCCTTGTGTTCTGATCGTCCTCTTCTTTCCGATTGCTGTGAGGAAGTCTGAAAGGTACGAGAGGAAAATGTATCAGCATCTTGATATCTATCAGGTTTTTCAAATCATCCCTGTTCCTGAGGTTATACCTCTTTCCAGAGGGCTCCTTTTGAGGAGACCTTCCTCTGGACTGAGAACGCTTCTCTTTAGAAATGTGTTTAGTATTTTCCAACTTCTTTTTAGGAGTAGTGAGAGTATTTTTAATAAAGACCTTTTCAAGACTTTCTATTAGTTGGGGTTTAACTGGTTTTCCACCCAAACTATCTCTACCTAGTTCTTCATAGGATTTTTCAATTATTCTGGCCAGTTCATATGGTTGCTCAGTTACATCAAATTCTCTTAATTTTTGGCAGAATACCACGAATGCTGCCTCACCTTTAATATTAGCTAATAATATAGCTGAGGCCTGTTTGAAATATCTCAGTATTTTCATACACAGATTCAAAGCAGGCTCTGTCCCATTTTCATTTTGAATCTGTTTCAGGACATTTGGTATAACTGCCGTAGACTGACCACCATGTGTTTTTGTGTAGATTGCAGCAAAGACTGTACTCCAAGTGTCACAGTCCTCCAGGTGTGGTGCGATCCCCATTGGAAAACAGATTGTTAAAATTCTGTGTTTCTCATGAGGGGTAGTATCGGGAAATACTGCCTCTATTTGAGTAATTTTTTGAGCTAACCAGAATGGAATTTGTTCCTGTTTGGCGGGCAATTTACCAATGACTGATTGTATAATCTGTGGTGTGATTTTCTTTGTGTTCCCCTGGTGAGGGGTTTGTTGTGGAATCCTTATAAGAGGTTGGACTGTTAGAGTCTGCATGACATATTGAACCAATTGTCTATGTATTTTAATTCGTTGTTTTAGTTAAACTAATAGTTCAGCACCCGTCATTTCTTCGATGGCAGGGTGTGGTGTATAGCTGGCTAGTACCAGCCATGTTGCTCCTGGTCTACCTAGTGGGCTGGGCCTGGTAATGTGATTTGGATGTTGTTGGGCGCCTTTAAACCAGAGCGCATGCTCTTGGTATGTTAGTGGAATTTCAACATCCTCGAAAGGAGTATATTCCGTTGGAGGTTCCTCTTCTTTGTAGAAGTGAAACACATGTGTTACTGAATTCGCTTCAGGGAAGAAAATCCATGAATAGAATACCTCTATCTGCTGATATTCATGTGCCTCTATGACAAAAATTTCCTTAACACCTCTTGGTGATAGGCCATTTGTTATAAGCTGTATAGTGATGGTTTTCCTTAAGTTTTCCGGGATGATTATAGCATCCGGGTCATCTTGTTGGAAACCTGTAATGTTGAAGCCCGGTTAGGCTGCAGCTGCTGCACCAAGTTTGCAGAGCACCTTTCAAGGAAACAAAGATTAGGTGCACAATATTTTGGAACACTGTATCCTTCAAATTTGAACAAACCAAAAACTAATACATAGGATTGTTGTCCTACTCAGTTATGGCGGATATTTTGTCCTTTTACCCACTCCAGACGTCTATTGGAGTATTTTAAGGGAAAAGGGGGTCTCTCTGAAAAGGATGACTGAGTTACTTTAGTATCTAGCATTTAATTAGTGCCTTACAAAATGTTGGGCGCCATGTAGTGTAGTTCCTATATTCCCAATAGACTGTGCGCATTGGAATAATATATTGTATAGATTTGATGTAGGACTTATGTCTTCTAGGTCTCTATTGAATATATTAGACTTAATTGTGAGTGCCAGCTAGCTCAGAGGTCACTAGAAACGTTCTCAAATAAAGAAGAAGGGATTCGTTTCTGACAACCGCATGAACATGACAACTTTGTTTCCCCAAGAATAGATGTATCTTCAGAGTTGTGGAAACAATAGATAGATATTTTACTCAGTCAATCGTGCATGCTTCGTTTCATCAGAGGTGCAGAAAAATAGAGAGACAGGCATTTTTAATAAAAGGTTTTATTGAACAGGCTTCTTTCTCATGCAAGTAAAGTGAACTGCTACAATCGTAATACAGGCTGCAAAGTATAATGCGTAAAGCGAGAAGAGTATTATAAAGAAATAATGTTAAAGCATTGTAAGGTTTCTAAACCATAGATGAAATACATACATAAATAACAAAGGCTTAAAGTACTCAACTGGTGCTTCTAAAATACGCCTACCCTGATGTATCTAACCTAAGTCTAGTGCGAGGGAAGAAGTAAGTGTGGTGTAGCATAGGTTTAGTTTCTTTGCCAAGAATCTAGCCAAGATTTCTCTTTAGGGTCTAATCAGCTCCATACCTTAGTTTAGAATGAAGGACGTCTGGTTGGTATCTCTGTCTCGGGACTCAATTTCCCAACACCCCGCGAGGGGAACTTGGAAACACTGGAGCTAGATTCTAAGCTAGAGAAAGGACAGCTTCTCGATCAGTGCGTTAGCTGGAGGGTGCGCTTCCTTCGGCACTTGCTGTAGCGAGCTGCGTCGGGCAAGTAGATAGTCGAGCGGCTCCAAACCACTGTGTGTTTGATAGAGCAAGTGAAGGCATATTTATACCTTGAAGGTGCCTAGTTTGCCGTAAAGTCGGGCTTAATAACGTCATTAAAGAACCCCAAGGGAATGGTAGTTCTTTGTAAACTCCATGAGTTCTTGAACAAATCAATATTCAAGCCGATTTTCCAAGAAATCGTTGTAGCTTTCTGGTACAGGTGGAAGTAGCCATGCCTGTATTTGGACTGCATGGGTATGATTTATATGCCTATTTTAGGGCAATATGAATTGTACCTATATAAGGGCATGAATCGGGAAATTTCGCTCGGATCCTAAAATGCCATACAACAGTATGGTAGCTCAGTAAGTTAAGTGCTTGCTTCAGAGATCTGTGTGTGAACTATAGGTAGCAGGCTAGGTAGACTCAGACTCTCTGCCTTCCCAACGTGGCTGGACAATAATTGCCCAGGAAATTTTATAGGTAAAGCGTTGTTGCAAACACTCATTATAAATTATTTAATTATTATTCTATCAGTTTAAAAAGCTATTCTTGTATTTCAGTTAGACTCTTTTCTTATTTTGATTACACACAGTTTAGAACGGCAGAATATATAATGTGCTTGCTCATTAAAGAGGCGCAGACCTCGTGCTGGAGCTGCTTTTAAGCATCATTTCCACTTTGGTATTGTAGTCAGTGTCCTGGCCCCCACCATCTCAAAACTAGCCCCCACACCTGGTCCACTGGGGAAATGCCTGGTGCCGGCTACTGTCTGTCCGGCCCTTCCTGTAGCCCATTCAGTAACATTCAGGGAACCACTGAAAGGTCTCTGGCCAGTGTTTTTTTGGATGTGAGAAGGGTCTGACTTCCCTATAAGGCAACCTGGCAGTGCCCAACGACTGGTCTGATGGCTCACTGGGTGGGGTGTGTTTTTTAGCTGTCTGTGGGCATTTTTTGTGGTCTGCTGGATAGGCTTCTATTGTAAATATCCCTGTTTTTAAAACAAATATTACCTACGGCTAGCTCGGCTCCAGGCAGTCTTCCATAACTTGCAAAACAGTTAGCTATACAGCATGTCTTTGCAAGTTTAAAACTGCCCCAATTTGCAGACATGTTGCACTTGTTTTTACTACATAATTTAGTTATGGGCGGCACTTTTATTTTGGTGCCAGGGCCTATTTTCTGTCCGAGTTTGACACTGGATGTGAGGTCCATAATTTGCTTGGGTACAGGAATAGCTAAATGTTGGTTTCTCTTACTGCATTTTCCTCTCTTGTCCATGTTTAGATGAAGATTCCTTCTGGAGGCGGGCACATTGTGATAGTATACGGGGCTAGTCTACACTTTCTTTGACACCCCTTTAAGGCCATGATTACAGTAGCCGGAAAAGGGCGAGACAATTATTGCACTGATATATTCTGACACCATAGATATCAGAATATATTGGGGTGATAAATATCACCCAGTTATTATCACTGCTCTGGAAACGGTGAATAACATGCAGATTTTGGTGCTTACTGAAACAAAATTTGCATATCACACTAAGCATTTGGAATTTTCTCTCTGGTAAATTTCGGCACGTTTTACTTGTAACATCTATGTGGGGTGTGGCTGCTTACCACACAATTTGTAATTGTGATAACTCTGGTAAAAATGGTTACCACACATGCCACAATTAATCTGGGGGTCCAGCTAGACTGCACCATTCTAGACTTGATACTCAGATCTTCCTTACTTCTTGAGTTCAACAAGAAGTTGTGACTTGGCTCTTCATATAAGCACCTTAGGGACCACAAACCTACACAGGGGTGTGTTAATTGACTGCATTTGCTTTATTGAAATGTTGTCAATACATCTGCCAAATAAATGTTTCTGGAAGAAAAAGTGGGTCTGGTTGAATTTTATTCAAATGTTGTGCCACACTTGGCCAACAGGAGCAATCCATTGCAAAATGTGTTGAAAAGGGTATTAAGGGTATGTATGGAATTAAGAGTGTCAGGACGCATTTGATGGTATACATCAGGACATTGTTTCAGTGAAACTCTTGGAATTGTGTGATACAAGAATGAAATTATGTTTTATTTTAGGTCCCTACCTTGAGTATTTCCTATGAAAAGAAAGGTGTTGCAGATCTGTGGTTGGCCATGTGTGGTGCTGCACTTAACACTGTTTTGTTTTGGCAGTAGTAACTTACACTCATTAATTTTGATTGACCCCCTGTTTCAAGAGGCAGAAGCATGTAAGTCTACACTTTAAGTAACTTTACACTCAGATTTTCTAACTAGCCAAGAATAATAAAGTCACTCAAAAGTGCAAGAGTAAATTTACACATGTAAATTACTCACAAGTAATTACTCACAAGATGAAGCATGCCACAGATTTCTGTGGGTGAGGGCATTATTGAAACTTGTGTGTGTGGTTTACACCTCTATAACGCAGCAACATAACTTGTGCAGCCCCCCCCTCTATGTGTGTGTACAGGTATCTCTAGGAGGCGGAGTGGGGCGTTTTACTCCTACCCCTTTAACTACTGTGTGTGTTAAACACCATTTTCTTAGACATGGACTGCATGGATGTGATTGCCTGGCAGTGACAGTTGTAAAATAATGTTTTTTGTTATACCTCAGTTTTTGAGACATTCTCATTCTCTGTTCCATAACAGTCCACAAAAGTTGGTGTGGCCAACTGGTTATTTGTGTGACACGGTCCTAGTGTTCTTTCATGTGTTTCCTTATGTTGTTTGACTGTGGGCTTTAATGTTGCTTGTTGTTACACTTCTATGTGGCGGGGCACCTAACGTGTGGTATATTATTCCTTCTGTGGTGCTTTCGAGAAAGGGGAAGATGTGTGTTATCCTGTCTTTCTTTCCTTCTGGGGTGTTTGTGTGAAAGGCGAAAATGTGGGTTAAACATAGCATGCTAGACCTGTCTGACTTTTTGGCGAAGTCCCTCCTAATTTTTATTTATTTTGTCCCCTTTTTGCCCCTCATACCCTTATTAATTTTTGTGTCTACTGGCTTTTTATAGGTGTTGGTCAGGGGGATAGGTGTTTTCTTCCCCCCTCATAATCTTTTACCTTAGGCCCAGAGGCCTGTTCTGACAGGAAAGTTGGCACCACCTAAAATGGTGGCCACCAACTGCCCCAACTGTCACCAACAGAACCTGGCCATAGACCAACATAGGGCCTTCCAGAACCTTCTGGTCCATTCTGGACCACTGAAGGGCGGCCTATATAAGGCGGAATGCTGGACAGCCATTTTGTCTGTCAGTGAGGAGCAGCTAGAGTGAAGGCTGAGGTCCAGTGGGGGTAGGATTCTGAAGGGTGGTTCCCTCTACAAGAGTAGCCCTCTGTCAAGGTTGGCCCCCTCTTTGGTCCTGTTGTCCTAGCCAAGTTAGCTCATCCTGCTGATCCTGGGCAGGGAGATTAAGGGGTTAACTCTAGTAGTCCTGAGAGTTCCCCCGTGCCCTAGTCTGCCCAGTAAGGAGGAATAGGGGGTTGGTGCTGAGAGAGTACAACCTGGCTTTATTTTGAAGGAGCCCCCCCCCTTTCCCCGTCTCTTCGTTTTGGTGAAGAAAGGAAGTAACATCCCTGAATAACTGGAGTGTTTCCTTACCCTGGACTGGTCCTGTGGCGTAGGGCAAGCTCTTCCGCCTGTGGGTGAAAGGTGTGAGGAGAACTGGGAGCAGGACCTTGGAAATACCGAATACGCTTGGTACCATCGCCCCCCCGGGATCCACTGAGCCGGAGAAGCCTGTCGAGGCTTCCCCTTCGTGAGCGGGACCCCCGGGGCGCCTTTCGCGCTGTGACGCATTGCTGGAAGTGACCCCGGCTTGAGGAGAGTGAGAGCGCCATCGCGCATGCCCCTTTGAGGTAGCTATCCCCGGAAGGAGGGGCCGTGAAGGGAGCAGGCCCCAGCGATCAGCGTCTCGCCACGGAGCAGATCCCGTGGGAGGCGGCCTCGGCGAGAGCGCTTCCGCGCAGGCGCATCGGAGGAGTGCTTCCTTCGCGCTGCGCTGAGGGAAGGCGCCGGAGGGTTCCTCAGCTCGCCGCCGGTCAGGTCGCTACCTCCTGCTTGGGCGCTGTGTCCAGGATTCGGCCTGAGCAGGGAGGGAGAGTGAGGAGGCCTGACAGCGGTAAATAGGGTTGGGGTCTGCCTGGAGGTTATCTTTAGCGCGGAGGTAGCGCGAAGGGGCCAGAGGAGGAGTGGGAACTTTCCTGACCTTGTTTTCCCCCCGCCCTCACACGAGATCGATCTTGTCCCCTGAACCCGGACTGCCTGCAGAACCGCCTGGTAACAACAAGTAAGGAGGAGTTCAGGACGGGGGAGAGTGACGCTGGTAATTGATTTAAGGAGACCTTCAGGGGCTGAATATTTTGAGTATAGTGTCCTACAAGGTATTTTCATTCCATCACTGTGGGGGCTTAATTGAATGCTGATGGAGGTGAATCTAACCCCAGGATACCCAGAGAAGTAGTAAGAGGAGTTAAAGGTGTTTCATGTGACTGAGAGTGAGGCTCTGGCCTAATTTAAGTAAGCGGAGTACAGCCATTATCTAATCAGACCTTCTTATCCCAACTGAAAAGAAACTACATTGTGATTCTCTTTGCGATTGGTTTAATGACAAGTGAACTGTAATGTGGAATGTGGAACCTGGCTAACTAAATTGCTTAACAGTTTAAATGTTACTACTGTGATGATACTTGCTCATGCTTATAAGTGAAGTGTAGTTTTCTCCCAAGATTCTAGCGGAGTATATCTAGCCTAATTGATTCTAGGGTACAGTTATCCTAATGCAGAAGTGTGATGAGAATTTGGTAATACAGTAACTGCTAGTAATTTAAAAAGTGATAATCTGCTAGTAGGTTAAAGAAAGTGTAATTGTTGACCCTGAAAGTGATCTAAACTGCTTGAACTATTTATATGTGAGTTACTGATTTGACAACCCAGAGCATATTATTTTTATATAAAGCAGTACGTATTTTCATATAATTTTGGTGTAGTGTTTTTCTTTTTGAGTGCTATTGCGTGAAGTTACTTTTGGGTGGTCTGCAACCTTTACACTGTGCCTCTAGATGTTAGTCTTGCCCTAGGCCAGGCTACCTTAATTCCAACATATTGGTGCCTAGCGGTGGGATTGCGGACTTGGTTGCAGCTACTTACTAGTAATTTGGCGTAATACACCTAACCTACACCAGGAGTTTTCTCCTTGCGGCCCTCCCAATTAGTCTTTTTGTTTTTTCTAAATTTATTCCTGGTGGTGGGTGGAGTTGGTTTTAGGTTACCCTCACCCCACTGAAATCTCTGGTGTGTATCCAGGTTTGCCAGACTCACAATGGAGTTTGCGGTGGAAAACCTGGAAGTCTATTCCGTGCCCCAATTGAGAATGTTCTGCCAGCAGATGGGGGTCTTCTTCAAACATGGTGCAAGGAAGGGGGAGCTCCAGACTAGCCTTAGGGCCTGGGTGGAGGCACACCAAGAGACAAAGGAGGAGGATGAAGAGGTTGACCGGGGCACAGAAGGGGGGGTGGAGGAGTTATTCCGCCATGAGGGGGAAAACTTGCTCACCGGACCAGTGTCCTATTCCAGAAAGGGCAGTAGCATTTCTGGGAGAAGCCTAACAGAAGCTGAGCTTACCGACAGGAGGGAGAAGAGACAACTAAAGTGGGAGTTGGCTAAGATGGAATTGGAGAAAGAGGAGAAGAGGATGGTCCATGAGTTTAGGCTAAAGGAACTGGAGCTCCAAAGTCTACAACGGGGGTCCTCTCCTGTTAGGAATGGTGGCAGCGAACCGAAAGAGTCAGCCAGGGAGACCAAACCCTATATCCCAAAGGACCTGATAGCGAGCTTCAGTCAGGGGGATGATGTTGCTAAGTGGCTGGCCGCTTATGAGGTTTCTTTGAAGGTTCATGGTGTGCAGGAGAAGCACTGGGGGGGTAGTTTGTACAAGTACATGCCTCCTGCTGGTCGGGACACCTTGTTGGCCCTGGAGCCAGAGGAACAGACAAACTACCCCACCATGAAGCTGGCGTTATTGAGGAAGTTCGGGCTCACCCCAGAAAGGTACCGACAGAAGTTTAGGGGGAGCCACAAGATGGGAACTCAGAACTGGGTGGACTTCCTTGATTACGCCAGAAAGGCTTTAGAGGGTTGGGTCAAGGGCAGTGAGGTAAAAGATTATGAGGGGCTGTATGATCTGTTTTTGAGAGAACACCTCCTCGAGAAATGTTTTCCCGAGCTGCGCCAACACCTGGTAGACAGCAAGCTGACCAATCCCCGGAAGCTTGCAGAGGAGGCGGACATCTGGACAAGTACCCGGGTGTCCACCAAGGGGACTGGAGGGGAATCTCAAAAAGCCGGACAGGGCGCCCCCCAGAAGAAGGAGGGGGGGAGAAAAAGAAAGAGTTCTCTAAAGGTCCCCAAAATAACTTCCAAGGGAAGGGAGCAGGTTTCACCCCTAGGGCAAACCCGCCCCGGAACCCTCATCCTGGCCAGAGCCAGCAGCCCAGGGTTCTCCACTGTTTTGAATGCGGTGGCGTTGGACATTATAAGGGAGATGTCAGATGCCCAAAGAGACCACCCCCTCCCACCGGAGGAAAGTCACCGGGAGTAGCTAGTGTAGCGCTCGGGGAGGAGTTGCCCTTAGATAAGGGGGGTGAGTGGGCGGGTGTCACCTTAGTGTCCCTGGGAGAGCGGGAGATGGTGCCAAAGATCCAGGTGCCCCCAAATACTACAAAGTATGGGCAATGGGTTACCATCAATGGCCAGAGAGGGGAGGCTCTGAGGGATACAGGAGCCAGCATGACTATGGTGAGAAGTCAGCTGGTGTCCCCAGAGCAGGTTGTTCCAAATGTACTCCACCCCGCCGCGATGGCTGACGGCAGAATGGGCCACTATCCAGTGGCTGAGGTTCCCTTTGAGTGGGAGGGGGTTGCAGGTTCACTTCGAGTTGCCGTAAGCCCTGCCGTGCCAGTCGATTGCCTGTTGGGGAATGACATGGAACACAACACTTGGAGAGAGGTGGAATACCGGACGCATTCTGCGATGCTGGGTACACCTGACTGGGCCTGTGTCAGCACACGGTCTGCGACTGCCCGGAGAGGGAGTTCGCCTGGGTTGGAGCCTGGAACAATGGCCCAACCCGCTGCTAAGAAGGGACAGACCCGGAGACAGAGAAAGCCTGCTCCGGCTTCCACATCCCATGAGACAGATCGGCCACCTGCGGTGGTGGACCAGGAGTCCGTGGAGGGGGAAGTAGACTCTCTGGAGGATTTGCCCATCCCTGCGGAGTGGCATGTGGAGGGAGGTCCTACCAGAGAGGAATTCTGTAAGGGGCAGAGGGAGTGCCCCACCCTTGAGGGACTGAGGCGACAGGCTGAAGCCCAAGCAGCAGGTGATGTTACGGGACATTACCATATTTACTGGGAGGATGGACTCCTCTACAGTGAACCCAAGGTACCCTCGCCTGGTTCATCGAGGGCCTTGGTAGTCCCGCAACAGTACCGAGCCTTTCTTTTGGAACTGGCTCATGCCATACCCCTGGCAGGACACTTAGGCCAGGACAAGACCTTTGCACGGCTTGTTCTCCACTTTTACTGGCCCCAGATGAAAGCGGCGTCCAACACATACTGTAGGACTTGTGTAACCTGCCAGGCCAGTGGGAAAACAGGGGTGAAGCTAAAAGCTCCCCTGGAACCACTTCCAGTCGTTAGCACCCCCTTTGAGAGGGTGGGCATCGACATTGTAGGGCCTTTGGATCCACCCACAGCAGCTGGTCACAGGTTTATCCTGGTGTTGGTGGATCATGCCACACGGTACCCAGAGGCAATACCTCTGAGGACAGTCACTGCACCTGTAGTGGCAAGAGCCCTAATGGGAATCTTTACCCGAGTGGGATTTCCCAAGGAAGTTGTGTCCGACAGGGGGACCAACTTCCTGTCAGCTTACATGCGGGCAATGTGGAAGGAGTGTGGAGTGACCTACCGGTTCACCACTCCTTATCACCCCCAGTCAAATGGACTGGTTGAGAGGTTCAATAAGACCTTGAAGGGCATGATCAGAAGTCTGCCCGAGAGCCTGCGGAGGAAATGGGATGTCCTCCTACCCTGTTTACTCTTTTCCTACAGGGAAGTGCCCCAGAAGGGAGTGGGCTTCAGCCCCTTTGAGCTTCTGTATGGGCACCCTGTACGCGGTCCTCTCAGCCTGGTGAAGGATGGTTGGGAGAAATCTCCCAGGAAACCCCCCCAGGATGTGGTGAGCTACATGCTGGCCTTCAGGAGCCAAATGGCGAAGTTGTGGAAGCAAGCTTCTGACAACTTGGAGGCCAGCCAGGCAGTCATGAAGGAGTGGTACGACCACAACGCTCACCCGGTGGAACTGGAGCCTGGACAGAAAGTGTGGGTGATGGAACCTGGAGAGCTTAGCGCCCTCCAGGATCGCTGGACAGGCCCCTTTGAGGTGTTGGAAAAGAAGGGTAAGGCCACATACCTGGTGGACCTTAAGACCCCTCGACAGCCCTTGCGGGTGCTACACGCCAACAGACTCAAGCCCCACCATGAGAGGCCCGAAGTCATGCTGATGATGGTGACTGACGGGGGAGAGGAAGCGGAAAGCGAACCTCTCCCAGATCTCTTTTCATCCCAAGAGAAGGATGGGTCAGTGGAGGGAGTGAATCTCTCTCCTACTCTCACTCCTGAGCAACGGGAGGACTGCCGCCAGATACTGGAGCAGTACTCTTCGTTGTTCTCCCTTGTCCCGGGAAGGACCCACCTGTGTACCCATGATGTGGACACAGGAGACAGCCCACCAGTGAAGTCCAAGACCTACCGGCTGTCTGACAAGGTGAAGGCTAGCATACATGGAGAAGTTGCCAAGATGCTAGAGCTGGGAGTAATTGAACCTTCCAACAGCCCTTGGTCCAGTCCGGTGGTGCTCGTGCCAAAAGCCGCACCACCAGGCACCACACCTGAACTGAGGTTCTGTGTGGATTACCGAGGACTGAATTCAGTGACAAGGACTGATGCTCATCCGATCCCTAGGGCGGATGAATTGATTGACCGGCTAGGAGCTGCCCAATATCTAAGTACCTTTGACCTCACTTCAGGGTACTGGCAGATCTCCTTGACAGATGGAGCAAGGGAAAGGTCAGCCTTCTCCACGCCTGAGGGACACTACCAGTTCTGTGTGATGCCCTTTGGGCTCAAGAACGCCCCTGCCACATTTCAGCGGCTGGTGAACCAGGTCCTCTCTGGATTGGAGAGTTTCTCTGCTGCCTACTTGGATGACATTGCTGTCTTCAGTAGCAGCTGGGAGGACCATCTGCAGCATTTGCAGGCCGTTCTCCAGGCCCTGAGACAAGCTGGATTGACCATCAAAGCCAGCAAATGCCAGATTGGGCAGGGGTCGGTTGTGTACCTTGGACACTTGGTGGGTAGGGGGACTGTGCAGCCCCTGCAGGCGAAGATTGAGGCAATCATGGCCTGGGAACCCCCCAAGACACAGACTGAGGTCCGAGCTTTCCTGGGCCTCACAGGTTACTACCGTCGCTTTGTGAAGGGGTATGGCACTATTGTAGCGCCCCTCACAGAGCTCACCTCCAAGAAACAACCTCGACGGGTAGTTTGGACAAAGGCTTGTCAGCAAGCCTTTGAAAAATTGAAACAGGCAATGTGTGCGGCACCGGTCCTGAGGGCCCCAGACTTCTCCAAGGAGTTCATTGTCCAAACGGATGCATCAGAACATGGCATTGGGGCAGTGTTATCGCAACTCAACGAAGAGGGCCTGGATCAACCTGTGGTCTTCTTATCCAGGAGACTGCTTCCCCGAGAACAGAAGTGGAGTGCCATTGAAAGGGAAGCTTTTGCGGTGGTGTGGGCTCTGAAGAAGCTGCGGCCATACCTCTTTGGCTCGCACTTCCTGGTTCAGACCGACCACCGACCCCTTCGTTGGCTGATGCAAATGAAGGGGGAAAATCCCAAGCTGTTGAGGTGGTCCATCTCCCTACAGGGAATGGACTTCCGGGTGGAACATCGGCCTGGAGTGGACCACGCCAATGCAGACGGTCTCTCCAGGTATTTCCGCCTTAGTGATGAGGACTCCCAAGGGGTTGGGTAGTTCTCCCCACTTTCAGCTGGGGGGGACGCGTGTTAGACCTGTCTGACTTTTTGGCGAAGTCCCTCCTAATTTTTATTTATTTTGTCCCCTTTTTGCCCCTCATACCCTTATTAATTTTTGTGTCTACTGGCTTTTTATAGGTGTTGGTCAGGGGGATAGGTGTTTTCTTCCCCCCTCATAATCTTTTACCTTAGGCCCAGAGGCCTGTTCTGACAGGAAAGTTGGCACCACCTAAAATGGTGGCCACCAACTGCCCCAACTGTCACCAACAGAACCTGGCCATAGACCAACATAGGGCCTTCCAGAACCTTCTGGTCCATTCTGGACCACTGAAGGGCGGCCTATATAAGGCGGAATGCTGGACAGCCATTTTGTCTGTCAGTGAGGAGCAGCTAGAGTGAAGGCTGAGGTCCAGTGGGGGTAGGATTCTGAAGGGTGGTTCCCTCTACAAGAGTAGCCCTCTGTCAAGGTTGGCCCCCTCTTTGGTCCTGTTGTCCTAGCCAAGTTAGCTCATCCTGCTGATCCTGGGCAGGGAGATTAAGGGGTTAACTCTAGTAGTCCTGAGAGTTCCCCCGTGCCCTAGTCTGCCCAGTAAGGAGGAATAGGGGGTTGGTGCTGAGAGAGTACAACCTGGCTTTATTTTGAAGGAGCCCCCCCCTTTCCCCGTCTCTTCGTTTTGGTGAAGAAAGGAAGTAACATCCCTGAATAACTGGAGTGTTTCCTTACCCTGGACTGGTCCTGTGGCGTAGGGCAAGCTCTTCCGCCTGTGGGTGAAAGGTGTGAGGAGAACTGGGAGCAGGACCTTGGAAATACCGAATACGCTTGGTACCATCGCCCCCCCGGGATCCACTGAGCCGGAGAAGCCTGTCGAGGCTTCCCCTTCGTGAGCGGGACCCCCGGGGCGCCTTTCGCGCTGTGACGCATTGCTGGAAGTGACCCCGGCTTGAGGAGAGTGAGAGCGCCATCGCGCATGCCCCTTTGAGGTAGCTATCCCCGGAAGGAGGGGCCGTGAAGGGAGCAGGCCCCAGCGATCAGCGTCTCGCCACGGAGCAGATCCCGTGGGAGGCGGCCTCGGCGAGAGCGCTTCCGCGCAGGCGCATCGGAGGAGTGCTTCCTTCGCGCTGCGCTGAGGGAAGGCGCCGGAGGGTTCCTCAGCTCGCCGCCGGTCAGGTCGCTACCTCCTGCTTGGGCGCTGTGTCCAGGATTCGGCCTGAGCAGGGAGGGAGAGTGAGGAGGCCTGACAGCGGTAAATAGGGTTGGGGTCTGCCTGGAGGTTATCTTTAGCGCGGAGGTAGCGCGAAGGGGCCAGAGGAGGAGTGGGAACTTTCCTGACCTTGTTTTCCCCCCGCCCTCACACGAGATCGATCTTGTCCCCTGAACCCGGACTGCCTGCAGAACCGCCTGGTAACAACAAGTAAGGAGGAGTTCAGGACGGGGGAGAGTGACGCTGGTAATTGATTTAAGGAGACCTTCAGGGGCTGAATATTTTGAGTATAGTGTCCTACAAGGTATTTTCATTCCATCACTGTGGGGGCTTAATTGAATGCTGATGGAGGTGAATCTAACCCCAGGATACCCAGAGAAGTAGTAAGAGGAGTTAAAGGTGTTTCATGTGACTGAGAGTGAGGCTCTGGCCTAATTTAAGTAAGCGGAGTACAGCCATTATCTAATCAGACCTTCTTATCCCAACTGAAAAGAAACTACATTGTGATTCTCTTTGCGATTGGTTTAATGACAAGTGAACTGTAATGTGGAATGTGGAACCTGGCTAACTAAATTGCTTAACAGTTTAAATGTTACTACTGTGATGATACTTGCTCATGCTTATAAGTGAAGTGTAGTTTTCTCCCAAGATTCTAGCGGAGTATATCTAGCCTAATTGATTCTAGGGTACAGTTATCCTAATGCAGAAGTGTGATGAGAATTTGGTAATACAGTAACTGCTAGTAATTTAAAAAGTGATAATCTGCTAGTAGGTTAAAGAAAGTGTAATTGTTGACCCTGAAAGTGATCTAAACTGCTTGAACTATTTATATGTGAGTTACTGATTTGACAACCCAGAGCATATTATTTTTATATAAAGCAGTACGTATTTTCATATAATTTTGGTGTAGTGTTTTTCTTTTTGAGTGCTATTGCGTGAAGTTACTTTTGGGTGGTCTGCAACCTTTACACTGTGCCTCTAGATGTTAGTCTTGCCCTAGGCCAGGCTACCTTAATTCCAACAGGGAAGATGTGTGTTATCCTGTCTTTCTTTCCTTCTGGGGTGTTTGTGTGAAAGGCGAAAATGTGGGTTAAACATAGCATGCTGCTTTTTCAAAATATGGAAAGTCAGAAAAGTGACAGTTAAACCTGGGCTGAGCTGCCACCAACATCTGCTCCTGTTAGGGCCCGCTAAACATTTTTGTTCCTGTTTGCTAAATAAAGCCACCAGTCTACTCATGACACATCTCCTGGCTTTCCTATCTTGACTGCCTGCTAATTTATATCAATACACTCATCTAACAGAGATAACCAAACAAAATAATATTTTTTTTTGTTTAATTTCTAGCTGAGAAACTTTCCTCAGCCTGGAACATGGCCTACATCCTGGGCCACCTTAGGTCCAGGCAAACCAGCTGTGGGTTGTGGTATTGCCCCTAATTAGGATTTCCCTTTGCCATATCAGAGTCTGTTGTCTGACCAGTGTGGGAAGAACTATAATTAGTGATTTACCCCCTCTTTGTTTCCAGTCCAAGACTGATGGACATATTATACTTATGGTAACGGACACCTTCTAGAACAAAGCAAGCACACATCCTCAACTGTGTACCGTGCCAGCTAATGTGTGATTTCCCTAGTGGCATTGTTGTTCGGACCTAGAGCTTTAATACATAGCGTTGCTTTCTCTGAATTCTCAAAAAAGACTCTGTTCCATCTTACCTTTGTCGTTGATTCCCAGTATGGCCGATGGAAGGAGTGTATACGTAATACTCTTGACTCTCAATCTGTACATGAATTGTACTTATTTGAAGGTTTGTGCCATTTTTGCACTTCTACACCAAAGTGTGGATTATAAGAGATCCTGTTTCCAATATATTTTATCTCTTGCTGCAGTCTTGCCATGCTGGGAATCGTAATCCTGTCCCTGTATCTTTACAATATTAATATTATCATTCTTGGTGGAACCCACAGTGACTGTATTTAGATTGGGATTCTATGGACTTAGTCACCCAGAATGTCTTTGAATGCCCGCCGAGTAAGAAGCAGTAAAGCTAGCCCTCCAGGGAATAAAAAAAAACACTATTTCTCCATGATCTGCCCTCAATGTCTGTCAGCTTGTCTTCCTGTTACCTAGTGAACTTCTTTGGGTCCTTAATGTCTTGTGTTTTATTATCAGTTGTACCCTCAAGGTCAGATATTCTCTGATTGGCTACGGTAGTTTAACTCCTTATTTTATATAGATCTTTGTCTCAGCAGATCACATACAGATTATTGTGTGATTTGCATATTTCCATTTATGATCAATTGTTTGAGGTCTAGGGTAGCTAAGAGATGTTATCTTGTGAGTTTGTTTCCCTGTGGTGATGCTCATTTTCTCCAGGCACTCCAGTATCATAGTATGGGCATGTTTATGTGGTAAAGAATGTTCTTTCCATTTTCCAGACATTAGCAGTACTCAGGGGCAGATTTACAATAATTGGTATATCCCTGCTTATCAGCAGGGATGCACCAGTTATTTTGCATGACGTTAGAAACCCCTTGCGCCACCATGGATGCACAACATTTACAACGCAGTGCACCATGGTGAAAGGATAGACAGATGCGTGAAGCATCTGTCAGCGTATAAGTTACGCAGTGCTGGAGTCGGGTCGCAAGCGCGACACAACTCCAGCACTGCTCAGGGGCGCCCTATACTTGCTGTGTTGCATCACTCCTTACGCCTGCTACAAGCAGGCGTAAGGTTTTGACGCAGCGGGGATGTAAAAGTGACTCATTGAAATCTTGTACATTTCACTGCGTCACTTTTAGGGGGCTTCCTTGCGACGGAACGCCCACCCTGCATACATTAAACCTGATGCAGGTATAATGTAGCACAGGGCTTTACAACGTGACACATCACATTAGATGCGTCACGTTGTAAATATTGTTTACAAGGGAATTGCTATTTGGTTAAATTCTGAAACAGGAGGTTGGTCTAAAATAGATTTTTTGTACCACCCTAATTCAATTTGAACCTGTTTGTGTCTAATCAAGGACTTATAAATTTCAACAAAAATAATAATTCATAATGACAATAACAAATTTAGTAAGTGGTAATAACTCATAATGGAACAAGCTACACGGGAAGTAGAATTTGTAGAATATCACTTTATATCAAAATATAATTTCATAGGGTACAATTACATTAAAATCTGTGCAAATTAATCAACAAAATACAAGTGGACAAGACATAGATTAGTTGCTCTTGAAATCTACTTGCGTTGTAGCCCACTCTTTATAGTTAAATCACAGACGATCTTGACCAATGGATACAAAGGTAGCGCTGTGACGACTTGATCAAAACAACAAAAGATGTGGACTCATGTGTCGACGTTTCGGCCTCCTCCTGTTTCAGAATTTAACCAAATAACAATTCCCTTGTAAGCTATTTTTTTATAACATATTTCAGCCCAAGCTCGCATGGGTTTATTGGGTCACCCTCCCTTTTTCACGTTGTAAATATGTCGCTTAGTGGCGCATTGTTTACGATGTCGCAGTGTCATAGAAGTGACACAAAGATGTTGTAAAGACGTTGCAAGGGACTTGTAAATCTGCCCCTGAGTACTCTAACCCTACTATTTTGATCTTGCCCCCACAAGAAAAAGTTGTACAAGCATGCAGACTTCCTTGTAAATATCATATGTAGTATTATCTCCAGGCGTTCCCAATCATTTGTCTCGTCAATGCTGATATGCATGTGTGCTCCCCAGTCGTAGACTGACAGGTAGGCATTGTATTGCTCCTGTCACCTTTTGTAAGAAATATATTAGATGAGAGAGGTAGGGTCTCCACTCAAATAATAAACACAAACCATAACATTCACTATATAGATCTGTGCTTAACCATCTTGTTGCTTGGCACATATACAATCATGCTTATCTTAAAAGCAATGTGTAAAGTATTTATGCAGATATTAGTCATTGCCTTATTGTCCTCCAGAATATAAGGCCATTTCACTGCTCGATCATTCCTTTTTAACATGATCTAGTCATCTAAGGGGTCATGAATCACTTTCGTAAGTTTTACTGTGGAAAGAAATTCTGTTGATACCCTCAAAGACAAAGGTAAATGATCACTCTCTGTTCTGGGGATTATTTTAAAGTCACACAAATGTGGCTTTGTGAACTGTTTCTCCGAAACGTATGGGCTTTAGGTCTATCAGATGGAAGGCGCCCATTGCATGATCTAAGATTGTGAGTTAAAGTAAAACCTATAACCTGAGTCACAGCAGTTGTACACTTCACTTCCTTATCACTGACCAAGGTTGGTATATTGTATGCTTGGTCTTGGGGCTCCATCAGAGCACCGAATCCTAGTACTGGCTCATAGTTACAATTAAAATCGCCAGCTGTGAATACACCTGTACTATGGTCTAATGCTTTAAGGACACTGTCCAACAATTCGATAACTATTGATGGACCATTAGTAGGGGATGGTCTATTATATACATTAAAAAGATATGTACCTTTATCATCTTTTGCTTTTAATTTTAAGCCCAGTATATCCAGAGAGGAAATATCTAGTAAGGTGATCGTAGAGAGACACGGACCCATATAATCAGTCCTCCCAATGGTCTTCCTTTAAATGATGGGGATGCCCCCACCCAGTATGTTTTATAGCCTACCCTATGGGCACATTCTAACATCCAGGTCTCTTGAAGAATTATAATATCTTACAAGCCAATAAATGTATGCCAAGTGGGATCGAGGAGATTTCTTTTTAATCCTGCGATATTCCAGGAGATAATGTTTAAATCTTGACAGTTATTAAACTGACTAAGTAAGGGAGAGGTCATTCTTGGTGTTTCCTTTCTTGGATAATGATTTAATCTTATATCTAGAACTAATGAAGAGTGATGAACAAGGATGTCGGTAGTTTATTTCATCTCAAAGCTATCATCCCCTCCTGTGTTAATTTTATCCATGTTGTTACTTTTTTTACTCGCTTCTCTTTGTCCTGGGAGTGAGTGGGGTTTATAGTCTCTTTGATAATTATTATTATCTTTCCTGGGTTGCAGTCAATCAACTCCCTCCAGCCCCATAAGAGAAGAAAAGCGATTTGAAGTAAGGATGTTGAACATGGGGGGGCGGATACGGACAAGATCTTAAGTTCCCAGGTATCCAAGGATTTCCAATTAAAGTTTTTGGATAGAAGTCTAGGGGTAATACCTCCCTCATAGCCATCAGAGAACCAGTCTCGTGTGTGCTTTATCACCCTTTGATCTCTAAAAATTATAACAATTATTTCTCCTGGGATATCCTTATTTCTTTTCCCGATCCAGTCTAACCTTCTAACATTTAGAATTACTCCGTCTAGATGTGCAGGTAATGGTCTGTTTATTCTTAGCCAATACATGGCTTTATTTTTAAGAGTCTGATAGTTTTTGAATTTCTCTGGTTGCAACTCAGGCACCCCTGTTAATACAATAACAAGGGGTTCTGCTTCTGGGGGAAGGTCAATATGTTTTGCGGGACCCGTAACCTGTTTATCTTTATTAGGGGTTCTATGTGGATTAGTCTGTTTCCCCAGAGCCATCTTGTTTGGTTGCCTGTTTTCTGATAAGTCTCTTGGGAAAGTATTTATGCAACATTCAAGCAGTAATGCAGTGAAAATACAACTCAAGTAAAATCTAAAATCAGTTTAAAAAATAGAGTAAGTTTAATGAATAAAATGACAGCAAATGGCAACAATCCAAAAAGTAGAACTGGTCTTAGGTTGCTTGTGTTCCAGTTCCTGGAAGGCCTGGCAGTTTGGGCAGGTCAGTTCCCATTGGGGCAGGGTCAAGACTGATGACTGTGTTCCAACTGAAGTGGCATGGTGTGCAAATTAACAATAAAATGGGATGCTGCCCACATAATTACCATTGGCTGAGAATAATTCAAGCATTCCATCAATCACTTTTTGTACACTTCTACTTTCTAAACATGGCATTTTCAGAATAGTAGCTTAAAATCTGACTTCACCAATAAAGAAGAGTTTAAATTACATTCAAATCAATGGAACACATATTTTTCTATCTGCTCCAAATCTGAGGTTTTCACTTATTAAGTGTAATAAGGTATCCCAGTGCTAGAAACAACTTTAGAACATATGTTTATTTTTTAAAATACCATGCACCCTGCCCTATGAACTGCTGGGACCTACCTTAGGGGTGACCTAACAGTATTAAAAAGGAAAATGTAAGCCTATTTTATTACCAGGTCAATATGGCAGTTTCAAAAAGCACTACAGGCTTCACCGGCAGATCTGGGACATGTTTTAAGCTGTACATTAGTGGGGGGCACAATGGTAGGGTGCTGCAGCTCACTTGCAGCATTTCATTTACCGGCCATAGGTACAAGTACTACCATGTATTCGGAAAATATAAGTAAATTATAGGTTTGACAAGTACGTGTATACAAATTCTACAATGTTTAAAATGGAGGGTACAAGCACTTTACCACTGATTAGCAGGGGCAAAGTCTGCAAAGTCCTAACAGCCAACAAAAATAGGTTCAGCAAAGGAAGGCAAAAATCTGTGGTGAGCGTGACAAAAGATTCAGGACAAGTCCAACATAACCCCAACAACCAAACGCCAGGGTAAACAACTCAGAGCTAATCAATACCTTGATGGGCTTCCCCGCTCAGGCGATAGAAAGTGGACAATTGACCTCATCTGTAGTGTCTCTTGTCTGCTCTATGCACCCCTGAACCTATTGGATCCCTCAGTCAACATCCTCCTGAGTGACTGCACTGAGCCGTGGCAGGCATCCTTCTCATCATCTGTGGACCCCATCTGTGAGGCTCCTGACCTTAGCTTGCTTACAGTTGATCCCAGTAGTTAGACAGAACCACCATAGCCAATAGGGTGATGTGGCCCATTTCACCCCTCGGATCCAACTTCTGTCCCCAACCCAGGGAAACCTCTGCCCAATGGGACCACAGCCAATAGAGGCCACTGACAGTTGTCAGTGTCAAGAGCTAGACACCTATCCATACACTACCAGGGGGGCACTCTAAGCTGTAGACTTGGACAGGTCTAAATTCCAGCCTTAGGGCAGGGAAGGCGTCTCCTACTTTCCGCGGGGGTTTCCCTGATTACTTCCATTTCTCAGAGTGGGGGGCAGCAGCCCAAGTGATAGGCACCCTACCACCACTCTCTTTTCCAAAATTTCCTGGTTGAAATCCTGAGAGTGGACTCTCAGCCTAGGGTCTGTATCCTGTGGATGAACAGGTGTGCTAGGCAACTTATGACTTAAAGGAGGGAAACATTATAACCTCAAGAGTGCCAAACTCTGTGTTGTAAAGTGGTTGGATTGGTGCAAGTCTTTTGTCTTCTGTTTCTGGGATAGCACAGGCTGCACCTCCACGTCAAAAGTGTCTTCATCATGGTCAGAGCTGACAACCACTGCCCCACTGGTCATCTCACTGTGAATTGTTTCCACTTCCTACCATTGCTCTCCATCTGGACATTTATACTATCAGGCTAGGAGGAGTACCCCACAACCCTGAGCTATTAGGGCACCCTGTGTTGTAAATAAATGGCGATTAGGTTAAGCATTAGCAGAAGACATGCTTTGTTTTGACCATTATCGTAACAAATGTGCTGACTCCATTTTATATTTGCAGCGGCCATTTTGTATGCCATACATTGCCATGTGCTCGTCATGTGCTTAGTCCTACCTTCTTGTTCACCGCGCCTGAAGTTTGCCTGGCAACAGGCTATTTTTAGGATTCTCCGCTTCCAGCATGTCCAGACATGCGCAGTAGGATCAACGACCGTTACTAATTGGTTCCAGATAAGAATGTGTTTACTAATTATTGGAGACTGTTAACTACGCCCACTCATTGATTGTGCCTTCCAATATGTCCTTGTATGGTCGTAAAACTGCTCTTGTCTTTTGTACCGCCTTCTCTTGAGCCCCCTCATTGTGTTTAAAAGGGGCCATGTGCTTTAGTTCAGTGTGCTACTCGATACAATACCGAAGGGTGTTGTGTGGACTGTAGTACCACCTTTAAAGGTTTAATAAACTTTGCTTTTGTATTTTCCAGTTTCATTGCCAACTTCTTCCTAAGGTCTGAGGACTCTGTGCAGAGAAGGGCGAACCCTTGCACTAAGTAGGCCTAGCTGAGGTTTGCTTACAACAAATTGGCGCCAAACACGTAGGGCTCATCGGCGACTCGGATGCCCGAAGGAGCGGTCGTTACGAAGGATTGGAATCTCGCTGCGGACGCGGACGCATGCCGGAGCAGACCCGAGTCTTGGCATCCAAGGTGTTTTTTCCTTTCTTTCCGATCTGACCATCCAGGTGGTGCTGGTCCTCGACTGAGATCTCTTCTGTTGGCTTGCCGTGCAGTGTCCGCTTGGTCGAATTTAGAACTTAGCAGTTGGAGACTGGACACCCTGTGAGTGGTAAGAACTGTTGTACGGTACTTGCTGAGTGGCAAGGCAGTTTTAGGTTACGCTTGCTGTGGCAATTTTGGAATGACTAGTCAATGTGTATGTGTATGTGTAATATATGTGTTGCAACACATATATGCAGGTAATGAGGAGACTTTTCTCCATAATGCGATTTTGATTTGAATGGCACAACGTATTACAGATACCTTAAACACTACTTTGATTATAATACTGCATATTCTGCACTATTTTTGGCATGCCTGTTTTTAGCGCACTTCATAGGATGTGCTGCTTTTGTGGAAATAACCGGTTAAAACTTGAGGAATCGCAACCGGCTCCCCCAGAGGGGACGTCTCATAAAGAGATGTATGTTAAATATGGTCTTTCTTCTATAATGTACAGCACGTTGTGGAGGAAATACACGCGAAAGGATCCTGAGTTACGTTGGCCTAAGTATGGGTCATTTGGTATGCGAAAAATTGAGTATGTGGAACAGTGTATGTTTAAGTGAAAATCTAGACAAGATATGTTTGAGAGTGTGCGAATGTGGGTGAAAGAAGTACGTGAGACTAAGAAACGTGAGCAAGCGCTGATTGAGAAAGAGCAACGGAAGAATGTGTATGAAAAAGCGCAAGAACTGAGAAAAAAGGAGGCGAAAGAATTGGAAGAGAGACAGGAAAAGGAGAGCAGATTACAGATATCTGGCCAATTCGCTGTTCGACAACCTCTTTATCCTGTCCTTAATAAACCACAATCCCACCTTTATTAGATCGTCCTCCGCCTCCGTATACCGTTCCGTCCGCTCCATCTGGCGACAATGAGGATTCCGGTACAGATCGTACGAAACCAGATACCCGCTCCATGATTCCGGTCGATCGTGCGGCTTAACTTAGGAAAATGGCTCAGCAGTCACTTAAGGATACTATTGTTGTTTCGGATATTTCAGAGACTCTTAAGGGATGGCAAGAAAGAGAGCAAATATATTTTACTGAACATTTTGCAGAAGAAGTTGTTGATATGTTTTGAAAAGTATCTGATGTTTTCGAACCTGATGATGTGGCAATCGATTCCCAGGTGACTGATACGATCAGGCGGCTGGTTAAACTTCGAAATGATGCGCTTCGGCTATGCGAGGAGAAACGGAAAGCTAAAACAGCTGAACGAGCGGGATTGGTAGACGGGAAACAATCATATATTTTCGAAACAGATAAGACCACGATAGTGCATGCAAAGCCTATGCGAGAGGCCACACCCTTATATGTTCCTCCTAAAGGAGCGGGTACCAGTGATGATAAATATTCTGTAGATGCAAAAGGGTATTTTATTTATAATTGGGTAAATACTCCCTGGAATAGAGCAGAATATTCTACAATGTTTAAAATGGAGGGTACAAGCACTTTACCACTGATTAGCAGGGGCAAAGTCTGCAAAGTCCTAACAGCCAACAAAAATAGGTTCAGCAAAGGAAGGCAAAAATCTGTGGTGAGCGTGACAAAAGATTCAGGACAAGTCCAACATAACCCCAACAACCAAACGCCAGGGTAAACAACTCAGAGCTAATCAATACCTTGATGGGCTTCCCCGCTCAGGCGATAGAAAGTGGACAATTGACCTCATCTGTAGTGTCTCTTGTCTGCTCTATGCACCCCTGAACCTATTGGATCCCTCAGTCAACATCCTCCTGAGTGACTGCACTGAGCCGTGGCAGGCATCCTTCTCATCATCTGTGGACCCCATCTGTGAGGCTCCTGACCATAGCTTGCTTACAGTTGATCCCAGTAGTTAGACAGAACCACCATAGCCAATAGGGTGATGTGGCCCATTTCACCCCTCGGATCCAACTTCTGTCCCCAACCCAGGGAAACCTCTGCCCAATGGGACCACAGCCAATAGAGGCCACTGACAGTTGTCAGTGTCAAGAGCTAGACACCTATCCATACACTACCAGGGGGGCACTCTAAGCTGTAGACTTGGACAGGTCTAAATTCCAGCCTTAGAGCAGGAAAGGCGTCTCCTACTTTCCGCGGGGGTTTCCCTGATTACTTCCATTTCTCAGAGTGGGGGGCAGCAGCCCAAGTGATAGGCACCCTACCACCACTCTCTTTTCCAAAATTTCCTGGTTGAAATCCTGAGAGTGGACTCTCAGCCTAGGGTCTGTATCCTGTGGATGAACAGGTGTGCTAGGCAACTTATGACTTAAAGGAGGGAAACATTATAACCTCAAGAGTGCCAAACTCTGTGTTGTAAAGTGGTTGGATTGGTGCAAGTCTTTTGTCTTCTGTTTCTGGGATAGCACAGGCTGCACCTCCACGTCAAAAGTGTCTTCATCATGGTCAGAGCTGACAATCACTGCCCCACTGGTCATCTCACTGTGAATTGTTTCCACCTCCTACCATTGCTCTCCATCTGGACATTTATACTATCAGGCTAGGAGGAGTACCCCACAACCCTGAGCTATTAGGGCACCCTGTGTTGTAAATAAATGGCGATTAGGTTAAGCATTAGCAGAAGACATGCTTTGTTTTGACCATTATCGTAACAAATGTGCTGACTCCATTTTATATTTGCAGCGGCCATTTTGTATGCCATACATTGCCATGTGCTCATCATGTGCTTAGTCCTACCTTCTTGTTCACCGCCCCTGAAGTTTGCCCGGCAACAGGCTATTTTTAGGATTCTCCGCTTCCAGCATGTCCAGACATGCGCAGTAGGATCAACGACCGTTACTAATTGGTTCCACATAGGAATGTGTTTACTAGTTATTGGAGACTGTTAACTACGCCCACTCATTGATTGTGCCTTCCAATATGTCCTTGTATGGTCGTAAAACTGCTCTTGTCTTTTGTACCGCCTTCTCTTGAGCCCCCTCATTGTGTTTAAAAGGGGCCATGTACTTTAGTTCAGTGTGCTACTCGATACAATACCGAAGGGTGTTGAGTGGACTGTAGTACCACCTTTAAAGTTTTAATAAACTTTGCTTTTGTATTTTCCAGTTTCATTGCCAACTTCTTCCTAAGGTCTGAGGACTCTGTGCAGAGAAGGGCGAACCCTTGCACTAAGTAGGCCTAGCTGAGGTTTGCTTACAACAAATTGGCGCCAAACACGTAGGGCTCATCGGCGACTCGGATGCCCGAAGGAGCAGTCGTTACGAAGGATTGGAATCTCGCTGCGGACGCGGACGCATGCCGGAGCAGACCCGAGTCTTGGCATCCAAGGTGTTTTTTCCTTTCTTTCCGATCTGACCATCCAGGTGGTGCTGGTCCTCGACTGAGATCTCTTCTGTTGGCTTGCCGTGCAGTGTCCGCTTGGTCGAATTTAGAACTTAGCAGTTGGAGACTGGACACCCTGTGAGTGGTAAGAACTGTTGTACGGTACTTGCTGAGTGGCAAGGCAGTTTTAGGTTACGCTTGCTGTGGCAATTTTGGAATGACTAGTCAATGTGTATGTGTATGTGTAATATATGTGTTGCAACACATACATGCAGGTAATGAGGAGACTTTTCTCCATAATGCGATGTTGATTTGAATGGCACAACGTATTACAGATACCTTAAACACTACTTTGATTATAATACTGCATATTCTGCACTATTTTTGGCATGCCTGTTTTTAGCGCACTTCATAGGATGTGCTGCTTTTGTGGAAATAACCGGTTAAAACTTGAGGAATCGCAACCGGCTCCCCCAGAGGGGACGCCTCATAAAGAGATGTATGTTAAATATGGTCTTTCTTCTATAATGTACAGCACGTTGTGGAGGAAATACACGCGAAAGGATCCTGAGTTACGTTGGCCTAAGTATGGGTCATTTGGTATGCGAAAAATTGAGTATGTGGAACAGTGTATGTTTAAGTGAAAATCTAGACAAGATATGTTTGAGAGTGTGCGAATGTGGGTGAAAGAAGTACGTGAGACTAAGAAACGTGAGCAAGCGCTGATTGAGAAAGAGCAACGGAAGAATGTGTATGAAAAAGCGCAAGAACTGAGAAAAAAGGAGGCGAAAGAATTGGAAGAGAGACAGGAAAAGGAGAGCAGATTACAGATATCTGGCCAATTCGCTGTTCGACAACCTCTTTATCCTGTCCTTAATAAACCACAATCCCACCTTTATTAGATCGTCCTCCGCCTCCGTATACCGTTCCGTCCGCTCCATCTGGCGACAATGAGGATTCCGGTACAGATCGTACGAAACCAGATACCCGCTCCATGATTCCGGTCGATCGTGCGGCTTAACTTAGGAAAATGGCTCAGCAGTCACTTAAGGATACTATTGTTGTTTCGGATATTTCAGAGACTCTTAAGGGATGGCAAGAAAGAGAGCAAATAAATTTACTGAACATTTTGCAGAAGAAGTTGTTGATATGTTTTGAAAAGTATCTGATGTTTTCGAACCTGATGATGTGGCAATCGATTCCCAGGTGACTGATACGATCAGGCGGCTGGTTAAACTTCGAAATGATGCGCTTCGGCTATGCGAGGAGAAACGGAAAGCTAAAACAGCTGAATGAGCGGGATTGGTAGACGGGAAACAATCATATATTTTCGAAACAGATAAGACCACGATAGTGCATGCAAAGCCTACGCGAGAGGCCACACCCTTATATGTTCCTCCTAAAGGGGCGGGTACCAGTGATGATAAATATTCTGTAGATGCAAAAGGGTATTTTATTTATAATTGGGTAAATACTCCCTGGAATAGAGCAGAATATTCTACAATGTTTAAAATGGAGGGTACAAGCACTTTACAACTGATTAGCAGGGGCAAAGTCTGCAAAGTCCTAACAGCCAACAAAAATAGGTTCAGCAAAGGAAGGCAAAAATCTGTGGTGAGCGTGACAAAAGATTCAGGACAAGTCCAACATAACCCCAACAACCAAACGCCAGGGTAAACAACTCAGAGCTAATCAATACCTTGATGGGCTTCCCCGCTCAGGCGATAGAAAGTGGACAATTGACCTCATCTGTAGTGTCTCTTGTCTGCTCTATGCACCCCTGAACCTATTGGATCCCTCAGTCAACATCCTCCTGAGTGACTGCACTGAGCCGTGGCAGGCATCCTTCTCATCATCTGTGGACCCCATCTGTGAGGCTCCTGACCTTAGCTTGCTTACAGTTGATCCCAGTAGTTAGACAGAACCACCATAGCCAATAGGGTGATGTGGCCCATTTCACCCCTCGGATCCAACTTCTGTCCCCAACCCAGGGAAACCTCTGCCCAATGGGACCACAGCCAATAGAGGCCACTGACAGTTGTCAGTGTCAAGAGCTAGACACCTATCCATACACTACCAGGGGGGCACTCTAAGCTGTAGACTTGGACAGGTCTAAATTCCAGCCTTAGGGCAGGGAAGGCGTCTCCTACTTTCCGCGGGGGTTTCCCTGATTACTTCCATTTCTCAGAGTGGGGGGCAGCAGCCCAAGTGATAGGCACCCTACCACCACTCTCTTTTCCAAAATTTCCTGGTTGAAATCCTGAGAGTGGACTCTCAGCCTAGGGTCTGTATCCTGTGGATGAACAGGTGTGCTAGGCAACATATGACTTAAAGGAGGGAAACATTATAACCTCAAGAGTGCCAAACTCTGTGTTGTAAAGTGGTTGGATTGGTGCAAGTCTTTTGTCTTCTGTTTCTGGGATAGCACAGGCTGCACCTCCACGTCAAAAGTGTCTTCATCATGGTCAGAGCTGACAACCACTGCCCCACTGGTCATCTCACTGTGAATTGTTTCCACCTCCTACCATTGCTCTCCATCTGGACATTTATACTATCAGGCTAGGAGGAGTACCCCACAACCCTGAGCTATTAGGGCACCCTGTGTTGTAAATAAATGGTGATTAGGTTAAGCATTAGCAGAAGACATGCTTTGTTTTGACCATTATCGTAACAAATGTGCTGACTCCATTTTATATTTGCAGCGGCCATTTTGTATGCCATACATTGCCATGTGCTCGTCATGTGCTTAGTCCTACCTTCTTGTTCACCGCGCCTGAAGTTTGCCCGGCAACAGGCTATTTTTAGGATTCTCCGCTTCCAGCATGTCCAGACATGCGCAGTAGGATCAACGACCGTTACTAATTGGTTCCAGATAGGAATGTGTTTACTAGTTATTGGAGACTGTTAACTACGCCCACTCATTGATTGTGCCTTCCAATATGTCCTTGTATGGTCGTAAAACTGCTCTTGTCTTTTGTAACGCCTTCTCTTGAGCCCCCTCATTGTGTTTAAAAGGGGCCATGTGCTTTAGTTCAGTGTGCTACTCGATACAATACCGAAGGGTGTTGTGTGGACTGTAGTACCACCTTTAAAGGTTTAATAAACTTTGCTTTTGTATTTTCCAGTTTCATTGCCAACTTCTTCCTAAGGTCTGAGGACTCTGTGCAGAGAAGGGCGAACCCTTGCACTAAGTAGGCCTAGCTGAGGTTTGCTTACAACAAATTGGCGCCAAACACGTAGGGCTCATCGGCGACTCGGATGCCCGAAGGAGCGGTCGTTACGAAGGATTGGAATCTCGCTGCGGACGCGGACGCATGCCGGAGCAGACCCGAGTCTTGGCATCCAAGGTGTTTTTTCCTTTCTTTCCGATCTGACCATCCAGGTGGTGCTGGTCCTCGACTGAGATCTCTTCTGTTGGCTTGCCGTGCAGTGTCCGCTTGGTCGAATTTAGAACTTAGCAGTTGGAGACTGGACACCCTGTGAGTGGTAAGAACTGTTGTACGGTACTTGCTGAGTGGCAAGGCAGTTTTAGGTTACGCTTGCTGTGGCAATTTTGGAATGACTAGTCAATGTGTATGTGTATGTGTAATATATGTGTTGCAACACATATATGCAGGTAATGAGGAGACTTTTCTCCATAATGCGATTTTGATTTGAATGGCACAACGTATTACAGATACCTTAAACACTACTTTGATTATAATACTGCATATTCTGCACTATTTTTGGCATGCCTGTTTTTAGCGCACTTCATAGGATGTGCTGCTTTTGTGGAAATAACCGGTTAAAACTTGAGGAATCGCAACCGGCTCCCCCAGAGGGGACGCCTCATAAAGAGATGTATGTTAAATATGGTCTTTCTTCTATAATGTACAGCACGTTGTGGAGGAAATACACGCGAAAGGATCCTGAGTTACGTTGGCCTAAGTATGGGTCATTTGGTATGCGAAAAATTGAGTATGTGGAACAGTGTATGTTTAAGTGAAAATCTAGACAAGATATGTTTGAGAGTGTGTGAATGTGGGTGAAAGAAGTACGTGAGACTAAGAAACGTGAGCAAGCGCTGATTGAGAAAGAGCAACGGAAGAATGTGTATGAAAAAGCGCAAGAACTGAGAAAAAAGGAGGCGAAAGAATTGGAAGAGAGACAGAAAAAGGAGAGCAGATTACAGATATCTGGCCAATTCGCTGTTCGACAACCTCTTTATCCTGTCCTTAATAAACCACAATCCCACCTTTATTAGATCGTCCTCCGCCTCCGTATACCGTTCCGTCCGCTCCATCTGGCGACAATGAGGATTCCGGTACAGATCGTACGAAACCAGATACCCGCTCCATGATTCCGGTCGATCGTGCGGCTTAACTTAGGAAAATGGCTCAGCAGTCACTTAAGGATACTATTGTTGTTTCGGATATTTCAGAGACTCTTAAGGGATGGCAAGAAAGAGAGCAAATATATTTTACTGAACATTTTGCAGAAGAAGTTGTTGATATGTTTTGAAAAGTATCTGATGTTTTCGAACCTGATGATGTGGCAATCGATTCCCAGGTGACTGATACAATCAGGCGGCTGGTTAAACTTCGAAATGATGCGCTTCGGCTATGCGAGGAGAAACGGAAAGCTAAAACAGCTGAACGAGCGGGATTGGTAGACGGGAAACAATCATATATTTTCGAAACAGATAAGACCACGATAGTGCATGCAAAGCCTATGCGAGAGGCCACACCCTTATATGTTCCTCCTAAAGGAGCGGGTACCAATGATGATAAATATTCTGTAGATGCAAAAGGGTATTTTATTTATAATTGGGTAAATACTCCCTGGAATAGAGCAGATGTTATGGCGCTTTAAGCTGCATTGCCTGATCCGCGTAAAAATCCTGCTGCCTTTTATGAGGAAGTCGAGGGTGCCTTAAATTCTTGTACCATGACGCTGACTGATATTGATTTATTTTTCGGGCTCCTATTGCCACCCGATATGTGGAGATCCATGCGTAAAATAGATGATAGCACAGCGTACGGGGCATTGTGGAAGGAGATAGAGAGGGAAGATACGGATAGAGAACCAGCGAAAAAGCCATGTCAATTGATTTTAGATCTTCCCGGTGCAATATTAGCTAAATTGAAAACAATTATTCCCCCTAAAAAGATTGATAGGACTAATTTAGCATCTTGCAAACAAAAGACAGATGAATCGGTTTCAGATTTCTTCACACGTTTTGAGGAAGCTTTTCATGATTTTAGTGGCCAATCGTTAACTGAAGATACGGGTCGTCACTTGTTTGTAGATAAGTATGTTACGAATCCATTACCAGGAGCGCCTAGCCGCTTGAAAGCTAGCGAAAGCTCTTGGACTACCTCTTCTCCGGCATCCGTCCTGACAATGGCTCAATATTACGAGCGTCAGGAGCTTGAAGCAAAGGGCAATGAGGATAGAAAATCTGAAGAATTAAAAACAAAAGTTATGTTGTCTCAGGTTTATGGTTCACCTCTTCGAGGTAACGATAGTGGCGGACGAGCATTTTCTAATTCCTATTCTACTCGTTTCTCTTTGGCCGTTGATCAATGCGCGTATTGTAGAAAATTTGGTTCATTGTTGCGCTATGTCCGTGGCTGAGGATCGATGAGGAACCGCTCGGGGAACTCAGGACCTAGAGGTGCTATGAATGATCGTGCTAGATTTGATTCTAATGTGCGGGTACAAAATGGGTTTAATACTTTTGATCGGCGCAACCAATACCAGATGTCTGATTATGCACAGCCTGAGTCGCATGATTCTGCTTATGCATAGGATTGCGTAGGATGGGGTAAGGAATCAGTTGAAGTTCCAGTGGATCAGAGGGGTTACAGCACATGTTTTGGGTTCTACTGATCAGTTTCCGGTTGGTACAGGAGCTACTCATAGCGCTTTGTCTAAACAATTGGTTCCGAGGGCTCCCCTGTCTGGCTTAACGATTACATCGATAGGGTTCAATGGAACACCTTCCCTTAGTCCAGGGGTCTCCAAACCGTTCCTGGAGGGCCGGATCCATTCCAGATTTTTGGATATCCCCATTGAGATACATGTAGTAATTTTAAAAATCTGGCATGGATCCGGCCCTCCAGGACCGGTTTGGCGACCCCTGCCTTAGCCCATTGTCACAACCACTTGCATTTCATGACGACAAGTTTGCTGCTCCATGCCCGTTTTTGCTTTCTCCAAATACACCAGATAATATTGTGGGTCTTGATATGCTCAAGTATTTCAGAGCCACAATTAGATGTTCCCCTGAAGGTGTGCGTGTGATTTTGAACGACAATTATCCAGTAACGGACAGAGTTTGTATTGTTCAAGAAGATACTGCATTAGCTTCCCTACCTAACACTTTGTGGGCTACTTCAGATACCGATGTGAGTCAGATGGTTATTCCACCAGTGCATATTAGTGTAAAGGAGGGAGCTGTGTTAACACGCTTGCCTCAATATCAAATTTCACAGGAGGGTGAGGAAGCACTCACACAAATTGTACAAGATCTTATTGAAGTTGGAGTTGTTCAGGAAGTTCCTTTTAACATTTGTAACAGTCCGATCCTCCCAATTTTGAAGAAAGACACTGATACTAGGATCTACAGATTTATTATTGATTTACGGGAGGTCAATAAGATAGTGGTACCACAATACCCAGTGGTTTCTGATATCACAACACTTCTTACCCTAGTTCCACCTACTGCAACCCCGTTCTCTGTTAGAGACTTGAAGAATGCTTTCTTTTTGATCCCTATTCATCCTGATAGCCAATACTTGTTTGGTTTCACTTTGAATAATCGATCGTATAGATTTTGCAGAGTTCCTCAAGGCTATACCGAGAGTCCTAGTATTTACAGCCAAGCATTGAAAAGACAACTTGATTATTTTGTTCTACCCGAGGGTGTGGCGCTCATTCAGTATGTTGATGATATTCTGTTAGCAGCCGATACCCCCGAACAATGTGAGAAATGCACGCTGTCTTTGCTTTCTTTCCTTGCCTCACATCACCATAAGGTATCAAGAAAAAAACTGCAGTATTGTAGACTAAAGGTAACCTACTTAGGTTACCTTTTGTCTAAGGAGGGGCGGGCACTCACATCAGATCGCATTCAAGCAATTCTAGACACACCAGTACCTTCCACACAGAAAGAGGTTCGAGCATTTTTAGGTCTTACTTCTTTTTGTAGGCAATGGATATTGGGATTTTCATACATTGCTAAACCTTTGTTAGCACTTTTGACAAAAGATACTCCAATACCCCTTCCTTGGACAGATGAATGTGAGAATGTTTTTCGACAGTTACGACAAGCCCTTTGCTCAGCACCAGTGTTAGGTACTCCAGATTACACGAAGCTCTTTACATTGTACGTACACGAGAGGGATGGATGTGCATTGTCAGTTTTAGTACAGACACAAAGCGATAAGCAGCGCCCTTGTGCATATTTTTCAGCAGTGCTTGATCCAGTTGCTCGAGCGTTGCCTGGTTGTTTTCGCTCAGTAGCAGCAACAGCTGTGTCAATACGCCAGAGTGAAGGGATAGTCTTATCGCATAAACTGTTGGTGTTGGTACCTCATGCTGTTGATGCTCTTTTGAATCAAACAAAGACGCAGCATTAAACTAGTGCTCGTCTGACAGGATATGAGCTGATGCTGTTAGCTCCTCATATTACATTGAAGAGATGTGCACCATTAAACCCAGCCACGTTGTTGCCATTTCAAGCGACATGCAGGAAACATGATTGTATTTTTCTGACTGAGGAACAGACAAAGGGTCGTATTGATTTGCAGGATACGCCCCTTTAAATGTGGATGGAGAACTGTGGGTTGATGGGTCTTGTCTGAAGTTACCGGATGGTACAACTTCAGCTGCATATGCAATTACTACACTTCACACGATAGTAGAGACAGCTCGCATACCACAGAAGTCAGCTCAAGCAGCAGAACTAATAGCTTTGACGCGAGCATGTGAGCTTAGTACAGGTTTGTGTGTGAATATTTATACAGATAGCCGCTATGCTTTAGGAGTGGTGCATGATTTTGGCCTTCTCTGGAAGAAAAGAGGCTTTCTGACACCACACGGGATGCAGATAATGCACGGAGAACTAGTGCATAATCTTTTGACTGCATTAACATACCCAAAGAAAATAGCTATAGTGAAATGTAGTGCGCACAAGAAAGTGACTGATAAGGTGGGACAAGGAAATGCTTTTGTAGATCGAGTGGCACATGAGACTGCGATGCAGCCTGATACTACTTCCATGTATGTAGTGAAATAGCAAGCTAGGCGGTGGAATGATGCAGGAAGGAAAAAATACAGAGGACCTCTTCTGATAAAGAACAAGAGCAATGGTCCATAGATGGAGAGTTGTATGATAAAGGTTGTTGCCGAAATAAACAGATGGATAGATGGAAGTTGCCTATAGCTTTTGTACAACCTATGGTTCAGATGGCACATGGGCTAGCACATGTTGGAGCTTCAGCAGTAGTGAATTTGCTTACACAAGTTTGGGAGCATCCAGAAATTGCTAGCACAGCTAAGAGAGTAGTACAGTCCTGTATGATTTGCTTACGATTTAATCCTGGAAAAGGGACACAAACTCCAGCAGGAGGATTTGCTACACCGACTGCACCTTTTGAGGTTTTGCAGATGGATTATATTCAGCTTCAACCCTGCAATAATTTGAAAAATGTCTTGGTGGTGGTATGTGCCTTTAGTAAATGGATTGAGGCGTACCCTACCAAAGACAATACTGCAATTACTACGGCAAAGGGGCTTTTGAAGGAATTCTTTCCTCGCTGTGGTGTTTGCAGATTTTTGTGGAGTGATAACGGACCTCATTTTATAGGGGACGTTATAAAGTATGTCCTGAAAGGATTAGGGTTTAAACAGAAGTTTCATGCAGTATTCCACCCGCAATCAGCAGGTTTGGTGGAAAGGTACAATGCTACTCTGAAACTAAAATTAGCTAAGATATAGGCTTCTTCTTCTTTGAGTTGGCCAGATGCGTTGCCACTGGCATTGTTATCAATCAGATCAGTGCCTCATTCTCAAACAGGTCTCACACCATATGAGATCCTGTTTGGCAGGCCAATGAATATTTGGGGAATTCCTAAACCGAGTTCTGTGTGTGATGTACCTTGTGTCTTAATGAATGACTATTTGGCACAATTAACTGATAACTTGGTTTCAATTCATCAACAGGTTCGAGAAGCACTTCCTGACAGATCCACAGGAGAGGGTCATAACCTCCGACTTGGCGACTTCATCCTTCTAAAATCTTTCGAGAGGTTGAGCAGTTTGGAGCCAAGGTGGCGTGGGCCAAAGCAAGTGCTACTTGCTACAAGAACAGCAACTCGAGTGACAAATCGGAAGAATTGGGTCCACGGTACCCATTGTTGCCAAGTACTCCTGACTTTGGTGGAGCCTGCTGTGCTGACCGACCACCGAGAGGCTCTGACTGCAGAGAGAGGTCGTGCTGTGACGCCTGATGGATCTGAGGAGTTCTTCCAGGACCAAACAGTCTCTGGAACAACAAGATATAATTTGAGACAGAGAGAGAAATCTGCAGCATTATGAAAGTTGTCTGAGCATTCCCTGGGTCAGTGAAATGGAGAGCCGATGTGGCAAGGGGGGGAAATCAGCCCTGCATTAGAGTAGCGACACCCGTCCTGGCCCATGGTGAAGAAATCAACGGCTACCCAGGGGTAAGAGTTCTGACAACTACTTTAGCTTCAGGAAGATTTGTTTTGTGTTGTGACTAAAATGGAAAAGAAGAAGATTTTTTGTGCTGTAGGGTTTGTTGTTGCCTTGGTTATTGTGGCAACAATAACATGGTCTGTTGAGGAGACAACTCCTGCTCGTGAGTTGTTTGTTTTTACTACATCTACACCAGAGGAGCATTATTTCTTTACGCTTCCATACCAAGAATTGAAACATCGACAATCTTATCTTAATAATACTTTTATTCAAATGCTGCATCATACCCACATCGCTACGAATGCTGCGAACTGTTGGATTTGTGGGATGATGCCTGCACATCAAAAGAAAGGAGGTACACTGTTTATACCTCTCCCTTTTTCACATAATGGCTCTTGTCGAGCCTGGTATACTTTGCTTTTTGCGACTAGGAAGCCTACAGTGGGCAGACTGCTTTTCCGGTTAAATAAAGAGTGCCATCAAGATAATGATGGGTATCCCCAAGCGAATGGAACTAAATGGGAGTGGGAGGATTACCGACCGGACCATATTTCAACGCCATATATCTTCACCAACATGAGAGACTCATCTGATGCCGAACATTTTGTAATTTCTGTTACCGAAACACAAGCAGAACTATGTGTACATAGCATTGGACATATTCCTGTGGGGGTCAGTGATTGTATCACTGTATTGAATATAGACGGTCAAAATAATAGTACCTTTTTAGCTTCACATAACACTTATTTTGTGTGTGGAAATCGTGGATATTATCGATTGCCAGCCGGTTGGACCGGTATTTGTTACGTTTCTTTATTGTTGCCCCCTGTGTTTCTGGCACCTCCATTGTATCACCGAAATCTTAAATTGTTCAACAATATTACTGTAAATAGTTACAAAAGGACGTTCACTACTGATAATGTTGAATAGGTCTCAAAAAGCCACAGAGATGGAGCGATGCAACTGGGGAATCACACACCCACTTTGGGTGGATAAGAAAGCCCTCACACACCGACCTAGTCAGTGTCATGCTTCATCATAGGGCCCCACCAAAAGACGCCGAGTGCCTCTTTGGTGTGCTAGGACGCCAGAAGACTGCGGAGCTGGTTGTGTGAAAAGGGTGTGCAGTGAGGTATAAAAGTAAAAGTGCCTAAAGGATATCTGCAAAAAATATTTTAATGATTGATCCCTAGGACACGGTTAAAAGGGGTTATGTGTCTGAATTTTTTGCCAAAGGTAATGGATTGGTTAATTCAGAATTAAAGTTAGTCAGTCAACATGTTTCTGCCTTTACAGTGGTTTAAATTAAGCATGGGCGGAAAATCCGTTTCGCTCGCGGATTTTGCGGATTTTCAGTAAATTCGCAATCCGCGAGATTCGCGAATCTCCCGCAAAATCCGCAAATCCGCGAGCAGCGGATTTTATGGCTTGCTCGCACTGTTCGCGTGAGTTCGCAGCTTCCCAGTACAACTTCGCGCCCCGCGAATAAGCGCAAAATTGCAGAAATACGATCTTAGCAAAACTGAAACTACTTACCAGGTTCAAAAGTTCAGGCTCATCATTAGTAGCCATTTCCTGTAGTGCTTCCTGAGGGGCCCCTCCAGAGTTCAGTTGCCAGTTGCAACTATTATGTGACCCTGCTCTGAACCTCAGAATAGTTACACATATGCCACAAAGGTCCTGAATTACAGCTAAGGGAGACAAGCAGGAGCCAGGCTGGAAGTTCAAATCCATTAATCAGCCCCTAATTCATTATTGTCAGTTGGGGCAGGGCAGGTGTTGTAACTAATTTTGCAACAATGAAAGCACTTAGCAAGTGCAAAAGATCACTAATCAGGAAGCACTAAGGAAGCAGGTGCCAGCTAAAAAAATATTCTGTGACACATTAATCAGCCCCAAATTAATTCAGGTCACTTGAGGCAGGGAAGGTGTGCTTGCTTTGCCACAATAATGTACACTGACTGGACAACCAGAGGGTGCTGTGATGAAACAGAGGGTGGCATGGGTGGGCCAGAGGGTGGCATGAGTAGTCAGAGAGTGGCAGTGGTGACAGAGAGTGGCAGTGATGAAGAAGAGTGTCCCAAACAGGCTGGACACGTAGCAACAACAAGTTCGCGAAACTTGCGACCCGACAAGTAAGTTTGCGTTTGCGAAATTGTACAAAACCCTCGCGAACTGGCAGAAACCCGCGCGAACACACAAAAAAAAATCCGCAAATTCGCGAGAATTCGTGGATTTTGCGAATTGCGAGTTCGCAAATCCGCAAAATTCGCGAACGGGAGATTCGCAAAATTCGCCCATGCTTAGTTTAAATTTACCTAGGCATTCATCAGGACTAGTTAATACCCCGGCAGTATGGACTCTCTAATCGTCCACCCTAACCTGGGGGCGTGAAAGTGAAAAAATCAAAAATGTGATAAAGTGCATAAAAAAAGGGGGAAGAGCAGGTTGCTCAATCCAAAAATACTCCTGGTTTAGGAGTGTTTCTGCACCTGTAAAATGAATAACACAGACAAACAAAGAAGACATACACACAATTAGTTGTTGGTATAGGTCATTGCATTTGCCCAGGGTGCTCCATAGTTGTGGCATAGGTAGTGTTCCCAAATAAACACTAAAGTTAACACCATCCATACAGCCCTATAGGGATGATACCACTAACTCTGGGTAAGTGAAGTGAAAATAAGTGCTTAAAACACACAGAGTTACTAGAAAGGGTTAAAAACACGATCAAAGCACTCCATAGGAGGGATCAATGAACCAAAGGTCTGTGATCCCACCGAATAATTCAAGGATTCAATAGATATCTCACTTTAGAATATGGCGCTAACTGCACCATGGGTCTCGGGAGGGGGGTTGGAGCGTACCTGGCACATCCTGAAAATAGAAAGTAAAGGCTTGAAATACATTGGATCGGGTTTCACTTAGCTCGATCGCGTCGCTGAAGGCAGATCATGGTGGTTCAGCAACTCACGCCCTCAACGCTCTCAGCCCGCTTTTGCACCTAGCATAACCTCAGGACCGGACCCCGACGATGGGGAGCGGGGTCGGTTTCTGAGTTTAAAAAGCGTTTGCTCGATGTTCCTCACTCTTCCGGGTGGGCGTGTCCCGCACCAAAGCGAGGCTTGAAACGCGCCGGCCCGGGTTAGGTGGGCGTGGCGCGTGTCTGATCGAGGCTTGGATTACATAGCCAATCGGACCGTGCATGTTACCATGGCAGCCCTGCTGCCTCAATGTTTGTAATAAAAACTTTACTCGATCCATAAGCTGCTCAGTATATACTGCAAACAAGTATGCATGGAGTGTGACATGGGTCATGATAATTCAAACACTGTGGATTCAAAGCTATACATAGGTTGTGGTGTCACAGAATTGCTAGTAATGGATAGACAATATAAGAGGAGGAAAACCTCTAGAGTGAGACTGTGGTGAAGGAAACCACTGTTTTTGATATGCAAAAACAATTATACATGAGCCCACCAAAGAATCAAGGGTAGATGGTGATGACAGCTGCTGTGACATGTGTCATGGACCACCTTGTTACCCCAGGACGGTATTCCACGGGATGTCATCATTCCACCCCACACTGTTGGTACCCATACGGTACACCCAGCGCTGTTCTTTTTCAAACAGCCTGCTCGAAATGTTAGTGGTGCCAGTGATTGGGTTTGACTTAGCTCGATCACGTCGCTGAAGGCAGATCATGGTGGTTCAGCAACTCACACCCTCAACGCTCTCAGCCCGCTTTTGCACCTAGCATAACCTCAGGACCGGTCCATGACACATGTCACAGCAGCTGTCATCACCATCTACCCTTGATTCTTTGGTGGGCTCATGTATAATTGTTTTTGCATATCAAAAACAGTGGTTTCCTTCACCACAGTCTCACTCTAGAGGTTTTCCTCCTCTTATATTGTCTATCCATTACTAGCAATTCTGTGACACCACAACCTATGTATAGCTTTGAATCCACAGTGTTTGAATTATCATGACCCATGTCACACTCCATGCATACTTGTTTGCAGTATATACTGAGCAGCTTATGGATCGAGTAAAGTTTTTATTACAAACATTGAGGCAGCAGGGCTGCCATGGTAACATGCACGGTCCGATTGGCTATGTAATCCAAGCCTCGATCAGACACGCGCCACGCCCACCTAACCCGAGCCGGCGCGTTTCAAGCCGCGCTTTGGTGCGGGACACGCCCACCCGGAAGAGCGAGGAACAACGAGCAAACGCTTTTTAAACTCAGAAACCGACCCCGCTCCCCATCGTCGGGGTCCGGTCCTGAGGTTATGCTAGGTGCAAAAGCGGGCTGAGAGCGTTGAGGGCGTGAGTTGCTGAACCACCATGATCTGCCTTCAGCGACGCGATCGAGCTAAGTCAAACCCGATCCAATGTATTTCAAGCCTTTACTTTCTATTTTCAGGATGTGCCAGGTACGCTCCAACCCCCCTCCCGAGACCCATGGTGCAGTTAGTGTCATATTCTAAAGTGAGATATCTATTGAATCCTTGAATTATTCGGTGGGGTCACAGACCTTTGGTCCATTGATCCTTCCTATGGAGTGCTTTTATCGTGTTTTTAACCCTTTCTAGTCACTCTGTGTGTTTTAAGCACTTATTTTCACTTCACTTACCCAAAGTTAGTGGTATCATCCCTATAGGGCTATATGGATGGTGTTAACTTTAGTGTTTATTTGGGAACACTACCTATGCCACAACTATGGAGCACCCTGGGCAAATGCAATGACCTATACCAACAACTAATTGTGTGTATGTCTTCTTTGTTTGTCTGTGTTATTCATTTTACAGGTGCAGAAACACTCCTAAACCAGGAGTATTTTTGGAATGAGCAACCTGCTCTTTCCCCTTTTTTAATGCTCTTTATCACATTTTTGATTTTTTCACTTTCACGCCCCCAAGTTAGGGTGGACGATTAGAGAGTCCATACCGCCGGGGTATTAACTAGTCCTGATGAATGCCTAGGTAAATTTAAACCACTGTAAAGGCAGAAACATGTTTACTGACTAACTTTAATTCTGAATTAACCAATCCATTACCTTTGGCAAAAAATTCAGACACATAACCCTGTAGCTTTAGGAAATATCACTGAAGAATTGCAAATTGCTAGAATTGTAGCTTTACAGAATAGGATGGTGCTAGATGTAATGCTAGCAGATAGAGGTGGTGCATGCCGTGTTATAGGTAGTAGCTGCTGCATGTTCATACCTGACCATACCCCTTTAGTATATAAAGCGATTAATAAACTTAATAAAATCGCTGCAGACCTTCACACAGAAAATGGTACATGGACTTTTACAGGGTGGCTTTGGACTCTGATTTCTGCCTGGGGCTGGAAATATTAACAGCTCTATGTAGTTCAAGTTCAAGTTCAGTAATTTGTATAGCGCACTACTCACCCAGAGGGTCTCAAGGCGCTTGAGGGAGGGTGGGTGCATTACTTATCGAATAGCCAGGTTTTTAGCTGCTTTCTGAAGGATAGGTGGTTCCGTGTAAGGCGGAGGTGAGTGGGGAGAGAATTCCAGGTTTTGGCCGCTAAGTAGGAGAAAGATCTTCCTCCCATGGTGGATCTATTGATGCGCGGAATTGCGGCGAGGGCTTGATTGGATGAACGTAGTTGGCGGGTGGGTGTGTAGAAGGAAAGTCGTTTGTTGAGGCATTCGGGTCCTAGGTCTTAGAGGGCCTTGTGTGCGTGGGTGAGGAGACGAAACGTTATTCTCTTCTTGACTGGAAGCCAGTGGAGATCTTTCAGGTGACCGGAAATGTGAGCTTGACGGGGGATGTCCTGTATGAGTCTGGCTGAGGCGTTTTGGATGCGTTGGAGTTTTTTCTGTAGTTTGGCTGTGGTTCCGGCATAAAGGGGGTTTCCGTAGTCCAGTCGGCTTGTGACTAGTGCGTGGGTGACTGTCTTTCTTGTTTCAGGGGGGGGGGAGCCAGCTGAAGATTTTTTTGAGCATGCGTAGGATGTTGAAGCATGATGATGAGACGGCGTTGACTTGTCTGATCATCGAGAGGGAGGAGTCTAGGATGAAGCCCAGGTTACGTGCGTGATCTGTAGGTATGGGTGCTGTGCCCAGAGCCGGTGGCCACCATGAGTCGTCCCATGCAGAGGGGGATGATCCTAAGATGAGGACTTCCGTTTTGTCTGAGTTTAGTTTTAAATGGCTGTTCTTCATCCATTCTGCAGATTGGTTTTGGCGGTGTTAAGGTCTTTGGTGAGGGAGAGGATCAGCTGGGTGTCATCTGCATAGGATATGATGTTGAGGTTGTGTTGTCGCGCGATGGATGCGAGGGGACTCATGTACACGTTGAAGAGGGTGGGACTGAGTGAATATCCTTGTGGTACGCCGCAGATGACTTCGGTGGCCTCTGATTTGAATGGGGGAGGCGGACTCTCTGGGTTCTTCCGGCGAGGAACGAGATGATCCAGTCCAATGCTTTTCCTTGTATTCCGACGTTACTGAGGAGATGTATGAGGGTGTTATGACAGACTGTGTCGAAGGCGGCGGAGAGGTCAAGTAGGATGAGGGCAACTGTTTCTCCGTTGTCCAGTAGCGTACGGATGTCGTCTGTAGCAGCGATGAGGGCGGTTTCGGTGCTGTGTTTGGCTCGGATGCCGGACTGTGAGGTGTCGAGTGAATTGTTGGATTCAAGGAAGGCGGCGAGCTGATTATTGACAGCTTTCTCGATGACTTTGGCCGGGAAGGGGAGGAGAGAGATGGGGCGGTAGTTCTTAAGTTCAGAGGGGTCCGCTGTGGGTTTCTTCAGAAGGGCGCTGAGTTCGGCATGTTTCCAGCTTTCTGGGAAGGTAGCGGAGTTGAAGGGGCAGTTGATGACATCGCGGAGATGGGGTGCGATGATGGAGTCTGCTTTGTTGAAGATGTGGTGGGGGCATGGGTCAGTTGGTGAACCTGAGTGGATGGAGTTCATCAGACGGATGGTGTCTTCAGTACTGATTGGGTTCCAGACGCAAAGGTTGTGAGAGTGCTGTTTTGGTTCGGAGGTGGATGGAGTGGGTTGTTCTTCGGACAGGTTTTCAAAGCTGTTATGAATGTCGGCAATTTTGTTGTGGAAAAAAGAGGATAGAGAGTCGCAGAGGTCTTGAGAGGGAGTGATGTTGTTGGTGCCGGCGGTGGGGTTGGTAAATTCTTTGACGATGTTGAATAATTCCTTGCTGTTGTCGGCATTGTTGTCGAGTCGATCCTTGAATGCTGATTTCTTGGTGGATCAGATCAGTTGGTGGTGTTTGCGGGTGGCGTCCTTGAAGGTGGTCAGGTTGTTAGTGGTTGGGTTTTTTATCCAGGTTTTCTCGAGGGTACAACATAACTTCTTGGAGTTCTTAAGGTCATCGTTGAACCAGGGGGCCTTTTTGCTACCATGGTTGATCGGGTGATTTTTCAAGGGTGCTAATTTGTCAGCGCTGTGGGTGATCCATTGTGTGAGTTTGGTGGCAGCTTGGTTTGGGTTCGATGATATGGCAGGGGGGTTTTGGTTGAGCGATGTGTAGAGTTGGTCGGTGGTGATTTTGTTCCAGTTTCTTCGAGGGATAGGTTGTGGTGGGGTGTGGGTCGTGGTCTTTATGTAGCTGAAGTGAACGCAGCTGTGGTCCGTCCAGTGGAGAGCTGTGGTGTGATCGAAGGAGATGTGTTTGCTGGAGGTGAAGATAGGGTCGAGTGTGTGACCGACTAAGTGGGTGGGGGTGTCAACTAATTGCAATCATTTTCACCTGTTGTGTATGCATTCAATGCAGCCCGATGATTTGCTCTATGTGTGTCAATGCTTGTATACCAACTAAAAGTAATATTGCAGAAGTTAAAGTGCAGAATGATCTGAAAAAGGAGATAGCTAGTATGATGGCCATTGATATAAGAGATGAGTATCTGGCTTTTCCCAGGAAGTCGAATGTCTTCAGCTAATGCTGAAAGGGTCGTCTGTTGTAAATCAACAGCGATTGGGTTAAGAATTAGCAGAAGACATGCTTCGTTTTGACCATTATCGCAGCAAATGTGCTGACTCCATTTTATATTTGCAGCGGCCATTTTGTATGCCATACATTGCCATGTGCTCGTCATGTGCTTAGTCCTACCTTCTTGTTCACCCCACCTGAAGTTTGCCCGGCAACAGGCTATTTTTAGGATTCTCCGCTTCCAGCATGTCCAGACATGCGCAGTAGGATCAACTACCGTTACTAATTGATTCCAGAAAGGAATGTGTTTACTAGTTATTGGAGACTGTTAACTATGCCCACTCATCGATTGTGCCTTCCAATATGTCCTTGTATGGTCATAAAACTGCTCTTATCTTTGGTACCGCCTTCTCTTGAGCCCCCTCATTGTGTATAAAAGGGGCCATCTGCCAGATTCATCAAGCTTAATTGCGCTCACAAAGGGCCAGATTCTGAGAATCTGGCCCTTTGCGAGTACAATTTTTGCATTTGGGATTCATCATCCCAAATGCAAAATTCGCTATTAAAGAACTCGCACATTTGCGAGGAATTGCATTTAAGGAATCTCCATTTGAGATTCCTTAAATGCAATTCATGAACCATTTTAAAATTGCGAAATCGCAATTTTGGGCCGCTATTTACCGCGAGATCAAACCTCGTGGTAAATAGCGAAAACTTAGAAAAATGCATTTAAATGCATTTTTCTAAGTTGCATAATACACACACACATGTCCTTTGGACATGTGTGTGCGCAACACCAATGTAGATTACATTTCAGGGGTGCTACAGGGTGTCCTTTGGACACCTCTGGCACCCTTGAAATCGTTTCCTTATTTGTGATTAGCTAATTGCTAATCGCAAATAAGGAATGACTTCCCATTCCTTCCTATGGGCCTTTAGCCCCATAGGAATGAATGGGGAGTTATTCCTTATTTGCGATTAGCAATTAGCTAAACGCAAATAAGGAATCAGTGGGAATCGCAAATTCAATTGCGATTCCTACATGAATCCCGTTTTATGAGTACTTAATAGCGAATCCTTAAAATTCGCTATTAAGGACTCGCAATGCCTTACCTTGATGAATCTGGCCAATTGTGCTTTAGTTCGGTGTGCTACTCGATACAATACCGAAGGGTGTTGTGTGGACTGTAGTACCACCTTTAAAGGTTTAATAAACTTTGCTTTTGTATTTTCCAGTTTCATTGCCAACTTCTCCCTAAGGTCTGAGCACTCTGTGCAGAGAAGGGCGAACCCTTGCACTAAGTAGGCCTAGCTGAGGTTTGCTTACAACACCTGGGCCGCAGCCCCACCCATCTATTCCATCTCTTCCTTCACAGGCGATAGTTCATTTACCAAGATAAAGTCAATGGGCATCTGGAGACAGTTATGTTATGTTGTTATGCTTTTTGGTATTTATGAAATGTGCAGCTGCTCATGAGAGTGTCCAGGTGCTGATGTAAGAGCACGAGCAAAGAAGAGAGCGAAACAGCTGTCGAGACAAAGCCAGGTTTTTAGCATTTTCCTGAACATTTTCTCATCCTCCATACCACTGAATTCTAAAGGAAGGTTGTTCAAGCCCATCAGTCCAAAAAGCGAGAGAGACCACCAGCCAACACTTGAAAGCCGGACATTCAGATACGTTGCTAAGAGAATGTTGGAGGAGAGCAGCTTTCTCAGAGGGCTGTAAAAGGAAATCCTTGAACACAGATATCTAATCTCGAGTGGTAAAGTGCTCTGTGCACAAGGAGAGATGTCTTAAAAAGGATCCGCTTGTACACAGGAAGCCAGTGCAAATTTAACAGATGGAGAGAAATGTCCACCTTTCTAAGGAAACTGAGGACTATCCTAACAACAGAATTCTGTACAAATGTAAGGTTTCTCTACAAATATTGTGGGAGACCACCATATAGGGCATCGGTATAGTCCATCCTGGACAAAACCAACACCAGGACCGCCGTGAGCCATACTGGGTCCGACAAAAAATGTAGGAATTTCTTGAGCATGAGTAATATGCCAAAACCTTTGCCAACCACAAAATAAATTTGATTATTGAAGGACAATTTATTATCAAATGTCACACCCAAGTTATTGACTGTTTCCGCATGGAAATTGGGTGGAGACGCCCCCTCTGGCCAGTGCAGTTCAACTTGAAGTCAAAATTATGCCCCACACAGAGCACCTCTATCTTCTTGGTATTACACTTCAGTTGAAAGAAACTCATCCAATGGAAACAACCCTCCTTTCGCCACTTCCCCATGCCATTCCAGGGCCACAAGGGCCATAGGGTGGACAAAGTCCTGCCCGTGGGCCTGAGTTACCCTACATACCTCTCCTGACAGGTAATGAGCTGGAGAAAACACAGACTTTCCACTACCATGGTCTGGCTGGCACCAGTATCTCTCAGAGAAGTGACAGGGTTCCTCTTTACTTTGACTTGGTGGAAGTGACTACTCCCACCATCAGGGATCACAACCCTACCCCATGAGTTCACCTCCCAACTAAGGAACACTGGGGCATGCTCTAACCTCTTCTACTGGGGACTGCCCCCCCACACAGTCACACTGGCTATCCTGTGGAGTTTCCACCAGGGGATTGTCTCTTGGTATTGACAGCCTTCACCCCATTGAGCCCTAATTGGAAACAGTCAAAGTCACTAGAGGGCCAGCTCCAAAAACAAAGCAGCCCCACCATCCCAAACCCCAGAGACACAGGTACAAATCATAAGGCTCCTGAAGTCATGGCCAATGCTAGGAACCTGTCTAAGCTGTGGTAAAACAAAATATAGCAGTGTATGTATATATATGTGCGTTCTTGTTTGTATATTTATATATATACATATATATACACCATGTATATGTATTTATGTATATATATATATATATATATATATATATATATATATATATATATATATATATATATTACCTACTGGCGTTCGCCAGTAGGTATATATAGTTAGGATAAATTCCCTATGGGACTTTTGAAAATTCTATGTCTAATAACTTTGGCGTTTGTGGATGGAATCGGCTGAAATTTTCAGGAAAATGGCACATTTTGTTTCTGAGCAGCTCCTGAAAATTTGGTGGGGTTTCGTCAAGGGGGGGCTGAGAAAAAAGGGGGGTCCCAAAACGCGTTTTTTGCATTGAGTTTTCCATAGGGCGGTTGGACTCACTTTTAGCTCGAACGGCTGAATGGATTTGCACGAAACTTGGCAAAATTGTAGGGACTGTTAGCCCGATGTGCCTTTGCTAGGTCTCAATATATGTGCTCCAGTAGTTTTTGAGAAATTAACGTTTAAATCAAGATATATATCTGTAACAGCGCTCTGGGCAGCGATCCGGTCCGCTTACTTTTCGCTTATCGGAACTTTGCGCGCAGAAAGCTGATTGGCTCTCCGGTGTCTGTCAACATTCTAAACAGTCCGGAGCGGCCGCCATCTTGTCTCTCGGTAGGATCGAGAGAGAAGAAGAGGTGAAAAACGAAGGGTGAATTTAATGAAAGGGGGCAAGGTATCCCCCTCTTGACCCCCTAGGAATGTTGTTGGGGTTATTAAAGGGACCCGTGGGGAAAAGAAAAAAAAAATGATTTTTCACGGTAGAAGCGCTTCACGGGCCGCGAACTGGGCCGCAAACTGGTAGCGAAACGGGAATTCGCCATTTTGTGCTTCGTAAATTAAATTACTAGTTATAAGTGGGTACGGGAGACGTATCCTAATCCCCTATGTTTCCTGAGGGTGGGTGAGGAGGCTGATATATGTTGATACATCTCTTCCAGCGGCTGTGCGTGAGCTTTTTTTTTTTTTTTGCTGCGTGACAGTCCGGAGCGGCCGCCATATTGTCTCTCGGTAGGATCGAGAGAGAAGAAGAGGTGAAAAACGAAGGGTGAATTTAATGAAAGGGGGCAAGGTATCCCCCTCTTGACCCCCTAGGAATGTTGTTGGGGTTATTAAAGGGACCCGTGGGGAAAAGAAAAAAAAAATGATTTTTCACGGTAGAAGCGCTTCACGGGCCGCGAACTGGGCCGCAAACTGGTAGCGAAACGGGAATTCGCCATTTTGTGCTTCGTAAATTAAATTACTAGTTATAAGTGGGTACGGGAGACGTATCCTAATCCCCTATGTTTCCTGAGGGTGGGTGAGGAGGCTGATATATGTTGATACATCTCTTCCAGCGGCTGTGCGTGAGCTTTTTTTTTTTTTTTGCTGCGTGACAGTCCGGAGCGGCCGCCATCTTGTCTCTCGGTAGGATCGAGAGAGAAGAAAAGGTGAAAAACTAAGGGGGAATTTAATGAAAGGGGGCAAGGTATCCCCCTCTTGACCCCCTAGGAATGTTGTTGGGGTTATTAAAGGGTCCCGTGGGGAAAATAAAAAAAAAATGATTTTTCACGGTAGAAGCGCTTCACGGGCCGCGAACTGGGCCGCAAACTGGTAGCGAAACGGGAATTCGCCATTTTGTGCTTCGTTAATTAAAGTACTAGGTATAAGGGGGTGCGGGAGACATATCCTAATCCCCTATGTTTCCTGAGGGTGGCTGAGGAGGCTGATATATGTTGATATATCTCTTCCAGCGGCTGCTCCATCTTGCCTTTTTTCGAATGCCACAATTTTGTCGTGCACGGCAGCCATTTTAGATGCCAGGCTGGTCCCAGGCTATCACCTACCCCTGCGGATGTAGTTTATGGCCCCAGCTGTAGAGAATTCAGACATGCCAATCCTCCTGATTCAGGCGTGTGAGTACTGATTTCAGTGCTAGTCTCCCGCCTCCCGATTTCTGCAAGCAAAAACCCGGGGGCATATTACTAACAACTAGCGATAATTTTTGTCTATAACTTGTTTAGAGACAAAAATTATCGCCGCACATCGGCGATTTTTATCGCAGATAAACCTTGCTATTATCGCAGAAAAGTCAGCGATATTCATGTATTATCGACCTAATGCTCTTAGCCATGTTATCCACCTCCCATTGGATAACATGGCTAAGACCTGCTCAGGGCAGGTGTTAGCTTTTGGAGATATTCGCGCTTAGTGCGAATATCTCCAAAAGTTGGTAATAGAAGGTAGCGATGTTAGGGACTGTTTCCAGTCGCTAACATCTTGGCACGCCACTTTGCATGTCATTAGTGATAAGTATCACTGACATGCAAAGCCGGGCCCAAGATGGTCGCTATCTCCTTTTAGGTGTCACTAACTGGTGTTAGCGACAGCTTGATAATAGGGAAATAATTTTATCTCCGCTTTCATGGTTTTTAAAGCCAAAAAAGCGGAGATAAACCCCCTTGATAATATGCCCCACGATTCCTTGGGGGTTTCAGCTGACAGGGCTTGGTATTGTGTTACATGGTAATTTTTCCATGAAACGTCAGAGGGTCGATGTAGGGGTTCTAGAAGAGGTGATAAACCATTTAAGCCTCATGAACAAGCGCATGGTCTTTTAAAGATTTCTGAAGTACTCGGGGCGGCGGTGTGTGTGTGCCCTCTTTCAGGAGCGGGCGGGGGGGCACTGCCAGCAACTTGCCAGGTCAGGTAGTGTTCAACACGTGCATCACCCTTTCTCTGCTTGCTATTGCGCTCCATGCTTCGGAAAGGTAAGAAAAAGAACGTGCATTTGAGTTTGAAATGTCCGATCCTGCAGCAGCACACTTCCAAAGCCCACACATGACAATAACCCGATTCAAGGCCCCATTCACCCGTTTTTCAAAAAATAGATAACACTCCAACAAATTAAGGTTATAAAACTTTATTAACTTTTAACGATAATGAACAGAACAAAAACTAAAAACATTTAAACATTTATTAACACAAAAAGCAACAATGGTTAGAAGCTGTCTTTTGTGCGAATAGTCCCAAGGCAGCACAACGTGCAGAGTTCTGGACGGCACCCAGGTGATGTCGCCTGGGTGCCGCACTGGTTTAGGGATCCTACAATGCTGCTCCGAAAATTGGCGTGGGGCGTCCCGGGTGGGGCGGGGGGAGGCCTCGTCAGTAGCGGTCTGTTGTGCGAATAGTCCCAAGGCAGCACAACGTGCAGAGTTCTGGACGGCACCCAGGTGATGTCGCCTGGGTGCCGCACTGGTTTAGGGATCCTACAATGCAGCACAGAAAAACAGCGTGGGGCGTCCCGGGTGGTGCGGGGGGAGGCCTCGTCAGTAGCGGTCTGTGTCCAGTGTCACATGGCTGACACAACATGTACGACAGGCACCCAGGTGATGTCCAGTAAACTGCCGCACTGGTTTTGGTATCCTACAATGCTGCTCCGAAAATTGGCGTGCGGCGGCCCGGGGGGGGGGGGGGGGGAGGCGGCGTGAACGGGTCTCCCCAGGTGGCGGCCATCTAGCTGAGTTGCGCCCGCTCTTGCGGCCACAGCGTCTCGCTCACCATGTTGTGGAGTTGCTCCCACTCTTGCAGTGCAGCGATAGGCGGCTGCCACATGGCTGTCAAAATGGCGGACGGCTCTTCGGTTTTGGGCCTGGTCCACTGAAATGGCCCTGGGACACCTTGGAAGTCGGACGCTTGCCTGCTAGGGCTTGGGCTCCATTCTCGAAAAGCGTCCCCTCAGCCGTGAAGATTGTATAAAAGTCTTGGGGGCCCCCGACTCCCGCAGGCTTCCGGTGGGGAGCGGCTGCCATGATTGCTCGCGGAATGACCACGACGGAGCCACGAGATGGTGGTGCTCTCATGCTGACGCCAGCTTCAGTCTGAATGATCCAGAAACAAGGTGGGGCTTTCATCGTTTGGGAAAAAAAAATGTTCTAAACCAATGAAAAGTGTTATTTTTAGGTCATATGACCAAGCCTTCCATCTTTAGGAAACCAAAAGTAAAATGAACCAATGAAAAGTTTTATAAACAAGTCACATGACCTGTTATGCGACATAGGGCTACAAAAAGCGTAGAAAATCCGTTGGCACGTGAGGCGGCGTCAGTAGCGGACCGATGTGCGAATAGGCCGAAGGCAGCACAACGCGCCGAGATCCGGATGGCACCGAGGTGGTGTCCAGCAAATTGCCGCACTGGTGTGGCCATCCTACAATGCTGCGCCGAAAGACGGCGTGTCCAGCTGAATTGCGGTCACTGTTGCGGTACAGTGACTCGAACGCGCCGAGATCCGGATGGCGCCGAGGTGGTGTCCAGCAAATTGCCGTACTGGTGTGGCCATCCTACAATGCTGCGCCGAAAGACGGCGTGTTCAGCTGAGTTCCGGTTACTCTTCCGGCACAGTGACTCGAACGCGCTGAGATCCGGATGGCACCGAGGTGGTGTCCAGCAAGTGGCTGCACTGGTGTGGCCATCCTACAATGCTGCGCCGGAAGTCGGCGTGGGGTGCCCCGTTGGCTTATGAGGTGATGTCAGTAGTGGACTGATGTGTCAATAGGTCGGAACCAGCACAAGGCGCCAAGATCCGAATGGCAAGTCCTGGATGTTGAGTGCCTCAGTTGAGATTTCTGAGAAGTGCTTGTAGAACTGTCTGAAGCTTATTTGCACCTGCTGCAGCTTCACTAGGTCCGGCGGAACTTGTTGCCTTTTCCCTTGTGCTTCTTTTCCTACAATGCGTTTCTTCTGAAGACACGACCAGGTCCCTGAATGTGTGCAGGGGGACGCTATTGAATGAATGAACGCGCCGAGATCTGGATGGCACCGAGGTGGTGTCCAGCAAATTGCCGCACTGGTGTGGCCATCCTACAATGCTGCGCCGAAAGTCGGCGTGGGGTGCCCCGTTGGTTTATGAGGTGATGTCAGTAGTGGACCGATGTGTGAATAGGTCGGAACCAGCACAAGGCGCCCTGCACTGTTGAGCCTTTTTCAATGTCTGTTTTTTGTTCTTTCCCCTCCATCAAAAACAAAACAAAAATACAAGGCGCCAAGATCCGAATGGCAAGTCCTGGATGTTGAGTGCCTCAGTTGAGAGTTCTGAGCAGTGCTTGTAAGACTGTCTGAAGCTTATTTGCACCTGCTGCAGCTTCACTAGGTCCGGCGGAACATTTTTCCTTTTCCTTTCTGCTTCTTTTCCTACAATGCGTTTCATCTGAAGACACGACCAGGTCCCTGAATGTGTGCAGGGGGACGCTATTGATTGAATGAAAATGGCGGCTTGACACAAAGCTGACTCAAGCGTTACTGTTGGTGCTATACAGACAAAAATTGGTTTTCAGTTTGTACATTCTTCAGGTTTTTTTTTCCATCCAAGTCTGATTGAGAGTTTGTAGAAAAATGGCTTCAGATTTTCCACATACTACTCTTCAACATTCTTCCTAAATGTAACAATGTGAAACTCACTAGGAGAACGGCTGTTTCTGTTTCCTTTCAAAATGCTGCCACCAATATTTTCTGAATAGAAGACACCATCTTGTAACATAAAGGGCCGAAAGGGGTTCTGGTCTGGCCGATGGTTGGTGGAGACATTTTGACTATATCTTGGACCTGCCCGGCCTCGCCCAAAATGGCGCCGGTATAAATGGGACTCGTAACTCTTTGCCCGCAAATGTATATCTAGAAAATGTTATTGTAAGTGGCCCTGTCGTATTTTAATTACAAAATGTACGTCCACCGATTCCGCAACTGTTAGACACCTTTGTTCTTGTCACCTAATGGCCCGCTCGTTACGTTCTTCTACAGTGTAAATGTCTCCTCATCATATACGATTTGAGTTTGCTCCGTGGCCGGCCCACGTGGTTATAGGCCCGTATTTGTATACTGACATTTTCACAATAAAGGTTTTTAAAACAAAACACGGTAGTAGTATTTTCATTTGTAAAGTTTTTACTTTTAGTGACTGTTTTCGAATCAGTAAAAGGCAAGTGAAATAAAGCAGTCCAATTACATGACGGATAAAAGGTATAATATGTAGGAACGCAGTAAAGATAAATGGTCAAGGGCAGTTGTGTTTTTCATGTCTGCAACATAAAGTGATCGATAAGAATCTGATAATCAGGCGTATCGGCGACTAAGACAGCAGGCCGAATCTCTTTTACTCAACGGCTCCGTCATGGAAGGAAGAAACGCCCTTTTTCTCGAAAAAGGAATATATTTTACTTGCCAGACAGTTGTAAATTTTCCGGGAAAGTACATTAGCCTGGAATATTATAACATATGTTTGAAAAAAAAATATTGTTCGAAAATAATAAAAAGCGTAATTTTTAGGTCATAAGACCAAGCTTTTCATCATTAAATTAACAAAAGTAAAATGAACCAATGAAAAGTTTTATTAACAAGTCACATGACCTGTTATGCTTACGTTACGCGCTGCGCGCCGCGCCTCGGATCACTTCCGGGTGCGCTAACGCGGCGTGTCATAAAACGCATTACGCGACAACGTAGGTCAAGAATATAGTCTAAATGTCTCCACCAACCAGCGTTCAGAACACAACCCCTTTCAGCAGTCCAAAAAGTTCTGTTAAATGACAACAGAGGGGACAGGCAACAAGAACCATCAGTCAAAGAGGGGAGGGCAAGTTCTTCTCTTCCGGGTCATGTTGGGGCGCTACCGGAACTGATCGAATTGGTAGTCTACAGTGTTTCTGGATGTTTCAGACTAAAGCTGGCGTCAGCATGAGACCACTACCATCTCGTAGCTCCGTCGTGGCCATTCCACGAGCAATCATGGCAGCCGCTCCCCACCAGAAGCCTGCGGGAGTCGGAGGCCCCCAAGACTTTTGTAGAATCTTCACGGCTGAGGGGACGCTTTTCGAGAATGGGACCCAAGCCCTAGCAGACAAGCGTCCGAGTTCCAAGGTGTCCCAGGGCCATTTTAGTGGACCAGGCCCAAAACCGAAGAGCCGGCCGCCATTTTGAGAGTCCTGTGGCAGCCGCCTATCGCTGCACCGCAAGAGCGGGCGCATCTCAACTACATGGTGAGCGAGACGCTGTAGTCGCAAGAGCGGGCGGAAAACAGCTGAATGGCGGAAGAGGCACAGTGTAGCAAAAGCGGGCGGAATGGCAACTAAAACGATAAAGGGGCGCCCCACTACAGCTTGTCTTCAGGTCAAACGGATTGTGGGACAAGGTCCAGAATTGAAGAGTCATCAAAAGGCAAAAAGTACCGCCGGACCCCGGGAGCCGGCCGCCTATGTCGGGGGCGATCTCAGGCTACACCAGTGCTATAAGACTTGGGGAGGGTGTCGGAGCCAAGCGTCTTCTCCGAGTCCATGGCCATCACAGCGTCCCTCAGGGGCCTCCGTCAAGCTGTTTAGGAAGGTAACATATCACATTGTTTTCTAATGCAGTCAGGTCCACAAACGACACTCACTTACTTTGAGAATAGTGAAGCTGCAGTAGGTGGAAATAAGCTTCAGACAGTGTTACAAGCGCTGCTCAGAACTCTTAACTATGGCACCCAACATCTAGAACTTATGCTATTTGAGAATGGTAGTGACATCGAAGCATCTCAGGGACCAAAACCATTAACGTACTTTCACGTATGAAAATCTTACTTGGGGAGGGGGCAGGAGTGAAGCGCCCCCTCCCAGTCAGCGCCACCACACCGTATGTTGAAAATCTGAAGCCATCGTTCTACAAAGTCAACCAAACTTGGATTGAAAAATCTAGAAAAATGTACAAACTGAAAACCAGTTTTGGTCTGCATAGCATCAGTAGCAACGCTTGAGTCAGCTTTGTGTCAAGCCGCCATTTTGATTCAACAAAGCACAGGCATTGAAAAAGGCTGAAATTCAGAACTCTAAACTATGGCACCCAACATCCAGGAGCTTGGTATCCGGATCTTGGAGCCTTGTGCTGTTTTCGATCTATTCACACATCGGTCCACTACTGACATCATCTTATAAACCAACGTTATGTAAATAGTTTTTTAATAAAATGTTTTACCCTGTTTCTTTGCTGGTGTGTTGTCTATATTTTTAATATTTGCATAGGGTTTGTCATTATTTTGTGCGGGATGGGTGATGGAGCCGAGCTGTCTTGCAGCCCTCATGGTGTGGAGCTCAGTTCATCTCACTATTTTCGTATTTCTCAAGAAGGGTTGTTCCTAATATTTCTATTTTAGCGAGGTCAAAAAGAGATCCAATTAGTGGCCTACTGATTTTGCTCGATTACTTTTATTTTTTTTACACGATTTTTCACTATCTGCAAAGACTAAACAGAGTATTGCGACTTTGTGCTTGTTTGTAAATAGAGAATGATCCAAAGAGAACCAATTCTAAAACAGTAAATGCTTGGACAACAATCAATCAAATGGAGAGACAAGGAGGTACGACGGATTACAACGGAGGGGAGGGGGGGGCAGCGTTCAAAGCACATCAGCGTGCATAAATACGAAAATGTTTTTATCTATCACGTACTTGACATTTTAAAGCTTTTCATATTTGCTATTAAAAAACCAATGAAATTCACAGAAAAAACCATAGGTTATAGTGGATATATAGTTAGGAATTTGCATTTACAAAACCTTGAAAATTCAATGAAAAAACCATAGGTTATAGGCCATATATAGTTAGGAATTAGCATTTACAAAACCTTATTTTACTCGCATAAAACCATTGAAATTCCATATATAGTTAGCTAACTATAAGCGCTAACTATATATCGCGCACCCGCAATCCACTGCTGATGATGTCACATATTACATCATTCATGACATGGTCAGTGACATCACTGATGACATCACTGATGACATCTCAAATGACATCACTGATGACAACTCAAATGATATCAATGATGACATCTCAAATGACATCACTGATGACAACTCAAATGACATCACTGATGACATCTCATTTGTCATCACTGATCACATCACTCATGTGATAATACAATGAACCTCTTCAGACTCTAATATAACCTTACATACACTCAGTATAAACAGACACTCACAGACTGTCACTCATCCATGGAGTTACTCACACACCTAGTCAGTCATGCAAAGAATCAATCACACCTCCATTTCCTCAACTATACAGTTATACACATCTTACTTATTCAAACATATAATAACACATATTTACTCTCTTATATAATCCCTGATACAAGCTCACAGTGATCGATACAGCCACTCACACATTCACTGGCTCTTATGTTCAGTTATTTATATATCTCAACTCTCACATGTATTGTGTTTTACATACGTACTTACTTGCACATGTAGCAATGAGAAATCCATTCACTCACCAACACACCCATGCACAGTCAACCGCCCATATAGCTGTTTCCACATGCACTCTTGAACTCATACTCCTAGTGAATCAACTGCTTACACATCTATGCACAGAGTCACGCACCTCCCAGCCACCCACACACACACTCAGCCTCCCATTCAAATATTTGGGCAACCAATCAATAACCCATATGGCCACTCTTATAGCTACTGATCAACACATGCAGCAGCTTACACAACAACAAACATACTGATGCACGAATTAAGACAGTTTAGTCACTAACCCATGTACTCAGTGAGACACATTTAATCACTCACTCATACAGTCAGTCATGCACCTACTAAATTCTTCATCCAGACACTTATACATCCACTCATTCTTCAATATGTGAAACATATTTAAACTTTACAGACACATACAATCACTGGATGTTGTGATCAGTGATGTCATCAGTGATGTCACTGACCATGTCATGAATGATGTAATATGTGACATCATCAGCAGTGGATTGCGGGTGCGCGATATATAGTTAGCGCTTATAGTTAGCTAACTATATATGGAATTTCAATGGTTTTATGCGAGTAAAATAAGGTTTTGTAAATGCTAATTCCTAACTATATATGGCCTATAACCTATGGTTTTTTCATTGAATTTTCAAGGTTTTGTAAATGCAAATTCCTAACTATATATCCACTATAACCTATGGTTTTTTCTGTGAATATATATATATATATATATATATATATATATATATATATATATATATATATTTATATAGATATATTACCTACTGGCGGTCGCCAGTAGGTAGTTATAGTTAGGATTTTTTTCAATGTTAAATCTCAAAATTCTATTTGGAATAACTTTGGCGCCGGTTGACGAATCTGCCTGAAAATTTCCTCAAAATGGCCTCGTCGAGCTCCAGTCCTTCCCTGAAAGTTTGGGGGGATGCTTCAAGCGGGGGCCGAGATAAAAGGGGGGTCCCAAAACGCGTTTTCCCCATCTTAATTTCCATAGGGCGGTCGAGCTCACTTTTAGCCCAAACGGCTGAATGGATTTACACCAAATTTGGCAAAATTGTAGGAACTGGTAGCCCGATGTGCCTTTGCTATGTCTCAAGATATGTGCTCCAGTGGATTTTGAGTAATTTAGGTTAAAAAAAATATATTTATCTATGACAGCGCCCCGGTACGCGCACCGGGGAGCGCACTGGGCGCGCCACGCGACTTGCGCGCAGAAAGCTGATTGGTTCTTGGTTGTCTGTAAACATTCGAAACAGTCCGGAGCGGCCGCCATCTTGTGTCTCGGTAGGATGGAGACACAAGAGGTGGCCAAAACAAAGGGGGAATTGACCATAAGGGAGCAGAGTAGACCCTCCCTGACCCCCTAGGTTTGATGTGGGGGCTTTAAAAGGGCCCCGCGGGGCAAAAAAAAAATATTTTGTTTTTCGATTTTTGCGTGGGGAACGCCCAGTACGCGCACCGGGGAGCGCACCGGGAAGCGCACAACAGAGAAAAAAGAATGCCAGAGTTTAAAAATTTTTGGCAATATTTTATAAATGGGAGGTAGTTCTGAAAAGAACTTTTTTTTATTCTTTTTGTTGTTTTATATTTTTTTATTCTTTTTCTGAACATTTTAAAAAAAAATTGTGTTTTTGAACAATATTATATTTTTGGTTTTTTTTTTGAGGGAACAAACAAAAAACAGGGAATTGGAAATGGCTCAACAGGAGCAAAAAAAAAGAAAAGAATTACTGTTTTCTTTCCTTGCTGTATTTGTGGTTGTCTACAGCAGTATTTATTAAGGTGACGCTAAGTTCACCATAGCATAAAGTTTTGCCACACAAAATGCAAAGAAATTTGGCCTTGCCAAATTTTGGTTGAATATTTGGCACCATTTGCCGTTCTTCTGGTCCAGAATGTGAGGGTACTGAAGAGGAAGTGCTGGCCACAGGGGGTAGGTTGTGCCGAAGTTCCCGGACTTCATCCTGGGCCAAATTATTGGGATGCCACCTCTCCATGTGGCGGATCATGGTATAGTTACCGAAAGAATATTTCTTGGAGGGATTGCCCCTGGAGAGAACTTTGTCACAGATGAGACAGGTGACTTTGGGGGCGTTCACCTTTTTTTGGTCATCTGGAAAAGAAAAAAATTGCCAAATGAAGTGCACTTTGACGTGCCTTTGTCTTGGTTCTTCTGGGAGGTAGACCCTTTGATGTTGATCCTCCTCCTCTTCTTCTTGTCCTCCAATGAACTGTGGTGGTGGACCTTCTTTTCTGGGTGGTGGGGGTGGTGGTGGGGGTGGACCAGCTGCAGCAACAAGTGAAGCCATTGTCTCCTCCAAAATAGCTCTTGCTCTCTCAATGAAGAAAGTAAGAATGAGGAAAAAAGGAGGGGGCTTTCATTATTTGGAGAAAAAAATGAAGAGAACCAATGAAAAGTGTTATTTTCAAGTCACATGACCCGATGCGCTTTACATTTCTTTGCTGCTTCAATTATTCCTTTTCTGTCACTTCTTCTTTTCTTCTTTCTGTTTTTTCTCTCTGTCATTCCACATGTTTTAACCTTATTCACTATCATACACCTTGTTTTATTCCTATTTACTTTCGCTCACTGTTTTTTTAACACCTTCTCTCAGGGTTGTTGTTTTAGTCCGGTTCTATCCCTACCTCTCATTCCACATCCTTTACTCTCTTTCTTTTTAATTTGAACATTCACTCACATTCTCCAAGTAACTCTTGTTTATTATTCTTCTACTCTCTTTTTTTCTTTCACTTCCTATTTTCTTTTTCTCAATTATACCCTCTTACATCTTTCCTTTGTATAATTATCTATTATACAGTATCTCTGTGTTACTCCCTCTAGCTGTCTTTCTTTTAGCATTATTCTCTCTGTTTCCTTCCCTTATACTCACTCTTTATTTTTTTTTTTTGGTTCGCTTCCGGTTCGCGCACCGGCTCGCGAACCGGGAAGTGAATAAAAAAAAAAGAGATTGCCAGAGTGCTAAACATTTTAGCAATTTTTTATAAATGGGAGGTAGTTCTGAAAAGAACTTTTTTTTATTGTTTTTGTTGTTTTATATTTTTTTTATTATTTTTCTGAACATTTATTTTTTTTTTTGTATTTTTTGAACAATTTTATATTTTTTTTGTTTTTTTTGGGGGGGGTCACTGACCATGTCATGAGTGATGTAATATGTGATGTCATCAGCAGTGCATTTCACGCGCAAGTTATAGTGAGTCCAACTAACTATAACGTGGGAATTTCAATGGTTTTATGCCAGTAAAATTTCCAGGTAACTATAACTGGTGTGAAACCTATGTTTTTTTTCAGTGAATTTAATAGGTTTTTTAAATGCTAATTCCTAACTATAACTGGTGTTGAACCTATGGTTTTTTCAGTGAATATATAGATATATATCTATATGTGTATATATATTTATATCTATGTATATATATATATTACCTCCGTTTTCTGCAACAAGGGTACACAGCATTATGCATAGACGCAGCCATTAAGAAAAGTAATGCAATAACTAGAACAACACCCTTACACTCAGCCCTAGCACAATTACCAATGACCAATGAGATAACTGAGCCCCCTATACAATCCGATAAAAAGTTCAGGATGATCGTAAGATGTGTAAATGTAAATGTGTAAATGTATAGGCATTTATATAGCGCACTACTTACCCGGAGGGTCCCAAGGCGCTTCGACCGCTGCGCAACCCTTCCTGGCTTCCCTGAGAGATGGTCCCTTAATGGGTATCTCCAGGGTGAGACCAGGCATCCCCGGCGGTCTGGTGGGGCCGTTAGTGAAGATGAGGCAAGCTAATGCCCAGAGTTGCCGAGTGTGATCGCTGATCAGAGTGGGCACCGAGGCGAGAGAATTATCGCGTCCGCTGACCCTGGTCCAGAAACCTGCCGCGCCGGGATTCGAACCCTGGTCCCGGGCCGTCCTCTGCCGCCTCTAACCAGTGAGCCACACTACTTCACTAGTACAACAAACAGCATAGAGAGATCAAACAAATAATTCGGAGGAATTGGTCTCTAGTAAAAAATGATCCGATCCTGGAAAACCACCTTCCCAGTAAACCCACGGTCACCAGCAGGAGGGCACCAAATATGAAAGATAGATTGGTGGTAAATAATCCCATGGAACTCCCTAAAAAGAATTGGTTCAACCAAAGAAAAGGGTTCTACAAATGTCAGGTATGCAAGGCTTGCTTAAATAGTGTAAATACCAAGAGTGTTGAACTGGCATTTGGCAAAGGGGAACACCAAATAAAACATATGCTAACATGCAAAACGGAATATGTAATTTATGTTCTACAATGCCCCTGCAAGCTAAAATATGTGGGAAGCACAAAGCTGCAGGGGCATACAAGAATATTACAACATATCCGGGCTATAGAGAATAAAGGTCCCATGTAACCAGTTGCCCGACATTTTAATGAAAAACATCAAGGCGATGAAAAATTACTAAAGTATTTTTTACTAGATACAATACCCCCAAGTAAGAGAGGAGGAGACAGGGATGAAAAATTACGAAGACTAGAGACTAGATACATCCTGGATCTAGATTCGAAACATCCACATGGTCTGAACGCCACCAAAGACCTATATACCTGTCTCTAAGTCTGGATAAGTATACAGATAAGATGTGGGGGTAAATAAGTATACTCCCTAAGCTGAAAAGGTTAATCAAAAAATGGAGGGGAGACATACAATACCCGAGAAACAGAGTCCACGTTAACAAAAACCTCATGCATTGGAAGAAGCAGGAATAAACAAGAATTAGAAAACTTCTTTTAACATTGTCTTTTAAACAAAAGACAAAAGAAAGTTTATTCCTAGCCTATCACCAGTGATCCTTGTAGAAATGTTTTTAATTTAACTTCACTTTTTCTAAATAATAAGCACTTCTTTTTCACATAAGGTTCAGAGGGCACATTACACTACCAACAGAGGCTTCTAGTTGGTAAAATAGGTAGCTAAAAAGATGGTAACAAAGGTATTAAGACAGTGACAGTGGAAAGAAAGGAATAGACTATTGTGGAACCAATATAAGAAAAATATGTATAATGATGATTTTAAGTATAAGTTTTGTATTTTAACTTATATGAAATTTTAATGCATAAGAAATATTTGTAGAATACAGTGTTATATCAGTTCTGAGAGATCTAAAGATTGGTTGTACATTTGGTATTTAAACCGTGACAAAGTTGACATGAATTGGCACAGAACAGCATAAATGTTGCACAACAGGTATTTATACCGTGATTTTAATGCTAAAGTTTGCACATCCGCGTAAATTTGCACATATAATTGTTTTACAAGAGAGGCATAATTTGCACTTTGTAAATGGCAGCTATATGCAGAGATTTGCACATTAAATATGTACTGTATTGCGATATTTGCACAAGCGTTATTTGCACATGTGTCTATGTCAAGGATACAACCAATATGAAAAGTATCTGTGAGACCCACTGTAGAAAAACTAAAAAACTGATCAAGTATGGCATTAGACCGATACTGTCACTACTAAGGAATTACCAAGTAGCACTGTTTAAATGCACAAATGAGCACTGTCACTTTAACACTGCATCACAAACAAAATGAAAAGAAAAAAGTGGTTTTGTGGCATTTAAGGGGTCAGGTGACGTTATTTCGTGTCATGTGATTAAGGTACGTTGTGTACCGAAACGCGTAATGGCCAACATCCTGCACAGCTAAATAAAGAAGATTCTGAGCACTTATCTGGGTCTGTGCTCCACGTTCTTTTCAGGGAGAAAGGCAAAAGCGACTGCTCGTGTGAGTGGAGTGGTGCGATATATATATATATATATATATATTTATATATATGTGTTAGACCTGGCACCTTGGCGTGAGTTTCCCTTCCACTTTTTGCTGATGTGCCTCCGATGTTTTGCTGGTTTTCCGATACTCAGGGCACTGCGCCACGGCTGACCCGTGCCGCAGTGCAAGTGCTCCCTACTGTAAATTGTACATACGATTGATGTCCATGATTGGTTAATTGGATTTACTGTTAGTCCCTAGTAAAGTGCACTAGGAGTGCCGGGGCTTGTAGATGCCGATACTGCTGGTGGGCCTGCAGCGCTGGTTGCGCCACCCACCTAAGCAGCCGTAAAGATGTGTCTGGGGACTGCGACCGCAGAACCCGCGTGCGGTCTCGTACTGTCACGCTAGCTGGGCAAGTGTACCCACTTGCCAGCCCCTGAACCTTCCCTTGACTGCATATTAGTCACCCCTATGGTAGGCCTGCGGGCAGGGTGCGTTGTAGGTGTAAGGTAGGACAAGCCCTGATGTGTGTGGCATGTCCTAGTAGTGACTTACAACCAAAATCGTATTTCACTATTGAAGGCTACCTGCTTCCGTTAGGCCAGACTGAGCTGCTGGAATTATTACACCCTATAGTCCCAGCAGGCTCAAGGAGCATGGTAGCGAGTCATGTTTAGTATGCCTGAACTCAGGATGATAAAATATTTCTTTTAGTAAAGTTTATTTTAGTATCCTGTGTTTGCAAATGCTACTTTTAGAAAGTTAGCATTTGCTTGCCTAGCCATTTCAGCCCGCCTCTGCTGGTATGTGTATCTGACTGTCTGGGATGTGTGAGTGACAGGGCTGGGGGGATGACAGTTGGTGAATGCGCAGATTACACCTTAGTGGGAGGTAGGAGTGCCTCTTGACTCGAACTCTGGCTGTGCTCTGCCACCACAATGCTGGCTCCACCCTCCTGGGGAGCGACTGATGATTCAGCCGACACCTGGCCCAGGAAGGGCGAAGCCCCATCAACAAGGTACTCTGGCTGCCCCTGTCCGCACAATGCTGGCTCCACCTCCTGTGGGGCGTCTGATGCGCCTGCCCCTCACACTGAAAGCAGAAGCCGGATTACGCCCACCAGAGTACTCAAGGACTGAAAGTGGCTATGCAAAGGCCCCCCTGGCCTGCGAGAACAAAAGAAATACCGTATAAGAGAAGGAGCCCTGCTCCTTGAAAGTTAGATCCTGTTTGGGCTACAGAAGGAACTCTGCCCGACGAGAAGGACCGTGAAGGACGAGGAAGAGTGCTGTCTCTTGCCTGTGTCTGGTGCCTTGCTGCCGAAGGAGAGGAAAAAGGAAAGACTGCGAGAAGACTTTTGCTTTACAAGACTTTGTGCCAAACTCTGCTAAAAGATCTCCAAGGGCTTGCTGCTGAACTTGCCCCCTGACCAGCGCCCCAGGACCAGTGGGCGCTACACCCTGAAGAAAGCAACTGTGTGTGCTGCTTGTCGCTGCAGTACTGACAGAGGGGTCTGGGAGCACTGGGCAATCCTGCCACGCTCCCCGTAATCCAAGGCATCAATATCCTCCCGAACACCGTGACCGGGACCCAAGGCAACAGCGAGAGCAAATAGAGGTCCAGCCGCCGCTGGCCTGAACACCGTGACCGCATCTGCACCGGGAACCGAGAGCAAAGCAAAGGAGGACCCGTCCGGTCCAAGCTCCCGAGTTGACTGTGCTTCAAGCCGCCAACCCACCTGCAAAGACGGACAGCCGCCCTGTGAGAACCCCCCTCTGGTCGGTATCCTGCCCGACCGCCCAGCTGTGAGCGCACAGCTGCAACCGGCCCTTGGCTGGGTACGTCCTGCACTTGGGGACCGTACTGCCACTGGCCGCCACCACAACAGCCGCCGCCTCCAGGGTCGGAGAGAACGGCGAAGGAAGGACCCTGCCGCCACAGAACACCGCTGCCCCGGATGACCCGTGAACTGCTCGGCTGAGAGCCGCAACGACCAGCGACCCCGGGAAGGCAACGCGACGTGGGACAGCTCCCCTGGAAGCCGCCTGCTCCACAAGAACTTTGTTGAACTGGGCCGAAGGCCCTAAAGATCGCTTATTGCTAGAAAGAACTGTGGCAACTTGAACTAAGTAACCTGGAACCGCTATTTGAAAGTTTGACGACTGTATTCACAAGCCTGCTTGAAATTTATATAAAGATATATATTTTTACAGAATACAGTTTGGTGTCATTGTGTGGTGGGTTGGTTGTGACGGTGTAATATTGCAAGTGTTTAACCCTATGTGCCCCAAAGATTAGCCTACGACTGCTTAAGCCACACTACCTAGAGGGTAAGCAGAGGTTGTCTGGAAGGTAACCCTCAGCCCTGACGAGGAAGAGAGAGTCCCTGCTTGTCGCTAGTGCTACACTGCGCCAACAAGAGCCTCCCCCTTCCTACATTGGACGCAGCGGTGAGGATTTTCGAATTTACACTTGCGGTATCTATACCTTAGCTTCTGACCATTACACAGTGATTACAGTCCAGTTACTTAGCCACAGACTTTTGCTTTTGAATTTTGCCGAAAGAAGATTCCGAGTGTGGAAACCATGCCGGGCACGAAGAGCCTGGATGGAGCGGAGTCCACGACCTCTGAGATGTTGGAGGTGGAGTGGGACGCCACAAAACTGGATAAATACTCCAGAACGGAACTGAAGTTTTTTTGCAAGAAACTCAAGGTTCCACACACCGGTTGCAAGAACAAGCCACAGCTCTACAAGGCCCTGAAAGCCTGGATAGAGTCCAGAAAGGCCCCGGAAGATCAAGATGCCCTCGCGGAGCAAGACACAACTGAGGAGCAGAATGCACCTGTGGATCTGGTGGATCTCGAAAGGCAAGACAGCGTGCACAGCTTTGGTAAAGGCCTGTCGCCAGAGGAGCTGGCGGACAGGAAAGAAACGAGGAATCACGAAAGGAAGCTGGCAGAATTAAAAATCCAACTGGAGCTTGAAACCAAAAGAATGGCGCTGGAAGAGCGAAAGCACCAAATGGATTACGAAGTGAAAATGAGGGAGATGAGTCTGAAGGAGAGAGGCTTGGATCATCCTCCCTCTGGTGGCAGCACATCGCCAGTGCAGGTAGAGTCAAGAGTGCACATCCCGAAGGACGTAGTTAAGGAGTTCTTTAAGGGGGATGACATAGGACAGTGGTTTAGGGCATACGAGGTAGCCATGTCCTCCCACCGGGTCCCTGACAAGGATTGGGGAGCGGGGTTGTGGGGAAGGTTCCTTAGCGAAGGGCGAGATACCTTGCTAGATTTGCCCGTTGAAAATCAGAGATCCTATCCCCACATGAAAGAAGCTTTAATGAACCGGTACGGGCTGACCCCTGAAATGTATAGACAGAAGTTTAGGGGATGTACTAAGCGGCCTGGGAATACGTATGTGGAGTATGTGACTTATTTTTGCAGAGCACTGGATGGTTGGGTGAAGGGTAGCAAAGTGAATGATTTTCAAGGTCTCTTTGATTTGATTGCATGGGAGCACTTGTCTGATCACTGTTTTCCTGAGTTACGCCAACACCTGATCGATAGCAAGCTGTCCAACCCGAGGAAGCTTGCTGAGGAGGCGGACCGCTGGCTCAGCACCAGGGTCCACAAGGGTCCCGTGGGAGACTCCGCCAAGAGTGGGCAGGGTCCCCAGCAGAAGAGTGGGGGGGACAAGGGGGGAAAACAGAAAGGGTTCCAAAAAGGCCCCCAAAGTAGTTCCCAGGGGAACCAGCAGCAAGGTTCTCAGCCTCCCCCACCCCCAAAGCAGAATGGGGCCCGACAGGTAAGCCTGTTCCAAAGGGGCCCTTCAATTGTTACAAATGTGGCGAGCCTGGGCACATATCCAGTGACCTCAAGTGTCGCCTGTTTGGCAAACCCGCACCCACTGGTGCTCCGCCCCGTCAAGTGACTAGTGTTCACTTAGGAGAAGAAGTGATGGTCCTGGGGGGTGGAGATCCCGTTCACATGACCCTAGTCTCGCTAGGAGACAGTGAGATGATCCCTACGAACTACCTGCCCTCTAACACTAAGAAATATGGGCAGGTGGTGATCATCAATGGCAAGGAAGCTGAGGCTCTTAGAGACACAGGAGCCAGTGTGACTGCAGTGAGGCAGCACCTGGTGTCTCAAGAGCAGGTTGTACCCCATGCCTACTGTAGGGTTATCAACGCTGATAATTCAGAGAGTCAGTGTCCGATGGCTCAAGTTCCCTTCGAGTGGGGGGGGGGTCTCTGGTACTCTGCAGGTCTGTGTGAGAAAAACCATGCCTGTTGACTGTTTGCTAGGGAATGACTTGGAGCACTCCCCTTGGGAAAAGGTGGAGAAGACAACTCACCTGCGGATGGTGGGTCTGCCTGACTGGGCGTGCATGACCACCCGGTCGATGGCAGCCAGTAGGGGTGATCAAGAGGTCCTGGGGCCTGAAGGAGAGGCCCAGGAACCGGCCTTAGAGAGAAGGCGCAGGGGGCGCGGGAAACCGGCCCCTGAAGTTCCCACGGTCCAGGAGGAAGGAGACCTTGAGGGGGATGCCCTGGAGCCTACAGGGGAACAGATTGCCAAACTGGGGGACCTGCCTGAGCTGACCCATTGGCAGCAAGAAGGAGGACCCTCCAGGGAGGAATTCTGCAAGGAGCAGAAAGAATGCCCTTCTCTCGTGGGTATGCGGCAGCAGGCTGCAGACCAGGCCAATGATGTTCAGGCCAAAACACATTATGTGTACTGAGAGAACGACCTCCTGTATTCAGAGCCTAAGGCTGCTGAACCTGGGTCAGCCCGTGTGCTGGTGGTACCCCAGAAGTTCAGAGCCTTCCTACTGGGTCTGGCTCACGATGTGCCTTTAGCAGGACATTTGGGGATGAACAAGACCTATGACAGGCTTGTCACCCACTTTTACTGGCCCCAAATGCACAAGAGCTCAGACGCTCATTGTAGAACCTGTCCGACTTGCCAGGCAAGTGGGAAGACCGGAGGGAAGAACAAGGCTCCCCTCCAACCCTTCCCTGTGGTCGGTACGCCATTCCAGCGAGTGGGCATTGACATCGTTGGGCCTCTGGACCCCAAGACAGCCATGGGCAACAGGTTCATCCTGGTCTTGGTGGATCATGCCACCCGGTACCCTGAAGCAATCCCTCAGAGGACAGTGACGGCCCCCGTGGTGGGACGTGCACTGATGGGAATTTTCTCGCGAGTAGGATTCCCTCTAGAGGTGGTGAGCGACAGGGGGACCAACTTCATATCCAAGTATATGAAGTCCCTTTGGCAAGAGTGTGGCGTAACGTATAAGTTCACCACGCCTTACCATCCCCAAGGTAACGGGTTGGTTGAGAGATTCAACCGAACCCTGAAAGGCATGATCATGGGCCTGGAAGGTCCGATGAGGCGTAAGTGGGACGTCCTCTTACCATGCCTGCTCTTTGCATATCGCGAGGTACCACAGAAGTCCCTAGGGTTCAGCCCCTTTGAGCTGCTGTACGGTCACCCCGTGAGAGGACCACTGAGTTTAGTAAAGGAAGGCTGGGAGCAATCTCCCAGGAAACCTCCCCAGAATGTATATAGCTACATGCTGGCCTTTAGAAACCAAACCAGGCGCCTCAGACAACTTGCCGAGGCAAATCTGGAAGCGAGCCAGGAGGAGATGAAGCGGTGGTACGACCAGAATGCCACTCTGGTCGAGCTTCAGCCTGGACAGGAGGTGTATGTCCTGGCCCCAGTGGAGCCCTGTGCCCTTCAGGATAAGTGGACAGGCCCATTTGAGGTTGTGGAGCGCAAGAGCCCAGTGACATACTTGGTGGACATGAAGACGCCCAGGAACCCTTTGAGGGTCCTACATGTCAACCGCCTCAAGCCCCACTTACGAAGGTCCGAAGTGGGCATGTTGTTGGCAACTGATGACGGAATGGAGGAGGAGTCGGAGCCTCTTCCTGACCTCTTGGTGGCCTGTGAGAAAGATGGGTCAGTGGATGGAGTTAACCTCTCACCCACCCTGACCGCCGAACAACAGGAAGACTGCCGCCAGTTGCTGGGGCAGTTTCCAGATCTGTTCTCCCTGGTTCCGAGTGTCACAGATTGGTGCGTCCATGATGTGGACACTGGAGACAGCTTACCTGTGAAGCATAAGGCTTACAGAGTAACTGACAGGGTCCGGGCCTGCAACAAAGAGGAGGTCTCCAAGATGCTGCCCTTGGGGTGGTTGAGTCTTCCAGCAGTCCTTGGTCCAGCCCCGTGGTCTTGGTCCCAAAGGCTGCTGCGCCGGGAGCCACGCCCGAACTCCGGTTCTGTGTGGACTACAGAGGACTCAATTCAGTCACGAAGACTGACGCGCACCCCATCCCCAGAGCTGATGAGCTCATTGATCGGCTAGGGGCTGCCCGGTTCCTCAGTACGTTTGATTTAACGTCTGGGTACTGGCAGATCGCCTTGACCGATGGGGCAAAGGAGAGGTCGGCATTCTCTACACCAGATGGGCATTTCCAGTTCCGGGTTATGCCGTTTGGAATGAAGAATGCCCCTGCCACCTTTCAGAGATTGGTCAACCAGGTGTTGGCTGGGCTGGACGAGTTCAGTGCCGCCTACCTGGATGACATTGCGGTGTTCAGTGGCACCTGGCCCGAACACCTGCGACACCTCTGGGAAGTGTTGATGGCCCTGCGCAGAGCAGGCCTCACAATCAAGGCAAGCAAGTGCCAGATTGGGCAGGGTTCCGTGGTGTACTTGGGACACCAAGTGGGGAGTGGCAAGGTAGCACCCTTGCAACCCAAAATCGAGACCATCCTGGCTTGGGAACCCCCCAAGACCCAGACTGCAGTGAGAGCCTTCCTGGGGCTCACTGGGAATTACAGGAGGTTTGTCAAGGGCTATGGCACGATCGTGACCCCCTTGACAGAGCTGACTTCGAAGAAGCAGCCCAGGAATGTGATTTGGACTGACACCTGTCAGAAGGCTTTTGACACCCTGAAGACTGCCATGTGCACGGCGCCCGTGCTCCTGGCTCCTGATTTCTCCAAGGAATTCATAGTGCAAACAGACACTTCAGAGCATGGTGTAGGGGCTGTTCTTTCACAGATGACTGAGGAGGGCTTTGACCAACCCGTAGCCTTCATAAGTAGGAGGTTACTTCCACGGGAAAGTAGGTGGAGTGCAATAGAGCGTGAAGCATTCGCTGTGGTCTGGGCGCTGAAGAAGCTAAGACCCTACTTGTTTGGGTCTCACTTCCGAGTTCAGACGGACCACAGGCCCCTCAGATGGTTGATGCAAATGAGGGGTGAGAACCCGAAACTGTTGAGGTGGTCCATTTCTCTACAGAGTATGGACTTTACGGTGGAACACTGCCCTGGCACAGATCACGCCAACGCTGACGGTCTGTCCAGATTTTTCCGCCTTAGTGATGTGGAACTCCCTGGGGAAAGGTAGTTCCCCCCACATTTCAGCTGGAGGGGACACATGTTAGACCTGGCACCTTGGCGTGAGTTTCCCTTCCACTTTTTGCTGATGTGCCTCCGATGTTTTGCTGGTTTTCCCATACTCAGGGCACTGCGCCACGGCTGACCCGTGCCGCAGTGCAAGTGCTCCCTACTGTAAATTGTACATACGATTGATGTCCATGATTGGTTCATTGGATTTACTGTTAGTCCCTAGTAAAGTGCACTAGGAGTGCCGGGGCTTGTAGATGCCGATACTGCTGGTGGGCCTGCAGCGCTGGTTGCGCCACCCACCGAAGCAGCCGTAAAGATGTGTCTGGGGACTGCGACCGCAGAACCCGCGTGCGGTCTCGTACTGTCACGCTAGCTGGGCAAGTGCACCCACTTGCCAGCCCCTGAACCTTCCCTTGACTGCATATTAGTCACCCCTATGGTAGGCCTGCGGGCAGGGTGCGTTGTAGGTGTAAGGTAGGACAAGCCCTGATGTGTGTGGCATGTCCTAGTAGTGACTTACAACCAAAATCGTATTTCACTATTGAAGGCTACCTGCTTCCGTTAGGCCAGACTGAGCTGCTGGAATTATTACACCCTATAGTCCCAGCAGGCTCAAGGATCATGGTAGCGATTCATGTTTAGTATGCCTGAACTCAGGATGATAAAATATTTCTTTTAGTAAAGTTTATTTTAGTATCCTGTGTTTGCAAATGCTACTTTTAGAAAGTTAGCATTTGCTTGCCTAGCCATTTCAGCCCGCCTCTGCTGGTATGTGTATCTGACTGTCTGGGATGTGTGAGTGACAGGGCTGGGGGGATGACAGTTGGTGAATGCGCAGATTACACCTTAGTGGGAGGTAGGAGTGCCTCTTGACTCGAACTCTGGCTGTGCTCTGCCACCACAATGCTGGCTCCACCCTCCTGGGGAGCGACTGATGATTCAGCCGACACCTGGCCCAGGAAGGGCGAAGCCCCATCAACAAGGTACTCTGGCTGCCCCTGTCCGCACAATGCTGGCTCCACCTCCTGTGGGGCGTCTGATGTGCCTGCCACTCACACTGAAAGCAGAAGCCGGATTACGCCCACCAGAGTACTCAAGGACTGAAAGTGGCTATGCAAAGGCCCCACTGGCCTGCGAGAACAAAAGAAATACCGTATAAGAGAAGGAGCCCTGCTCCTTGAAAGTTAGATCCTGTTTGGGCTACAGAAGGAACTCTGCCCGACGAGAAGGACCGTGAAGGACGAGGAAGAGTGCTGTCTCTTGCCTGTGTCTGGTGCCTTGCTGCCGAAGGAGAGGAAAAAGGAAAGACTGCGAGAAGACTTTTGCTTTACAAGACTTTGTGCCAAACTCTGCTAAAAGATCTCCAAGGGCTTGCTGCTGAACTTGCCCCCTGACCAGCGCCCCAGGACCAGTGGGCGCTACACCCTGAAGAAAGCAACTGTGTGTGCTGCATGTCGCTGCAGTACTGACAGAGGGGTCTGGGAGCACTGGGCAATCCTGCCACGCTCCCCGTAATCCAAGGCATCGATATCCACCCGAACACCGTGACCGGGACCCAAGGCAACAGCGAGAGCAAATAGAGGTCCAGCCGCCGCTGGCCTGAACACCGTGACCGCATCTGCACCGGGAACCGAGAGCAAAGCGAAGGAGGACCCGTCCGGTCCAAGCTCCCGAGTTGACTGTGCTTCAAGCCGCCAACCCACCTGCAAAGACGGACAGCCGCCCTGTGAGAACCCCCCTCTGGTCGGTATCCTGCCCGACCGCCCAGCTGTGAGCGCACAGCTGCAACCGGCCCTTGGCTGGGTACGTCCTGCACTTGGGGACCGTACTGCCACTGGCCGCCACCACAACAGCCGCCGCCTCCAGGGTCGGAGAGAACGCCGAAGGAAGGACCCTGCCGCCACAGAACACCGCTGCCCCGGATGACCCGTGAACTGCTCGGCTGAGAGCCGCAACGACCAGCGACCCCGGGAAGGCAACGCGACGTGGGACAGCTCCCCTGGAAGCCGCCTGCTCCACAAGAACTTTGTTGAACTGGGCCGAAGGCCCTAAAGATCGCTTATTGCTAGAAAGAACTGTGGCAACTTGAACTAAGTAACCTGGAACCGCTATTTGAAAGTTTGACGACTGTATTCACAAGCCTGCTTGAAATTTATATAAAGATATATATTTTTACAGAATACAGTTTGGTGTCATTGTGTGGTGGGTTGGTTGTGACGGTGTAATATTGCAAGTGTTTAACCCTATGTGCCCCAAAGATTAGCCTACGACTGCTTAAGCCACACTACCTAGAGGGTAAGCAGAGGTTGTCTGGAAGGTAACCCTCAGCCCTGACGAGGAAGAGAGAGTCCCTGCTTGTCGCTAGTGCTACTCTGCGCCAACAAGAGCCTCCCCCTTCCTACATTGGACGCAGCGGTGAGGATTTTCGAATTTACACTTGCGGTATCTATACCTTAGCTTCTGACCATTACACAGTGATTACAGTCCAGTTACTTAGCCACAGACTTTTGCTTTTGAATTTTGCCGAAAGAAGATTCCGAGTGTGGAAACCATGCCGGGCACGAAGAGCCTGGATGGAGCGGAGTCCACGACCTCTGAGATGTTGGAGGTGGAGTGGGACGCCACAAAACTGGATAAATACTCCAGAACGGAACTGAAGTTTTTTTGCAAGAAACTCAAGGTTCCACACACCGGTTGCAAGAACAAGCCACAGCTGTACAAGGCCCTGAAAGCCTGGATAGAGTCCAGAAAGGCCCCGTAGGATCAAGATGCCCTCGCGGAGCAAGACACAACTGAGGAGCAGAATGCACCTGTGGATCTGGTGGATCTCAAAAGGCAAGACAGCGTGCACAGCTTTGGTAAAGGCCTGTCGCCAGAGGAGCTGGCGGACAGGAAAGAAACGAGGAATCACGAAAGGAAGCTGGCAGAATTAAAAATCCAACTGGAGCTTGAAACCAAAAGAATGGCACTGGAAGAGCGAAAGCACCAAATGGATTACGAAGTGAAAATGAGGGAGATGAGTCTGAAGGAGAGAGGCTTGGATCATCCTCCCTCTGGTGGCAGCACATCGCCAGTGCAGGTAGAGTCAAGAGTGCACATCCCGAAGGACGTAGTTAAGGAGTTCTTTAAGGGGGATGACATAGGACAGTGGTTTAGGGCATACGAGGTAGCCATGTCCTCCCACCGGGTCCCTGACAAGGATTGGGGAGCGGGGTTGTGGGGAAGGTTCCTTAGCGAAGGGCGAGATACCTTGCTAGATTTGCCCGTTGAAAATCAGAGATCCTATCCCCACATGAAAGAAGCTTTAATGAACCGGTACGGGCTGACCCCTGAAATGTATAGACAGAAGTTTAGGGGATGTACTAAGCGGCCTGGGAATACGTATGTGGAGTATGTGACTTATTTTTGCAGAGCACTGGATGGTTGGGTGAAGGGTAGCAAAGTGAATGATTTTCAAGGTCTCTTTGATTTGATTGCATGGGAGCACTTGTCTGATCACTGTTTTCCTGAGTTACGCCAACACCTGATCGATAGCAAGCTGTCCAACCCGAGGAAGCTTGCTGAGGAGGCGGACCGCTGGCTCAGCACCAGGGTCCACAAGGGTCCCGTGGGAGACTCCGCCAAGAGTGGGCAGGGTCCCCAGCAGAAGAGTGGGGGGGACAAGGGGGGAAAACAGAAAGGGTTCCAAAAAGGCCCCCAAAGTAGTTCCCAGGGGAACCAGCAGCAAGGTTCTCAGCCTCCCCCACCCCCAAAGCAGAATGGGGCCCCGACAGGTAAGCCTGTTCCAAAGGGGCCCTTCAATTGTTACAAATGTGGCGAGCCTGGGCACATATCCAGTGACCCCAAGTGTCGCCTGTTTGGCAAACCCGCACCCACTGGTGCTCCGCCCCGTCAAGTGACTAGTGTTCACTTAGGAGAAGAAGTGATGGTCCCGGGGGGTGGAGATCCCGTTCACATGACCCTAGTCTCGCTAGGAGACAGTGAGATGATCCCTACAAACTACCTGCCCTCTAACACTAAGAAATATGGGCAGGTGGTGATCATCAATGGCAAGGAAGCTGAGGCTCTTAGAGACACAGGAGCCAGTGTGACTGCAGTGAAGCAGCACCTGGTGTCTCAAGAGCAGGTTGTACCCCATGCCTACTGTAGGGTTATCAACGCTGATAATTCAGAGAGTCAGTGTCCGATGGCTCAAGTTCCCTTCGAGTGGGGGGGGGGTCTCTGGTACTCTGCAGGTCTGTGTGAGAAAAACCATGCCTGTTGACTGTTTGCTAGGGAATGACTTGGAGCACTCCCCTTGGGAAAAGGTGGAGAAGACGACTCACCTGCGGATGGTGGGTCTGCCTGACTGGGCGTACATGACCACCCGGTTGATGGCAGCCAGTAGGGGTGATCAAGAGGTCCTGGGGCCTGAAGGAGAGGCCCAGGAACCGGCCTTAGAGAGAAGGCGCAGGGGGCGCGGGAAACCGGCCCCTGAAGTTCCCACGGTCCAGGAGGAAGGAGACCTTGAGGGGGATGCCCTGGAGCCTACAGGGGAACAGATTGCCAAACTGGGGGACCTGCCTGAGCTGACCCATTGGCAGCAAGAAGGAGGACCCTCCAGGGAGGAATTCTGCAAGGAGCAGAAAGAATGCCCTTCTCTCGTGGGTATGCGGCAGCAGGCTGCAGACCAGGCCAATGGTGTTCAGGCCAAAACACATTATGTGTACTGGGAGAACGACCTCCTGTATTCAGAGTAAGCATGAGCGAATTTTGCGGATCTCGCGTTCGCGAATTTTGCGGATTTGCGGATTCGCAATCCGCAAAATCCGCGAATTCCCGCGAATTTGCGGATTTTTTTTTTTTGTGTTCGCCCGTGTTTCTGCCAGTTCGCGAGGGTTTTGTACACTTTCGCAAATTGCGAACTTACCTGTCGGGTCGCAAGTTTCGCGAACTTGTTGTTTCTACGTGTCCAGCCTGTTTGGGACACTCTTCTTCATCACTGCCACTCTCTGTCACCACTGCCACTCTCTGACTACTCATGCCACCCTCTGGCCCACCCATGCCAACCTCTGTTTCATCACCACACCCTCTGGTTGTCCAGTGTACATTATTTTCGGCAAAGCAAAGCACACCTTCCCTGCCTCAAGTGACCTGAATTAATTTGGGGCTGATTAATGTGTCACAGAATATTTTTTTAGCTGGCACCTGCTTCCTTAGTGCGCCCTGATTAGTGATCTTTTGCACTTGCTAAGTGCTTTCATTGTTGCAAAATTAGTTACAACACCTGCCCTGCCCCAACTGACAATAATGAATTAGGGGCTGATTAATGGATTTTAACTTCCAGCCTGGCTCCTGCTTGTCTCCCTTAGCTGTAATTCAGGACCTTTGTGGCATATGTGTAACTATTCTGAGGTTCAGAGCAGGGTCACATAATAGTTTCAACTGGCAACTGAACTCTGGAGGGGCCCCTCAGGAAGCACTACAGGAAATGGCTACTAATGATGAGCCTGAACTTTTGAACCTGGTAAGTAGTTACTTTCAGTTTTGCTAAAATCGTATTTCTGCAATTTTGCACTTATTCGCGGGGCGCGAACTCACGCGAACAGTGCGAGCAGTGCGAGCAAAATCCGCTGCTCGCGGATTTGCGGATTTTGCGGGAGATTCGCAAATCTCGCGGATTGCGGATTTCCCGAAAATCCGCAAAATCCGCGAGCGGAACGGATTTTCCGCCCATGCCTAATTCAGAGCCTAAGGCTGCTGAACCTGGGTCAGCCCGTGTGCTGGTGGTACCCCAGAAGTTCAGAGCCTTCCTACTGGGTCTGGCTCACGATGTGCCTTTAGCAGGACATTTGGGGATGGACAAGACCTATGACAGGCTTGTCACCCACTTTTACTGGCCCCAAATGCACAAGAGCTCAGACGCTCATTGTAGAACCTGTCCGACTTGCCAGGCAAGTGGGAAGACCGGAGGGAAGAACAAGGCTCCCCTCCAACCCTTCCCTGTGGTCGGTACGCCATTCCAGCGAGTGGGCATTGACATTGTTGGGCCTCTGGACCCCAAGACAGCCATGGGCAACAGGTTCATCCTGGTCTTGGTGGATCATGCCACCCGGTACCCTGAAGCAATCCCTCGGAGGACAGTGACGGCCCCCGTGGTGGGACGTGCACTGATGGGAATTTTCTCGCGAGTAGGATTCCCTCTAGAGGTGGTGAGCGACAGGGGGACCAACTTCATATCCAAGTATATGAAGTCCCTTTGGCAAGAGTGTGGCATAACGTATAAGTTCACCACGCCTTACCATCCCCAAGGTAACGGGTTGGTTGAGAGATTCAACCGAACCCTGAAAGGCATGATCATGGGCCTGGAAGGTCCGATGAGGCGTAAGTGGGACGTCCTCTTACCATGCCTGCTCTTTGCATATCGCGAGGTACCACAGAAGTCCCTAGGGTTCAGCCCCTTTGAGCTGCTGTACGGTCACCCCGTGAGAGGACCACTGAGTTTGGTAAAGGAAGGCTGGGAGCAATCTCCCAGGAAACCTCCCCAGAATGTATATAGCTACATGCTGGCCTTCAGAAACCAAACCAGGCGCTTCAGACAACTTGCCGAGGCAAATCTGGAAGCGAGCCAGGAGGAGATGAAGCGGTGGTACGACCAGAATGCCACTCTGGTCGAGCTTCAGCCTGGACAGGAGGTGTATGTCCTGGCCCCAGTGGAGCCCTGTGCCCTTCAGAATAAGTGGACAGGCCCATTTGAGGTTGTGGAGCGCAAGAGCCCAGTGACATACTTGGTGGACATGAAGACGCCCAGGAACCCTTTGAGGGTCCTACATGTCAACCGCCTCAAGCCCCACTTATGAAGGTCCGAAGTGGGCATGTTGTTGGCAACTGATGACGGAATGGAGGAGGAGTCGGAGCCTCTTCCTGACCTCTTGGTGGCCTGTGAGAAAGATGGGTCAGTGGATGGAGTTAACCTCTCACCCACCCTGACCGCCGAACAACAGGAAGACTGCCGCCAGTTGCTGGGGCAGTTTCCAGATCTGTTCTCCCTGGTTCCGAGTGTCACAGATTGGTGCGTCCATGATGTGGACACTGGAGACAGCTTACCTGTGAAGCATAAGGCTTACAGAGTAACTGACAGGGTCCGGGCCTGCAACAAAGAGGAGGTCTCCAAGATGCTTGCCCTTGGGGTGGTTGAGTCTTCCAGCAGTCCTTGGTCCAGCCCCGTGGTCTTGGTCCCAAAGGCTGCTGCGCCGGGAGCCACGCCCGAACTCCGGTTCTGTGTGGACTACAGAGGACTCAATTCAGTCACGAAGACTGACGCGCACCCCATCTCCAGAGCTGATGAGCTCATTGATCGGCTAGGGCCTGCCCGGTTCCTCAGTACGTTTGATTTAACGTCTTGGTACTGGCAGATCGCCTTGACCGATGGGGCAAAGGAGAGGTCGGCATTCTCTACACCAGATGGGCATTTCCAGTTCCGGGTTATGCCATTTGGAATGAAGAATGCCCCTGCCACCTTTCAGAGATTGGTCAACCAGGTGTTGGCTGGGCTGGACGAGTTCAGTGCCGCCTACCTGGATGACATTGCGGTGTTCAGTGGCACCTGGCCCGAACACCTGCGACACCTCTGGGAAGTGTTGATGGCCCTGCGCAGAGCAGGCCTCACAATCAAGGCAAGCAAGTGCCAGATTGGGCAGGGTTCCGTGGTGTACTTGGGACACCAAGTGGGGAGTGGCAAGGTAGCACCCTTGCAACCCAAAATCGAGCCCATCCTGGTTTGGGAACCCCCCAAGACCCAGACTGCAGTGAGAGCCTTCCTGGGGCTCACTGGGTATTACAGGAGGTTTGTCAAGGGCTATGGCACGATCGTGACCCCCTTGACAGAGCTGACTTCGAAGAAGCAGCCCAGGAATGTGATTTGGACTGACACCTGTCAGAAGGCTTTTGACACCCTGAAGACTGCCATGTGCACGGCGCCCGTGCTCCTGGCTCCTGATTTCTCCAAGGAATTCATAGTGCAAACAGACACTTCAGAGCATGGTGTAGGGGCTGTTCTTTCACAGATGACTGAGGAGGGCTTTGACCAACCCGTAGCCTTCATAAGTAGGAGGTTACTTCCACGGGAAAGTAGGTGGAGTGCAATAGAGCGTGAAGCATTCGCTGTGGTCTGGGCGCTGAAGAAGCTAAGACCCTACTTGTTTGGGTCTCACTTCCGAGTTCAGACGGACCACAGGCCCCTCAGATGGTTGATGCAAATGAGGGGTGAGAACCCGAAACTGTTGAGGTGGTCCATTTCTCTACAGAGTATGGACTTTACGGTGGAACACTGCCCTGGCACAGATCACGCCAACGCTGACGGTCTGTCCAGATTTTTCCGCCTTAGTGATGTGGAACTCCCTGGGGAAAGGTAGTTCCCCCCACATTTCAGCTGGAGGGGACACATGTTAGACCTGGCACCTTGGCGTGAGTTTCCCTTCCACTTTTTGCTGATGTGCCTCCGATGTTTTGCTGGTTTTCCCATACTCAGGGCACTGCGCCACGGCTGACCCGTGCCGCAGTGCAAGTGCTCCCTACTGTAAATTGTACATGCGATTGATGTCCATGATTGGTTCATTGGATTTACTGTTAGTCCCTAGTAAAGTGCACTAGGAGTGCCGGGGCTTGTAGATGCCGATACTGCTGGTGGGCCTGCAGCGCTGGTTGCGCCACCCACCTAAGCAGCCGTAAAGATGTGTCTGGGGACTGCGACCGCAGAACCCGCGTGCGGTCTCGTACTGTCACGCTAGCTGGGCAAGTGCACCCACTTGCCAGCCCCTGAACCTTCCCTTGACTGCATATTAGTCACCCCTATGGTAGGCCTGCGGGCAGGGTGCGTTGTAGGTGTAAGGTAGGACAAGCCATGATGTGTGTGGCATGTCCTAGTAGTGACTTACAACCAAAATCGTATTTCACTATTGAAGGCTACCTGCTTCCGTTAGGCCAGACTGAGCTGCTGGAATTATTACACCCTATAGTCCCAGCAGGCTCAAGGATCAAGGTAGCGATTCATGTTTAGTATGCCTGAACTCAGGATGATAAAATATTTCTTTTAGTAAAGTTTATTTTAGTATCCTGTGTTTGCAAATGCTACTTTTAGAAAGTTAGCATTTGCTTGCCTAGCCATTTCAGCCCGCCTCTGCTGGTATGTGTATCTGACTGTCTGGGATGTGTGAGTGACAGGGCTGGGGGGATGACAGTTGGTGAATGCGCAGATTACACCTTAGTGGGAGGTGAGTGCCTCTTGACTCGAACTCTGGCTGTGCTCTGCCACCACAATGCTGGCTCCACCCTCCTGGGGAGCGACTGATGATTCAGCCGACACCTGGCCCAGGAAGGGCGAAGCCCCATCAACAAGGTACTCTGGCTGCCCCTGTCCGCACAATGCTGGCTCCACCTCCTGTGGGGCGTCTGATGCGCCTGCCCCTCACACTGAAAGCAGAAGCCGGATTACGCCCACCAGAGTACTCAAGGACTGAAAGTGGCTATGCAAAGGCCCCCCTGGCCTGCGAGAACAAAAGAAATACCGTATAAGAGAAGGAGCCCTGCTCCTTGAAAGTTAGATCCTGTTTGGGCTACAGAAGGAACTCTGCCCGACGAGAAGGACCGTGAAGGACAAGGAAGAGTGCTGTCTCTTGCCTGTGTCTGGTGCCTTGCTGCCGAAGGAGAGGAAAAAGGAAAGACTGCGAGAAGACTTTTGCTTTACAAGACTTTGTGCCAAACTCTGCTAAAAGATCTCCAAGGGCTTGCTGCTGAACTTGCCCTCTGACCAGCGCCCCAGGACCAGTGGGCGCTACACCCTGAAGAAAGCAACTGTGTGTGCTGCTTGTCGCTGCAGTACTGACAGAGGGGTCTGGGAGCACTGGGCAATCCTGCCACGCTCCCCGTAATCCAAGGCATCGATATCCTCCCGAACACCGTGACCGGGACCCAAGGCAACAGCGAGAGCAAAGTGAGGTCCAGCCGCCGCTGGCCTGAACACCGTGACCGCATCTGCACCGGGAACCGAGAGCAAAGCGAAGGAGGACCCGTCCGGTCCAAGCTCCCGAGTTGACTGTGCTTCAAGCCGCCAACCCACCTGCAAAGACGGACAGCCGCCCTGTGAGAACCCCCCTCTGGTCGGTATCCTGCCCGACCGCCCAGCTGTGAGCGCACAGCTGCAACCGGCCCTTGGCTGGGTACGTCCTGCACTTGGGGACCGTACTGCCACTGGCCGCCACCACAACAGCCGCCGCCTCCAGGGTCGGAGAGAACACCGAAGGAAGGACCCTGCCGCCACAGAACACCGCTGCCCCGGATGACCCGTGAACTGCTCGGCTGAGAGCGGCAACGACCAGCGACCCCGGGAAGGCAACGCGACGTGGGACAGCTCCCCTGGAAGCCGCCTGCTCCACAAGAACTTTGTTGAACTGGGCTGAAGGCCCTAAAGATCGCTTATTGCTAGAAAGAACTGTGGCAACTTGAACTAAGTAACCTGGAACCGCTATTTGAAAGTTTGACGACTGTATTCACAAGCCTGCTTGAAATTTATATAAAGATATATATTTTTACAGAATACAGTTTGGTTTCATTGTGTGGTGGGTTGGTTGTTACAGTGTAATATTGCAAGTGTTTAACCCTATGTGCCCCAAAGATTAGCCTAGTCTGCTTAAGCCACACTACCTAGAGGGTAAGCAGAGGTTGTCTGGAAGGTAACCCTCAGCCCTGACGAGGAAGAGAGAGTCCCTGCTTGTCGCTAGTGCTACACTGCGCGAACTAGAGCCTCCCCCTTCCTACAATATGTATATATATATATATATATATATATATATATATATATATGCAAAAACCTCCGTTCTCCTGCCACAATCACCCTTGACTTGATCGCGCTGGAAACAGACACGGACCACAATTTGGATGCTGGTTATTCTCGTTTATTCAGCTGTCGCCATTATATATATATATTACCTACTGGCGGTCGCCAGTAGGTAGTTATAGTTAGGATTTTTTTCAATGTTAAATCTCAAAATTCTATTTGGAATAACTTTGGCACCAGTTGACGAATCTGCCTGAAAATTTCCTGAAAATGGCCTCGTCGAGCTCCGGTCCTTCCCTGAAAGTTTGGGGGGGATACGTCAAGCAGGGGCCGAGATAAAAGGGGGTCGCAAAACGCGTTTTCCCCATGTTAATTTCCATAGGGCGGTCGATTTCACTTTTAGCCCGAACGGCTGAATGGATTTACACCAAACTTGGCAAAATTGTAAGGACTGGTAGCCCGATGTGCCTTTGCTATGTCTCAAGATATGTGCTCCAGTGGATTTTGAGTACTTTAGGTTCAAAAAACATATATACATCTATAGGCGCTCTCCGGTGCGCGCACCGGAGAGCGCTCCAGGCACGACACGCGACTTGCGCGCAGAAAGCTGATTGGCTCTTGGGTGTCTGTAAACATTCTAAACAGTCTGGAGCGGCCGCCATCTTGTGTCTCGGTAAAATCGAGACACAAGGGGTTTGAAAAAAAAAGGGGCAAATGACCATAAGGGGGCAGAGTAGACCCCCTCTGACCCCCTAGGTTTGATGTGGGGGCTAAAATAGGGTCCTGCGGGGCATTAAATTTTTTTTTTCCGATTTGCGCGGGGGAAGCGCCTGGTACGCGTTCCGGGAAGCGCACCGGGGAGCGAAGCACGGGGAAAATCCAGGACCATATTTATGAAGGCCTTGCGCTGCCAGGTTTGCGCCGCCTGTGCGTCACTTTTTGTGACGCACCAGCGGTGTAAAAAAATGCGCCTTGTTACGCTATATTTAAAAAGTGACGCATCTATCTAGATGCGTCACTTTTTAAATATAGCGCAACGAGGCACATTTTTTTACACTGCTGGTGCGATGCGTCATTTTTCTGTGCGCACTCCTTATGACATTCCAGATGTGTCATATTTAATGTATGACGAATCATGTTGCAAGGAGTTACAGATACGTCAGTATTTCTGACATATCTGTAAACATAAAAGTGACGCGAGGCAGGCGCAAGATTTTGGCGCAACAGCATCCTAAAAGTGACGCAGTGAAATCTCATAGATTTCAGTACGTCGTTATTACCAAGCTTTTTGCGGGGGAATGCCCCCTCTGCATACATTATACCTGACGCAGATATAATGTGGCGCAGAGTTTTAAAAAGTGACCCATGTACCTAGATGCGTCACTTTTTAAAAATAGCGCAATGAGGTGCATTTTTTTACACCGCTGGTGCGATGCGTCACTTTTCTGTGCGCACTCCTTACCACATTCTAGATGTGACATATTTAATGTAAGACGAATCATGTCGCAAGGAGTTACAGATACGTCAGTATTTTTGACATAAAAGTAAACATAAAAGTGACGCATTGCTGGAGTGCGTCACAAAAGTGACGCAACTCCAGTAATGCGTCCTTTCACAAGGAGAAAGCACCATCGCACCAGCGGTGTAAAAAAATGCGCCTCATTGCGCTATATTTAAAAAGTGACGCATCTAGGTAGATTATCTACGTCTATGAGATTTCACTGCGTCACTTTTAGGATGCTGTTTCGTCAAAATCTTGCGCCTGCTTCACAGCAGGTGTTTGACGCAAGACCTTTCACATGGTGCTTTTTCCATGTGAAAGGACACATTACTGGAGTTGTGTCACTTTTGTGACGCACTCCAGCAATGCGTTACTTTTGTGTTTACAGATACGTCAGAAATACTGACATATCTGTAACTCCTTGCGACATGATTCCTCATACATTAAATATGACATATCTGGAATGTCATAAGGAGTGCGCACAGAAAAGTGATGCATCGCACCAGTGGTGTAAAAAAATGCGCCTCGTTGCGCTATATTTAAAAAGTGACGCATCTAGGTAGATGGGTCACTTTTTAAAATCCTGCGCCACAATATATCTGCGTCAGGTATAATGTATGCAGAGGGGGTGTTCCCCCGCAAAAAGCTTTGTAATAGCGACGCAGTGAACTCTTTGAGATTTCACTGCGTCACTTTTAGGATGCTATTGCGTCAAAATCTTGCGCCTGCTTCACAGCAGACCTTTCACATGGTGCTTTTTCCATGTGAAAGGACACATTACTGGAGTTGCGTCACTTTTGTGACGCACTCCAGCACTGCGTTACTTTTGTGTTTACAGATACGTCAGAAATACTGACATATCTGTAACTCCTTGCGAATTGATTAGTCATAAATTAAATATGACATATCTGGAATGTCATAAGGAGTGCGCCCAGAAAAGTGACGCATCGCTGTTTTCACGTAGCGATGCGTCACTTTTCAGAAATGAGGCCTCCAGTTTATTCACTGTGTCACCTCTACGACCCTTTCTTGCGTCAATACGTCCCTTTTGCATACATTACACCTGACGTAGGAATAATGTGGCACAGGGGTTTACAAAGTGATGTATTTACCGCAAAAAGCTTTGTAATAGCGACGCAGTGAAATCTTTGAGATTTCACTGCGTCACTTTTAGGATGCTGTTGCGTCAAAACCTTGCGCCTGCTTCACAGCAGACCTTTCACATGGTGCTTTTTCCATGTGAAAGGACACATTACTGGAGTTGCGTCACTTTTGTGACGCACTCCAGCAATGCGTTACTTTTGTGTTTACAGATACGTCAGAAATACTGACATATCTGTAACTCCTTGCGAATTGATTAGTCATAAATTAAATATGACATATCTGGAATGTCATAAGGAGTGCGCCCAGAAAAGTGACGCATCGCTGTTTTCACGTAGCGATGCGTCACTTTTCAGAAATGAGGCCTCCAGTTTATTCACTGTGTCACCTCTACGACCCTTTCTTGCGTCAATACGTTCCTTTTGCATATATTACACCTGACGTAGGAATAATGTGGCACAGGGGTTTACAAAGTGATGTATTTACCAAGAAACACCACTTTGTAAATATGAATAAATAAGGTGCAATTTTTATTGGAATGTTGTGTCACAAAAAGTGATGCTTTGGTGGCGCTAAAGTGACGCATGGCTTCATAAATGAGGCCTTCTACCTTCAACTCCAGCAATGCATCTTTTCTTACCCTTCCACACCCCTCCTTTTCAACATTTTCTTTGAATATCAACATTCCCCATATTCACTCTTCTTCTCATAACTTTCTTTTCTAACACTCACCTTCTTTCAGTCCTCCTACTTCACTTCTTTTTTCCTCTCATACCTTTCTGTTCTTTCTTACTCATTCTCCTTTCAATTATCAATGCACTATATTTCACTTACTCTTCATTTTTTTAAGAATATAGCTCTTTGATGAGAATTGGAGGTAGTTCTGAAAAGAACTTTTGGTTTTCTTCTTTTAACTAAACAGGAACAAAAACAGGGAATGGAAACTGCTCAACAGGAGCAAAAAAAACAAAAAAATTAGGGGTGGGAAAGGCAGTGATGGTTCTCCAATGCTCGAACCATGAGCTGGACACTTTGCTCCCCATAGGTGAGTAGTTGATTGCAGTATCTGCATCTCAGGACACCATGGTTAAAAGCAGGTTGAATGTTTGGCACCTGCTCCTGCGATTGCCCTCTCCCAGAAGAAGTTGCTCCTCCTGTGGATGTAGAGGCCCCATCACTGGGAACCTCTTGTGCCAGAGCCCTGACACTTTCCCGGGCATAATTCTGGGGATGCCTCCTCTCCACATGCCGGATCATCGTGAAGTTCCCAAATGAGGATTTTTTTTGGGGTCACCCCGTGACAGGACCTGTTTGCAGATCCTGCACTCCACTTTTGGAGCATTCACCTTCTTCTGGTCAGCTGGAATCTTAAAAAATTTCCATATAAAATGTTCCTTCACCTTTGGGGTAGGAGGCTCTTCATTGATGAAATCAGGTTCATCCTCACTGCTGGATTCTCTGGCAGCCATGGTAAATCAAGAAAGATCCAGGAGCAAAAAACAGGTCTTTCAGTCACAAAAGTGAAAGAAGAAGTGAAGGAAATGGGTGGGGATTTCATTCTTTGTAAAAAAAACTGTTAGCAACCAATGAAAAGTGTTATTTTAGGGTCACATGACCCGACGCGTTTACGCTGCGCGCTCCGGAGCACTTCCGGGTGCGTTTACGCAGCGCGATAGTAGGCGCTTCCGGGGCGCAAACGTGGCGCGATCGTAGGCGCTTTTGGGTGCGTTTACGCAGCGCGAACGTAGGCGCGTCCGAGGGCACTTACGTTGCGCGCCGAAGTGACGTCATCAAACTTTTACAGAAATGCATAATCATTTTCCTTATTAAAAAAAACTGATTTTATTTGTATGGTACGAAATGTTTTGCATTATTATTAACTTTTCATTCATATTTTTTTTCACGAACGACAGTAGCGCTCTGGGTGCGCTATCAGGTGAGCTCACCGGAAAGCTTACCGGAGAGCTTAGCTGAAAGCTTCCCGGAGCGCGCACCCAGAGCGCAAAAGAAAAAAATTATATAAAAAAAAAAATGAATACTTACAAAAAAACAGCAAATTGTAAAAAAAAAAGGTTAGAAACTCGATATAGAAAGGAATTAGCATTTAAAAAACCTATGAAATTCACTGAAAAAACCCTAGGTTTCACACCAGTTATAGTTAGGAATTAGCATTTAAAAAACCTATCAAATTCACTGAAAAAAACATAGGTTTCACACCAGTTATAGTTACCTGAAAATTTTACTGACATAAAACCATTGAAATTCCCACGTTATAGTTAGTTGGACTCACTATAACTTGCACGTGTAATGCACTGCTGATGACATCACTCATGACATGGTCAGTGACATCACTCATGACATCACTGATGACACCATCCTTGTGACAGAGAGACTGACCTACTTTCACTGTAAAGTAACTCTTAAAACACCTTTTGAATAATAAAAAATAACATTTTATAAAAAGTGGACATACCTATACCAGATACAACAACCAATTCAGTAATTCCACCATTTATATACACATCCACTCGCTCACCAACACTTCTATATAGTCACTCATACATATACTCACTCATCATATGTAGTGAGACACCTATACATCCGTTAACACACTGACAGTCTTCAAAAAGTTGCTCACACACATATTCAAACATGCAAATAAACTATTGAACATCCATTTATTTGCATATACAGCTATATATACACTACCACCTTACTTCTAAGGAAACTTACACATACTTACTATCTTAAACAATCACTTATAGAAACACATACTTATTAAAACAAGAACTCTTTCAATCTCTCACTCTCACATTTACTCACTTATATACACCAATACTCACATATACTACATTAAAACATATGTAGTTACTGATAAAGACACTAGTGAGACAGTCATTCACTTACTAACACATACATATACACACTCATTCACCCTTACAATCCTACACATATGCTGTCTTCAAAACACATACAAAGAGTGAGTCAGTCATTGATGCATCTTTGTGCTAAGTAACACCCCCACCAAATCAAACAGACAATTATAAAGATACTAAAAAAAACATCTAATAACCCATATACACACACATGTAGCTACTCACCAACCCATGCAGCCACTTATACACAAAGTGAAACACTGATACATATATTTAAATATTTACACATTACTCGCTAATATATGTATTCACTAAGATACACTTAATAAGGCAGATATCCAATCATTTAAAAAAAAAAACATCCATTAAGACAATAATTTAAACAAATATTCTTCCATCGACCTTAACACCTTAGCTGCGTGTAAACATCCCTCCCCAGTGCTGCGCTGTCCATTGGAACCAGTGCTGAATGGACGTCCAATGGTCGTGCGCAGCACTGGGGAGGTAGCGCTGCTGACGACCGTTGGCCGTCAGCAGCACTTAAGGGGTTAACATACATATATAAAACATATTTATGTATCTGAAAGACACACATTCACTGGATGGTGTCATCAGTGATGTCATGAGTGATGTCACTAACCATGTCATGAGTGATGTAATATGTGATGTCATCAGCAGTGCATTACACGTGCAAGTTATAGTGAGTCCAACTAACTATAACATGGGAATTTCAATGGTTTTATGTCAGTAAAATTTCCAGGTAACTATAACTGGTGTGAAACCTATGTTTTTTTCAGTGAATATATATATATATATATATATATATATATATATATATATATATATATATATATATATATATATATATATATATATATATATATATATATATATATATATATATATATATATATATATATATATATTCACTGAAAAAACCATAGGTTATAGACCATATATAGTTAGGAATTTGCATTTACAAAACCTTGAAAATTCACTGAAAGAACCATAGGTTAGAGACCATATATAGTTAGCTGGACATTTTATTGATATAAAACCAATGAAATTCCATATGTAGTTAGTTGCACTAACTATATATTTCGCGCATCCGCAATCCAATGCTGATGATGTCACATATTACATCATTCATGACATGGTCAGTGACATCACTGATGACATCACTGATGACATCTCAAATGACATCACTGATGACATCATCCAGTGACTGTGTGTTTTTTTAAATTTTAAATATGTTTTACATATTGAAGAATGAGTGGATGTATAAGAGTATGGATGAAGGATTTGATTGTATCAGTGAGTAAGTATGTGTTAGTATATGTGTAAAAATGTAAGGTGTTCCGTGTTTAACTGTATAGATGAAGAAATCAAAGTGTGATTGATTCTTTACAGGACTGACTAGGTGTGTGAGTAACTCCATGTATGAGTGGCAGTGTGTGAGTGTCTGCATAGGTGTATGAGTGCATATGATAGTGTTGTAATGATGAGTGACTGTATGTACGAGTGATTGTATGGGTGAATGAGTGAATGTGTGGGTAGACGTAGGAATCAGTGAGTGCGTATGCAGTAAATGTTATTCGTGTGTCAATGGTTTCAAAAATGATACTCTGTATTTTACACTAGGTGTAACAGAGGTTATATTAGAGTGTAAGGAGGTGCATTGTATTATCACATGAAGTATATCATCAGTGGTGTGATCATTGATGTTAAATGAGATGTCATCAGTGATGTCATCAGTGATGTCATTGGAGATGTCATCAGTGATGTCACTGACCATGTCATGAATGATGTAATATGTGACATCATCAGCATTGGATTGCGGATGCGCGAAATATAGTTAGTGCAACTAACTATATATGGCATTGTATTGGTTTTATATCAATAAAATGTCCAGCTAACTATATATGGTCTCTAACCTACGGTTTTTTCAGTGAATTTTCAAGGTTTTGTAAATGCAAATTCCTAACTATATATGGTCTATACCCTATGGTTTTTTAAGTGAATTTCATTGGTTTTTTAAAAGCTAATATCTATAGCTGTAAAATATATTCTTTATTACATGACGTATCACGTAGCCACGTGAGACGCCTCATGACGCGTCGCATAACCGTGACGTATCGGCTCTGCAGCGCAATCAAAACCCGTAACGTAAGCGCGCCGGAGCACGCTTACAGATATATACATTTTTTTTAACCTTAATTAGACAAAATCCACACGTGCACATATCTTGAGGCCTTGCAAAGGCACATCAAACAAACAGTCCCTACAATTTTGCCAAGTTTGGTGGAAATCTATTCCCTTAAATTTTATTTTACTGTTTCTCTTGGTTTTCCCCTCGTTACGCTTATCGGAACGCTACCCGGTACGCGAACCGGACGCTCCAAAAACACAAGATGGTGGACTCCTGTTACGCTGCCGGTTAGCTGCCCGGTTTGCGTACCAGGAAGCGCCTCTACCGCGAAACATCGATTTTTTTATTTTTTTTGGCCCGCGGGGCACTTTAATATCCCCCTCATCAATCCGAGGGGGTCAGGAGGGGGTCTACCTTGCCCCCTTTCCTTCATTTCCCCCTTCGTTTTTCTCCACCTCTTGTCTCTCGATCCTACCGAGAGACAAGATGGCGGCCGTTCCGGACTGTTTAGAATGTTGACAGACACCGGAGAGCCAATCAGCCTCGCTTCGCGAAGTTCCGGTACGCGTCAGGTACGCAGCCGGGGCGCTAACCGGAGCGCTGTCACAGATATATCTGTTTTTTAAAACGTTAATTTCTCAAAATTCACTGGAGCACATATATTGAGACATAGCAAAGGCACGTCGGGCAAACCATATCTACAATTTTGCCAAGTTTCATGTAAATCCATTCAGCCGTTCGAGCTAAAAGTGATTCCAACCGCCCTACGGAAAAATGAATGGGAAAACGTGTTTTGGGACCCCCTTTTTTTCTCGACCCCCCCTTGACGAAACCCCCCCAGATTTTCAGGGGCTGCTCAGAAACAAAATGTGCCATTTTCCTGAAAATTTCAGCCAATTCCGTCGACAAACGCTAAAGCTATTCGACATAGAATTTTCAGAAATCCCATAGGAAAAAAATTCTAACTATTTATACCTACTGGGGACTGCCAGTAGGTAATATATATATATATATTTATATATATATATATATATATATACATATATATATCACAACAGAAAACGGCGTACCAACGAGCACTTAGAGGAACAGAACACGGGAGTCAGGTCAAGGTTCCAGAGCAAAGGGTTTATTAATCCATAAACCTCGTGACGCGTTTCGCGCTTAGAAAGCGCTTGTTCACACAAAGTCTGCACCATTACAATCACGCTATATGGGCATTCTCACTTCCGTGTCATGGACAACAACAAAGGACTTGTTTATGGTCGCCATCTTTGAGTGGTGAAACAATCATTATTGTCAAAACGTAAAACAAATAACAGAAACATGTACGATATATCGTTTACAGACACATGGGGCGACATCATATTATGATTGCTAGTGCAAAGTGCAGGACACAAATGTGTGGAAATCTAGCTAATTCGCTTGTTAGTGCGTTTGTCAGCATATAATATCATTGGTAAGGGAAAACTGTTCTCGGATAAGTACGGTTAGGTCATCAGATACCTTACAATCATGGAAACAGGTCAAGAAATTAATGTAAACAAAAGCGATTATAAGACCAGCAAATCCTGTCCTACCCATAAGAGACATGAAGTTAAAAGGTCTCCTGGTAGGTATGCAAAAATACTAAGGTTGAAATACAAAATTAACTCTGCATAAAATACAAAATTCTATATATACAGGATTCAAGCGCTGGTTAGTGCGCAAATAATACATATCATGAAAGTTCATTGTCATGCACGAAAAAATCAAATCAAAAGTTCAAGCTGTAAGATATAAATATCATCGTCCAGCTATGTTAAGTCCATGAGTATTGTCCATAGCCCATATGTATAGAAGCACGGTGCAAACCCTTAGATGGAATGAGTGAAGTTCACCTCTTGATAGTGTCCAAATGTCACACGTGTTATTCAAAATCCAAAATACCGTAAAGTCAAAATGAAAATAAAATACATGGGAGGGAGAGAGGAGGAATCCCATGGATGTATTTTATTTTCATTTTGACTTTACGGTATTTTGGATTTTGAATAACAAACGCACTAACAAGCGAATTAGCTAGATTTCCACACATTTGTGTCCTGCACTTTGCACTAGCAATCATAATATGATGTCGCCCCATGTGTCTGTAAACGATATATCGTACATGTTTCTGTTATTTGTTTTACGTTTTGACAATAATGATTGTTTCACCACTCAAAGATGGCGACCATAAACAAGTCCTTTGTTGTTGTCCATGACACGGAAGTGAGAATGCCCATATAGCGTGATTGTAATGGTGCAGACTTTGTGTGAACAAGCGCTTTCTAAGCGCAAAACGCGTCACGAGGTTTATGGATTAATAAACCCTTTGCTCTGGAACCTTGACCTGACTCCCGTGTTCTGTTCCTCTAAGTGCTCGTTGGTACGCCGTTTTCTGTTGTGATATTGTTTCCGGCTGCTCCGCCGGATACGAGCCACTTCTTTAAGCGTTTGGTTTGCCAGCAGGAGCTTCTTGTAAGGATATAGACATATATATATATATATATATATATATATATATATATATATATATATATATATATATATATATATATATATATATATATATATATATATATATATATATATATATATATATGAGAGCACAGGATTCCCTCTCTCCAGCTCTGCGTACGCGGTCAAAGCCTCCACGCCAACCACAGGAAGGAAAAACGGACCACCAATCTAGCAAGCATATCTTGTTTATTACAGTTCACAAGCCATTTTTTCAGCGACGCGTTTCGAGCACGAATGCCCTCGCTCACGCTGCAGTGGATATATATATATATATATATATATATATATATATATATATATATATATATATATATATACATATATATATACATATCCATCAATCAGCGCAGGAAACCTATTTTGGAGAGAAGCCACACACAAAATGGATCCAAAAAACTCCTTTATTATCGACAGCTTGCCAGCAGGCTCCCAGCACCGGTGTCATCAGCAAATGGTATGGCAAACGCTTTTCGAGAGGCCAAGCTCTCTTCTTCAGTGGCAAAAGGTTGCCAGTCACTTGAGAACGCCCCATTTGTATGAGCAATCCCCGCCCCCTGGGCATCTAAGGTCACAGCGGAGTTATGGGATCTGTAGTCTTGAAATGTATATTCAGTGGATGCATTCTCTATACATATATATGTGTGTGTGTGTGCGTTTCGGGCTATTGTTTGAACATTGAATGGTACAGTGGCCCTGCCGTGAAGAGGTGCACCATTTCATGAGAGAGAAAGACTGGGAATTGGAACTGTTTCCAACCTGATACAGCACAGCAAGCCGTCTGTTAATTGAACTTGTCCCAAAATGCTGGACCTTCTTAAAGGAAAATAAAATAGCTGTAAATTATAACAATTGTGCATGGAACCCACTAAGGGGAGATTAAAGACTTGCATTATGGAGCACATGTCCCAGTAGGCATTGTAAATATCACGCACTGAGCGAGGCCCACCTGGGGGCTATTGAATAAATTAATTATGCCGGAAATTAAAAGGAAAGTGAGTCCTCCTTGCCATTTTTGCAGTAGCCCATGAAGAAGAGGCGTTCTGCCTCGAAATGCGTTGGCAGAAAATACTACTTTGCAGGAGCTTGGAACAAGTTGGACGCATATACCGGAGGGTAGGCATGCTGAGAGTGCCCTCTTAAAGCTTTCAGGCAATTGTTTGAACACATATATATATCATCACTGGTATTTTCCTATTCATGCAGGAGAAACCTATATAATGTGAGTGTACCTACCTCTATTAGGTGTTAGACATGTCACCCTTAGGGTGGTATTCCCCCAAACATTTAGCCTACTTACATCCATTTTTTGTTGAAATATGTTTTTGTTGGCCTTAGGACCCTGTGCACTTTACCACTGCTAACCAGTGCTAAAGTGCTTGTGCTCGCTCCCCTAAACATTGTTAATTGGTTTACACCAGATCTGCATATTTGCCTATAAGATCCTTGTAGAGTGGTATACCATACACTCAGGGCCTGGAAATTAAATAGTACTAGTGGGTCTGCAGCACATATTGTGCCACCCACTTAAGTACCCGTTAAACCATGTCCCATGTCTGCCATCGCAGTCTGAGTTTAGTTATAAACTGCCAATTCAACTTGGCAATATAGCTCCCTTAGAACATTTTTTATTCCAGTTGCACTCCTGTTTAAATTAGTTTAACTTGTGGTAATTAGCATTACTCAGTGTTTTTGGTGCCTGTGGGTATCACCTCCTGATCCTGAGGTGTATTGTTATAAGTGAATATGAAGCGTGAAGCTCACTTGAACCGACAAACCTTTAAGGACAGTGTGATTTCTATCACATGCCAATAGTCAGGAATGTTTCCTGATGAAGGGTCCCACCCAAAATGCATTGTGTTCTTTAACATGTGAAGAAGTCGCAATAAACCTGATAATGTAGTGTGATTTGGAACATTGCTAGTCTTGAAATTACAAATAGGAATAAAAGAAATGTGCAACTTAATTAGACTTGGATGAATTAATTTACCTATACAAAACATAATCATGGGTGCACCAAGAAAGGCTGCTTTTTCCTGCTTGGAAAATGATTCATATTCAAATACAGCTCCCTTGCCAGACCTTAAACTCCCCATTGATTGCATATAAGACACCCCTAACGTAGGTCCTAGGTAGCCCCTACAGCAGGGTGCATTGTAATTAACAGATTGGTCATGCACTATTAAGTTTTACATGTCCTGGTAGTAAAAAAAACTACATTCACTGTTTCCCTACTGTGAGGGCTACCTACCCTATAGGACAACATTGGATTACCTTATAATATTTAATTGGACCTGGCAGGCATTTTATATTTGGCATCAATAAAACTGTGATGGAAAATCCTTTTAATGGTAAAGTCACATATTATATTAATATTGTGAAAATACCACTTTTAGAAAGCTGGAATTCTCCTGCCTTTAGCTTTTTGGTGTGTGCAGTTGCCTTCCCTAGGTCACGTGACAGTGGGTAATTGACAGTTAAACTTTGTGTGTTCCTCCCAGGCAGTCACACAATAGAAGGATTTGTTGTGCCTGAATGGGACATTTTCAGGCAGGAAGGGAGTGGGGCTGGGCACCGCCCCACTTGCAACTGAATAAGCTGTGCTCTGCCTTCAAAATAAGGGCTTGTCAACTCCACATATTTCTCTGCAGCCGGCTTGGAGACAGCCCTGGGGAGTCAGAATATTCCAAGCACTTCAAAGAGAAGCCTCTTGAAACTTCTCCTAGCTTAAAAGGAGGCACCAGGTATAAAGGTAGGGGCTCAGACCCACTGTTGAGTTCACCTTCTAGACCTGTGGAAGGACTGCCTGCTGCTGTGACCTGTTGTGCGCTCCACAACACTGCTTTCCTGCACTTATAATGACTTGTTGCAGAGATTCTGCTGGGAAGCAGAACTGTGCCTTGGGATCACAGGACATCAGAAGGTAAAGACTGAGGTCCTCCTTATGATGCCAGCCATAGTTGCCTCCGACCATCACCATTGCAGATTGGTAACCAACCTACCTCATGTCGGGGGTTCCGACCAGAACAGAAACATCCATTTTTCACTGGGAGCATATGCGGTGGGCTAAAACCGCCAGCAGCAAAAGCTCCCATTGAAAAAGTGAAGTTTTGAAATATCCCTGCACTGTGCCCGCCTAAACATATCTCCACCGGTGCAGGGATGTTAAGGAGCCCATCCCCAGGGCCAAATGCGGAGGCCATGGAGGGACGGGCCAAAGTCGCTTTATGACAGCCTTTCCAACAACATCATAATCCCAATGGCGGAAACTCCATCCATAAGAAATTATGGTGACTTTCCAGTCCCTCTGACTGCTGCCTCCGACCGCATACATCATAATGCATTGGTCGAAGAGCAGGAGGAGATGGAGTTCGGACCACAACCCAGGAGCTATCTGTTGTGGTCCTACCCCGATCATAGTTAGGCCTGGAGTCTCTCTACCATGTCTGTACCTGTAGGCCCTAACCTGACTAGCTCACAGTGACTCACCTCAACTCCTAACCTTAGAGAATAGTAGGTGACTTCAGGAAATGCAGAACATGAACCTCTTGTCCCCAAGAGAACCAAGGAAACAGATTCTTTTCTTTTGTATCTCACTTATGCATGTCCATAATAAACAATATATTTATTGAAACTCTTGTAGTCTATTTTGAAGCAAGTGTGCTGCAAAAAGTAAACAAATGGAACTGAATAATGTAATCTCCATTAATAGTAGGATTTATACAATAAACACCCCAATTATGGCAACTAAAACATCTGTCTAGGCCTACCCTCACTACGTGAGCACAGGGATATATTAGTGATCTCTAGGATTAGCAATGGACTCCATACGTGGTGTGTGTTGATAGGTGGTCAGCTTCATAGGTGTGAACTCAGTTTAACAAGGCTGCTGCCTCCATTCCAGGATGGGTCTCTCTGCTGTAATTTTTCTCTCTGCTACCCAAGGCTGTGAGACATTGTTTATATAACTACTGTGTTCGAAAACTGCAGCTGTGCTACAGCTACCATGTCTAAAAACATTAGGAGATGTTGCTGACCAGGCGATAGAAAACAGTACATCACATTATTTGACCTTGCACAAAATGTTCTTAGTAATTGCCAATAAGAGTCACTGAAAAATAAATAGGTGTGGGCGGAATTTGCGTAGTTACGCTACGCAAAGCTCTGTGAAATGGTAAAAAATCTCTGCGAGCATGTGCAGAGTTCAGCAAACACCGGAATTGCTTCTTCCGCCCGTTTGCGGTGCCTTTTTCCTGTTCACGAACGCTGTTTGCGTGCTCTGAGAGAAATATCTTGTGAACACGCATAAAATTCACGGATCGCGGAATTTTTGGCAATTCTGCGTTCTACGCGGAACGCAAAATTACCAAAATTTCGCAAATTCTGCGAGCGGAATGGAATTTAACGCCCAGGCCTAAAAACAAATAACATGTACAGTGTATTTCTAAAATTACATAATATCACAAAAGCAAATGTATTATCTGTGTCTGTGCAAAGCAGTGACAGCCTAAATTGCATATTACACAAAACTAAGAGAGAACCAAAGTGGTCCCAAAAGAACAATTACTACAGACTGCTTTGCTGCCTGGAGCCTGCCTTGAATCCTCAGAGAGATTCCAAAGGGGATGATGGACATAGCGTTGGAGCAAATCAAACACTCACCCCCAGTCAACTGATCTGGGTTTAGTCTATCATCATTCTTTAGCTCACTCCACTACCCCAGTTCAGACATGGCCATATGCAAATCAGTCAGACCCTGTGCCTGGACCGGAAACAAGCATCCTGGAACCGGTTTTTGGCTAATCAGCCGTCATCAGCTAAGCTAGCTTGAATCCAGTGGCTAAATGAGCAAGGGACCCACGTCTGGGCATACCCTGCCAACTTAGGATGAACAAAGCGATAACAAAGGGGATGATGGACGGAGCATTGGAGCAAATCAAACACTCACCCCCAGTCAACTGATCTGGGTTTAATCCATCATCATTCTTTAGCTCACTCCACCACCCCAGTTCAGACATGGCCATATGCAAATCAGTCTAACCCTGTGCCTCATGGGAACAGTCCAGCCCGAACTGCCAAGCCATGCCTTCTCTGGACTGGAAACAAGCATCCTGGGACTGGTTTCTGGCTAATCAGCCATCATCAGCCAGGCTAGCTTGAATCCAGTTGCAAAGTGAGCAAGGGACCCATGTCTGGGCATACCCTGCCAACTTAGGGCAAACATAATTCCCTTTGGTATCGCTTTGAACCCTCAGAGGGCAGCACTGCTGTTGTAGCCCTGCATCTTCATCTGAACCCAGGACTATCAGAGTGACTGCAAGGGCTAGGTTACTGGCCTCCTGTTCAGAGCCACACAAAGGGACATTAACTGTTCCCACCATCTTGAAACAGTGCCTGCACCCATCCAGTGAGTCCAGAATTCCCAAGTGGTTTCCCACCAGTCCTGGAGCTTTGGTTGTGGAGCTAAAGGTGCTCAGATAGCCAAAATACAAAACGCAGTGCTTTTTGTGGCTAAAAACTGCTCTGAGAACTGCAGGAAGACCGGGACCAACCTGCTTGATGATCTATCCAAAGTGCATCGCTGGTTTGCCTGAATTTGCATCTGTTCCTGCTATGTTCTTCTCTACAGCAGCAAATCATGTTCAGTGATCTGACTTCCTGAAATTGTCAATGGCTACAGCCTCTTACCTCATGCCACTAACTTGACTTCCGAAAAAGTGACTTAGTCCGAACGTAGAGATCTTCACTGCAATTTCGTAAAAGACGCTCCTTGATGACAAAACTTCATCTTCGGATATTGCCTGTAGCCTTGCCCTGCTAAATGTTTACCTTCTCAGACATTTTTCTTGAAAATTCCCCTAATAAGGAGGTAAGCACTGGCCAGGCCCAATCCACTTCTTGTATCCGGACTGTGCTCCGACGCGGTGAGCCATATCTTTTGACTTGACTTGGTCTTGCGCAGCTACATGTTCCGGTTGGTGCATTGATCTTTTAGGCATTTGTCTTTACAAAAAAAATGTGAATTCATTACTAAGGTTCTACTAATTGGATTTTTGCTGTTTTGATGTCAAATATTGTATTAAAATGTACTCTATTTTTTAATACTTGGCATGTGATTTTTCTGGTGTTGAGTTTTTACTTTATTACTATTTGTGTTATGCATACATACTTTACATATTGCCTTCAAGTTAAGCCTGACTGCTTTTTATGCAAAGCTACCCAGGGTTAAGTATAGGTTAATTTAGTGAATGTGGTTCACCAAGCCAGGGATTGTGGCTGTTGCTTGACCAGGGCTCACAACCCAGTCAACCAACAACCTCATTTTTCACAGTAGGCGAGTGTCTTAAAATTATCCAGGCTAAACTGCTACATCACTCTCCTGGGCCACAAATGTAACAGGGTGTTCAAACTGTGAGAGTCAGCACCTTACTCTCAAAGAGGAACATTCAAAATGAGTCCACACGGTATCCCTAAACTTCTTTAATATGTGTGCCTGGGTCGTAAGTAAAACAAAATAACATGTTTAGACCATGTTGTAAAGAGCAGTTGACATTTCATTGCCAATGTAAACATACAGGTAAGTTGATTACTCCAAAATTATTAAAAATATATGCTTATGTAAATCGAGAGAGCCTTGTGATGGATTACATACAACACTCTGGTGGGGGTGTCTCTAGAAAATCATGTGTATGAAAATTATAGAACCTATCCCCAACTTGGATAACGGGTGTCATGGCAAAGCCGACCAGTTATGGAATATTCCTAGCCTAACCATTCCACCTGTTAAAAAGGTTACTGAGGCCATCATGCAGTGCCTTGGTCTTTGTCTGGAATGGGATTTGCGGGCAGCTAATTGGAGGACAAAGTCTGACAGGGTGGGAAATGTTACTTTTGATAATTATCATAGCACAAGCCGTATCGACTATTTTTTAATCAGGATGGAGTTTTGGATCCTATTAGAGGATATGGCAATAGTTGCAAGACCAGAAAGTGATCACAACCCCTTAGCAGTAAAAATTCTAGTAAATGGTGATCTACTAAAAAATAGTGCAACTAATATTATTACAGCTGATGCCGTACTTGTGAATAATTGCAGAAGGGTACACTGGGTTAGATTTTTGGAAGATCCTGGTATTATTGACAATGTTTCAGTAGAAGTAGCGACAGCGACCAAGATGATTGCGCCTCTGTTGAATGATGTGGGGTCACTGGAACAAATCGGGGCGATTCATGAGACCCTTTTTAATAAAATCAAAACCCTTTTTATTAAACCAGGCAAAGGGAATAAAACGGGCTCGTTTCATCCAGGAGCCAGATGGTACGATAAGACCTGCCGTCACGCCCATAGTTCTTTGATAGCTACCATTAAAACTAGACAAACAATAGATATTAAAAAAGAAAGGGCAAAGTATAAGAAGGTGCTGAATCAGGCAAAGAAAAACTGGGATGACCAACGTTGGTCAGATTTATATAAGGCCAGCCTCTCCAATAATAAGCAGAAATCTTGGCGAGTAGTGAAATGGGGAGGGACAGGGGACCTGCAAACCCCAGTTAACCATGGGTCCCATATATAACCACATTGGCAAATGCTATAGTTAGAGGTGTCAGTATCCCTGACTCTTGGAAAGGGGCGGAGATCCTACCTGTGTATAAAAAAGGCGATAAGACGAATGCGGGAAATTATCGCCCCATCAGTCTTATCGACGCACTACAGAAGGTTATCGCCAGAATGCTGTTGGCCAGAATTCAGTCTTGGATGACTGAAGAAAACATCTTGTCTCCGATGCAGGCAGGTTTCAGGGCTAATATAAGCACAGTCGACCAAGTGCTTAGATTTGTCCTGATCGACTGGAAGACTGTGTTTTTAGGAGGTGGTACGTTATATGCAGCGTTCGTGGTTTTTAAATCCGCGTTCGATCTGGTCCCTAGAGGAAAGATGTGGGCAGCATTAAAGAGAATGGGTATTCCATCTGATCTTCTTGAGTTTACAATTAGGCTGCACGAGAACAACTTTGCCAGAGTTAGGTGGGGCGGCCAGGGTCAGGTGACAGATTCTTTCCCTGTGACCCGTGGAGTGAGACAGGGTTGTGTTCTGGCCCCTACCCTTTTCTTACTCTTTATCAATCAAGTTGTCCAGTTTCTCTCAGCAACACCGACAGATGCGCCAACTCTGGGTGGGACTAAATTTCCCCTATTAATCTTCGCCGATGACACCCTAATATTGGCAGAAACGCAGATGGGCCTACAGTTGGCAATAAATAAATGTGTGGACTTTTGTAGCCAAAATGACCTCGAAATCAATGTCTCAAAAACTAAATTTATGGTCCTGACAAAGAACAAACCTCAGAGGGGCCATGTATCTATGAATGGGACTAGTCTAGAGCAAGTAGAGGTAATGACGTACCTAGGAGTTGTTATCGATTATAGGTTACGTTGGAAGGAACAAATTGAGGCACTTAGTCTAAAATTTGCACGGCTATCCGGATGTCTGGTGAAAGAACAGCGATGTTCCCAGACTAAAAGAGTTATACCGGCACTTAAAATCTACAGCGCCAAAATTAGTAGTGCCATACTGTATGGGGCAGACTTATGGGGGAATGTAGATCTGGCAGCTCTGGATAAAATTCAGAATAAGTTTTTTCGCAGTCTAGTGAGTCTACCACCCTCCACACCATCAATTCCACTCATGTTTGATATGGGCTTTTATTCTATCAAACATCATGCCCAATATAGGATGGTGGCGTTATGGAGACGTATCTGGTCCACTCCAGAACTATCCATGTTCGCTAAAGAGATATTGGACGTCAGATCGTTACAAGGGGCAGGGGATATACCCTGGTTCAAATCCATTAAGTCTACCCTCTTTAGAATGGGTCTGCATATGTTATGGTTAGAACCAGGTGATCACATCTTCCCGTCTAAAAAAAGACTTCAAACTGCAATTACGGGCTTTAGTCAAAGAAGAGTATGTTGAGCTCTCACTGAAATCTAATTTGACAAGTACATTCCTGATCTACAAAGTGGTCCCACATACAGAGTCCTATTGGGATATCATTCTTAAAAATACCGATAGGAAACTGTATCATCAGTTTCGTGTAGGGACGCTGCCAATAAGAGATTTTACTAACAAGTGGCATAACCATCCTTCCCTGTTCTGCCCCTGGTGTAGTGAGCAAAGAGAATCCTTAGAGCACTTCCTGTTTGCTTGCCCAGCTTATTGTGCACCACGCCAGAAATGGCTTAAAGCATTATGTAAAAGAACACCCGGGTGTGCAAGGAAGCTTTGTCAATTCTTAGATTTAACATAGCCGAATGGCTGTCCATAGGGGTGGCAAAATATCTTGGTTGGGCCTGGATTATCAGAGGAAGATGTTTACGAAGAACAAACAGTTGAAAGACAAGGGAGTTTTCCCAAATCTATGTATTTCTGAACCATATTTTATATTTGTATTAACCTTGGATAATTCGTCTTTTGTTGTGATTTAATTGACTTTTTAAAATTATGACCTATGACAGTCTAAATTGTTTGTAAATGGCTGTATATATTTGTTGTGTATTCTTGTAAAGATTTTATATGCTTGTCTTTTATGAAGAAAAACTTCGAAATAAAGACGTAAAAAACTGAAAAACTGAAAATGATAGAAAATGGATGGAAAATGCACCAGTATAGAATCCAACATGACATTGCTCAGAACCCTGAGACAGAGAGATGCTTAATATTTTTCTGTATCGCGTTTGCACAGATAACAGTACACATGTAATGCCCTATCCTCTTTCAGAAAACATTTGCCTTTATCATGTGAAAACTATTTTAGCAATTTATTTCATACTTACACAAATACAGAAGCTAGCGTCTGTATTTTAATTATATTTATAAAGCCGCATCCATAGTTTACTGTTGGGTATGCTACATAAATATGAGCAGGCCGTAGAATTATTCATATTCGGCTGGTGTACCTTGAATGTTGAGTGCTCTTCCCATCTTGCAGTCTCCAATCACTGTTGCATGTTACTGCAGCCAGTTGGTAAACAAGTAGTCCCTTCGGCACCGACGCAAATGCCATAGCATGGCTCAGCCATTAAGGGGGGCTGTAAAAGAGCTGTACTTCCTTCCGAGAGAGTAAGCATATCCTCAACATGATGCCCTCGTCCCCTGTCGTCTCGCGGGTGGGAATTTAGAACCCCTCATCTGTCTGGGTTTTTAAGTACAACTGGTGCGTGCGTCAAGTCTACAACTGATGCGGTGAAATGGATTCAATGACTTAATCGAAAAGTTGCAATTGTAATTTCAGAAAGTTTATAGTTAAAGGAATAAGATGGCTTAAGTGGGTCATACGTCCTTTCAACAAGTGAACAGTTGGTAAGCGTCTTAGGTACCGTTTTGTTGATTTGCGGTTTTAATGGGATAATGTTATTTGTGCTTATTATGACGAGCGAATCTTTGTCGTTGATATTACATGTCACCACTTAACCTTCAATTTGGAATTAAAATAATTTATCATGCCAGATCATAAGCGATTAAAGCTAATTTATTCCACATGCTTTGCAATATCAGCTGGTTTGTCTATAAGCTAACGATCTGCTGAAAAGTTACTATTGGCTAATGCTGTGCTAGAAACAATGCGGCATATTAGCAAGAGCCGTTTTAGCGGCAGTTTCCTGTCGCTAAAACGGCGATAATTGTAACAAGTTTCTTGCTAATACGCCCCAAAAAGATGTCTGATGACCATCCCGATACTTAATCAGTATCCTTTGAAGGCCATTTTTTGCATAGAAGAAGACAAATTAGTGGTGGTCCTCATTCTGATTGGAGGTGTATTAAAATGATGATGTAATACCGTACCTGGAATTACTGATGCTGCCGAGTATAGATTTCGTGAGGTTCGGCACATTATTACGAGTTCTGCAGGTCAAGTGGGGGACAACACAATTATATCTCATCCGTTCATCCACTGGAAACTGAAAAGCTCACAGCAGTGCTATTTTTCCCTGCACAAATTTTGGTCCGGTACCAGGATATATTTACCAAAATACCCTGTCACAAAAATATTGGAGCCTAAAAAATGTTTGCAAATATATTACTCATTTGAAGCTTCTAATCAAAAGTCTATACTCCATGGGACGATCTTTTTGGAAACGATATTTAAGATACAGTTTTTAAGTCGAAAGGTATTTTTGCTAACAACGTGTTACTACGCAACCCACATTTCACCAAGATCCACCCTTCAAAATATGACAAGGTAAACGCTGCTAATTCCATTCGATATTGGCGCACAAGTTATACTATGTGTGTATTTTCCCTATTATGCCCGAATCGGGATTATGGTCGTTTTTTGGAGTAAAGGTAAATATTTAACGTTTTCTGTGTACATCAGACGTGATTCAAGTCGTGGTAAAACTTCGGTATTTGAGTCACACTGCCTTGGAAAAATACTTTTTCTTCATAGAGGCCACTGTAATAAAAGTGTCGGCCTTCAGCTATCACATCTTGAATACCGAACGGATCCCGCTTACTGGGTCTAGCAGTTTTTAACATAGACCAAGTTACCTGGAGGCAGAGCAGTCATTTCTTTCTGCTAAATAAGCTTTTAATCTGAATGGATTTCGCTGATATGGAAGACACATTAAGTTTATATGGTGCTTAGAATGTGTTTTAGTAAGCAGTAGATGAAAATTAACATGCTAAGTGACACGTTCTAAATGTAACATATTTGTTATTCGGTAGGAGCTTTGCGCCTTAAAATTAGGTGTAAGGATACCCAAGACTGGTTTACAGTGGAAAACACCTCCGATTACTGCGTAATGAGACCTGAAGAGAAACATCATAATTATGATGCTTTCAACCTTGCGTCATGTCCTCATGGTGCTAGCACCAGAAGTAAATTAGTTTGATTAGTGGACTGCCAGGAACACTACCCTTATCACATTCTTTCTGTGTTGTCTTCCATTATTTGGCTCTTTAACCCCTTCCAGGCTATTGACCGAACCGTTCTGTCACGGCTCGCGGGTGAGCTGCGCTCATGACGGAACGGTTGCGTCACGGCCCGGCCCCCGCGCCTGCGCGGCGCTGATTTTGCGCCTGCGTGGCGCGTTTAATTGAGCGGGCGGGGCCGTGACAGAACCGTTCCGTCATGAGCACAGCTCACCCACGAGCCGTGACGGAACGGTTCTGTCACCCGCGGAGCTCACCCGCGCGCCCCCCCGCGACCTTTAGCGCTGCGGCGGAATAGCCGCCGCAGCGAAAGAGTTAAACTTCAGAAGCAGGCAGTGGGCATTCATAAAGATGCTCAGTGCAGCAACATGCTTTGCACGTTACTGTCAGCAGCCCTACACTTTCCAAAACAAAGAAGGCCACAATTCTTCGCTGTGCACTTGGGGTGTGTTCAGTGGTGGACTAATGCTCCCCTCATAGGGTCTGGATGGGAATTGTCTGATTAGTTAATTGCACACTGTTGTTAAAAAAAGATTTGGTTCTGGTTGCCTTAACGTATGGTAATAAAATATTACTTTACATTTATTAAAAACAAAACAAACCAAAGCTTATAGTGCTGTTATATGGTAAAAGATCTTATTTTGTTAAAAAGAACCTTCGGAATTCACTGAAAAAAAACAATGGTTAAAGTAATGTTATCGGTAGGTGAATTTGTCAATGACAACATTCATGTTTTGAACTGAATAAAAACAAGCACAGAAATTTGCCAGTTATAGTTAGCAGCACTAACTATAATGTGCATCCCTCCATGCACTGCTTATGACCTTCCATAGACTGCTTACTAAAGTTAGTATCTAATCATAGAAGTTTTCTCCTGTTGGAAACTTTTCCTGCAGAGCCAAAAAACCTGTGTGGAACATATTTAGCACGAGCCAACTGTCACCTGCACACAGAGTTGTTCTTAAATACAAAGATTTATGATGTGTTCAATACCTCTATACACCTATGGTGCATTAGAAGCACATGTGTTTTGAAAACATTTACACCCATTAGCTAGACCCAAGCTGTACACGAATAGGCAGAGAAGTAATATTGTACCTACCCACTAGTTTTATTTACTGCTGCTAATTATAAATGGTAAATTTCTGTAGTTTCTTTAGTAGAAAATATTAAGTTTGTCAGTGACAAACTCACCTAACTATAACGTTACTTTAACCTTTGTTTTTTTTCACTGAATTTTTAAGGTTTAAACAAAAACAGATTTTTTTATCACACCTAAGAATAATGTTTCTTTTATCCTTTATTTTTTTCCGGAGAATATATATATATATATATATATATATATATATATATATATATATATATATATATCCCCAGAACTTTGTAGTTTACTATGGCTTGTTGGGAGCATTACAGCTCCCACCAACCCATAGCAAACTGCTCTGCGTCGAGTAAGCGAGATTATGTAAAATGTTAGGGCTTACTCGAAGTAGAGCAGAATTGATTTTGGACAGAATGAGCTGCATGTTAGAAGGTCCCTCTGTCCCAAAGGAATCCTGGCACCCACAGAATGCAGGGAGCCATCAGGAACCCCAGGACCCCTGAGACATATATATAAATATTACCTACTGGTGGTCGCCAATAGTAAATTATAGTTAGGACCAAAGTTTCCATAGGAAAGTCTTTTTTGTTTTCCAATAACTTTGGAGACACTTGACGAATCTTCACCAAAAGTTGACAAAAATCCCCTTTTTGGGTTCAGCTTGTGTGTTGGAAGTTTTGGGGTGATCTGTCAAGGAGGGGATGAGAAAAAAGGGGGGTCCCGAAAAGCATTTCCCCATTACTGTGGGGATTTTTCATTTTTTGAACACAACTACAGCCCGAACCACTAAACGGAATTACACCAAATTTGGCAGAAAGTTAGATGTTGGCCCAGAAAGCATGCTTTTTGTAATTTTATTGTGCCTCCTGGGCACTGCTGGTTGGGGGTTGAAGTCTCCTTGGCACCAGAATGTCCTTGGGGGCCAACAAGCCTTCCAGTTATGTCCAGTAAGTACCACACAGGAGTGTAGCTGAGAGGTCTTTGGAAGCCATCCTTTATCCACTACTCTGCAAATGTACCTTGAAGTCATCAGGGAGCAGCACGTTGACAAATTGGACTCAGTGGGATGAGTGCCTGCAAAGTGCAGGAGAGTGATACCTTCACTCCAAGGCAGGTTCTTGGCAATTTTTTGAAGGCTGTAGGAACTCTGGGGTTTTTAAAGTCTTCACAGGTTCAGGACAATACAGCACACAACAAGTATTGAGTCCTATAGTCAGTAGGTCAGGTTTGGCGCCAATTTCCTCTGCAACAGGGCTTCAGTTCTAGGGCAGCCGGTCTTCTTTGTATTTTTCTTCTTCTTGGCTATCTAATCTAAGTTTCTAGATCTAGGGATGCCACCTAAATACTAGATTTAGGGGCATTAAAGGGAGTGACAGGTAGTAGCCATGTGGCTACCTACCGTTAGGGTATCTATACCCTCAAAGTGACCACTTCCAGTAGGAAAGTGCACTGCCTAGCCCTGATAGGTTGTTTTTCCACCATCTCAAGATGATGGAGTTTCATGAGAGGGGTACACATTTGTCACCTTAGGGGTGGTACTGGCTTAATGTGGACACTCCTTCTCATCTAACTCATTTTCCCAAATGTTGTCCCGCCAAATGGGGAGCAGTACAGGGGGTTGACATCCCCTACTATCTGGGGGAGCCTGGGCTGAAAGCCAAAGGTGGCAACACCTTTGAAGTTTCTCTCTCTGGAAGACCATTCTGGCCTGGAGGAGGTGTGAAGCACCTCCACCTGAGCATGCTTTGTTTCTGGCCTCCGAGAGCTCATGCTCTCACCCCATGAGGTCAGAAACATTTCTGGTGGTGGCAGGCTGGCTATGACTAGTCAGAGACCACACCAGTGCTTGGTAGGTTTCAGTGCATCCTCTAAAGGGTCTCCTGTGTGCATTTATAATAAATTATGATGATATGTTTGGTACCAAACATCTTAAGGTATAGTAAAGCTACAAAGGAGCTGAGAAACTCGTAATAACATGTACTGTCTATGGCTTCTTTGTGCACTTTCAATATCCAAGAATGGTTCAGATGTTGCAGGGTCATATCTGCTCATGCAGATATGTCCACACATGGGATACAGTGCACACTGTTTTAGCGCTGTAAGGCCTACGGTAAGGGTGATTTACCTTTGTCTCATGCAGTGTATACGGGCATGGCCCACACAGGGATGTGAGCCATGCTTACTCTTCGTTTTTTTCTGCACCAAGACACACAGTCTACAATGGCAGTTTGCATAGTCCTAGTGAGGGGTCCCTGGGGTGGCACAATTCATGCTGCAGCCTCAATGGACTCTTTTCAGCACTCATGCCCTAGGTACAAGGGGTAAAATGTACGCCTCCTACCTCAGTAGGGTGTATGTGCAAGAGCTTAGTACTTTAAGGTGCAGGACAAGACAAAGTGCAGAGGAAAAGGCCACAGCAAGTACAAGTTCAAATAAAAGGGGTACTGTTATGAAAGGCTGTAAATTCTGTCTATTTGATAGTAATTGCCAGAAAAATTTTCATTGTTAACTTTCAATTATAAATATATGGCTTATAGATATTGTTGCAAATACTTTGGCTTTGGTATTGTGAAGATTTATGAAAGAAAAAAAATTAAAGCATTATATTGACAAATATTATCAAATGCCCTGATTCGAGTTACCCATTAAATTCTTACCCATGTGTAAACCCCGTGGGTCGCAATTACGGGTTTGGCTTTATTTAAACAATCCAATAATCATCAAATGCGTTAAAGAACTCCACAGTCGTTAAATTTCGGCAGGCCAAACCTCCCGAAATTTAAGAGGGAAGCGCATACAGCATTTACTGTATATTGCAGATTTTGGTGCGGTAAACACCAAAATAGGCATGTTATTCCCCAGAAACCTGTAACAGGAGTTATTTATCGCGCCTGATAAAGAACGAACCCTGTTGGTGCGTTAAATAACAGGGGGTAATAAATAGTACCTATACCTGTAATCAGGCCATAGGTTAAAAAAAAATGACTTACCTCAGAGAGAGTTGTCAGTTATGTGTGTGTGTGTGTGTAGTCTTCTTCCTTCCATTGCTGTATTTGCATCCGTTTATGGGTTATATTGCTGTTGGGATGTTAAATCTTCAGCATCTCTTGTATCATCCATTAATTCCGATGGAAGGTCCTTCGTGGTTGCAATATTATGCCACATAGTACAGCATGCCACAATTTTACAACAGGAACATACAGGAATGCTCCTCCACTTTTATGAATGCCTCTAAAATGTCCTTCAATTATATAAAAAAAATACGCTCTGTCGCAGACCTTGTTTACCTATGTACTTTATTGTATCTTCTTTCTCTTGCAGACTGTAGATTTGGGTGTGAGGGAATTACCGATGGTCTAGTTGGATATGCACTATCACTTAAAATATATAAATTAGGTTACAAAGAAAAGAATTAGTTAACGTTATAAACTGTAATGCAAACATTACATACCTAACAAGCACCCGTTGCCAAGTTGTCAGGATGCTAGCCGATTGTTAAAGCCACAGTGGCACAAATATGCATATCATTAGTGCAGCCTGGATAGCATACAACAATGTTTGTAATGACACACTCACTATATATATCACCTGAATATGTAGAGAATAATATATTTTGAGGACACATTTACCAAGAAATGTTGTTCGTACATAAGGCTCTACATGCATTGGCACTTTAAAATGAGACCCATTGGCGCTTGTCCAATGCCAGTTTGATTTACAAGGACTTAGTCCAGTCAAGTTATGGTCCACTTTGACTTCTGGCATTTGCAATTTGCCTTTAAGGCAAATCTAAAGAAATAGTGCCCTTTGTTTATTACAGAATGTCTGCCAACGTGTAAAACGCCCTACATCTAAGTGCGATTAGTGAGCACAGCCAAATCAGCATGCCCCCAACTCACAGAAAGAGGAGGCGGGTCTAATGTATCACCCTTTATCTTAAAGCCTAGTATTGCGTTTCCTTTTATGTAACTTCTTTTTGTAGTGTATAGAAATGGGGTGGAACTGGAACACCGAAAAGCAAATATATATTCACGAATGTAAATTAACGGGTTAAGGGCGATCTAACTTATGCCTAGTATTTGATCTATGTGAATGCTGCTGGAAGAAATATATTTGAGGACACATTTACCAAGAAATGTAGTGCATTAGTGTGACATTTTTCTCATTAAGCATGCTACTCAGTTTGATTATCAAAAGGGGCAGAAAATGAATGGAAGGAAAGCATTATGAATATCAATGGCAAGCAAGCCTGGAAATGAGACATATATTAGCGACAATTGACATCTATAAATAAACTGAGCAGTGATGAAAATGAAATGCAAGATGAAGCCATGCATTACAAAATACCGTCCTACACTTCAAAATAGCGAACGATGTATTCATGTCTGCATTGGCAATGCTTACATAGTTTTCGTCTAGTAAGGCCCTCATTATGAGGGATACAAGAAATTCCCCAAACCCACAGCTACCAATACTACCCGAGGTATAGGTAAACACAGAGACAGAGGGAATCTGGGCCTTACCAAGTTGGACCCGCAAGGTCTGCTTCAAAATGAGGACCTACTGGGGAAACTGGTAACTCCAGCTGGGCTTCCCCTAGTAATACCTTATTTTGGCTTAGGCTTTTGACTGAAGTAACCTCGGGTGATGGTGAAAATCTTATATATCTCATGGGGCAGGTCAGTGTGTTACCCATGCCATCAGAAGTAAGTGGCCAGTTGAAATAAGAGACTGGGAATCAGACTCAAATGTAGAGGAACAATGTTCTCATATAGGATCTGCTTATGCCCATAAGGGAGCAGACATTTTTTTTTGTCACAGTCTCCTTCCTATTTTATTATAGGCACTTTACTGATGAAGTTGCACAATATTTGGTTCACAAAAAGGATGTTCTCAAGCTGACAGCCGCGGCCCATACCGGTAAGAGCTGTGGTGCCAGGTTGGGGGGATTCAACAGACGACGAAGAGGGAAAATTAAGTAAATAATTAATTTTCCCTTGTCACTGTCTGTCGGAATCCCCCCGCCCCCACACCTGGCCCCGTCGCTCTTACTTGCTCTGGCAGCGGCTGCAAGCTGATCAAAATCATGGGCATAACAGAGGCCATCACAGCCCGCACTTTCCAGGGGGCCACCAGGGTTTCTTGTATTGGAGGGCATCCCCTCACTCTCTAAGTCGTGCAAATGAATGTTTTGCAGAATGCGTGCAATGGCATGGAATAAGAAATAGTTAAAAATTTGGGAAAACCACTTTATTTTCCAGAGAAGGCCCCTGCAGCAGAGAGGGGGTCCAACCGTCCAGGGGACCCCCATGGAGCCCATGACCAATGAATGTCTGTGTGATCAGGGAGACTCCGGGCCCCTCATCACCTTCTGCAAAGGGGCCCCATCATTTTGCGTTATGCCTCAGATCAAAAGAAAGGTTACCCACACTCACTTCACTGTGTGGCATGTTGACATGATGGCAAGGGCTGAGTTATCATGCGCCAACTCCAAGTATCACCCAAAGTACGTCAACACAGTAATGCAATGAAGTGGGCGACATACACTGATAGAAACCTGATGTTTCATTAACTAGTGCAAAAGATATAGTGAGAATGTGTAGCTATACTGTTGTTGTATAAACTAATTCACTTGCTTTAATTTACAACTGTGGGGAAGCAAGTGTGTCATGGACCCTAATGCAAGCATGGAAAATATCCTCCTGTGTTTCTGGTTTTGCATCTGCACCTGCTAATACACCTGCATGACTAAAGTTGAGCATATCATTCTTCCAATAATGACCAGAAACAGCAACATCTGACCTCAATCAATAAACCTCGAGTCATCTAGGGAGGGCCTACTGGATATAGGGGAAATACCTTTTTCTTAAAGGAATCCTCACTCACTGAATGTTATCAAGTGACATTCTTCATCAACGAGTACTTCCCAACCTTCTCAGGGTTGGGGCATGCTCGGACCTCTTTCCTTAGAAGGGAGCACTTTTTACTAAAAAATGGTAGGGGATCTTCACATTGTACTTGATCAAATTGCCAAGGCGGTGATCAAATCAGTATTTACTCACAAGTCCATCTGGCATGGTTAAAAACAGGGGGAAATGGGCAAATTGGATTTACTATCACTCATTGTCACTTAATTGTGATCACTAGTTTCTGCCATGTACCCCAATCCAGCGGCTTTCACCAGGATCAGTATGTCCCTATTGATGCCCTTTTGGGAAAGGGTGGCAGGCTATTTATTTAATCATAAATACCATGCAACACACATACAGGGTACTCTACCGTAATAACCTTTCTTGGAGGTCGGACCGGAACATGATGACTGTGTGACTATTGGGCACACTTCTTTCCAAAGATCCCTTTGGGCAGGGGGTGGTGATGTTGGTAAAAATCTTAAAGGACGTTTTTAATGACAGAAATCTACATTTTGCATTTGACTTTGCACTGCTGCCTTTTAGCAGCCTGTTTTTTTAATTCACTTATCAAAGTGTATATCAGTTAGATATACCCTTGACCTACTACCCTCTTTAACTGTATTGACCACTAGGGGGTATGCCTATGCCTATATTGCCTACAACAGCCTATAAAAAAATCTTAATTTTCAGTAGAAGTTAGTTACTAACTAAACTAGTTCACTTTACTCCATAGTTCTCTTACCTGAATGGATGAAGCGATGGATGCTACCTCTCTCAAACTTCCAAAACCATATTGCAGGGTTTCCTAAGATGCCTTCTTAATGGTGGTGGTAGTAGTAGCAGGCTAGCATGCTAACAAGGAAGACATCACAAGAGAGGTCCCACTATCACCCCTCCCCCACGCAAATGCTCCCAAATGTCCTGAAATGTTTGACTCTTTTCCCCAATTTGCTTCCCAATTCCAAACCTCTCCAGCCACAACAACACAGTCCTTCACGCCAAAAAACTCCTTTTAAAAACAAGCTCATAGGGCATCCATATGGCTGTTTAGGCTGGCCACTTACTGGGCAAGGTTCTGCTAGCCGCACCGAAGCAGCACAAGCTTGCAAAGGGCATGGTCTGTCGTTGATGTCGCCGATGATGGGGGTGGGTGATGTTCCACTGGGCAGAAGTTTACTCCGGCTTCTGGCAGCACTGGCACTGATGTGTCCGGGATGCAGAAGGGTCAGGCTGATGAGATGAGCTGGACAAGGATGCCTCTTCCTTCTAAAAGGCCACCAGCAGAAGACATTTGACCATGACTGCCTCCATTCTCTGGTGCCACAGCTTGGTGGCTATTTGACTTCCATTAGCAGGAGTAGCTATATCAAGAAAAAAACTAAAAAAAAAAACTAATTACAATGCTTAGTAAAAAACACTTGTTTGGCACAGTCGCAGAACATTGCTGGCCCCCTAGGACCCTGGAATTTTGTTGTGATTAGTCACAGGGTCATGTTTTCCCCACAAATGCATCACATAAAAATAGCACTGACTGCATGGAATTAAGTCATATTACCACCATAATCAAAAAGTGATTTTTGCTCAAAGGGTTTCATACAGAAACTAAGCAAACATTTTGGGCCTGATTACAACATTACAAAAGAGCGGTGGTGCAGTGGTGCAAACTGTTGTGCCACTGCTCTGCCGAAGGTCACCGCCACCCGCCAGATTACTACTTATCAGTGGTCTGGTGGGCAGGTGGCTTGGCGGTTCCCCCTGGGGTGCCCTTTGAAAGCTGGCAGTACCTTCTTAAAACGCACCGCAATGGGAAAGCCACAAAAGGTTCCTGCACGGCATGGACTTGGATGTCCATGCCACGCAGGAAACTATGTGCATGCACATGGGGAGGCACATGTTATGCCCCCATTATGCCCCCATGTGTGCATCCACATATGTCTGTAGGGCCCCCTTTGTCGCCTCTCTGCCAGGCTTTTCAGGGCATTGGATCCTTCATGAGAAGCCTGGCTGAGACGAAATTCATAATATACTTGGCGGGACCGTGGTGATCTCTCCAAGCTTATTGCAGCCTTTGACCACCCCTCCTCTGCCAGGGAATGGTAGATCCCTGGTGGAGCTGGTGGCTATAGTGTGGTCCTACTGCTGAGTCATAATCAGGCAGTCAGATTGCCGGCGTGGCAGTGGCTGGATCTGCCACTTCCGTGCCACCACGAGTCTGATGGTCTGAGGACCACCAGACTTGTAATCTGCCGCTTAGTGTGTAAATTCCCTCTCATTATGAGTAAGGCGCATATGCTGCACAATTATTAGTATACTTGATAGTATATGTGCAAAAGTAATGGAGGCATGCTAGTGGGTCTGCTACTTTGCAGCATGTTTTTAGGGCAGCTGTAGTGTATAATTTATTAACATATTATTATTAAATCTAATGGCCCTGCTCTTCTCTGACTTCTTCTTCAAATCTACCCTGACTCCAAAGGTAAGAGAGGATGATTGGTTACTCCTTTCCACATGTGACATATAACGGATATCTCATCCGCTGTAAATAGACAGTGCACAGATTATAAATGATGCACTGCAGTACAGGGAAGGCAAAGGGATATATTGCATTTGGCATGTTTGTCTCAACAGAGAATCCCATCCACCAAACTCTAAATCAGGCACTTACCCCCACATTACACCCTGTCTCCACCACAAATTATTTTCAACAAATAGCTTCACTTGGCACTAGGGAGAGTTACTCTACTGAAAGGTAAGTTAGAGGGATTACGCTAGGTGGATGGTTAGCTATAAAATAGTGGGGTGTCACTGATCATGTGCTATGCTTTTGCTTAGTCACTTTGTTTGACGGACGATGAAAGGGAAATTCGGAACAGGCAGAAATCTGTCATGGAAGCCATGAAATATATGTCAATTGGGCAGACACTGTGGCATATACTGAGATGGAATTTATAATGTTTTGGTAGGTGGGGACAGAAGGAAAGAATGATGATGTGAAATACTAGTGGTAGATGACTGAGTGGGCACTGGGAAACACACCTTGTTTTAAGTTTGTAATGTATTGCAAACTTTGCCACACTGTTAACTGAAGCCAATGCACATTTCACAGCTTACACTGCTGCTTCAAATTGAACCATTCTGTAGTTAGAAATGCTGTGGGCAGGGAGGTGATGGGTGGGATCTGTGTCTCACTTCACAAACAGTATTGTCAATAGGCAAGCAAGGTGACTGTCTGCTTGCCCCTGCCACTGCTGGGACAGCTCCCCTTCTGAACACCTGGGCCTTCTCTATCCCACTTCATGCCTGGCTGCTGTTTGTTAGTTGAAAACATGGTAAAAAATCCAGGTAGACAAGTCAACCTAAAACCTTTTCCTCCTAAGGGAGGTGCAAGGCTATGAAAGGATGAGAGTGAAGCACAATAAAGGAGTGGTAGAGAATGATAAATGAAGGATATATGGCATTGGTTGGTAATAGATTTCTCATTCATTTCCTGGCATATTGCACAGTCATGGAAACTGTTGGTATACTGCATAATAAAGTCAACATTGGGGGGAAAATGACAATGGCCACTTTATCTCTTTTTGACTGTTTGCGCTTTCTCAACCAACATGTTTGGTGAATAATAGTTTATTTGGGCCTACAATCTTCATCACAGCACCACAAATTGGTTCTATAATTTTTATAGTGCCTCAAAACTTAGGACAGAGGGGCGAGGGAAAGCTTATGAAAGAAGAGAGCAGAAGAAAGATATAGATGCAGGAAATAGAGAAAAACAAGATAATGCAGGGATAACAAATATTAGACAGCAGTTCTGGATAGTGAGACCACCAGTGGGGATGCAATACAAAAGTTCCCAGCCTTCCGGGGTCTGACAACAAGGGGGGGCCACATGGTATACTCCCCGAAGGTATGCCCAGGCAGCGGAAATTACAACAGGATGCCAACTGGAGGACAAGTTCCTACCAAGGAGAACCACACACAGCATTAAGTGAATGAGACGGCCTAAAAAGGATTTGGAAGAGAGTTGAAGGTTGAAAATAAAGAGAGAAAGAGCTTTCACTGTGAGGCGCAAAGGGAGAACAGAACCCCTCACCCTCCTCCAACAGAAAGCAAATAAGAGGCTGAAGTAGAACCAGAACAGTGGCCTCAATCGGGAACCCAAACCTCATCAGATCATCTGCATAGGAGAGGGTTGACCAAGAAATAAGAGATCAGAGTAGCGCAGCCCAAACACAATAAAGACATAGAAAAAGAAGAATGGCACCTCTGCACTTGTACTAGGAGAACAGTAACAAGGACATGTGTTTCTCCGCCTCAACGTGCTGGTCAAATCAACTGACCCCTAGGGAGATACTGGTGACAGAAGAATGCAAGGTCTTTGAGAGACCATTCTGCCATTTGCTAGCCCACTGGACTGAAAGGGGGGTCTGTAGAACAGACCCTGGCTGGAGGATGGAACCTTCAAACCAGAGGACATGTCCTCATGGAAGACTGGATTTGGCACACAGTGGGATATCCTAAATGGAACTTACCCTACATGCAGGAATGTATGTGAAGATGGGAGCGCTACATTGCAGAATGGCTCCAAGCCAAAATATGCCCATTGTTACAAAAAGGCATGTCAGGGACCATCTATGTGCCAGGGCTCAGATGGAAGGGCTCAAGACAAAGCTGCCCCCATTGATGGATGGGGCGGAAAAATTGATCTCATGTTTTGAGAAAAGTATTCCAGAAATAAACCTAGCAGTAGGCAATGTCAGGAGTATGCTCAGCAGGTCATCGGAGAGCTCAATATTTTCCTGAGCCCACATCCCAGTAGTTACACTGGCCAAAAAAGAGCATGACGGGGACACATTCAATTCGTTCAGACACCAGACATGGACTTCCCTGAGGGAAATAGTCCAGAGACCACACAGAAGTAAGGGGATTGATGATAGAGAACATGAAGCCTACAGAAACCGTGAACAACTTTTTGGAAAGAATGAGGAAATAATGGGGACAGAAAGGAGATCATGGACTGACATGGGCACCCAGGTTACATTCTTTTTGTCAGGTATCCCGGGACGATGTATGGCTCAATGGTGCATGACAGCGGAGATAGCCGCAGAAACCCGGCATCGGCGGGCGGACATGGAACTACATAAACCAGCATGCATAGCGCGACTAATGCGCACCCGGAAAGGAGTATATAAAACACACAGGATGACGGGACATTGTCAGATATTTTGAATACTTGCCGGCCTCGTTGCTTCGAGCAAGTCCCAGCATTTTCCTTAGGAGCCCTACCTGAGCTGCTCACGGAAGGAAACGGAACCACAGTCCAAGGTTTGAGAATCACTAAAGAGAACAAACGAGCGGTGGCTCGTCTCGTTACGGATATTCAGGAGTCTTGGTCGAGTATGGTTTATACACTCCCAGGACGGATTTGGGGCAGAGATGCACACCGAGGGAGGTGTTTGCTGCCTCTCTGCTTGGGCTTTGTTATTCATTACCGTAGGGAAAAGAAACCCGAAGGGTGTGATTAAAGGTAGAGCGGCTGCTCCCTCTCTAAAACTACGGTACCCCTCGGTAGAGTGCCCGGCCGGGGATTCCCGAAGGTACCAAGACACAGTGCAGGGTCACCATCACCGCACTGTTCTGCAGAGATCTTAATCTGCCCCATCAGCCGTATTCGTACGGCATTTTCGGCCATTACTTTGCACAGTGTCCTCTGTTGGATTAATACCGGGACCGGTATTATTGCAGAGGACGGTTGAAACTCAGCCCTTCTACGAACCAGGGCGACGGCTGATGGGTATTGTATACTTTCTATTTACTTTCTTGTTTATCAAACGGTGGATGTAAACATTCTCACCATAGCGTGACAGTGAGGCTAACATTGCCTCCCTCTGTTTCCTTTTATACTGTGTTTATTAAACACTTGCTTTTTTGGCAAACATCACGCCAAGGCTTGTCGTGTATCTTTTATGTCGTCCAGATTCCGAGATAATCGGAAGATTACATAATATCCGACCTTATTCACAAATCCTCTCCTGATCGGGGACGTAGGATCATGGCCACCCTTGATGATGTCCTATCCGCTTTGGCTACCGTCCAAGTCGAGTTGGCCGCCTCCAGGCAGGAAACAGCAGATTTGAAGGCCAGGATTGAAGCCGTACAAAGGAATCCTTTTGACGCTGGAAGTCAGACTGTCCCCACATCCCCAGCGGTAGTGGTCGAGATGCCCGTATCCATTTCATTGGCCACACCTGAACGATAAAGCGGAGACCCCAACATGGTTCAGGTCTTCCTGACGCAGGTGGCGTTACACCTGTCCTGCAAACCTAAGGCATTTCCCACTAGTCAAGCTAGGGTAGCCTTTCTCATATCGTATCTTGCAGGAAACGCAGCACAATGGGCGGTTCCGTTGGTTAGCAGGGATGCCCCACTATTGTGTGACTGGGGAGCCTTTCGCGAAGAATTCCTGAAGGTCTTCTATAGACGGGCAGATTCATACACCGCAGACAGAGAAATTCTTGAATTACGTCAGGGTAGCAACGATATAGTGCACTACCTGAACTCCTTTCGTCGTTTGGTGGCTGAAACCAAATGGCCGGTCTCAAAACAAATTGCGTTGTTCCACCAAGGACTGAGCGAGGAGCTCAAAGATGTTGTTGCTTAGATAGACCCACAGCACAAGACCTGCGAAGGTCTCATTGCCATCGCTTAAGCGAACGCAGAGGAGACCACAAAAGGAAAGGGAAACCTCTGCCTTTGTCCATAACGCCCGAAACTCCCGACAGCAACACCACCGCCAAAGCGGAACCCATGGAGATTGGAGCCATTCGGGCCAGCCTTACCGCCACAGAAAAAGAGACACGCCGCAAACAGGGCCTCTGTTTATACTGCGGCAAGAAAGGACACTTTGTACGTGAATGCCTGGCCAAGTCAAAGAATAGCCGATTCAGGAACGCCAGACCAGTAACCGCGGCAGTGGAGGTCCAGGCGGAAAACTACCGGACTCCCTGAACTGCGAAGGGGCCTCTCGGAGTCATTATAGCATCCCTTCTTTGTCACGCCTTGTTCTTGCAAAACCGCAGCACTTGTATATTACAGTCCACATATACGTAGAAGCCAGGTGGATTTCCGTTGAAGCCATGGTTGATTCAGGGGCCACTGGCCTATTCATGGATGAGGAAGAGGCACGGCGACTGGGTATCGCCCTTTTGCCAAAGAACATACCAGAGGACGTTTATACTGTGAATGGGAGAAGGCTTGTCACCGGCCCCATAGGTTACCACACAGGTGTCTTGCCTGTGCGATACGGAGAACAGCACGAGGAAGGTATAGACTTTAGTATCATCAGAGCACCACAGTACGGGATAATCCTGGGTTTGCCATGGCTCAAGAAACATAACCCGACCGTGGATTGGGTGTCTCACGAGATCATGATGTCTTCTTTGTACTGTCATCAACACTGTGGGGTACAGACAGGCTCCGCCACTGGTCAAGGGATGGTTCACACAGTAGCCACAGCAGCTGAAAAGGAGGTTACGCTGCTCAGAGTCTACCATGCGTTCGGGGACGTCTTTGACGAGGTACGGGCTGAGGTCCTTCCACCGCATCGTATTTACTATTGTCAAATCAACTTGGTTCCGGGGGCCTGTGTACCCAGTGGCAGGCTGTACGCATTAACGGAGCTAGAGAACGTCCATCTGCGCTCTACCTTGATAAACTCTTGGGGCTGGGATTCATAACACCCTCCAAATCTCCCGCAGCTTCGCCTCTTTTCTTCATCCCTAAAGCCAACGGTGAATTGAGGGCCTGTGTGGACTTCAGGGCTCTGAACGCTATTACCATGAAAAACAGGTATCCCTTGCCTCTCTTAAGCGTTTTATTGGAACAGGTAAAAAAGGCCCGGGTCTACACGAAGCTTGACCTCAAAGGGGCATACCATCTTGTACGTATGCGGGACGGCGACGAGTGGAAGACGGCGTTTAAAACCAGGTTCGGCCTCTTCGAATACCTCGTCATGCCGTTCGGGCTCTGCAATGCCCCTGCAGCCTTCCAGTACTTCCTAAACGAGGTATTTCGCGACATCATGGATGAGTACGTGGTGGTGTACATTGATGATATTCTTGTTTACTCGAACACAGAGGAGGAACATGTACAACATGTAGCCACGGTACTCCAGAAACTCAGAGACAACCTGCTGTTTTGCAAGCTCAGCAAATGCGACTTCCACGTCACGTCAGTGGAGTTTCTGGGGGTGATGTAGAGCCCCGATGGCCAGGAGATGGCAGAGCGCAAGGTCAGAGCGGTGGAACAGTGGCCAATACCACAGGGGGTGAAGGACGTACAGTGCTTAATCGGGTTTGCCAATTTCTATCGCCGCTTTATCGAGGGGTTTTCGGGGTTGGTGGCCACTATTACTCAACTGTTGAGAAAAGCGCAACCCTTTATTTGGAATACGGATGCTCAGGCCGCCTTTGTGGCATTGAAGAAGGCGTTCGTTTCTGCACCCATCCTGGCTCATCCCAATCCGGATTTGCCATATGTAGTGGAGGCGGATGCTTCTGAAGTCGCAATGGGGGCCATTTTATCGCAGAGACAACAGCACTCTGGAGCATTACGTCCCGTGGCCTTCATGTCCAGGAAGTTGAATACTGCAGAACGAAACTACCATATAGAGGAGAAGGAGCTATTGGCCATAAAGGACGCATTTGCGGAATGGAGACATTGGTTGATGGGAGCCAGACATGTAGTGACGGTGTTCACTGATCACCGCAACCTGCAGTTCATGACGGCGGCAAGACACCTTTCGCCTAGGCAGATGTGGTGGATGCTCTTCTTTTCAGGGTTTCACTTTCACATCACCTACAGGCCTGGCACTGAAAACAGGAAAGCGGACGCACTTTCACGTCAATCATCTGTTCTAGTTCCCTCACCTGCACCAGTACACTCCATCATACCACCGGGGGCGGTGTTGGGAGTGATCCAGCCGGACTCATTTCTTAAGGGTATTCAGAGGGGAATACAAACCTTTGCCTGGAGGAGATGGCTCAGGAGTCACAAAGAATGGCCGGTGAAGGACGGTATTCCAGTGAATGGTTGTTGTCTGCTGGTACCTACTCCAAGGCTTAGGAAACAAGCCTTTGCTTGGTGCCACAAGTCGCCATGCGCGGGCCATCTGGGGTTTGAGAAAACCGTGTCCGCCCTGGGGAGACAGTTCTGGTGGCCGTCTTTGCGTACGGATGTCCGGAGATGGGGAGATGACTGCTCTGTCTGTGCTGCCATGAAATCGGACCATCGGCGCCCACAGGGCCTGCTTCGGCCTCTTCTAATGCCCGGCAGGCCATGGGAGAACATATCCCTGGATTTTATCGTGGGGTTGCCGGTGGATCAGTGCTGTATGGCAATCCTGGTTGTGGTGGACTACCTCACGAAGATGGGGCATTTCATAGCCTGTAAACATGTTCCCTCGGCAGGCCAGCTAGCCTTGCTCCTTCTGAAGAACGTGGTACGTCTGCATGGGCTACCCAGCCTGATCGTATCGGACAGGGGATTGCAGTTCACGGCCCAGTTCTGGAAGAAATGGTGTTCGGCGTTGCATGTCACAACTGCTTTGTCAACGAGCTATCACCCACAGATGGACGGCCAGACGGAACGCCTTAACCAGTCCCTCAAGCAATACCTGTGCTGCTTTGTGAATCAGGGAACTGAGGAATGGGTGGATCTTCTTTGGCTCGCGGAAGTTGCGTACAACAACGCCACGCATAGCTCCACCAAAAACTCTCCGTTTTACAGCAACTATGGTCATCACCCCAGGTTTCTACCATTCGTACACCCCATCAGGGACCTTAGGGTGCCGGAAGCAGCCAAGAGGCCGGCGCACATCAAGGACACGCTTATTCGGACCAAGTCATTCCTGGAGAAGGCCAAAGCGGCGTACAAAACGGCGGCAGACAAGAAACGGCGACCTGGCCCTGTGTATGCTGTTGGGGATTCAGTCTGGGTATCCACCAAGAACATGCGGTTCTGCAAACACAGCGTGTTTCATCCAAGGTACATCGGACCTTATCGCATCGTCAAGTGCATCAGCCCTGTGAATGTACGGCTAAGTTTGCCTGGACACCTGCGAATCAATCCGGTGTTCCACGTATCACTGTTGAAGCCCTCTGCTCCTGGCCGGCGGGCGCCGCCTGTACCCGTGTCAGTGGACACCGATGTGGAATACGAGGTGGCCGGGATTCTGGATTCCAAGTGGCGGGGTACCAAGTTATGGTATCTCGTGGATTGGAAAGGGTATGGCCCGGAGGAGCAATCGTGGGAGCCCGCGTCGGGTGTTCATGCCCCTAAGTTGGTGTCCTCATTCCACAAGAAGCATCCTGCCCGTGCAGGCCCGTGAGAAGGGGCTGATGGGAGGAGGATGTACTGTCAGATATCCCGGGACGATGTATGGCTCAATGGTGCATGACAGCGGAGATAGCCCCAGAGACCCGGCATCGGCGGGCGGACATGGAACTACATAAACCAGCATGCATAGCGCGACTAGTGCACACCCGTAAAGGAGTATATAAGATGCACAGGACGACGGGACATCGTTGGATATTTTGAATACTTGCCGGCCTCTTTGCTTCGAGCAAGTCCCAGCGTTTTCCTTAGGAGCCCTACCTGAGCTGCTCACGGAAGGAAACGGAACCACAGTCCAAGGTTTGAGAATCACTGAAGGAGAGCAAACGAGCGGTGGCTCGTCTCGTTACGGATATTCAGGAGTCTTGGTCGAGTGTGGTTTATACACTCCCAGGACGGATTTGGGGCAGAGACGCACACCGAGGGAGGTGTTTGCCGCGTCTCTGCTTGGGCTTTGTTATTCATTACCGTAGGGAAAAAAAACCCGAAGGATGTGATTAAAGGTAGAGCGGCTGCTCCCTCCCTAAAACTACGGTACCCCTTGGTAGAGTGCCCGGCCGGGCATTCCCGAAGGTACCAAGACACAGCGCAGGGTCACCATCACCGCGCTGTTCTGCAGAGATCTTAATCTGCCCCATCAGCCGTATTCGAACGGCATTTTCAGCCGTTACTTTGCTCAGTGTCCTCTGTTGGATTAATAACGGGACCGGTATTATTGCAGAGGACGTTTGGAACTCAGCCCTTCTACGAACCAGGGCGACGGCTGATGGGTATAGTATACTTTCTATTTACTTTTTTGTTTATCAAACGGTGGATGTAAACATTCTCACCATAGCGTGACAGTGAGGCTAACATTGCCTCCCGTTGTTTCCTTTTATACTGTGTTTATTAAACACTTGCTTTTTTGGCAAACATCACGCCAAGGCTTGTCGTGTATCTTTTATGTCGTCCTGATCCCGAGATAATCGGAAGATTACACTTTTGCAACATCCTCAAAAAGGGGCTGCCCACCAAAATACAGAGTGGCCTAAACAGCGTAGTAGGATTAATTTTGTCTGAAGGGTTTTTAGTGATTCAGGAATATAGGCGCTCTGCTATGTAAACGTCTACTTATAGTGATTGCACATGTGGTTGATGTACGGTGTCACCAGGTGAGGGGATATTCCCTAAAACCCCTAAGTGTGTGTAGGGAAGGACCCTACACAATTTAATATAGAAACAAGTCCTGGGCACACGTGAACAAGGTATCAGTCAAATTACAAAAATTGATTTCTCAAAGAAATGTTAAGGTTTATCTCCAGTGTATTGATTCATGTTTTTATTATTCAAACGAACAAACGAAAACCAGCTGACACGTGTTTCGTCGCCAATGGGAGTAATCCCGCAACTTCCTCAAGGCTGTAGGTAACAGTGCAAGTCTTTGTATGAACGCTCTGCCAATGAAAAATCCAACCCGACTGGTAATGGTGTGTTTTACGTGAGACTGACTGATATCCGAACCAATTTACAATATCTGAAGGTAGCAGTGTTAGTCTTAGTGTAAACTTCAGCGGGTATGCTGAGGTGGCTTAGGACGGTAATGCTGGATGCACAGGCACTGTGGGGGCATGCTGCGGCGTAGACAGCAAGTAGGATAGTCCGTGTCTCTTACAGCAGGTACACTGTAGTATTGCGCGGCATGAGTGCTTCAGGTGTCTCCTGGGTGTGCGAGCGTAGTAGGATTAGACCCCAAACCTTGGTGGGAAATACAGGACAACGTATTACATTACTGCAGATAGATGCAGGATAAGGACAGGGTAAAGTAAGAGCAAGCGAAAGAGGTTTCGCTCATCTGGTCCAATATAGATAAAAGAAGAATGCCCTTGAGGGGACTGCGATGGCTGTGAGCATGCATATTAGCATCAGTATTGAAGGGAGCTCCACCTCTGAACCACAGAGAGTTTCAACTCAGTCCTAAAGGCAGAGGCTAGGGAGGCTGGCAGCAGCCAGAACTCAGAGAGTGCAACTAATGTCACCAAATGGGCCACATGACTGACCCATGCCACCTGAACGCTTACCATGACCAAAGATTAATAAGCCTGGGACAGGCCCCACAAAATCACATTCTGCAATACCAAGCTCAGACCAACCTGAGCTCACAGCACCTTCAGCCACAAAGAAATGAGTCAGCAAGCACACTACCACAAGGACCAGGACCGGGGCCATAGCCAAGGCAGTGAGGGTTGACTGTATGGGGAGTCTATACCTTTACACAATCACCCAACCTAAATGTGAGACTACAAAGACAACCAATATGACACATACACTTCATACTCACTTCTGAAAACTCACCCTAACAATAAAGACTAGTGAGAAAAGAATTGAAAGGAAAACTCAAGCCTTTACTTGCACTCAGGAAGAACTTTGGATTGACACATGATATGTCAACCTGTAATCCACTCCAGAGATTGCCATTCAGGTGTTTGAATGGGCCTGGGTCCCACACTGATACTGGTCCAATGGGTGGGAATGGATGGCATGCCCCCCGGAAAAGGGCAGTCTGACGAGGGGGCAGGGTTGCCCCAAACCAGCTCATAAAAACTGACACCCAGGTCCCCTCAGCCAAGGCCAATTGGGACAGGTTGCTATCACTAGATCAAAAGAACCCCATTTTTCAACATTTAGGCCACCACCTAATAGGGGCCTCCTTTTAGCTACAAAACAATGTACTATTCCAAGTGCTGGAACCCAGGTTTTCTGCACAGCTGGGATGTCGAGATGCACCATAGAACTTCGTAGTTCACACATGAATAAGCAACAATTTTGCACCAAGTCAGCAGGGAACAACACCAGGGCAATCAGCTGTCCCAGTTTGTTACCTGCAGCACAACAAGTCCCAGCCGCACACCTGACTCTTGTTGTAAGCAAGATATCTGGCCTCCTCCTTTCTCCTAATGCTTCCAAACATCCAAAGTGTACTCATCATAGCATGTCCCTCCAAAACAGTGAGAGTAGCATGTCACTGGATAAGAAGTCTGTGATCCCCGCTGAGGGTGGCAGACCCAAAGCATCCTGGATCCGAAAAAGAGAGGGGTGCCGGGAGGAAAAGCGATTCTGTAGAAGACCGTGGCAGCCTACACACAAGGTGCATGGATACACTCATCACCGCTCCCAGCTTGTCGAAGCAAATAACACAGGGCCTCACGAACATCCTGCACAGGAGCAATAGACCTGATCCAAGTCATTGCCACATCCGAACCACACAAGGGCAGCAGAGCAGCTTCTCAACCCCCACCGGTATGCCACAATAAAACCAACACTTCAAGAGACCTTATGAAGGTGCCCAATTACATGCAGGAAGCAGCCCAAAAACAAACCTTACAGAAAAAGGGCACAGTCAAAGTACCCAACTCCATTAGGGAAAACCTCATTACACGCCACATGAAGGGACCAGTGGAGCATACATGTGTCCTCATGACAATTACACACAACCGTCAAATTGCGACATGCCCTGTTCCTTTCACAGAGCATCACACATTTGTAGGTCAGAATGTACCATCTGCATTGATAAACCTACACACACACACACACAGGCACATGTAAGGGAAAGTAGATTATTATAGGGTTGACAACACTCAAAAGGTGATAGTTAGGTAAAAAAAATGTAATTGACAAACCCACAAAGAGCACCCCACTAAAAGGCTCACCTCTGTTATGATAAGGGGAGGACCAAGCGACCCACAAAATAAAACTGAGGTGACCCATGACCAAAACACACCAATTCCTAAAATGATGCACAAACTAGGGTCCCCATCCAGCACCTCACCAAAGTTTCCACAAAATGATGCACAGAAATGCCACAAAAAGGAAAGGCACAGGAATTTTTAACCCAAAGCTAACCTAACAACCCACAGCTCTTATCTGAAAGGTCTGCAATTGAGACATAAGTGCACCACCTTTAGTGCGGCCCACCACCTCTTCATTAGCAACTTCCATAATCCTAACGAGGCCCACGTGTTCAAGCCAAATACCATGAACTATTTTTTTATGGACATTTTTTACAACAGACTCTTTTCACTGTGCCAACCAAAGACACCCCTGGTTGACAGAAAGCTAGGGACAACCACTCCACACACTATCCCAAGACTTGGAATGTTCCAAAAGTGATGTATTATTCTACCTTTCTACACCATCTGCTTAGCATGGGTGTGGCTGCACCCATCTGTAGGGAGAAATCTGCTTATCCGTATGTAGCCTACTTATACATTTCTACAGTGCTTGCGTAAGGACTTCTCCTACCTCACTTACACTGAACCAAACTCTAGTATTCCACGCGCTCTACACAGTGCACTTTTTCAGAGCACATGGTACCAGCACATGACTGCAGTGGTTGTGCTATGTCTGCTTGCTGATACCCCATGCTGTGGGTTCAGACTGACTTTACTTATCTTAAGAAATAGCCCCTGAAAAAGCAACATCTATCATCCATCTGTACCTATGTAAGAATAGGGCCAACATACAACAGAGAAGAGTAGAACCCATTAGAGTAGTGATAAATACCATCCGGTTTAAAACCAACCCCATAGCAATACATATTTTTTCTGAGCATAGCAACATTCAAACTGAGCCAGACAGGATGCGTGGGCAAGGCATAAGAGGGGAGGACACTATTTGGCACTGAGTTTTTCCAGAGAAGAGGTTCATGGAGGTAGCAAGGCCACCTCACCAAAGCCCACACACATCCACTTCCGCCTCTGTTTGTGGTCCCCGGGTGGCCCTTAGCATATATGGGTCAGTATTCTTTGATAACAAATGGATGATAGATATGGAGTTCCTTTGCAGGGCCAGTCACCTCAATGATACTAAAGGAAATTAGAAGGGAAGGGTTTAATGCTAGTATAGCTACCCCATCTAAGGAAATCTGAAACTCTGAGATTGATAGGTACACGTGACTAAAAGGGAAAGGGCAACCCCTTATTCTACACAAACTTACACTGTATACCTTTAGTTTCAGAAGAAATGGAACAATACTGCTTGACACTAATGAGAATTGTGAAGCAGTACTGCATGTACCAGATATGTAATGGGGCACCTCGGTGTTGATGGATACCTACTCGCATTGTGGGGAATTTACCGGCACCCAGCTGGTTCCCGGATGGCAGACCCTCTGCACACTAGTAATCATACACAGTCTGACCCTGATCATCCCTGGAGAAGAGATGTCCAAGTTGTTTCACCATCCACTGCAGAAGAAAGCAACTCTACTGAATGAGGCTGAAGAAAAAAGAACTGCTGATTACTTTGGCTGGGCTCAGTACAAGTACATTCCTAATGAATTCAGACTGTTTTCTGACACTCAAGTAAACGTGGGAGGGTCCATACCCTTCCTCACATTGCAAACAAAGCCAAATGCCCACCGGTTACAGATAACCAGGTGGGAAATGTTAAAGGTGATCAACAATACTGAGCTAGGCCTAAACACCATCAAGGAAGAGCTAAGAGCCATCCACCTTATGGTTATGCAGCATAGGTATGTGTTGGACTTGATGACCGCGATGGAGGATGGGGTGTGGGCCACAATCGTGCATCCTGCTGTACTTTTATACCCAGAATTGACCAAGACAAGGAGTCACTAATTTTTGCCATCCACTTAATACGTCATCTACGAGCTGACAGGAAGGAGAGCGGTACCCCTGAGCAAAACTAGTTTATAGACTTTCTGGTTTCCCCACATGGGTGACCAGAATTTGCTTGTCATTGCTCCCAATTGCTCTTCTTGTTTTATATTTTATTTATTCAAGGTTTTATATAGTGCAAACATGACCTAATTGTGCATCAGAGTGCATCACAGTTACATAGTATCAACCGTTGCGACAGTTTCATAGAGACATTTAAAAATAACTAGAGAGAGTAAATATAATAGTCTAAGTAAAAACATTTGCAATCAAACAAATATGTGGCCTAAGGAATAAATGATATAAAAATAAGTCCACTCAAATATAAATAGAAAATAGCCAGATTATACATCTACCTGCCATAGTGGAGCATAGGCCTCTGGCGGATTGCTTAGTTAGTATCTCCCTGATAAGTTGGAGAGGTCTGTTATACTTTATCATGGGACTCTTCTGAGGAGAGCAGATAACATACATGAAGGGATTAGGTGACAATCTCTAAACATGCATTGATGTGTTTTATCTGCTGTTGATTATGGTAGGAATTTGCTCCTTAGAAAGATCTTTACTTCATTCTTAACTGACGTGGCCAGGGATTTTTCTAACGTTTGGAGGAAGTGAATTCCAGATTCTAGGTGCAGCTCCAGAGAATGCTCTATCATACATTTTCTTCTTCTAAAAGTTAGGAGGTTTCAGTAATAAGTCTCTGGCGCTCCAAGAAGGTCTGCCTCCTCCTGATATCTCAATTTTTGGAGCTAAGTACCTCAGTCTTTTGTAGTGTAGCCCTTTCTGTGTAATACATGTCAGTTTGAGTTGAATTCTATCTTCCTATGGCAGCCACTTTAGAGGGTATACACCTGTTACAACGCAACTTTTACAACTACCTACTATTACAACGCAACTTTTACAACGCATACCATTACAACGCATTGCGCTGGGGGGCGCTCTAGGATAGGGAATAAGTATAATTTACTATCCAACACCTTCCCTAGTGTCCCCGGGGACTGGACTTGGATTAGTAAATTATACTTACCACTATCCAGCACCTCTAAGCGCTATGCGTTGTAATGGTATGCATTGTAATGGTCGCGTTGTAATGGTAGGTAGTCGTAATGGTATGCGTTGTAACATGGTACATCCCTTTAGAGCCTTCAGGTGTGGGGCGATGTGGTCTAATTATCTAGAACCTGTTATGAGTCTCACTGCAGTGTTGAGACAAGCTTTTAGTGGAGCTGTGGAGATCTTGGGTAATCCTGAAAGTGTTGTACAGCCAAATTCAATCCTCGAGATGAATTATGCCTGGACTGCCTGATTGAGGTCTAATGTTCCAATGAATGCTTTGAATTTTCTACGATTTTTGCCATTGCGTATATGTGTTTTTGCATATTTAGATCCTTATCAAGCGTAATTCCTAGTGATTTTGTTTCAGTCCACTAGGATTGGGGTGTAATTTAGCACAGTGGTCATCTTGTTCCATTCCTTAATATCAGAGGAACTTTTTTTGGGTGTGGGGGGATTTTAAAAGGCATTCCGGGGCATATTACCAAGGGCCATTATCGCCGCCTTAGCAGGACTTTTTCCCGCTAATGCAGCAATAATTTCATCGCCCTATTACCAAGCTGTCGCTAACACCAGTTAGCGACAGCTTGTAGGTGATAGCGGGCATTTAGGGGCCCACTGTGCATGTAAGTGAGAATTATCGCTAATGACATGCAAAGTGGGCGTGCCAAGATGTTAGCTACTGAAAACAGTCGCTAACATCGCTATCTCCGATTACCAACTTTTGGATTTATTTGCGCTAAGCGCAAATATCTCCAAAAGCTAACGCCTGCCCTGAGCAGTTTTTAGCCATTTTATCCAATGGTAGGTGGATAACATGGCTAAGAGCATGAGCTCGGTAATGCATGAATATCGCGGACTTTTCAGCGATATTCATGCATTTCGGACGATTTTTATCGCATAGGAGATAAACCTTGATAATAGCAAGGCTCCTAAGCGATAAAAATCGGCGAAGCAGGGCGATAAAATTATTGCTGCTAACCAAGCATGGCCTCAAATGGAAGGAGGGGAAGGATTTTTTTTATCACCCTGAGGAGGCCAAAGCAGGTGGCCGCCACCTTGGTAGCATGAGTGGCTGTATTGGTGAGTGAGTGGTTGTGAGTGTCTACATGGGTGTATCAATAGCTGTGTGGCTAACTGAATGGATGAATGAGTGGATGCATGGCTGGCTGTATGAGTGACTGAGTGGGTGTGTGAGTAGATACAGCTTTGTGAATGGTTGTGAATGGCTGTATGTGTTTGTGAATGAGTGTGTGAGTGTTTGTATAGCTGAGTGAGTGGGTATGTGAGTGGCTATAAATGGAATATGAGAGGGTGCATGTGTGGGTAAGTGAACATGTGTGTGTCTGTACAGGTGAGTGATTGGGTGTGTCAGAGGTTACATGGAGAGTGACTGGGTGTATTAGTGATTATATGGGTGGCTGAGTTGGTGTATGAGTGGCTGTATGGGTGTGTGGCTGTGTGTAAGTGTCTGCATGGGTGAGTCAGGTTGTGTGAGTACCTGTACAGTGTGGCTGTGTTAGTGACTGTATGAGCAACTGAGTGTGTGTGATAGTACCTGTATGGGTGACTGACTGGGCCTGTTAGCAGGTGTATAGGTGACTGAGTGGGTGTTTAAGTGACTGGGTGAGTTAGGGTATGCGTTTGTAGCTATGTGGGTGAGTGATATTGTATGTCGGTGGTTATATGTGAATTGACTGAGTCTGTTAGTAATTGTGTGGGTGGCTGAGTGGATGTATGAGTGACTGTGTCGGTGAGGAGTGGATGTATGGGTAAGTCAGTGAGTGTGTGAATACCTTTGCAGGAGAGTGAGTGACTGTGTCAGTTACTATCTGAGAGACTAAGTGTGTGTGTGTCGCTAGAGGTATGGGTGAGTGACTGGCTCTATTAGTAGCTGTATAGGTGACTGAATGGGTGCATGAGTGACTGTTTGGGTCAGTGAACGGATGTGTTTGTAACTGTATCTGTAGTCATGGGTGTGTCAGTAGTTACATGGATACATGGGAGAGTGGCTGAGTGTATTCTTTATTGTATGGATGACTGAGTGGGCATATGAGTGATTGTATGGGTGAGTGAATGTGTGTTAGTAACTGTATGGGTGTGTGTATCTATATGGGGAAGTGAGTATCTGTATTGATAAATGAGTGCATGTGGTTGAACCTGTATTGGTAAGTTAGTCGGTGTGGAAAAAAAACTGGCTTTTTTCCAGTCACAGTTCCTTCTTGCCCCCACAGAGACTCTTTGGCAAGCAGCGCCAGGGCACTCTTTGGAGTAGCAGTTGTGATTTATAAATATCCCTACATAGACATAGACACAGTCAGTGTGTTATCAACTGTGTGGGTAAGTGAGTGAGTGTGTTAGTAGCTGTATGGATGGGTGATTAAATGTATGAGTAGCTGTAAGATAGTCTGTGTTTGTGTAGAGTTTCACTCCAATAGATGGTGTGATTCATCTGTTTCTAAACAAAAAGAACATAGATAGTTTCTGTAATGCATATGTTCGTAGTATATACAAAACAGTCAAGATTTTTTATGCTAAAGTAGTATTTCACACTATAGAAAACCATTTCCATTTTTTACTAGTCTCAGCTTTTGTACTTGTACACCATATTAACTGTACTGTATTAATATTCATCCTTGAACAATGGGGAAGATACAATCATAAATATTGTTTAAAAAAACTTGATCTCAATTTAACACCTGCTCTTTTTCTATAAATCTCATTTGGTACTTTATACATCATTTGCTAATAAAATAGCATGTGGTGGCAGTGATGATCAGTTGCTACACTCTTTGGAAACAGGTCTTTGGAAGACCAACCCCTATCAAAGAGGCAATACATTGCATGTATGGTTTCTACCATCACCTTCAGGCAAAAGAAAGTGGTAGCAAAGCATGTCAAGTGATCTTTGTGCATCAAGACCCTCTCTAGGGGTATCTCAAATACATATTTGTGTTGCACTACGAGTATGTAGACATATCTAAAGATGTATCATGCAACCCCTGTTGAAAAAGAAAAATAACATAAATATAAGTTAGTAATATATTTTCAAAAGTCCAGAAACAAAACAGTACACATTCTTTATGCTTTCATATTATCTCATATTACATGATAGTAAAACATTTCATTTTCCTGTTTTCTGTTCTCAGCTTTCATACTTGTACACTGTAAACAATGTACTGTATAAAGATTCATCCTTGAACAGTGGGGAAAAACAATTACTTAGATTGTACTAAAAAAATAACAACTGCACAGTATATCATAACAAATAAGTGACACTATGCATTGCTGTCACCACAATTATTTAATCAGTTGTTTTACCTAAAGTTACTGAACTAATCTAGACAAATATGTGTTAAAAATCATATTTTTATTGTTCTAACTAGTACAATATTACTAAAAGATATAAAGCACACCTGCATTTTTGAGATCCTTCAGAAAACATCATCCCTGGTAGGCTGAATGATGTCTTAATCACTGATGTTCCACATAGAAGAAATACAGTGCACCACTTTGTTAATCAGAAATCCTCTATGGTTGAAGGAACAAAAGGTAAGAATTTGGAAGTTTGCAAAACAGCTTTTAATTTAATGTAAGGATCATGTCATTGCATTCCATCTATCCAGTTTAATTCTTCAAATAAACAGTATGGTGTCCAGATGTTACAATAAGTCCCTTGTGAAAGATGCTAACCAAAGTCGTATAAGTTCGTCCAGAAATTGATTTTTGGCCATTTAGTAATATCGGTTTAATATTTAGATCCATATACTCTGCATCTATTCACCAGTAATATAAGATATGTTGCACTTATGTATATATGCAATGTAGACATAACATCTGATCTACAGTTTGGGCTGGCCAAATTTTGGTTCAAAAGATGCAGTTTTGGAATCTGAAAGTATTAAGTACAAAATTCGGTCAGAATTTATTATAATGGTACACGTAAAAATGCAATCTTTACAGTCATCTTTTCATGTGCAACTCAGTCCAAATAAGTCATCTATATTTATTTCTTCTTTTTATTCTAAAACTCTAAGGATGAACATTATAAATGATATACATTTTATTGACTGTTCTGAGTAAATAGTACTTATCCATTGCATATATCTACTATATCTCAAATGCCTGAAGCACAATGTATTACAGTCATATCACTATGTAAACATTGCAACAAACCATACAGTGCATAACATAACCTTTTCTGTGGTTTCTGTTCAATTGCATTTATAAGATGAGGTAAATAAAACAGTATATTGAGATTATTGGCGTAGCAGTTGACACCAGAAGGTTTTCACAATTGGTAAACAGCAATATGTAACTCATTCTCTAGTTTTTAATTCTTTGTTAATTCTTTTATAAGCTTCTGCTTTGGACAGATTATCCATTACTCACAAATAGGATGCTGTTAGAAATGAGGAGTGTATACACTTCTTAACCAATTGTAATCGCTGACACAACTTGCATCAGCACTAACTTTATTATCATAAAAATCAACCAAAAACAAACCAGAGAATGTTCTAACTCAAAACAATGCTACACATAACATACATTCTTCAAATACAGTAAAGCTGCATCTGCACTTAAACCTTGTTATTTATGGATATTTACAGCATACGCTAGAGAGACTGCGAACTGCTAACACTGCACATATAACTCTTTCACAAGCAAAAAAATGTACAATATATCGGCCAATTTGCTTCGCATCATCATTCTGACCATATTTTATGGCTAAGTATTCAACTTCATTTCTATTAGGAAAATTAATAGAATCAAGAACGTTTCCCATTGCACTATTCATGAATCCTTCCTCAACATTTAAATTATGCTGCAAAATTTCTCTACAGTTTTTGCACATGCATGAACACTTTTCTAGTCCTGCAGTTCTGGATGTAGATTTCTCTAATGAATACAATTTGCTTGTAGTTTTCCACTTAGCAGTGCTGCCACCACCTGGTATTTCATTTTTTCATTAGCTGCAATTTCCAAAATGTCTTCTTACTCCAGTTGTAGCAAATCCTCATTGAAATGGGAGCACTCTTGAAGTGTATGAATTAAACAAACTATAGATTTCCATTCTTCAATGAAATAAAAAATTAGTTGTGCTGCTGTGTTGTTAACAGGAAATTAATTTCTTTATAAGCTGACTTTTTAAGTTACGTCTCCCCTCCTTTGTCAAAACTCCCACTCTAATGTCCTTTAGAATGTTTTCATATTCCACGTCAGGTGCTTGACACATATTTTTAATTAGTTCCTTGTGTTGGAAGTTTATTAAAATGTTTACATTGTCAATACTTCCCAAAGAGTCTTGAAACAAGGCTGTCCTTTGATGGGAGTAAGTTGCAGTAGGTCACCGATGATAATTAAATACTTTCCTCCAAAGTGAATGTCATAATCTGTTTTTAAAATCTGTTGCATTCTCTAGTGTACGAAGACAAGCATCAACTTTGAGACCACACTCACCTCATTGATGATTAAAAGCTTCTTTTTCTTCAATACTCTTGAAACCTCATGACATGCTTCACTGGATAACTTCCTGTATTCCAGTTTATTGTCATATTCAACAGGTAGCATAAGTAGTCGATCCTGTAATGTTGCCTGCATCTAATCCAGTTGACACTGATACTATACATGATACATTGGATTCTGTAGTCCTCTGCATGTAAGCATTGAGAACTTCAAATTAAAAAGCTTTTCCTGGTGCCAGCTTGACCACTGATGTACAATAGTATTGCCTTAAATTATAAACATCTGCATTCTTTCTTCTTTTGCATGCTCTATTTTCTCTTTTACCTCCATATACATTTCTTTCTGTTTGTTTTTCAGTTGTCCAACTAACCGTTTAAAATCAACAGTTTCCTGTCTTGCTTTTTTCATTGAGGTTTCCACCTCATTTATGGCTATTTGTTTTCAATAATAGATTGTCCAAGAGGATCTTGACTCAGTGGTCCAGAACTTTGGCTGCTTTGTGAGCTCCAAGGACTAAACAAAATGTGAGAAAGAAAATTCAGGAGACTAGCCCATTCCTCTTCCCAGTTAATATCAAAACAAAAAGAACGGGTTAGTGATAAGAGAACAGAGTTTTTCTATTTGGCACTTCTACGACTCAGAATTAGCTAGTAGGTGACCTGCTTCATCATAGGGTTCCCACCCTGGTCACAGAATGTTTCGAGGGTGTGCTGTGATGCCTGAGTAGAGTGGAGCTGGTTGTTTATGGGTGAGATTGTGATAGTGAGTGAAAAGTGCTCAAGTGAGATGTGCTTTTAAAATTGGCTCAAATACTCTCTGTTTTTTAAACCTCAATTTTTATGTCTATGAATGGGATTAGACCTATGTATTTTTCTCCACAGAACTAAAAGCGACACAGAGGTTTTCTAGTGGGTCGTAAGTACATCCCACACTACAGCTGCATGAGCTGCATGTCTTAGTGTGCATGCATACTTCTATTGGTGCTGATGGGGCACGTTTGAAAATGGCTGAAACATGTAGTCCATTCACAGGAAAAGAAGGATCAAAATAATATCCTTCAAATATCCGCCACCTTTTAAACATTGACCAGTACTCTCACCCAAAAAATGAGGTTTAAAAAACGGAGTATTTGAGACTATTTTAAAAGCACATCTCACTTGAGCACTTTTCACTCGCAATCAGAGTATCACAAAAAACAGCCAGCTCCTCTGTAATAAGGCTTCGTAGCACACCCTGGAAACATTCTGTGACCAGGGTGGGAACACTATGAGGAGGCATGTCACCTATTAGGTAGGTGAGTGAGGATTCTTTTTCAAAACCTGAGGGTTTCCTAGGCAGTGCACACTCCAGGCACATGCACCTAAAATCTAGGTACAAGTGTGTGACTTATAACTAACCTGTTCTGTTTGTTTTGATATGCTTTGTGAACTCTCCTTAGCTATCACAGCAGCAATAAATTAGCTGGATCCAAGCAGCAAATTTCTCCTGCTGTCTTCACATTGATGTCCTTGATGTTTCAGTTTGCTTCAATATGTGCCTGAGTATCATAGTGTATGGGTCAGTGTGTGACTCGGTGTGTTGGTGTGTATATCAGTGCGTGCCTAGATGTGTCAGTGTATGTATTAGTATATGTGTAACTGTGGCACTATATGCATCAAAGTATAACTGGGTGCCTTAGTGTATGGGTAGGTGTGTGCCTGGGTGTATCAGTGTATGTGTCAATGTATGTCTTGCTGTGTCAATGTGTGCATAGGTGTGTGTCTGGGTGTGTTAGTGTATACATGAGTGTCTGTTTAAGTGTGTCAGTATATGTATCAGAGTGTGCCTGAGCATCTAATCGATTGCTTGGTCATGTGAGTAGGAGGGGAGCACGGAGAGCAGAGAGCGGCAGAGTGGAGCAGAGGAGAGCCGGGATTGAGCCGTTATTGTGCTGCGGCACTGGTCTAAGCCGCAAGAGCCGCGAGAGTCACAAGGGCGGAGCAGAGCGGTAGTGGAGGACAGCTGCTGTGAGCTGGAAGCGGGCCACGGGAGCGTGTGTCTTCGCCAACATATGCTGTGTTGTATCCGGCCTCATCTCTGTGTTGGATCATTAACTGAACAGTGAAGTAAGAGAAGCACAACAGTTGGAAATCTTACTGACCAGTAAAGTGTGTCGGATCATTGGATTATTGGAAGGTTATGCATACATTTGCCGATTTGTGTTCTTGTTTTGAGATGGTATCCCAGCACATTTCCTGCTAACAGCTGTAATTTACAAACACAACAGGTGATGGACCGAATGTGGATCAATGTCACACACTCATCCCAGTCCAAAGATCTGGGCCCAAATCCAACGTTTTTTTGCACTCCACACCACCCTGGGTTAGAGAATGGCGATATGCAAATCAGCTCTGACCCTGTGCCCCATGGGAACAGTCCAGTCCGAACTACAAAAGCCATGTCCTTCCCAGAACGGAATCAAGCATCCGAGGACCGGACCGGTTTCGAGGTAACACCTCTCATCAGCCCGGCTAGCTTGACTCCAGTGGAGTGCCTGGGACCCACGTCTGGGCATCCCCAGCGCACTTAGGGCGGAATATGCAAACACAACAGGTGATGGACCGAATGTGGATCAATGTCACACACTCATCCCAGTCCAAAGATCTGGGCCCAAATCCATCGTTTTTTTGCACTCCACACCACCCTGGGTTAGACAATGGCGATATGCAAATCAGCTCTGACCCTGTGCCCCATGGGAACAGTCCAGTCCGAACTACAAAAGCCATGTCCTTCCCAGAACGGAATCAAGCATCCGAGGACCGGACCGGTTTCGAGGTAACACCTCTCACCAGCCCGGCTAGCTTGACTCCAGTGGTGTGGAGTGCCTGGGACCCACGTCTGGGCATCCCCAGTGCACTTAGGGCGGAATATGCAAACACAACAGGTGATGGACCGAATGTGGATCAATGTCACACACTCATCCCAGTCCAAAGATCTGGGCCCAAATCCATTGTTTTTTTGCACTCCACACCACCCTGGGTTAGACAATGGCGATATGCAAATCAGCTCTGACCCTGTGCCCCATGGGAACAGTCCAGTCCTAACTACAAAAGCCATGTCCTTCCCAGAACGGAATCAAGCATCCGAGGACGGGACCGGTTTCGAGGTAACACCTCTCATCAGCCCGGCTAGCTTGACTCCAGTGGTGTGGAGTGCCTGGGACCCACGTCTGGGCATCCCCAGCGCACTTAGGGCGGAATATGCAAACACAACAGGTGATGGACCGAATGTGGATCAATGTCACACACTCATCCCAGTCCAAAGATCTGGGCCCAAATCCATCGTTTTTTTGCACTCCACACCACCCTGGGTTAGACAATGGCGATATGCAAATCAGCTCTGACCCTGTGCCCCATGGGAACAGTCCAGTCCGAACTACAAAAGCCATGTCCTTCCCAGAACGGAATCAAGCATCCGAGGACCAGACCGGTTTCGAGCTGTAATTTAAGCATGGATAAAAGTATTGGAAAATAGTGCGAGACGACATTGGAGAGAACTTTTGCGAAAATGGACAGAAATCCACACAAAAAATAGAAGAAGGAAAATAGAACAACTCTCTTTTATGGATACACTTTCTAATACTTTGGGAACTAGTTCCATATAAGCCATTTCGGACAGAGGAGGCTTGAAGAGGCTTGATGAGAACTGCTGTAAGGACTCAAAGTCCCAGGGGGCCGCTGCTTTCAATCACCCGCACCTGGCCGCTGCCCTACATCAACGCCTCATCATTCCTGTTTCACAGAATGCGCACGGGTGGGCCCCTTTGAGCCCATTCGAGACAGGAAGAGGCTGGGCTGGGCCACCCCTCTTAGTGTCCAGCATTCAAAGGTTAGTTTCTATGACGTTTAGTGATAGTTGGGATGGTGTTAGACGAGCAATTATTTGCTGAGTCTGCTAAAGATGAACTCACGGGAGGGGAGGGGGCGGAATGTCATTATGGGTGGAAGTGTTGTTGGGACCCTGGACCAATTTATTGTAAGAGCCACCTCAGTTCTAGCTCATGAAATTGCCATGACTGTCTGGCTTATTGATATGGGTGAGACAACAGGCTGGTTATCAGTCCAAGAGTTAGTGATTGATCCAGATATTCTGGTCATTAGGATAACCTCCGTGCATGAGTCTGAGTGTTTATTTATAAATGTCTATGCCAGAGGGCAGGTAGGTGGAAAGGCTTCCCCGACCATCCTTAGATTAGATTATTTTCTGAAAACCCAAAATGGGCCCTGTAATAAGATCATTGCGGGGGACTTTAACTGCACGTTTGAGCCGCTTGCGCTAGAGGATGGGAACCTCACTAGAGATGAAGATGCGGTTTGGGGTGTCCCACCATTACTGCTCACCCCAATAAAGAAATGGTCTGAAGTGGTGCTCCAGCTTAAAAGTTTAACAATGGAGTGTGGGCTCCGTGCAGTTAATGGAAGATCGAAATCAAACAGCCAAGGCAATCTTACTTTTAGTAGTGGGATAAGGAAAAGCAGGATTGACTATTTCCTTATCAACTTAGAATTCTGGCAAAAGATGAGGGATGTGAAGGTCGTGAATAGACCAGAGAGTGTTCATGAACCTCTTCTTCTGACATTAGATGTGTTTTATACCGGAAATCGGCGCGGCATTTTGGTCAGCGAACCACCAGATGTGATTGTGTCCAACGATTCCCGCAGGCTAAAATGGGCTCAGGTTGCCATTGATGAGGCCACGGTAACACAGATTAAGCAGACACATGTAGACTCTCTTGCAGCCCTTTCGCAACTAGATATTAATGAGGATACTTTATTAGCACTCACAGCTCATCATGAGGCCCTGTATACCAAGCTTGGAACCTATCTTGTAAAACCAGGAGTGCAAAGCAACAAGGGCCCTGGGTACAAGGCAGCAAAATGGTACGATAGGGCATGTAGAAACGACTACAGGGCTCTTTCCAGTGCAATAAGGTGAGGCTCTGTTCAGGAGGTAAGAAGCAGGAGATCTGAATATAAGGCTATCAAACAATGAGCAAAAAAGGCCATGATGAAAATAGATGGAAGGAGCTGCTAGCCGCATGTAATGGAAAAAACTGGTGTAGATTCTGGCACCTAATTAAGTGGGGAAGTGACCATGCTAGCCCGCAACCTGCTAATAATGTTCCACCAGAAGCATGGGTAACATACTTTCAGACACAATTCTCCTCTAATACACACAACTCAGGACAGTATCAGTGTGTAGATCCGGATGTAACAATAAACTTTACCTCGCTTGAAGTAGAATGTGCGCTTAATGGGGTGACTGCAGGTAGAGCCCCGGGCCCGGATGGTATCCCAGCAAACATATTTAAATCTGACTGGGAGAACTGGCTGAAATACATTCTCATTCTTGCCAACGGCTTAGCTAGAGGTGCTCTAGCTAGATCATCCCCATATATAAAAAAGGGAACCAAGCCTCTCCATCTAACTCTCCAACTAACTACCGGACCATCAGTCTTATAGACACTATGCAGAAGTTGGTGGCCAGATTAGTGTTAAGCAGGGTAAATAGGTGGATTGATGATAATGAGATATTATCCACCTATCAAGCAGGATTTCGTTCCCATGTTAGCACTACTGGTCAAGTCTTTAGATTTGTGACGTTGTATTGGAACACTGTGGTCTTAGCTGGGGGCACCCTCTATGCAGCATTCATAGATGTTAAGTCTGCATTAGATCTAGTGCCCCACAACAAACTTTGGGACACTCTTAATCAAGCTGGGATGCCTGCAGAGATCCTCTTGTGTATCATTAAACTATAGGATTCTACCTATGCCCGAGTTAGATGGGGACAACAGAGGGAGACAACAGATCGTTTTTTGGTAAACAAGGGAGTGCGGCAGGGGTGTGTTCTTGCCCCTACCCTTTTCTCCCTGTTCATCAACAAAGTTGTCTCCTTCTACTCTGACTATCCTACAGATGCTCTGACTCCCGCTGGTTCGAGGGTGCCTTTAATAATGTTTGCAGACAATACTTTAATTCTGTCCAAAACACGAGTGGGTCTGCAAAGAGCGCTTGATCGATTTGTTCTTTTCTGCAATGAACATAAACTTGTAGTCAATGTTGATAAGACTAAGCTCATGGTTTTGCACGGGAGTAAATCGGTCAAAGCCAGAGTAGTAATGAATAATGTCCCCCTCGAACAAACTGATTTATTTACCTATTTAGGGGTCACAATAGCCAAAAGACTGAATTGGAAGCAACAGATTGATTTACTGGTGGTAAAGCATAATCAACTAGCGGGGCCCTCTTAAAGGAACATCATCTATCACTAACCAAACCGTCTATCACTAACCAAACCAGTGGCGCCGGTTATGGCTTTTTATAAAGGGAAGGTTAAAGCCTCAATAATTTGTGGAGCTGAACTCTGGGGATTCAAAAACCTATAACACCTAGTCCAATCACAAAATAAGTTTCTAAGGGCATTGACTGGTCTCCTGTAGTCTACACCTTTAAGACCACTATTGATGGATCTGGGGTGTATCTCCTTTGAAGAGGTAGTGGGTTATAGACCACTTGCCTACTGGCGACGGCTTTGGACCACTCCGGAGGTGGCTCCTGAAGCGCAAGCACTTAAGCATATTAGAGAAGCTGATAGATTGAATAAAATCTCATGGTTACACAAGATTAAGGTTACCCTATGGGACATGGGCCTCAAACATTTATTTACACCAACAAAAAATAGCAGTGGGTCACGGGACTAACTAGATTATGTATCCTACAGATATCAACAAATGTGTTTGAAATAAGAGTGAAGTCTTGTCAGGGGAAACCACTCAACATGAAGGAGTTCCCAACAGTCCACCATCGAGACCGCCCTTCATCATCTGGGTACTCTCAAACATCAAGAGTACTTATACCCACAACAGACCGGCTGATGCTGTAAACCTAATCTGGGGTGTATCAGTGAAACAAGGCTCAGAAGTGAAGAAACTGTGTCTATGAGGGAACTGAATAGCAGTGCTGACAGAAGTGAAAGTGAATTAGTGAGAAAAGTGAAATGCTCTAAAATTGGATAATGATGGGGGAAAAAACCTTTTATTATGCACCCCTTCACTCCCAAATCAATAAAAACAGTGCAAACAGTAGTGTAACAAATAACTACCAATGAGAATCTTAGGTCGACATGTTTCTGCAGTCTCTCGGAGCCATATGGTCTCCTGCTGCTTCCTCAGGACCATTAATGCTATTGCTAAACATATAAAAAGAAGAAAGATATCACCTGAGAAGTGCAATATGTTTTCATCTTCCTGACTTTAAACCACAATATTCAGCAGGAGAAATGCCAGATACATAAAAAGAAAGACCAAGAAAGCACAATCAGTAACTTTAACAGTGTGCATGGATCATGAAATAATTTTATCCTGATCAACATGCTAGCTCATAAATGCTAGCCACATATGGACAGTAAAGTCTGCCATATGTTAAGAATGTTCATGCTCACTTACCTATTAGGCAGAAGGGAACAGCCCCACCTCACCTGGCACCAGCTCAGGTACTGGGAGCACCGCTCTAGTAGAAGGAAAAAAGTTATACTTAGCTATGGGGAAAATATCCCCCTCAAACAACAAATGATTCACTGGTTCCTCACGTGCCCTATCAGGCGCCGATTTCCCTCAAACATAAGGTCAATTAGATATAATTCTCAAACGCCTGCCACAGTAGTTGCGTATTGTTGATTGTATGTTGAAGAACCTCGAGTGGTAAGCGAGTATTCAAAAGCGCTAGTACGCCTTTCACACAACTATTTTGGTATAATTAACAAACGTCTGTAATAGTAGTTGCGTGTCGTAAATTTTTATTGCCGCTGGTTTGAAACATACAACCCTATAGCCTTGATGGTTTCGATTGTATGCCACTGGTCTGAATATATCACCATATAGCCCTATAGCCCGGGCCGTTGTTAAACAACCTCTAGTGGTAAGCGGTATAGCCCTAGTCTGTTGTTCAGCAACCTCAAGTGGTAAGCGATAGCCTCCAAATCTATGAGGTTTGCAAACCACTCTGCGCGCTATCTTTAAAAAAAAAAATTCTACCGCTTTAAGGGCGCCGAAATCGTCTTACCTATCCTTCGGTACACCGGTCGTCCCTCTGGGCTGTATCTTGGGGAGGTATCAACACGGTGTACCGGCGGTGACTAAATTCATTTCCAGCCTCGGCGTCGTGCGTGCGTGTGACGTCATCATGGCGTGCCACATCACGGTACTAGGGAAATGTAGTTCCTCCGTTTCACGATGCGTATGCTCATCAGCTCCCATGTAAAGCAATCTTGAAAATTATGACATTTTTAAACTACATTTCTTGCGCATATTGGCCAGCTTACTTGTAAACCCTTACTAATCTAGCTCTAATTTTAATTACGAGACAAAGATTAATTTTATGTCTCGAAAAATGGGCACATAATTATGTAGATATTAGTCAGATTTCTTATTCATATCCCAGTTAGCGGGTAAGCAAAAAATACTCGCGCCGACTATAGTGCTGCTTGATAGGGCATTAACCCCGCGTGAGAGCGAATTGCTCATACTTGAGTGTAGCAAAAAGAGTGCTTACACAAAGATCTCCACCTAGGTCGGTAACAGGAACAATGGTAATAACACATGAAGAACTTGGGGGTGTTCAAACATTTATGCCTGGACCCAGAAGGGACTTTTTTCCCCTCAAAAATGGAGTTCAAAGCCGTGTATAGGGTGTTAGTTTGGCAGAAGTTCTTTTCCCAGGTGAATGGAGACTCCTTAACAAGCCTCTTTCTGGATCATAAAATCGAATATAGAATGGAGGTCTATTGGGATACCATCACCAGTTATGGGGACAGGAAGCTCTTCCACCAATTTAAAGTAGAAAGTCTAACCATAAAATCGTTCACCAAAAACTGGGGGACTGATTTAGATTTATATTGCCACTCTTGCCCATGTGTGGAAGAAACCTTGTCGCACATCCTTTTTGTTTGCCCCCCTTATAAGGCACCTCGCCAAAAATGGCTTAAGCCAGTTTTTGCCCAAATGGGTAGAAGATCTTCTCAACTGGGTCTGCAAATTCTAGGGTCTGACAACAGCGAATTAATAGTTGTTGCTATGGCAAAATTTTGGAGCTGGAGTTGTGCAATAAGGAGGATCAGGGTGCAGGGCATCATGTACATTTTGTATCTATCTTAATTCCTCTTTTGCCATCTTGTAAAAGGTGTTTATGAGATCTGGTGTTTTATTACTTTCCAACCTAAATATGCTATTATGTGCCCATACGTCTGCGATTCTTTTTTTTTCTTCATATTTAAGCGAGGTTTTTCTCTTCAAGTATGATTTAATTTACCATGATGATAAAAGCGCCTCAACATGTATTTGAAATAAGATATGTAAATGGATTTTATTGAATTTTACCTTTTGATATTGTATATGTTTAATTATGACAAACATGGTTTTAATGCTGTTTATATATGTGTCTAGTTTTATGATTGTTTATAGTCTAATAAAGACTAATTGATTGATTGATTGATTGAACTAGTCAGTGTGTTATTGAGTGTAAAGGAGTGTGTTAGTGTGTGCATCAGTATGTGCCTGGGTGTGTCTCTGTATGAGTGTATCTGTGGTCGTGTCACTATATGCATCAGAGTGTACCTGGGTGTGTTAGTTTATGCATATTTGTGTTCCAGGATGTGGCTTAAGTCTGTACCTGGCTGAGTTCCTGCATGAACAAATGTGTGCCTGTGTGTCTCGGGGTATGCTTCCGTGTGTGCCTGGGTGTGTCTCAGTATGCATAAGTGTCTTTCTGCATGTGTCACTATATACATCAGTTCGTACAGGATGTCTTAGTGTATAAATGTGTGTGTGCTTTAGTGTGTTAGTGCATGCATTAGTGTGTGCTTGGGAGTACTACCATATGCATTAGAGTATGTCTGGGTGTGTCAATGTATGCATCAGTGTATGTGTACCTATGGCCTACCTTAGTGATGACTTATATGAAAAACAAAAAGGGACTTTATGGCTTAGCAAGGGATTTTAGATGCCTACTCAACCTAGCAGTAAAATTGCACTCATAGACTGTTGAGTAGCTGGCCCAAACCATCTTTAAAGGGATACTTGTCTACATGGTGAATAGGACCATCAGTTCTATAATACATATCTAAATAACTCTATTGGCCTTTCTCTCTGAGTGTGTCACTGGATATATAAATGAGTATGTCCCTGTGGGACTTGGCCCTTTTTTTCAGGGTCATCCCAGAACATTTTTCCTTCCCCTGTATTTTATCTGACCTATTGGTGGTGGTTTTAGGTCACTGAGCACTTTATCACTGCTCATCAGTGCTAAAGTGCATTTGCTCTCTATGTTAAACTTGGTACGATTGGTCTACACCTGTTTGGCATATTTAATTTACATGTCAGTCCCTTGTACAGTAGTTTTTCATATACCCAGGGCCAGTAAATTAAATGTTAGTGGTGGGCTTGCAGCGCTGCTTGCAAAACACACCAAAAGTACCTGTCTCAGGCTTCTGCCACTGAAGGGCCAGCACGCACAGTTTACTGCTGTTGTGATGTGGCACGTAAAGTGGTTGCCATGTCTGTGACTTCCCTTTTACTACATATCAGTCACCCCTAAGGTAGGCCCTAGCTAGCCCTATGGGCAGGTTGTGGTGTGGATAAAAGGTAGGGCATGTGCCTTAACTATGTGGCATGTCCTGGTAGTGACAAACAGCCTATTTTTTTCTCACTGCTGTGAGACTACCCTCTCATAGGAATGCATTTAGGATTCCTTGATATGTGCTTCAGTGGTAATTCCTGACATGAGAGGGGTAACGTGATAAAGTTTGGTATATTTGGAATAGTGGTGATAAATGCTGCGTATTGGTGTTCGCAAACCCGCAAGGGTAGCTTGGAAACACTGGAGCTGGATTTCTCGGCAGGAGAAAAGACAGAGTCTCTCAGTGCGTCTGCTGGAGGGTCAGCTTCCTTCTGCACTTGTTGCTGCAGGGCGTCGGGCAAGTAGATAGTCGATCTGCTCCAAACCACTGTGTGTTTATCTGGGCAAATGTAGGGATATTTATACTTTGAAGGTGCCGAGTTTGATGTATGATTGGACTTAATAACGTCATTGAAGACTCAGTTCTTAAAAAACTCCATGATTTCCTAGATAAATTAGTATTCAGGCAAGGGGATGTCCCTTGCTGCTGAAGGCGGGTTTTTCTAAAAAATCGTTGTTGATTCTCGGAACTTAGTGGAAGTAGCCCTGCCGTATTTGGACTACATAGGCTTGGTCTAAAAATGGTAATGATTTCTATGCCTATATAAGGATCAGGTAATCTATACCTATATAAGGGTATGAATAGGGAAAATTACACTAGGGTCCTAGATTCATCTACAACACCCACTCCACGATATTAAGTTCAAAGAAAACCAAATGTATAAGCACTGAACATATCTAAGGCTAGTGTTTACAATTCCACCCAAAAGACAATTTGCATTTGAAAAGGTTTGTTCACACGAAATGAGTATTAACGAATTTCAACATATATTAAGAATATTATGGGAGCATACATTCTAGCATAATATACAATTACATTCATGAAATGTCCCTTAAGCTTATAGAAAAGAAACCAAGACCATCCCATAGTATAATATTTAAACTGTTTTGTGATGATGATTAGGCCAAATATTGTCATTAGGAAGTTTTGAAAAGAAATCTTGTACTCTAAGAATAGTTCTACTTCAAGCAGATTACTCTGTGCCAAAAAAGTTCTATTTTGAAATAGTTAAATTTGTTAGCTAGTTTGTTTTGAAAAATCGAAGGCCGAATCTCAGAGTTCAGTGAAAGCTGTGTGCATGAATCAAAAGTTATTCTCGGTGTCAGGAGAAAACATCAGATCTTCTAGGCTGGCAAAGAAACTGTCTACCATAGTAGGCGAAAGTGGGGCCACTACAGTTATCAGGTCAAATATGCATAGATGAGGATCATCGCCGTCAGCGTTGGATGCATTAGCAATGTCCGCAGTAGGTGGTACCTGTGTGCCTGTAGTGTCACGTATCTCACCCTCAGTTAGACTTGCCGTGTGAGACCACAATGAATGCCGTCATCAGAATTGGCAGCCGTTGGGGCAACACGATGCATGAGTCGTTACTGGACCTAGCAAAGCGTCAACATCCGATGGCAGGACTGATGGAAGTATAAGACAAATGTGCAACACGCATTCTTCTCCGGAAAGCAGGCATCGCAGAACAGGTAAGATGCAATCTTGCCTGATTGGTCTGAACGATAGAAACCAAGTTGTGTTCAGATCTCTTAAACGAGCCACGCCAAGAATCTGTGTAATTCTCTCACGATACCTCATGGCAAGGAGGGATTGTTCCATGGCAGTCTGGGTATCGCTGGTGACGAACTTGCGATATCGGAGCAGAAGGAATAAAAATAGAATTCCTGCTACGAGTCCCAAGATGAGAGGCAGGCCTCCGAACACAGAGTGCACGAAATTTGGAAAAATGCAGAGGACTGCTTTAAATGGTGTTAATAGTCCTGAAAAAAATCGTCTTAAATACATGTGTAATGCCACTGGTATCAGACATGTTTAAGATTTGACTTAACATTTCTGTGAAATGTACTGGGCAGTTTGTTGATAATAATGCAAGTATCTCTACAGAAGTCCTTGCAACCTGCAGATCATTCGTTTCTTTAGACAAGGTCAGTGGCCCAGTTTTTTGCAAAAGAATGACTCATTCTGCTTGAAGTATCAATTTGTATAGAAGAGATATTCAGTGAAGGCCATAACGCTGTCTCCCTGTCTGTCTTGCTCTTTGGATACAATACTTGCATACAACAAGTGATCCTGGATGACACACTAACTAGATACGCTTTTCCTGGTAACATGCCACAACTGCTGTGGCCATTGAGCATAACGTAGCTGCCATTGGATAGCTGCCTGAAAAATGGTTCTATCCCTGTGGAGGGTGTACCGTGCAGGTGGTAAGAGAGGTTATTTGCAGAACCTTAACAGGCTCCGTGTAAATTAATACCTTGGCACATAAGTGTACCACTTAGTGAGTTCTTACAATTTTTACCACTAAGGAATACCTCTTTTCCCCCACTCCAACATTTGTGTGCGTATGGTAAAGTTCAGGTTGACTTAATGTATTCTCTACCCAACCTTTCATACAGGCCCGCTGGTATATGCTGTAGACAATACTGTAATTGGAAAATCGTCACTGGCATCATGATGGTGCCATGTATTATCCATTCAACGACAGGCTTCTCAGAAACTGTCTATGGTAAACTTTCCAGTTTTACAATGGTCAGCACCGTATAGTCTGCTCCTTTTTGTTCCAAAGAGATTTATTTATCTGTAAGGTTAAATACAGCAAACAATGACGTTGTGTTGACTAGACGCCATGACAAGTAGCCTGAACGAAGATTTTGTAACGTCCAGCCTAGCTGCATTATTGAACGTAATTGAGACTGCCCATTTTGTAACATTAGCAAGTCCTGCTCTATTATGTCAATTGCAGATGATACAATGCTGTCCAAAGAATATATTCTGGAGGACAGAGTCATTAACCCATTGTCCACTACAGAGAGAGCTTTCTCTAAATGAATACAATCAATTTCTCGTATTCTTTCTTCACTTTCCATTTGCGTTAATTTCCAAGCTTTGTTGTACGCAGCGTATATACCGGCGTATATGAAACGTTTTTGACGTGGTTTGCGAGGCCCCATTAAGAAATCTCGCAAATCATTGCCTTCTTTAAGTAAAGATAAGTGTTGTTTGATTTCTGGAAGTGTAGATTTCTGTAGCCATTCATGCCATAGCTTACCAACACTGTAAGTAGTTACTATCCCTGGATGTTGTCTCTGGGAGTATCTTGTATCTAGTTTATTCACTTTGAACCCTTGTGTTTTGTTCAGGAATCTATTTTGACAGTTATTCGTGTCTGTGGGCCAGATTAACCATTTAATCCAATCAGGATTAGTTCTGTTTTGTTTCAAAATATAGGGTACGTCTATCCCCTCTTCTGTAGTATCATTACTGTCAGATGTGGGTTTATTTAGGTCTTTTATCTCAGCCAGGCCAAGACAAGAAGTTTGTTGAACAGTGTCATTTAAAAACATTATTTGTTCCGGTATAATGCAGGCTTTAGCAGGGCTTCTAAACCTGTCACCTGCCAGTCTTTTGTGCCCCAGACAGTTTTTGTCTCAATGTTGTCTTTCCAAAAGTCAAAACCTAATGTAGACAGCTGAGCATAAACGTTTGCAGAATAAATTGATTTAGTATTGGTCAACATTGTTTTCATTCCTGTCTTATTAACATTTTTTAAATAAAACATTTCTGGATTTGTAACATTGAACCCTGAGAAGTACGGAAACTTTTCATAAAATGTTTTTGAGCTACCTTTTGTCAGCGTTGGACAATGTTCCCATTGATTATAAGTAAAAACATTCCTAGGGCTAGCAGACTTATGCAAATAATGGTGACCATAGTGATTAAAGCAATACATTTGTTCATAATCTGATGAACCTTCTAAGTGTTCATGTTCTGTAAATTTAGCTGATATTTCTAAGTCTGTCATCATATTATTAACAGTTTCAAAGTCCCAATCATCATAAAATGTGCTGGGTGATACAAAGTCACTCAAAGAAACCTTGAATTGGTGTGGAATCTTCAGCAGTTCCACCTGGCCATAGATATCATAATCAGTTCTGTCCCATGCTGTACCACCAGGTATAGGAACGGCTGTGATGTTCACTGATGAGTGGTCTCTTCCTTCACAATGAGATGATTTGTGAGGCTTCAGGAGCAAGTTGATTTTCTTACTTGCTGTGTCCATTGTACTATATTTTCCATCTATCATTTTTCCCAAGCTTAAAACGAGAATGAGCCAGAGCAGGAGGAAAAGTACACCTAACACAATCCAAAATTCAATCCATGGTGAAACCAGATATGTTTTTTCAAGTTGATGAAAGAGTTCTGTTATTTTTTCTTTGAAAGTTTTAGTTACTGGCTAATCTTCAGGTTCACTAGGATCCTCATAAAATGTATCAAAGTTGATAAAATAGCCAGGGACAGTTCTGTCAATCGTTGAAATTGCATCAGGATTGTTATTAATCTTTGGAGTTGCTTCTTCCTTTGTCATATTGGTATAGTCAGAGGCTACATCATTGTAGACATATGTTTCTTGACTAACTGTTATTTGGGTCTCAAGAGGAACAAGTTCCATGGCTTTGTTAAATAGTCCTTCTTTTCTTACTGCAGGTTTATCAAAGGTGATAAGTCTTTCAGTTTGAACCTCTTGGATTGTAGCAAGATTTGGTCTTCTGCTACATCTTGGGAGTCCACTGGACCTACTACTGATTATTGGCCACATGATGTGGTTTGACCAGGTCGATGGACACAACTCTGTTCTCCCTTTTACCAGCAAGGGGCGGTAGTACTACTGATCTTGTTCCGTGGATTGCTAAGACAGGTACTGCTTTTCAATAAGAAGACCCAAATTCCTTCTTTACCGCTATCTTTTCGCTGACTAGATCTCCAATCTTTGGAATCCAGACAGGTCTTGCTGGGACAGGTCATTTTTCTTCAGTGGTCGTTGGCTTCTGTATCGTGTTACTCAGACGTCTTGTTTCATTTAAGTCCTGTAAAACACCCAAACGATCTTTGACATCAAAGGGTTTTTATTCCACCACTGAAGTTTGACAATCGAGGTCTTGGATTATCATTCTAGTACCAAATAGTAATTCATATGGAGTGATTCCACCGAGAGAATTTCTTGGCAGATTGTTAAGACTACGTTGGACACTTATTAGATGTTTGACCCACCCATCACCCGAACCTAATACCTTAGCTGTTATGGATTGCTTTATGTCATGTTTTTTTCTTTCCACTACCGCATTACCCTCAGGATGGAAGGGACTAGAATACCGCAATGCAAGGCCCAAGCTAGCCATGGCCTCTTTGTAAGCTCGAGAGTTAAACGCAGGACCCTGGTCAGAATGTAGCGTGCCGATTGCGTATGTGCTGATAAAGACTCGCAAATCCTTTATAACAGTTCTGGTGTCAGCCGAGCGCTGGGGCCACATCCAAATGAATCTTGTGCAGGAATCCACTGCAACCATGACATATTTATAGTTGCCATCCCTTGTTAAGGGACCACAGTCGTCCAGGTAAACGCATGCTAGTGGTTTATCTGAAATAAGAAGGGGCGTCTGTGCAGGTCACTTTACTGTAGAAACTTTCATTTTTTGGCTGATTTCACATTCTAGAACATAGTTTCTAGTTTGTTTCCCCATGCATGTCCACCAATATCCCTGTTTTAATAATGATACTGAGGCGAAAACTCCTGCGTGTGCAGACTCCATTCCTTCAATGGGCTGCTAAGATTAGTCCTAACCTATGTTCGATGTTTGGAATTGCCCTATCCCCCACTCCAGGGATTTGAGCAGAAGGAACATTATTCGCATCAGTTATATATGAGTACTTTACTGGAAAGCCTTTCAGGAGTGTCTTACCACTGTCTTTGACTGAAGCAGTGAAAGCTTGCATTATTTCGCTGCCTATTTTTGTTTTTGACCGAGTGATTGCTGCTATGGAAGCCGTTTGTACAGCTGCCTTCGCTGCCTTGTCAGCCAATGAATTCCCTGCAACTTGAACGCCATCACGCTGATGACTCAGCGTATGAATCACGTGAGTCTTTTGTAGCCCTTAGAGAGATTCCCCCAAAAGAGTACTCTTATTTTTCTAGTTATGTCCCCCTTCATCCGAAGAGTTATTTCATATAACTTGTGGGGTACACTAACCCTGGTGTCTGCAGTTTCAACTTGAATGTATTCATTCAAGTCCACTGTCTCCAGATGATCCTTCAAGATATTGCAAACTATGGTGACTTCTGCTGCGCTGTCTAGCATTGTCTAGGCCCACTTCCCTTTCTTGAGTTGTGTCCTCAAGATCCTCGTCATGTCTGATTTTTATGCTTGCTACCTTCTTCTTAGTGAATTGAGGTTTCTTATTTTTTGGAACGTGCTGGTCTTCTTTGGACTTCACGTGTTCCTCTTTCTGTTCTGATCGTCCTCTTCTTTCTGATTTCTGTGATGAAGTCTGAAAGTTATGAGAGGAGCGTGTATCAGTATATTGATATCTATCAGGTTTTCTCAGATTATCCCTATTTCTAAGGTTATATCTTTTCTCAGAGGGCTCCCGTTGTGGAGACCTACCTCCCCGTTGGGGAGATCTTCCTCTGGACTGAGAACGTTTCTCTTTAGGAAGTGTCTGTTTAGTATTTTCCCACTTCTTTTTAGGAGTGATGAGATTATTTTTAATAAAAACTTTTTCAGGATTTTCTGTTAGTTGGGGTTTTAATGGTTTTCCACCCAAACTATCTCTACCTAGTTCTTCATAAGATTTTTCAATAATTCTTGCAAGCTCATATGGTTGGTCGGTTACATCTGTTTCTTTTAACTTTTTGCGGATTGCCACTGATGCTGCTTCACTTTTGATGTTGGCTAATAGTGGCATGCAGTCTAAATATCGAGTTTTTTTTATCGAGTGGACATAATATCGAGTCAGGAATATCGAGTCTGCAACAATATTGAGGTAAGTAATATCGAGGTATGTAATATCGATTTTTGTGGTAAAAAAATATCAAAGGTAGTAATATTGAGTTGTTAATATCGAGTGTGTAAAATATTGATTATGTTTGTAAGTAATTAATATCGAAAGTAAAAATATAGAGTGTCAGAATATCGAATATAAAAATATAGAGTGTTAGAATATCGAATGTAAAAATATAGAAAGTTAGAATATTGAAATTATAAATATAGAGTGTAAGAATATTTATATTAGTATTTTATATTGTAAAATAAGTTATATAAGTTATAAAATAAATATTTTTATATATTTTTAATAAATAATTAAAAAAAATATTTAAAAAAAAGTATAATAAAATTTAGGAGCGGGATGTGGGTTTTTAGGGGAATAGGGTGGGGAGTGTTTTAAAAAAGGTAATTTGGAATATTTTTTTATTTTTTATAAAAAAAATATTTAAATAAATGTATAATAAAAATTAGGAGCGGGATGTGGGTTTTTAGGGGAATAGGGTGGGGAGTGTTTTAAAAAAGTAAAATTTGAATTTTTTTTTCTGTAAAAAAATAATTAAAAATATTTAAATAAAAGTATAATAAAGTGTAGGAGCGGGATGTAGGTTTTTAGGGGAATAGGGTGGGGATTGTTTTAAAAAAGTGAAATTTGAATTCTTATTTTTTTTAATTTTTTTTCAAATAAAAAAAAATTGTATAAAGAAATTTAGGAGCGGTATGTGTGTTTGTAGGGAAATGTGTGGGAAGTGTTTTACAAATGTGTTTTAAATTTTTTTTTTTTTTTTATTTTGAATTTTTTTTTTAATTTGTAATACAATTTAGGAGTGTGTTGTGGGTTTTGAAGGGGAATAGGGTGGGGATTGTCATAAAATTTGAAATTTGTAATTTTTTTTAAATTGTCATAAAAATAAAAAAAATAAAAAAAATATATACTAAAATTTAGGAATGGGATGTGAGGTTTTTAGGGGAATCTGTTTGGGATTGTTTTAAAATTTAAAATTAGATTTTTTTTTCTAAATTTAAAATTTCAAATAAATAATTAAAAAATGTAAAAATGTATACTTAAATTTAGGAATGGGATGTGACTTTTTAGGGGAATAGGGTGGGGAGTGTTTTAAAAAATGAATTTGTAAATTTGATTTATAAAATTTTAAAATGTAAAAAAATATATATATATATTAAATAAATAGAAAATTATATTGGTTTTGGGTATACATTCCCTGACTTTGTAGTTGGTGGAGTGGGATTAGTTAATTATATTGTTTAATTGGGCAGCACCTTCCCAGAGCTTATAGTTGGTGGAGTTTGAATAGTAAATTTTATGGGTTTTGTGTCCAGCACCTTCACTGACTTTGTACTTGGTGGAGTTGGAATAGTAAATTATATGGGTTTAGTGTCCAGCACCTTCCCTGAGTTTGGACTTGGTGGAGTTGGAATAGTATATTATATGGGTTTTGTGTCCAGCACCTTCCCTGTACTTGATGGAGTGGTAATAGTACATTATATTGTTTGAGTGTCCAGCACCTTCCATGAGTTTATAGTTGGTGGAGTTGGAATATTACATTATATGGGTTTAGTGTCCAACACTTTCCCTGAGTTTATAGTTGGTGGAGTTGGAATAGTAAATTATATGGGTTTTGTGTCCAGTACCTTCTCTGAATTTGTACTTGGTAGAGTGGTAATAGTAAATTATATGGGTTTAGTGTCCAGCACCTTCCCTGACTTTCTACTTGGTGGAGTGGGAATAGTAAATTATATGGGTTTTGTGTCCAGCACCTTCCCTGAGTTAGTACTTGGTGGAGTGGGAATAGTAAATTATATTGTTTGAGTGTCCAGCACCTTCCCTGAGTTTATAGTTGGTAGAGTTGAAATAGTAAATTATATGGGTTCTGTGTCCAGCACCTTCACTGACTTTGTACTTGGTGGTGTGGGAATAATTAATTATATGGGTTTAGTGTCCAGCACCTTCCATGAGTTTGTACTTGTTGGAGTTTGAATAGTAAATTATATGGGTTTAGTGTCCAGCACCTTCCCTGAGTTTTGACTTGGTGGAGTTGGAATAGTAAATTATATGGGTTTTGTGTCCAGCACCTTCCCTGAGTTAGTACTTGGTGGAGTGGGAATAGTAAATTATATTGTTTAAGTGTCCAGCACCTTCCCTGAGTTTATAGTTGGTGGAGTTGGAATAGTAAATGATATGAGTTTTGTGTCCAGCAACCTTCCCTGAATTTGTACTTGGTGGAGTGGGAATAGTAAATGATATGGGTTGTGTGTCCAGCACCTTCCCTGAGTTTGGACTTGGTGGAGTTGGAATAGTAAATTATATGGGTTTTGTGCCCAACACCTTCCCTGAATTTGTACTTGGTGGAGTGAGAATAGTAAATTATATGGGTTTTGTGTCCAGCACCTTCCTTGAGTTAGTACTTGGTGGAGTGGGAATAGTAAATTATATGGGTTTAGTGTCCAGCACCTTCCATGAGTTTGTACTTGGTGGAGTTGGAATAGTAAATTTATGGGTTTTGTGTCCAGCACCTTCCCTGAGTTTGGACTTGGTTGAGTTGGAATAGTAAATTATATGGGTTTTGTGTCCAGCACCTTCCCTGAGTTAGCACTTGGTGGAGTGGGAATAGTAAATTATATTGTTTGAGTGTCCAACACCTTCCCTGAGTTTATAGTTGGTGGAGTTGGAATAGTAAATTATTTGGGTTAATGGTTTAGCACCTTCTCTGACTTTATACTTTGTGGAGTGGGAATGATTTGAGTTGACTGTTCAGCATTTTGGTAGATTATATAGTTGATGGAGAGGGAATAGTAAATTTTAATATATGAATGTTTAGTATTTTGTGAGAGTATATGTAATGATATTGAGTAAGTTTAACTCATGTTGTATGGTGAAATTAATATAATAATATTAATTAATTATTGTAATTGTTAATAATTAACAATTAATTATTCAGATTCACAGCACGTTTTAAATATTTCATTATTTTCAAAACGTAGGTAATGAAATAACAAATCAGAAAATAATGTTATTGTCATTTTTAAATGTTATCTGTAATTTTTATTTTCATGAAATATATTAAAAATATTGACATTTTCATCACAGTTGTACATTTGTTTTCAACAATTATTATTTCAAACATAATTTAGTACAATCATTTTTAAGTAAAATAATATGTATTAAGTGTACATTGTTTTGTTTATTTCACAATTTTTTATGTAAAAATAAAGATTAATTAGACAAGTCAAATACAACAATGATTTTTATAATTTTTTTACACTGTGGTAGTATTTTTAAATATTTTTTGTTCTACACATGTTTATAAACATTAACACAAAAAGGTAGGTTTTGTTAACATTAATATAATATTTACATTTTTGATTTTTGAAATAAGTTATTATTATTAATATATGAAATATTAATATCAATAATTTTACAGATACATTGCTAATGTTTTTAGGTAAAATATAGGTTTATACAAACAGTAAATATTAGTACTTTTAATAACAGTTTTGAATATTCATACAGTCAGGTAAATAATTTTTAATAAGGTAAATGTTTGTTCACTTAATATTCATTCATTGAAAATAACATATAGAACATTGAAATAATTTTTATAACAATGTAACATTTTTGTTTTATTAAAAAAAATACAACAGTTACATAATGTATATTGTAACATGTATAAAATAATTTTAGAATGTTATTTAATGTTAATATAAATGGAACTATTTGTTTGTTTGGAACTATTCTGTGACCGCGCCATGTTATTTTGGGTCATTTCTACTTGGAAGAGCTGGCGGTTGGAGGCTGCTTCGCTTGTGGAAGGGTAAGTTTAATTTTAAGTACTTTATTTAAGTTATATGTTTAGTTTGAGTGTTTGTGGAGTGTGTGTAGTTTTTTTATTGTTTGGTAGTTGTAGGATGTGTGTGTTTAAGGCGGGAGTTACGGTTATCGTTTTGGTTCCGGTTTACTAGTTTTGGGTTAGTTTGTTGATGAGGTAGGAATAGGATTAGAAATGTAACTTAATGTTTTATATTATGTTTTAAAATGTGTTATATTGTATGTTGGGGTGAATTGTGTGCCGTTGGGTATGTTTCTTTTATTTTACAGGTACTTCATGTGGATGTCCTTTTTGGGAGAAGATAGCGTTTTTTTCCTAAGAAGGGTCTCTATTATTTTTTAATATATTAGAGAAACACTTTCTAACATTTTCGGTTTGCCCTGGAGCGTTTTTTATATTTTACACTATTTTATGGGTTATTGTTGGATCTATTATGGAGAAGAATCGTTATGGATGTGTTTTTTTAATTTTATTTACATTACATTTCAATGGAGCGTTTTTTCTGTTTTTGTGAACTATTTTCGGGTTGTTAAGGGTTTTCGAGTGGATTTAGTTGGAGAAGAAGTTTTTTGGATTTCTTGTTATTTTTGGATGATCTCGTTTAGATTGTTTGTGTGGATTACTTCTAAGGAATGATTTATTTTGTTACAAAGGTTTCTCTTCAGCAACAAAGTGAGTAAGTATTTTTCAATTATTTTTTGGGTGGGATTGTCATTTTATTTTTTATGTAATTTTATGGTATATGTTAGAAATTGTAAGAAAATTATTTAGACATATTTAAATAAATATATTAAATATATTCAAATCATTTTTTTACAGTTTCTAACATGTGTTTGATATGTATTTTTTATGTTTACTATTTGAATAGTGTATGTATGTGAGTTATGTTTAAAGAATTGTTTTAGCTATGGTAGATAGGTATGGTAGGTCTCTAGTAGTTGGGTATAGGGTTACTTGACTTTGTAAGGTGTTGTAAATTTTTTTCGTTTCTTTAGTTAGTTTAGGGCCTATTTGTGTTATAGATTGCTCCATTCGAAGTTCTTGGTAGCTTTGCTCCTATTGTAATGCTTGAAGGAGTTTATGTAGGGTTAGGGAACCTCTGCCTGTACCTGCTTGGAAAGCATTGTGCCATCCTTCGACAGTGTTGTTGCTTTTAGCTTGTTTATTTAGTGTACTTAGGTAGACGTTCCACCAGGGGATTTGGAATTTAGGTTCCTTTCTGTGTCCTGATCAGTGTAGTCTCCCTACTTATGTGTCTTCGAAATAATCTAAGAGAGGGCTTAGTTTTGTTTCATTTTTTTTATAATAGGGGCTGTCTATTAGTGGGTTGTAATGTTCCGCTACGTCTGTAACTGGAACGTAGGCCATTGCAATTCATTTTTTTACCTGGTAGGCAAAAGTACTGTCATTGCAGTATTGGGTGCTTAGGGCAGATTTTTGTATATGTTTCCATATACATTTGTTAAAGTGGTAGTAGCTACCTTGGATTGCTGTGTGAGGGTAGGTCTTTAGAATTGTATTTATCATTGCTTTCTCAAAGTCAATGATCATTTTTTGGGGGAAGGAATTATTTGTTAGGTCTTTTATTGTATTTAGTACCTGAGCATAGGTTGTTTGCTGTTTGTTGGGTAGTAGGGCATATATGAAGGGGATATTGCAGTTTTGATAGTGTCCATGGATGGTGTATAATTGGTAGAATGGTTTTGGGCACACTGAGAATGTGCCGTCCATCATCCATGTTTCACACTGGTGTAATTTCACCATATTGTCTGCTGTAGCAAACATCATAATTCTTTTTTCTTTAGATGCATTGTCATATATGATGAAAGGTTCGTTATTATGGGTTATTGTTAGTTCAGGGCGAATTTGGACTTGCTCAAATGTTTTCGGGGCAGGTGGTGTAGCTGTAGTTGTTTTTTTTTGCCTAGCTATTGTCCTTTTTAGAGAATCTATAGAAGGGAGTTGGCTAGTTGCATGTTGGGGGAGAGTTCTTAGATGGTCTTTAAGAATTGCTGTAGATGGGCGGTCTGTGTTAGTGCTTGCTTCTTTTAGTGAGTCAAGCATTTGTCTAATTTCTATTTCTGTCACGTTGGGAGGGTGGTTATGTTCAGTTGTGTTAGTTACAGTTGTTTCATGAGTTATAGCACGACCATAACATTTATTACTGTAATATTTGCTGCATTTCCAAAACACTTTCAATTGATGTTGTTTTTCTTGGGTATATGTATATCCCATATAACAAAGAAGCATTTTGCCTTTCTGTGAAGTTACAAATTTAGCCTCTTCTGTCATTGTTCTTGTTTCTTTCTACAGTAAATAAATGTTACATAGAGAAATTTTGATTTTTTTATGTTTATAATTACATTTATCACAGTTTCACAGAATATTTACCAGTTTTTCAGTTGTTTGGAGGGCTGTGCTTTGTGTTTTGATGGTTTTCTTATCTGTTTCTTATGTTGATAGCTCTGTTGGTAAAAGTAAAATCATTTATTGTATATGTTTTGTTTACAATTATTGGATTACATTTCATTTGGAACTTTTCTTCCTAAGTTTCGTGTTATAATTTGTCTCTGTTATTTTAGTTTGTATACTTACTTTGTTTTTAGAGTTGATAGGCTTGTAAATGTTGGCCTTTTTTCTTTAAATGTGGCATATCTTCAAGAAATTGTAAAATTGAAAGATAATGATTAGTTTATTGTTTAATTTATTAGTTAAGCCTAGTAGTTAATGTTAGGTACTTACTTTGTTTTCTTTATCCTTTGTTTGCTGGTAGCAGCATTCTGTTCTGGTGAAAATTTGGCAGAGTTTCCCCTTCTTTACGTTTTGTAGCACCAAGTGGTATCTAATTGTGTGTTTTCTTTCTTTATATAGTGTTTGAATTATGTGTTGGTTGATTTGATTGGTCAATGTAATTGTTTGGTGTTTTTTATTGGTTGTTAGAGATATTTTGAATTTTTTTGATAGTTATGTGTTTCGTTTTGTAGCTGCTCGGTAATGGTTTTATATTGTGATGTATTTATTTTTCATTCTTCAGTCAGTCAGTCAGTCAAATATCTTTATTTCGGTTAATAAAAACCATAAAAGCAATGCAAAATTCATTATTATACATATTAAAATTATACAAATATACAGATATACACATGATTACCGTTCTAAAACAGTTAAAATTTTTGATACAAAGAGAAAATACAATAAAATCAATGTCATAAATCAATGAACCCAGCCCAATGTCAGACTATCCTCAATACATTAAATGCTAAAAAAAAATGTTGGGGACAATATTATCCTGGTGATGTATTCATCTGGGTGAGTCTTATTTTGTTTATACGCGCTGCAGCTACCAAAAAACTGGCTACACTGTATGTGACCTGAACAGAATCAAGCATTTGTAGATGTAGGAGGGCAGGCCTCACCTGGCCAAATTTTAGTTCCTTCAGGATTGGGTCTAAAAAAATTTTGCGGACCACCAAGTAGTGCTGACAGAACATCACTAAGTGAAGCGTGTCCTGTGTAGAAAAACTGTCACAAGTACAGGGTGGGGTATTTTCTGGGGTCCCCCACTTCGGGTAGGTGCCAAGCGTGAGGTGAAGGAGGTTGAACCTAAATCTGACTAAAAGGAAACAATGGTAGTGTTTAGTCACGTACTTCAAATAAGGTTCCATGACTGGGGAGATTGCCTGTTGATAAATTGATCTCACCATAGGTTTCCTAAGTTCAACCTCCTTCCTGTCTAACTCCAGCAGTTTGAGGAAATTACGCTTGATCCACCCTACGTCCTCATTTCTGAGAACCTGTGGTGAAAGGTACATGTCCGGACGCCCCAGACTCACGCATGCCACTCTAACATACGCGAGCCAGGGTATTCTATCCGCTCTGTCCAAGGCCATACAGTCCTTGAGTATCAGGTGGTTCAACGTGATCTTCTCATTTAGCCAGGTTTTAACCCATTTTAACAGAGGGGCCATTTTTAAGTGATCAGAAATATGCCCCAAACACACTTCACAGTGAATTGAATATGTAGGGGATGATTGTGGGAGTGACAAAAGGGATCGGATAAACCTATTTTCTATAATTTGGATCCCTTATGTTGGGACATAGCCCCAAATATCTGCCCCATATGAGGCAATTGCTATGCACTTTGATTTGTAGATGCGGATCATGGCCTCCATGGGTCTCGAACCCAGTCTTTTAGAGAAATTCATAAGGGCTGTGGAAGATCTTGTGACCACATTACCCTTGAGTTTCAACTGGGGGCCCCAGTTCCCCCTTTCGTCGAATACAACGGCTAAGTAACAAAAGAAGGGTACCCTTGAAATTGGTGTTCCATTACATCTAAAGGTTTTGATCTTCATAGTTTTCCTGCGTAGACCAGTCACCATTACGTGGGATTTCGAGGTATTGATTTTTAAATCCAGGGCTTCCATAAAGAAGCCAAAGTGATCTAGCAGTCTTTGTAATCCCGTACCAGTACGTGCAAGTAGGACGGCATCGTCCGCGTACAGGAGGACCAGAATAGCTGACCCTCCCATACGCGGGACGTCCAGGGTGGCCAGGTCTAGGGATTTACCCAAAGAGTTGATATAGAGCGTGAATAGGAGAGGGGCCAGAATACAGCCTTGTCTGATCCCTCTTCCTGATCTAAATTGCTCAGTGCACCTGACATCCCTTGTTACCCTAACAGAAGCCGACAAGTTCTGATGAAGATCATTTAAAAAATTAACCAGAGTAGTGTCCAAACCCATATCCCGCAAAATAAGCCATAATTTAGAACGATTATCCAAAGTAAATGCAGAAGATAGATCCATAAAACCCAAATATAGAAGCCCCTCCTTCACCACTGTGTACTTGCTAATGATAAAGTGGAGGTTTAAGCATTGATCCATAGTCCCCCTGTGTGCTCTAAAGCCGTACTGGAGATCAGAAAGGATCCCACTCCTCTCAAGCCAATCCCCCAATCTCTGTAAAACGACTCTGCCTTAGATCTTAACGGCAGAGTCCAGCAGGGAGATTGGCCTGTAGCAGGCGGGGTCCCCTCTGTTCCCATTCTTGAAAATCGGAACAATAATGGAGGTTGACCAAGATGATGGGGAGCCTGCAGTGGGTATTGCATTAAAGACCTTGGTTAGGATTTTGGACCAAAATTGTGGGTACAGGATGTAGAGGTCTGCAGGGACCCCATCGGGGCCAGGGGCCTTATGTTTGCTTGTATCTTTTATCGCCTTTTCCACTTCAGAGGTGTTAAACTTAATGGACATGGTATTTCGAGGTGTAACTGCGTCTGAGGAAGTTAAGACCCCTAACTCGGTGTCATAGATGTTTTTGAAATGCTTAAGCCAACTCTCATCTTCAATTACACAGTCCATATCTGATTTCCCATCCTCAGTGAAAAACGACTGGTTAATAATGGGCCAAAATATTTTGCTGTCCCTCGACACATCTGCAGATTGCAGATTATCCCAGGCTTCTTCCTTAATTTGTTTCTTGTGTTTCTCAAGTGCCAATTTATATTCCTTACGAAGGTTCGCCACAAGTAACTTGTCCCTGGGTCTATGTTTTAGTGCTTTAAGTAAGGCACTATGGGTGAGTGAACACTTTTTATCAAACCATTTATATACCTTCTCACAATGTGAGCCATTCCTAGACTCCAAGTTCTTTGAAATCCGTGAGCATATCTCTACATAGGCAACCACAACATCAGCCCTTGATGAAGTGGGGTCAAGGCAAACGGCCATATTAGCCTCAGTTTTCTGTGCTAGTGTTTTAAAAAAGGTTTCTGGAATAATCTTCTCCCACTTTACCCTCCTGCCCTGCTCCCTAGTTGACAAGTCTCTTGGGGCCACCACACCTAAGTTCCTTCCATGCAAAAAACTCTCAAGGTCCACAGCCAATAAGACCGGGTTATGGTGACTAAAAATTGCGGTCACTACCCTATACTCCTGCGTTTTGGCTAGCACCCCGGTGATATAAAAATATAATCAATGACGGTGTTTTCATCCCTCCCAATAAATGTAGGCACTCTAACCTCGTCATTGCCTAAACCTGGTTCAAATAATTTTGAATTGGCAAGGAGGCTCTCAAGGGCATCACCCTCCTTGCTATGTTCAAAATGGGGGATCCCATCAACAGGTGATCCTTCATGTCCATCATTATAACAATCCCCCTCACGGGGGTGAATATTAAAATCTCCCAGGATAACCATCTCTGGGGCAGAAGTGCAATCATGTTTATAGACTGACAGAAAACCTGCCAGGGCAATCGGGTGCTCATTCCCAGATGAGCCCTCCCTGGAATTATAAAAATTGATAATAAAAAATGTTTGATAGTTCGAAATGGTCCATTCAATTATTAGTGCATTCATGGGAGCAGGTTCTACTTTTTTGAAAACCCCAACCAGGTTAAGTGAAAACAATGTAAGCATACCCCCTTTAGCTCTTCCTCTCAATCCCGGTACTGCTAGGGTAGAGAAACTGAGGAAACCGTCCAATGAAAAACTGGACGATGTATCCCAGGTCTCTTGGAAGGCCAGTATATCATACTGCTTAACAAACCCCTGCCAAATAGGATCAGAAATGTTAGCGCTTAATCCTGCCACATTCCAGGTAAGAATTTTACAACATGGACTCTGTAAACTAGGCCACCCCTTGTCCTCGGCTAAAGCATCAGGGAGTCAATCGTTCATCTCCATTGGAGTCAAGGCAGAGAAACGGTTAGTAAGACTAATGACAGGTGGGCCTAGACTATCCTGAGATACATAGTCAACTACACTAATGGAAACACTTCCCACCCCATCTGATAGCTCTCGGGCAGGTCTTTGTTGTACCGTGTTAAAGCGCTGCTGGTAAGATGGGTGTAAGGTAGCATATGAAGGCCCCACTTGACGAGTCACAGGTAGTTTACCCAGCGGTCTTGTTATCCCACCCGGAGGATAAAAATAACCCAGAGGGAGGGGTCTGATACCATAATTTGACAAAGCTGAGGCATTCCAGAACAGTCTATGTGCGCTATCGTGGCTTTTAAAATTCACAACAAGGCAGTCGGGATAGTTTTGGGATGGTACCCCACCCAGCTAACCCTTCTTGCCGCAATGACCGTACTTGTAATATCTGTGCCTCCAGAGCTAAACTCTGCGCAGTATTCCCTAGCCAGGGCCATCAAGTCTTTATTTGTCTCGCCGTTGCTTGACCTTAGTGGTGGAATCCCTGTAAAGACGGCCACCAAGGGGGCCGACTCTAGTGGGGAGGTGCAAACATTTCGGTCTGTGAAGGGGTTCACTGGGTGCCTGATTTGTAGACTTTTCTCCCAATTTTATGTACTTCGACCCCTCCACAGTACCCCGTTTATCCTGAGTTTTCCCACTAGGAATTTCTGTGCACTTAGTTGTGATATTACTGTATATATTACTGGGTACAACAGGTGACGAATTGACCACCTTCTCATTCTGATTTACAAATTGTTTGAGAAGGGTATCAATTTTCTTACACTTAGCCAGTAGGCCCACTACGCATTCGTTTAGTGTGTCCACTATGTCCTTTGCTACTGCTTCCAAGGCTGGTTCCAGTCTTTTTGTGAACAGTTCTTCCACAATGTCACAAACATTGTCCCTTGTGGTGGCCACTTGGTGGGTAAATTTCCCATGAATGATTTTCCTTTTGACACCCTTAGCATGAGATCTTCGTCTTCGCGTAGTCGTGGGCAGTGGTTCTTGTGAGGTTTCATTTAATTGAGTGGGGTTTAATAAAGCTGGGGGGCTTGGAGGTGCAGACTTCAGGGGTGCATGACAAGGGGTTTTAATGGTAATAATGGTAGGTTCTAGTGGTATACTCTGTACAAAATCGGGAATGGGGCCATTGTCTATAACAGAGGTGTTGCTGCTGGATTCCAAACCAAGTTCCTTTTCAGCATGTGCAATTTCCTTAGTTAAGACCCCCACCGCGGATGTTAGATATGATATTATGGATTCTGATTTACGTGGTATCATGGCGACCTAACCTTCTTGGTCGCCTCGACATGTCTGTTTCCTTTTTCCCATGGCAGATGGAAGAGGAGTGGCCCGACCCGACCACTGCTGACCCCTGATGGCCACAGATGGCCCGCCCTCTGCCCGGGCTCAGCCTGGCGCTGCCCGCGCGCGTCCCACGGGGCGGGAGAAGTTCTGCGATGCTAGCAGGCGCAGCAGGAGCGTCACAGGAGCCCTGTGGGGCCGGGGCTGCTGGGGGATGTAGTCCCTGGCCCTGGATTGCCTCGGTGTGCTGGCCGTTTCCCTCACGGCGGAATTTTCCCGGGCACTGGCCATTTCCCCCACGGCAGGATGTGTTGATGCGTGGCAGGCAAGATTTGCCGAGATTAGGCGTCCCCTCCACCCCGCTCGAACCTCCGCGATGTTATGGCGCTAGCAGCCGCAGCAGGAGCGTCATGGGAGCGACGTGGGGCCAGGGCTGCTGGGGGATGTAGTCCGTGGCCCTGGATTGCCTCGGTGTGCTGGCCGTTTCCCTCACGGCGGAATTTCCCTGGGCACTGGCCGTTTCCCTCACGGCAGGATGTGTTGATGCTTGGCAGGCAAGATTTGCCCAGATTAGGCGTCATTCTTTTTATTTAATATTCTTTAGTAATGTGAGCTGTATAATGTTTTTTATAATTATGTTATTTGAACCTATTGTATTGTAAAAATGTTTTATATGTTATAAATATTGTTTATTTATTGTTTGTTTGTAGTATGTTCTACTTTATATAAGTATGCTGATTTATGTTACGATTTACTGTGTTTTTTCTCAGATACATTTGTTTATTTATTATGTATAGTGAAGTCGATAATTTGATTTAGCGATATTTTAGTGGTCTATATTTTTGTTTTCGATATTTTTGTTTTGTCTTTATGTGTGTTGAAAGTCGATATATTTGGTTTGCGATATTTCTTAGGGTCAATAATGTTGTTTTCGATGTTTTTTCTTTGCGATATTGTTTAGTCGATATTTGTGTATTTTTATGTTTAAGTATTGGGAGTCGATATTTTTGTATTCGAAATAATTACGTGGATAATTTATGTACTCGATATTCGGTCCGTCGATATTGTTTCAGTGATCCGGCAAATAGTATAGCCGAGACCTGTTTGAAAACTTTCAGTAATTTCATAAGAAGATTTAAAGCAGGTTCCGGTCCATATTCATTTTGATTTTGTCTTAGGACATCTGGTACTACCGCCATAGACGGAACACCGTGTGTTTTTGTGTTTATCGAAGCAAAGACTGTACCCCAAGTGTCACAATCCTCCACATGTGGTGTTAACCCCATTGGTAAACAGATTGTCAGAAATCTGTGTTTCTAATGAGGTGTACTATCAGGAAATACTGCCTCTATTTCAGTAATTTTCTAAGCTAACCGGAACGGAATTTGTTCCCTCTTTGTGGGCAATTTACCAATGACTGATTGTATTGTCTGTGGTATGATTTGGTTTGTGTTCCCCTGGTGAGGGGTGTGCTGTGGAATCCTTACAGCTGGTTGGACTGTTAAAGTCTGCATGATATATTGAACCATTTGTCTGTGTATTTTAATTAACTGTTTCAGCTGAGCTAACATTTCTGGACCTGTCATTTTGTTAATGCCAGGATGTGGTGTGTAGCTGGCTAGTACCGGCCATGTTGCTCCTGGTCTACCTAGTGGACTGAGCCTGGTAAAATGATTTAGATGTTGTAGGGCGCCTTTAAACCAGAGCTGATGCTCTTGGTAAGTTAGTAGAATTTCAACTTCCTCGAAAGGAACGTATTCCGCTGGAGGTTCCTCTACTTTGTAGTAGTGGAACTCATGAGTTACTGCATTTGCTGCAGGAAACTGTATCCATGAATAGAATACCTCTGTCTACCGATATTCATGTGCCTCTATAACAAAGATTACTTTATCACCTCTCGATGATACTCCATTATTTATGATGTTGTAAGTTATTGTTTTTCTTACATTTGCCGGGATGATTACAGCACCCGGGTCATTTTGTTGGAGACCTGAGTCATCTAAAACTGATTGAGCTGCTGCAGCTCTTTCCAATTCCTCGTCACTAATCATTATATTGTTGATTGAGAGTTTGCAGAACAAGTTTAAAGGAGACTAAGATTAGATGCACAATATTTTGGAACACGGTATCCTTCATCGTTGAACAAACCAAACACTAATACATAGGATTTTTGTCCTACTCAGTTTTGGCGGATATTATCCCTTTACCCACTCCAGACGTCTATTGGAGTCTTTTACGGGAGAAAAGGGGTCTGTGTGAAAAGCACGACTGAGTTACTCTAGTGTCTAGCGTTAAATTATCGCCTTGCCAAACGTTAGGCGCCATGTAGTGTAGTTCCTATATTCCCAATAAGCTATGCGTATTGCAAAAATATATCCTGTAGTTTAGACGTAGGACTGAGGTCGACTAGGTCACTACCGAATCTATTAGACTTAATTGTGAGTGCCAGCTAGCTCAGAGATCACTAGAAACTTTCTCGAATTCACAAGAAGGGATTAGTTTCTGACAAACGCATAAACATGACAACTTTGTTTCCCAAGAATAAGAAATCAATCTCTAGAATCGCGGAAACAATAGATACCTATTTTACTCAGTCAATCGTGCATGCTTCGTTTCACCAGAGGTGCTGAGAAAATAGAGAGACGGGCGTTTTCAATAAAAAGGATTTATTGAACAGTCTTCTTTCTCAAGCATAAGAAATCTACTACAAGGGAAGAAGTAAGTGAGGAGTAGCTTAAGTTTAGTATTTCTCAGCCAAAAATCTATTCCAACAATTCTCTAAGGGTCTAATCCTCTCCGTACCTTGGTTTTAGAATAAAGGAGGTCTTGTATCTGTCTCTCAGGACTCGATTTCCCGGCAACCCGCAAGGGTAGCTTGGAAACACTGGAGCTGGAGTTCTCGGCAGGAGAGAAGACAGAGTCTCTCAGTGCATCTGCTGGAGGGTCGGCTTCCTTCTGCACTTGCTGCTGCAGGGCGTCGGGCAAGTAGATAGTCGATCTGCTCCAAACCACCATGTGTTTGCCTGGGCAAATGTACGCACATTTTTACTTTGAAGGTGCAGAGTTTGACGTATGATTCGACTTAACAACGTCATTGAAGACTCAGTTCTTCGAAAACTCCATGATTTCCTAGCTAAATTAGTATTCAGGCAAGGGAATGTCCCTAGCTGCTGAAGGCGGGTTTCTCTAAGAAATCATTGTTGATTCTCTGAACTTAGTGGAAGTAGCCCTGCCGTCTTTGGACTGCATAGGCTTGGTCTAAATAAATTAATAAATTAATTAATTTTGAGCAGAGGCACAATGTTATAACAAAACGATACATTTGTAATGTTATGAAGAAAATGCTTACTTTGATGATTAAGGCCAGCGCCAGTCTTTTTTCACTTTTTGTCACAATGTTAATCACGTGGTTGTATAAAAAAGAAAACAACGTGAATACAGGCACTCGTGAACCTGGGAGTGTTCCTGAAACGCGTTGAGTGCTACTTGCCATTAGAACCGAGTGAAAATAAACAGAGGTTTTACTGCAGCAGATTGTGTCCGTGATTGCTGTCCTGCTTCGAATGTGAGATGGCTTTGGTGCATTTTCTTGAGGCTGCCTGCCTCATCACAGACCGCCGTCATTAAGTGGCTGGGGAAGGCACAGTGAGCAACTGCTCACAAACTTTGACTTTATAACTCTGCACTTAAAAATCATTTGTGAAACTTTATTGTTTGGTTTAAATTTTATGATTTATATCATGTATGACACAGAATCATCAACAGTATATTATGTTTATGCAAAAATGGTTACCAACTTTTGGCCGTAGGTCACAGAAGCACATGCATTAGCAGCATTTAATATATGTATATGAGTAATCTACTCCACTTGGAGACGATGGTTAGTGAAACTAAACGGCCAACAATAGGCATTTTAGTTTTAAAACACTTTACTGAAATACACATTTATTTGGGCTACGTTGTAATTTTGCACCGTTAGCCCCAACACGATTAATATGAAATGCTGTGTGAGCGCTATGACCGAGAATGATATAAAGTCATGCAATAGTGGGAATCATATTATTTATTTTATTTACAAGCTTGTATAGCGCTGGAATCGATTCCAACAGGAATATCTCTGCGCTTTTGGGCCAGTCAACAATACCGAGAAGAACATTAATAGGGATTAGATCTCATTTTTAAATAAAACGGTTTTGAGAAGTTTTCTGAACTGAATGTGAGAGGGGCAGGTCCTGAGATGTAGGGGGAGTCGATTCCATAAATTGGGTCCAGCTACGGACAGTGCTCTGCCCCCGTGTCTGGTCTTTTTGACACGAGGAACCACCAGTTGGTGGCTTGTGCTGGATCTGAGTGGCCTGGACGGGATGTAGGGAATGAATTTCTGTCGCAGGTAGGTAGGGCCTTGTCCATTTATGTTTTTATGTATTATGCAGCAAATTTTAAATTTAACTCGCTGTCGTATGGAGAGCCAGTGGAGTTTTTGTAAAAGGGGTTTGGATGCTGTTCTTGGAGGGGCATTCAAGACTAGGCGCGCCGCTGTGTTCTGGACTACCTGAAGTCTGGCCAACACTCCCTCGTTGGCAGATAGGAGCAGGCCGTTGCAGTAGTCAATACGACTTAGAACCAGGGCTTGCACTAAAGTCTTCCTAAACGTGTCAGGCAGCAGAGGGAAGATTTTACGCAGCATGCTGATGACATGAAAACATGAGCCTGCGACAGTGCTGGTGTGTTGCTTTAATGACAAATCCTGATCCAGGCGGATCCCCAGGTTTTTCACGACCTGTTTGGGTTCTGGGACCACACCAAGATCAGAAGGCCACCAGTCTGGAGCCCATAGAAGCTTGGCTTCGCCAAATAGCATGAGTTCTGTTTTGCTAACGTTGCACTGCAGATAATTGGAGGACATCCACTGTGCAACGGCCTTCATACCAGCCGAAAAGGAGTTTTTTATTTCAGTAGTGAGAGTTTCAAAAGGGAAGAGGAGCTGAGTGTCATCCGCGTAAGATACGGGGATGAACCCAAATCTTCGCATCACTCTTGCCAGGGGAGCCACATAGATGTTAAAAAGTGTTGGGCTCAAACAGGAGCCCTGTGGCACCCCTTTTGAAATCTCCACCTCTGCTGAGCGGTGAGCACCCATGATGACAGTCTGGGTGCGCTCAGTTAGAAAACTCCTTATCCAATCAAGGGCTCTGTTCTTAACTCCTACGTTCGACAACCGGTCAGTAAGGATGTTATGCGACACGGTGTCGAACGCTGCCGAGAGATCTAGTAACACTAGAATCACGGAGTAGCCTTTGTCTTGAAGCATATGTAAGTCATCGGTGACAGACAAGAGGGCAGATTCCGTGCTGTGTTTCGGCCTAAACCCAGATTGGGAGTAGTCAAGGCCTCCATTGTTCTCCACATACTGTGAGAGATGTTGATTTACATGTTTTTCAGTCAGCTTGCCCAAAAACGGGAGCAGAGAGATGGGCCTGAGGTTTGATTGTTCCGTCCAAGGAATAGCAGCATTTTTCCTAATAGGCCTAACTAACGCCTGTTTCCATTGTCTTGGGACAGTGCCAGATTCAAGAGAAAGATTAATGAGTTTTTCCATAGAAGGGCCTAGAACCTCCAGCAAAGAGGGCATAAGTCTGGCAGGGATAGTGTCATTGGGGCTGCCACTTTTAATTTGAATGGTGAGTGCTGACAACTCCTTAGAAGTTATAGGAGGAAAATTATCCAGAGAATTGTCACTATGATTACACTCTATTTCATATGAAGCAAAATCTGCCTCACAAGTCATGGTTTTGTTAGAGTGCATGATTTTCGTGTAGATCAGATCTATCTTGTTAGAGAAGAATTGGGATGTCTCATCACAAAGTTTTTGAGATGAAATGTCAGGACTTTCGCTGGCTGTGGGTTTGACAAATGATTGAAGTATTTGATACATAACCCTGGGGGAATTTTCTGCTTCAGAAATGAGAGAAGTTATATGGGTTTTCCTAGCTGCGCGAATAGCTTTGTGGTATGCTCTTAAAGATTCCCAATAGATATTCCTATCGATATCTAGATGAGAGCTTCTCCACTTTTTCTCTAACTTCCTAGCTGTTAGTTTCAATTTTCTAAGATTGTCAGAAAACCACACTTCCTGTTTTTTTGCTGGCCGTGGGTTAAACTTTTTCATGGGAGCTACTGCATCTATGGCAGATATTAAGGCTTTATCGAATTTATTAAGGGCATTTCCTATCTGATCCATTGGAGTGAAGGATGGTTCAGTGTAATTATTCGCAAAGGCAGTTTTGTTTACTTTATGCCATTGTCTTCGTACACTGGGAAGGGACATTGACCCATGAGAGACAGGTTTTGGGTAGGGGGTATGGAACTCAATAATAAAGTGGTCGGTCCATCTGACTTGGGTGGGAGGGGAACAAATGACAGAAGAAAAATTAGCAAAAATAAGATCTAAGGTATGCCCAGCTACATGAGTTGGGCCCTCATTGCATTGTTTCAATCCTAAAAGGAGGAGATCATTAAGGATAGACTGTGCTTCTGTGCAATCTTTCAGCTCACTGTGTATGTTAAAATCTCCAATTAAAAGGAAGTCTCTGTCATTAGAGACATAAGGAGCAAGAATCTCAAGTAAAATGTTCGAAAAGTTAGTAGTGGGTCCAGGAGGGCGATATACTAGAGCACCCATTCTTGTGTGTTTAGGGGATAAGGCAGATTTAAAAATAAGTATTTCAATATCCTGCATACATAGTTCTGCTACTATAGTGCAACTGATTTCTTGTTTGTGAATGATCGCAATTCCTCCACCAATTTTAATGGGGCGATCCAATCGTAGAATCTGCTTTGGAAATGTTACCAACTATACAATGATTTTAATTGTATAGTTAAAGTGCGGAGAAATGCGATGAACGTAGTAATTTATGACACAGGTAATTACAATTTAATTTCTCTGCGCAACCTGTATGAAACACGCAGTATGACTATTATGGCCTTATGATTTGCTGATGGTTATCAGCCTTTTTTTAAATGGTTTCGTTATGGTTAAGCACGGCACTTTGAACCTGTTACAAAAACTACTGAATCTTCTATGTCTATGTATATATGTGCTTGGGCCATGACTCATGGTAACTATGGAAATGAATAACCTATCATGATAGAGGGTCTGTTTTTGAAGTGTCATCATGTTAAATGCTATATATGCTAATGTCACTCACAGCAGAGTAAGTGAGCAAGGCAGAGGCTTCCGCCGAAACGTGTCTGTGCAGCATGTCGGATTAAACATTTTCCTTGAGTCAAATTCACGGAGTCAGTGCCTTCCTTCTATCATATGGGAATCGGATTGGTAAACAATATGAAGGATTCAAGCTCCTGGGAATCCCTACGCTGACCCTCCTCGTTCAGGCTGCGCTGTGTAACTGGGACAAACGTTTGGTACAACTTTCGAGGAGAAAGAACCGCAGCGCCCCCCGAAACCGGCAATTGTGGAGAAACTGATTTTGCGTGATACGGACGAGTAGCTGACTCACCGAATCCCTGCGAAGGCTGGAGAGCAGTTGCGGGTTTTCAGGTAAGACAGTGAAAGTCTGTACTACCAAACCAGTAAAATACTGCAAGGGTTTATGGGAGAGGTAGTCCCGTTTTGTGTGAAAGCTACATATAACGGGCAGTGAATTTCACAAGTAACAGACAAATCCGTGGAACTGCTAAACATGTCTGCGGAATGGGAGAAAGAGCGGGAGGAGGCCGCACTGGATGTATTTATGGATGCAGACACAAGCACGGCAGTTAAGAGCAAAAAAGCAGACACAATAACAGTACCTGACAAAGACAATAGCACCAAAAACCTATGTGTAGAATTAGAAAAACTTCGGAAAAAAGAAGTATCTAAATGGTGGGAGATCAAGTCCCTGCAACGTTATCTGGATGTGGGGAGGGTACCACGAGGACTAAGAATATTGGTAGCCCCCACATATGAGAACCCAGACCCGGCCATGCTGCAGGATTGGTCGGATAATAACGCCCAAGCGTCCCAAAACATGCTTAAGATAATAATCAAGTATGCGGCGAGTGATCGGGACAAAATAATAACCAGAATTGAAGAAATATTAAAAGATCTAGATGCAAGGGAAAACAAAGAGGAAATAGCCAGCGCATTGAAAGAGATAAAGAATAGACTTTCCAAATTAGAATAAGAAATAAAGGAACAGAAAGCGATAAAATTCCAGCGAGACCGGAATGATTACATAAATGGCCGAATATACACATTTGCCAGGAAGTTCGATAACATAAAGAGGCAACAGCTTTCAGCAACAGCGAGCGGATTACAAACAACACCCGCCACGAGTGGAACAGATCTAAGTACCTCTGTGGAATCAGATCAAGAGAGCAACAGCTCCATGGTCCTAACAGGACAAATTCCGAATCCAGCCCAGGAATTGGCTAATTTTCGGTTGCAGCGCCTCAAATCCCTAAGGCCTCGGATAAACTCACAACCAGACTGGAACAAAGGCAAGTCAAACCAAGACAAAAAACAAAAAGCAGAAGAAGAAAGGACAGACACTGGGGGTAGCAGCGCCACAAAACAAACCAAGCCAAAATACAGAAAGAACAGGAAACGATAATGGATGACGAATTAAGTAATAGTTTGGACAATACGGTTATCAACCTGACCGATCTTGAACTGACACCCAGAGAAACTAAAATACTATCATTGGGATTGACGTTTTGCACACCCACTAATTTTGACTATACCCAGACCCGAATAGATCTGTTCCAATTCACACGAAAACTTAAGTTGCAAAAATACTTTATAAATTGTACAAACAAAGGAACGGACTTGGGAGACTCCGGCCAGGGAATCGCTAATATTCTCAGCATTGCGGACATGGCAACTTTAGGGGATCTCAATGCCCTTGAATATGATGAATCATTAAGCCAACTGACACCTGGTGAAATAGCTAATCTAGCCAATATAAATGCCTATCAAACTACTGAAACACAGTTTAAACCAAAATCTGTATTCATGCCAGTTTTACTTAAGGATGGGCTAGACCTTTTTTTCTGAAAATGTGATAAAGGATTTAAAAGAACTGTCACTTTTGAGCACAAGACAATTCTGCACTAAAGACCACAACCGGAGAATGGAGTACGGTGCGTTGATTACAAAAATACAAACCAGATCTGATATCGTTGTGCGTTGGTCAGATAAGGGTGGAAATATAGTGTTGTGGCCACTCAAAATGTACAATGAGGAATCTATAACTCAGTTACAGGACCAAGAATGCTATTGTAGAGTGAGCCCCAACCTAATAGTGGGTATACAAGAAAGGTACCATGGTGATCTATACAAATGGAAAAATATGGGCTTAATAAGTAAAGCAGAACTTAATTTCTTGAAAAATGATTACCCGACTACACCGCAATTATACCTGATACCCAAAATTCATAAGAATCCAACGCGACCACCTGGAAGACCAACCATATCTGCTATTGGCGGTCTATTTGAGAATACCAGTACCTATGTTGATCACTTCCTACAACCGTTTGTAAAAGACCTACCCGCTTACATACAGGACAGTGGAGATTTCCTCAAACATTTGTATGATTTAAATTGGGATGAGGAGTATGTGTTCATGACGCTAGATGTTCAAGCATTGTATACGAGCATCCGGCATATTGATGGTTTGAAAGCCTTGGAACACTACTTGAACAAGAGACCCATAGCATTATACCAACACTCCCTAATGTTACTGCAGATGGTAGAATGGTGTCTGAACAATAATACATTTTTGTTTGACAAACTACACTACAAACAACTTCAGGGTTCGGCCATGTGTACTTGCTTCTCCCCCAGCTATGCGAATCTGCATATGTGCTGGTGGGAGGAGCAGGTATTAGCCACTAAATATGCTGAAATCTTGACTGAAAATGTAGTGTTATATAAACGCTACATAGATGTCATCTTTATTCTATGGAGAGGGACAACTGAAAGTGCAGAGTCTTTTGCAAAAAACCTCAATGAAAATAGCCTGAACCTAAAATTCACATGCTCTACCAGCAAAGAAATGCTCCAATTCCTAGATATAGAACTCTATGTAGAGGACAATAAGATACAAACAAGGACCTACAGGAAAGAAACGGCAGGCAATGCAGTGCTTCATGCACTAAGTTTCCATCCTACTAAACTTAAAGAGTCTATCCCCTACGCCGAATGCCTGCGTATGACACGCAACTGTAGCACAGAAGCAGGCGTAGAAAAAGCCAAAACAGACCTGTTTGAGAGACTGAGTAAAAGGCATTACAAATCACAAACACTAACTAAAGCTGAACAAAAATGCAAAACCAAAAATAGGAAGGATCTGTTATTCTCCAAGGATTTGGAGAGTAAAGATAAATCAACAAAGGTCGCAGTGAACATCCTTAGGATGATAATTGGATTTAACATGTACCACAACCAGATCAGGAGAATCTTACAAAAACACTGGCCACTGATAAAAAATGACCCAGTTATAGGACATCTGAATGGCAACAGACCCTCCATAACATTCAGGAAGGCAAAATCTATGCGTAGCCAATTAGTATGTAACTCACCTACATTGACAAAACCTGCCACATGGCCGCCACCCCAAAAAGGTTTTAAAAAATGCACTAAGTGCAAAGCCTGTAAACAAGGCATAAACACGAAAGAGGTCAGTGTGCCATACAGGAGAAAACCCTATATCATCAGGGGCGGATACTCATGTAAGACCGAGTATGCCGTATATGTTCTGGTCTGCAGTTGTGGGAAACGCTATGTTGGGAGCACAATCCATCAAGCCCATGTCCGAATTCTCCAACATTTGCGTGCAATCACCAATAATGACCCAACTTATCCAGTGGCCAGACATATAAACACACAACATGATTGGAATATCAGGCATATCTCCTACTATGTTATAGACAGTGGGGCATATTACCAAGCAATAGCGATAATTATCGCTATTGCTTGGTTAGAGACAAAAATTTACCGCAGCGATGCAGCAATTTTTACCGCAAATAAACCTTGGTGTTACCAAGGTTTAACGCAAATGCGATAAAAATCGCCGCAAAGCATGAATATCGCTGAAAAGTCAGCGATATTCATGCATTAGCGAGCTAATGCTCTTAGCCATGTTATCCACCTCCCATTGAATAACATGGCTAAGAACTGCTCAGGGCAGGTGTTAGCTTTTGGAGATATTCCCGCTTAGCGCGAATATCTCCAAAAGTTGGTAATAGGAGATAGCGATGTTAGCGACTGTTTTCAGTCTCTAACATCTTGGCACGCCCACTTTGCATCTCATTAGTGATAAATATCACTGACATGCAAAGTGGGGCCCAAGATGGTCGCTATCTCCTACTAGCTGTCGCTAACTGGTGTTAGCGACAGCTAGGTAATGGGGAGATAATTTTATCTCCGCTTTCTTGGCTTTTAAAGCCAAAAAAGCGGAGATAAACCCCCTTGATAATATGCCCCAGTGTCCCTAAAAATCCCAGGGGAGGAAACCGTAAACTAGCCCTAAGACGTCTAGAATCAAGATATATTGTCTTGTTAAACTCGAAAATTCCAAATGGATTGAATTCGGACGAGGCCTTAACTGTACATCTATGACCCAGTGTAAACCCTTTTCCCGTACTAAAACTCATTCCTCGATAAAACTCTGCACTTAAAAATCATTTGTGAAACTTAATTGTTTGGTTTAAATTTTATGATTTATATCATGTATGACACAGAATCATTAACAGTATATTATGTTTATGCAAAAATGGTTACCAACTTTTGGCCATAGGTCACAGAAGCACATACATTAGCAGCATTTAATATATGTATATGAGTAATCTACTCCACTTGGAGACGATGGTTAGTGAAACTAAACGGCCAACAATAGGCATTTTAGTTTTAAAACACTTTACTGAAATACACATTTATATGGGCTACGTTGTAATTTTGCACCGTTAGCCCCAACACGATTAATATGAAATGCTGTGTGAGCGCTATGACCAAGAATGATATAAAGTCATGCAATAGTGGGAATCATATCTGGTTTGGGAATGTTACCAACTATAAAATGATATTAATTGTATAGTTAAAGTGCGGAGAAATGCGATGAACGTAGTAATTTATGACACAGGTAATTACAATTTAATTTCTCTGTGCAACCTGTATGAAACACGCAGTATGACTATTATGGCCTTATGATTTGCTGAGGGTTATCATATATATATATTGTCGCTCCAGGTTGTCCACCTCTTGAGTAGCACACGAGCAGCAGCTTAATTTATGTGTAGGTGAGGACGGGGATCTGCTTGTAAATGCAGCTCCGTAATGGATCTGCCCGACGCGTTTCGAAGCTCCATCTGCTTCTCTTCAGGGGCTTTAACGGAAGCGGTGTGCGCACCCGCTGACACACTTCTCCAATTTCCATATGACACACCCGCCGATGGGAGGCTCCGATGAGACTGTGCGTTGCGGGAAGTGTGGTGCGGAAAGCACACAATCAAGTCCTGTATAGACCCCACAAGTGGGCCCGTCCTCGATTCCATGTACGGCTGCTGTTTCACTTCCGTGACCCCCAAGGGTAACTGGGTGGTGCATACTCCGCGGCTGGACTGCCGCGTGTAAATTGTCACTCCAGGTTGTCCACCTCTTGAGTAGCACACGAGCAGCAGCTTAATTTATGTGTAGGTGAGGACGGGGATCCGCTTGTAGATGCCGCTCTGTAATGGATCTGCCCGACGTGTTTCGAAGCTCCATCCTGTTCTCTTCAGGGGCTTTAATGGAAGCGGTGTGCGCACCCGCTGACACACTTCTCCAATTTCCATATGACACACTCGCCGATGGGAGGCTCCGATGAGACTGTGCATTATGGGAAGTGTGGTGCGGAAAGCACACAATCAAGTCCTGTATGGACCCCACAAGTGGGCCCGTCCTCGATCCCATGTACGGCTGCTGTTTCACTTCCGTGACCCCCAAGGGTAATGGGGTGGTGCATACTCCGCAGCTGGACTGCCGCGTGTAAATTGTCGCTCCAGGTTGTCCACCTCTTGAGTAGCACATGAGCAGCAGCTTAATTTATGTTTAGGTGAGGACGGGGATCCGCTTGTAGATGCCGTTCCGTAATGGATCTGCCCGACGCATTTCGAAGCTCCATCTGCTTCTCTTCAGGGGCTTTAACAGAAGCGGTGTGCGCACCCGCTGACACACTTCTCCAATTTCCATATGACACACCCGCCGATGGGAGGCTCCGATGAGACTGTGCATTATGGGAAGCGTGGTGCGGAAAGCACACAATCAAGTCCTGTATGGACCCCACAAGTGGGCCCGTCCTCGATCCCATGTAGGGCTGCTGTTTCTCTTCCGTGACCCCCAAGGGTAACGGGGTGGTGCATACTCCGCGGCAGGGTGCGCACACCGCTTCCGTTAAAGCCCCTGAAGAGAAGCAGATGGAGCTTCGAAACGCGATCAAGCCGTTTGTCGGCGAAACGCGTTGTGAATTAAAACAGCACTGGCTTCATCTTGGTGTCTCCGTGTTGTTTCCTGAGAGCGTGGGATATGGACTTTGTTTATTGAGAGCATACTTGTGTCGGATTCACTCCGCCGACGTCCACGCCACCTTTCATGGGTCAAGGGACCCGGAAGGAGTTTTGTTGGGAAACGAATATATATATATATATATATATATATATATATATATATATATATATATATATATATATATATATATATATATATATCCTCCACCAATGCCGGTAAAGAGATCCTCGGCTGTCGCGGGCGGTCCAAGTCAGGCAACCGGTAAGCCTAAATCTTCTCTCCAAACAAACCTCCTGATAAGGGAGAAACTCAGACACCCAGGCTTTCTTGCAAGAAATGTATTTAGGGAAGTAGAAAAACAATGTGTTTCGCCTTTACGACTTGGTCACGCTCGCAAAACATTTTAAAATGCCATTTTAAATACACCTCATTCAAACACGTAAAAACCCACGGTGCAATGATACAAAAAGTTTGTAAAACTGGCGGACATATTGCCATGGACCCTTGACAATGGTAATTCATTTATGGATCACACTTGGCAAATTCAAATTGTATGTATTATTCACATCTATTCATTCCTATTTATATGTCCAAACATAATACCAAAAAATTGTATCAAAACGATAAGAATAATGTTACAATCACAAACATCATTTTGTATTGCCATAAGAGTCCAATTCTAATGTTATGCATTAAATGCTCAAAAACATGCTATTTCATCATAATAAACTTAATAACATAATTTATATGGAACTAAATATCAATGCGTTCCGATTCTGTGTCACGTGATAAGACATCATGCTAGAAGCTCCACCATGATTGGTTCTGCCACCAAAGCTGCTGCATCAGGCTTATACATTCGCTCCAATTAAAGCGCTTGGTTGCTATGAGACTAACCAAGCATAGTAAAATAATATTTACAGCTGCTACCAAGATCTTACCCTACATAGTATGTAATTCTCAAATAGCGCAGAGTATTGTTAGGTTCCAAGCCCCAGTGGGCAAATATCAAGCTCAAATGCAGAATGTGGATCAAGCGTAATGTTCATAGGTCCTTGACCCAGTGGGCATTTTTTCTAGAGCTTCAATCCATGTTATTATAGCATATTTCATTTCATAGTCCGCCAGAGAAAACAAGAAGAAGTGCCCCCATCCTGTAAAATAATATAGTAAAATCTATTGAAACAAGCAGATTGCAGATTTCATTGTAGCCAACATCCTTCACTGGTTAGTCATGTAAATGTTTTGCTAATTCTTCACTTACATTAAGCCCTATAGGTACCGAAATAATCAAGATCTATAATATCTCACGAGTTTCAAAGATGGTTCTCTATTGGGCAACCATGGCGCTCTCTCTGGTGGTGCAAAACTCTCGGCAGAACCAAGGCGGTATAACATCAGAAAGACTCTCTCCCCTCAGGGAAAGAAGTGAGCTTCACTCCTGGGGTGAGTTAAATGATTTGTTTATTTCAGCAAGGCAAAATCCTTATTCATTTATTTCTACGAGGCAAGTCCTGACACGTTTCGTTCAACTCTGAACTTTCTCAAATGTACAGCCTTTCAGCATCCATCACAACAGCAATTGCTAAGCTTTTTATAGTTTTTATGACCCCTAGTGGTCGCTCCATTCATAAAGCATGCCTGTACTTTTAGTATCTTTGAAAATTCAACCCTCCGGTGGGTGATGCATGTAAAATTAATTAAAGTAAATTTCTTCTCACCGCAGCTTCTGCGCATCCCTATTTTCGAGGTGTTGCATGGAGTTCCTACCGAAGCCAGTCTTCGGTGGCGCGCTGGTGAACCCTATCCGTTTTCACAAGTTTCAAAGATGGTTCTCTCTTTGGGCAGTCAGGGGCGCTCTCTCTGGGGGTGCAAAGCTCTCGGCAGAACCAAGCCGGTATAACATCAGAAAGACTCTCTCCCCGAGAGAGAGTCTTTCTGATGTTATACCAGCTTGGTTCTGCCGAGAGAACAAAGCCGGTATAAACATCAGCTCCTACCACTCAAGCCTGGACGGGCCCCTCGGTGGTTGATCTTCTCAGGAAAGTGCCTGCTTCAATTTCCCCTCACCTGTCAACGATCACAGCGCCGACGGTGGTTCGAACCCATGATGTCTGGTCCCTCCCCCTCCCGGGCTGGAGACTGTAGGTGAGACAGGGGGAGATGCTGTCCAGGAGGTAGTGTTCTCGTGCCTAGTAGTGGGAGGGGGAAAGGTCAAGGAAGCACTTAATACTAGTGCCTGAACTGGAGATTCGAATATTTTAGTTGGTA